>NC_135233.1:909661674-910261674 GCF_051348905.1 Ranitomeya variabilis | reverse complement strand
AAAAGTAAAAAAAAACAAACAGTACATACTCACCATCTGATGTCCGTCAGGTCCCTTGCCGTCTGCTTCCTGCTCTGACTGAGTGCCGCCGTACAGTGAGAGCAGAGCACAGCGGTGACGTCACCGCTGTGCTGTACTTTCACTTTCACTTTGCGGCGCTCAGTCAGTGTGGGAAGCAGAAGGCAAGGGACCTGACGGACATCAGATGGTGAGTATGTAGTGTTTTTTTTTTTTTTACGTTTACGCTGGTAACCAGGGTAAACATTGGGTTACTAAGCGCGGCCCTGCGCTTAGTAACCCGATGTTTACCCTGGTTACCAGTGTAAAATATCGCTGGTATCGTTGCTTTTGCTGTCAAACACAACGATACACGGCGATCGGACGACCAAATAAAGTTCTGAACTTTATTCAGCGACCAGCGACATCACAGCAGGATCCTGATCGCTGCTGCGTGTCAAACTAAACGAAATCACTAGCCAGGACGCTGCAACGTCACGGATCGCTAGCGATATCGTTACAAAGTCGTTTCGTGTGAAGGTACCTTAAGTGAAGCCTGATTTTGACTTACAAATACTGATGTGAAATACTGACCAAATACTGAAAGTGGCCATATAATATACTTGCAGTTTCACACTGAAAGACCGGATAAAAAATGATTGTACTAGAACTTGCCTGGTGCGAGCAGCTGATGTAAACTTGCTGTACGTGTTACTGCTGTGCAGCGGGATTCTGATCCAGGACTCTCTCCTTTACGGCTTGCCTCATAAGAATCGGTGTGTATGGTTTTAGAACTAGTGACAGTGGTCTTATGACACATAGCAAGGGACTGGTCATGGTTATTTATTTTCGGAGGACTGTTTTGAGGGCATGATATCTCCAATATTGGAGGGTTACGCAGTGTTAAATTTTGAACCTGAGAAAAAATATATTAGATATACTTGTCAGAAAGTAATTCTTTAAAGCAAATGACAAAGTTCAAAATATAATAAAAATATACATTTTTATTTATATTTTCTAAATATACAATCAAACACAAACAAACCCTCACTGGCTACCCATTCGCTACAGGGTCAGTATAAACTCATCTCTCTCACCCACAAAGTTCTCCACAGTTCTGCACCGCCTTGTATCTCCTCTCTCATCTCTGTCTATCACCCTATCGCACATGGGCTAATAAACCACTTTTATTTTTTCTATTGGAGTGCTGCCTTAATTTTTCTGGATAATGTCTATCGCCCTACACGTGCCCTCCGCTCTACAAATGACATAAGACTAACATCCCCCGTAATCCAAACCTCGCACCTCCGTCTCCAAGACTTCTCTCGTGCTGCGCCAGCTTTCTGGAATGCACTTCCCCAGACGATCAGGCTGATACCTAGCCCCGAGCTATTCAAGTGCGCTTTGAAAACCCATCTCTTCAAACAAGCCTACCACATCAACTACTCAGTAAACTAACTTTGCCCTGTTCCCTCCTTCCAAATATTATTCTGAATCTGCACCCTACTAATCATCTGTCTCCACACCCTCCATGCACATGATAACTGCACTTGATACTTGACTATTGCACTTAAACACACGGTCTGATGACCGGATCATGCAGCTTTATATGAAATTTGTATTGAATTTATTGTCTGTACATGTCCCCGCTTAATTGTAAAGTGCTGCGGAATATGTTGGCGCTATATAAATAAAAATTATTATTAATTATTATTATTAATCCTCTAGCCAGTTTACCATATTGTAAAATAAAATGGAGAGTCCCATCTTCTAATGTTATAGCAAATCACTAGTGACCTCCATGTCTTGTGCATCGTACTGCAACACAACCTAATGCACGTAAATGGGGCCATGATGCAGGGGCAGTGTCTTTTTCATAGGGTGACCAGGAGTGTTGCTGTGTTCCAGCAGTAAGACCCCCATTATCAGTAAGAGATGACATCTACTGATCATGGCATTATGCAACCATTACCCCCAGCCATGTGTAATCACTCACTATGGTGGGTACAACTTCCTATATTGTTACAGAATCACAACCATAAAGCGGAGGGTACTTGATCTACTGATACCAGCAGTAATCTATGGGCAGCACGGTGGCTCAGTGGTTAGCACTGTGGCTTTGGAGGTTTCAAATCCCACCAATGACAACATCTGCGAGGAGTTTGAGTATTCTCCCCGTGTTTGTGTGGGTTTCCTGTGGGTTCTCCGGTTGCCTCCCACACCTCAAAGACCTACTGATGGGGAATTTAGATTTGAGCCCCAATGGGGACAGTGCCGATAATGTCTGTAAAGTGCTTTGGAATTAATGGCGCTGTATAAGTGAGTAAAATAAATAATCTAGGATATACATGGTATACAGTATACATTTTTGTGCAAACATAGGTAAAATAAAAAAAATTCTAGTATATACTGGAATGCTGTTGCAAACCAAGTATCCCTTTCACTGTAACAGGTGAACAGCAGTGTCCAGTGACAATGAAGAGTTAATCACATGAGATCAAAAGGAGAAAATAATGTCAGAAATAGCACATTTAAAATATAAAACTAAAATGTATTTGCATTCTAAACACCAAATTATTATTTTTTCAAAGAGTCACGAATGTGATCTCCAGAATAACCATTTAACAAAAATTATTCAAGACATTTTGCAGGCAAATATTTCTGTGGATGTGAATTCTTTATAAGTGGGTGCTTGAGGAGAGATCATAAGGGGATATGTCATGAGAGTCTCTCAGTAAAACAGCTTCAGTCTCAATCCTGATATTTTGGAAGGTAACATTATTAAAAAAAAATAATGAAAGCAAGTTTTCACATTTTTTTATTTGAACTCATTGACCGCTTCTAGATTCCATTTTGTAGGTCTCCTTAAATAAAAAGTTGGCAATCCCTCAATCACTTTCTTGCAGCTTCTGGGAAGACTTGGCTCATGAAATTTGCAATATGATTTGTAGGATTTGAATCCATTGAGTCACAAAATCAGTTGTTTTATGGGGATGAGAAACATGATATTCCACATCTAACTTGCAAATCAATTTAAAAGGCAATCTGTCAGTAAGATCAAACCCCCTCCCCATCCCAAACTGCCAATATGGGCATTAAAGTTTTTTAAAGATAAATCTCTAGACACCTTTATATTTTCTATCTGTTGCTGCATTGCTGAAAAATCAATATTTTACTTAATGTGCAAATGAGGCATCAAGTGCTCTTGGAGGTGACAGAGCAGGTTCCGAACCTCTGCCGCCCAAGGTTGTTTGCCATCCCAGCACCAGCTCAATATGTGTTTGACATCAGGTGCCAAGCAAGGAAATCAGACAATGAGCTACCAATCAAGCTATAGAGGCTGATGTTGGGCTAGGAACCGACCCACCCTGGGGAGACAAAGGCTACATATGTGCTCTGCCACACACGGAGCACTTACCACCTCATTTGCACATGAATTAAAACGCTGATTTCTCAGCAATGCAGCAACAAATGAAAGATATAAAGGAGTCAATTGATTTAGCTTTCAAAGACCTACATGCCCATATAAGTGGATTGTGGGAAAATGATCTTACTGACAGATTCCCTTTAGATCACACCAAAATAGAAAGGTCCTTTTTTCAATATTTTGGCACACCGTTCGAAGTGTACCATTTTGTGCATGAAGATTTTTTTCCTTAGGTAAAACTGAAAAAATTAATTACGCTAAAACTTAAAATTGGCCCAAGATCCATTATCTCATTTTGTTCTACCAGGCTTTTATTACAACAAAAGTTGATGGTTTGACATAAGCGTGCACCAAGCCAGCTCATGCCTGGCAATTCATATGATTTTTGCTTGTCTAACACAGCATAAGTTGCGGTTTCTACTGAGGGTAGTTTTTCAAGTTCGTAGTGTATTGCTGTTGTCTGGACTGCATAAGCTACGCACTTCAAATATGGATATCTTGGGGAATTTTTTTTAAGGTTGCTTACATTTTCTTACCTGGGTGGCAGAAGGTTGAGTGGAGGTTGAAGATGCAGATGATGAAATCATTGGAATGTCAGACTGTACAGTGGCGACAGTGGCTGCCGGAGTGAAAATCAGCTGAAAACACGGAAAAGATCTCAATTTTTAATCGTTTTTAAACCTTACCAAGATCTGTGAATGGCACTAATAAAAAGTTAACTTCCATACATTTAGATTGTGAGCCCCAATGAGTAATGATGAGGTCTGCAAAGCGCTGTAAAATTAATGAGACTAGATGAGTAAAAGAAATAAATACACCAGGTTTCATGAGTAGAATAAAATACAGGGAGAACTACTAAAAGAGGGCCCAAATACTCTGTAATAACTCTCGCAAGGACAAAGAAATCTGAATTAAAAAATGTGCTTCTCAGTCTATGGAGCTTCAAACCAGCCAGTATGCCCCTGAACAGGAGTGATGATGTAGATCCTGAACAGCCGACACAACATTTAACCACCATGTAAGATTTCTAGGTGCAGTCACTCTACTTTTCGTAGATGGCGGTGAACAGTATATTCATGGTGTGAAGCAATGGGATCACCAATTCTTTTAAGTGATGTCAAAGTGAATTTAGGAATAGATATAGTTTGTGACATAACCTCAAAGTGTGTTATTCAGGAGATGGTACAGAATCTGGGAACAACGGGATCACTGATCCCTTGTCATAGCAGAGTTGGTCTGAAAATGGCACAATGACACTGCAACATTAATCCATTTGCCACTCAATAAAAACCACTCCATGATCAAAAAGTAGGTGTATGGTGTGCAATGTCTCGGTTTTGTATGATAGGCACCAGTTTCTTTGACACCACCATGAGAACTGGTGGTGGTGAACAGTTTGTGAATCAACTGAGTACTTCTAGCAAGAAGGAACAACTTATCACACATCGGCAAGGAGCATGGCAGAAATCGAGTCCTTTTTCAACAACAGAATAATTTCAAAGTGGCTTTCACCACCACTAGACTTCTCCCTTTGGAGCATGCACAAAAGGAAAAGTTTATCAGAACAAGCCTCATACTGTGTAAGATTTAGAGAAAAACTTCAGCGTCGAAATTTGGCAGAAAACAGAGATCTCTTTCAGTGTCACATGTAATACAATTGATTGCAGATACGGAAAGATACGTAGCATATTTTTGGGGTTCAGACTGTTTCATCCTACTGAGAGTTTAATAGAATATTTTGGGCCTCTTTCGAGTCAATCACACTGTACTATCCCTAACAAAACAAAATGGTTTCAGGTGAAGGAATTTCATAAAGTAAATCTCACTAAGTAAATCCCTGTTTTGAAGCCACTTCAAATATTGCAAGCAAATTCGTCTTCCATTAGAACTTTACATTTGAGAAAAAGACACACAGCTCGCAGATTAGCCGAGTAATTTGACCCCTGAACTCAGTCCTATGTTTTAAAGAGGACTTGGAATGGCATGGTCCAATCTACAGGCTGTATTTCATGCCATCAGTTTTCAATAATGCTATTAATAAATTAAGAATTTAGGAACTCATCGTAAAATCTCTTTCTCGTAGTCTTTGTTGGATGCAGGAATCTTGGATTACTCTCCTGCCACCTGGAGGTGGACACTAACAATACAACTTAACAAAAAAAGTCTCCTCTCCAGCAGAACATACCACGCCTGTTAGCACCACGCCTCCTCAGTGAGAAAGCAGTAGGAGAAACAAAAGAACTAAAGCACAAAAGAATGAAAGAAAAAGTATAACCACCCTAAGAGAAAAAACAACTAAAAATGTATGCCAGAGTGGGCAACAAATTGTGGGTGCCGTGAAATAAAGATTTTTGATACTCACTGTAAAAACTTTTTCTCACGACCTTCATTGGGGGACACAGGAACAAGGGTTGTATATACTGTCACCTGGAGGTTGGCACAAAGAAAATAGGCTACACCAAGCTATTCAGTTAGTGCAAAAGCAGTAGTAGCAAAATCAACCTCCCCCCTCCCCAACCACCTGTGTCCCCCAATGAGGGCTACGAGAAAGAGATTTTACGGTGAGAACCAAAAATCTTTATTTCTCGGTCGCTTCATTGGGGAACACAGAAACCGTGGGATGTCTTAAAGATGTCTCTAGGGTGGAAAAACTAATACCAGTACTAAAAAAAAAAAGCAATTCTTCATGTTATTACCCAAGCAACTACAGCCTGCAGTTCCCTTTTCTGCTAAAGGTACCGTTACACTAAGCGATGCTGCAGCGATATAGACAACGATCCGACCTAAACTAGATCGCTGGAGCGTCGCTGTTAGGTCGCTGTAGAGATGTCAAACTGAGCAGCTCCAGAACGATGCAGGAGCGATCCAGTGACGTAACGGCGACTCACTTATCGTTCACTCTCCATGTAAAAACATTGCTGACATCGTTGCTTTTGCTGTCAAACACGACGATACACGCCGATCTGACGACCAAATAAAGTTCTGGACTTCTAGCTCCGACCAGCGATATAACAGCGGGATCCAGATCGCTGCTGCGTGTCAAACACAACGAGATCGCTATCCAGGACGCTGCAACGTCACGGATCGTTGTCGTTCTCGTTGGAAAGTTGTTTAGTGTGAAGGTACCTTAAGACTTGCATCCCTAGATGCAAAGTTAAGAGCTCCACATAGAGTAAGTTGCGGCCCTATGGAATGGAAGAACAGATGCTTGAAGGTGTAAGACCCAGGGGGAGAGAGGAGAGAGTCGTGCCCTTACAGGACTGACCTATGCTAGTCTGACCTTCTGCATTAGCAGACTGAAACCAGAGAACAATGGTAGCACTTGATGTGGTCTGACCTCGGCCATAGAGTATCAGGATGACTCACCGGACATTTGAATGACAGAACGGAGCTGTGAGAGACAGGTAGAACTGCACAGCTCTGCCTATATTAAATTGGATAAGCTAAACTGAATAGCTGGATGTCAGCTGCCCAGGAGTAGCTCATTAGGGAGGAGTCAGTTGTTTTTTTTTAAACTATGAAGTATTCTTAAGGTCAGTCTCCAGGTGGTAGCATATAAGCCCATGGTTCACGTCCGTCTCAATGAAGAGAACGAGAAAGAGATTTTACGGTACCAAAAATCTTAATATCTTGGTCACTTCATTGGGAAACACGGGAAAGCTGTCCCTGAGGCGGGAATGATGCTGTTACAAGAGAAGGATTCATTCTTGATTCGGTCGCCGCTTGTGCGATTGCTGCCTGCAACACCTTCCCACAAAAACTTGCGTCGCTGAAGCAAAGATGAAACTTAGAAAAAGTATGAGCTGATGAACAAATAGCTGCCTTACAGAGTTGCAGAATAGATGCCTGTAGACGGCCAGCCCATGTAGTGTGCGCCCTAACCTCGAATGGGTTAATTCTGGCCTTCGTCATATATGCTTCGATAATGGCAGATCATATCCCGCAAGCAATGGTCGCCTTAAAGGCAGCCAGTCCTCTGTCCTGGTATTCCGGAGTGACAAACATGGAATCCGAACATCTGAATGGAGCGGAGACTGACAAGTGTCACCGCACGGCTCTGACAACGTCCAGTTTGTACAAAGCTCTCTAAGTAGGATGAACGGGTGTGGAGCAGAAGGAAATAAAGACAATGTCGGTAGAAACCCAAAACCATCCTACGAAAAAAAGATGGAAACCGACCACAATATCACCTTTTCCAGGTGTTGGATGAGTTGAGGAGCCAGTTCCAAAACCATCCTCAAGGAGGCAATGGTTATAAGAAATCCATCTTACAAAAGAGATGGAACATAAGATGTCTCTAATTGGCTAAAACAAAATTACACCGGCCTCGCGTGTGCCACTCTATAGAGAAAAGTCTTAACTTGTGGTATAAAGATCTCTCTGCTAGCCAACGTGGAAATTTGGCACTTGAGCTAAGCAAAGGCTGCATGGATCATCTCTGTGCATGGCCCTGCTGGTCCTGTGTAGCTGGTAGGTCTTACTCACTGTGGACAGCAATCAGAGTCTCAAAAACAGAAGATACCATAAGCAATCATTCCACAACCATAAATAGGGTCTGGGAAAACTTGGCTAACTCAGCTACAGACTAAGTCAAAGCCAGTACCCACACAGAGATGGACAGACACTCCTCACGAGACACAGGGCTTGATTCACACCAACAAAAATAGGCCTTCCAGGTGCAATGGTAGCTATGCAGTGAGGAAGGCTTTCATGCTTTAATCATAGTCTAAATAAATGGATCCAACAGGCCTGGGGCCCTCAGAATTGCAGCTTCAACAGCCATGCCGTTAAAATGAGCGACAGTAAATTCTGATGGAAGAGTGGGTCCTGGAAAAGAATATATTGACAATAAAGAAAGCACATATGGCGTCTGCCAGGACACTGATCATTTCTGCATAACAGGATCATCGAGGCCCGTTCGGGATTCTTTTGAAGGCTGGATGGCAGTGACAGAGATGGAAACAGGTTTGGTAGTGTGAACTGAGAACAAGGGATTGCCAAAGCGTCAACTGCAACTGCCAGTGGATCTCAAGACCTGGCCACAAACCTCAGCACCTTGCAGTTTCGCCTGGATACCATCAGATCAACATCGGTGTCCCACCAAAGACATATCTGGTTGAAGACTTCCAGATGAAGAGCTCACTCTCATGCGGATATCCACTGGACCCTTATCCATCCTAAACAGCCACACATACATTGAATGGCAGGAATAGGCTCCCTATCCTCCACCCCACTCCCAACCCAGGGAAGGAGGGTTGAGCAGTTGAGGGGAGACAAGGAGGGGAGTGGAGAAAAGGGCACCTAAAAAATGTCGGGAGTCTCAAAAACTACAGAGAGGGAACACGAGTACTTGACTAGGTCCTCGACTCCAAGACGCTGCATAAAAAAAGTCACAACACCAAGAAAAATGACATCAGGGAAGCCAGCGCAAAGCAGGGCTTCAGTCAGGGACATACTTAACTGTTCTGAAGAAGCTTGATCCTGCAGCTAGACATCTGGAAGTCCAGAGTCAATCTTCCGCTCTGTGCAAATGAGGGGCAGGCATCAAAAATAAAAGGACCGATCTCCCCTTGGTAACTGATCGCTGGCCACTTTAAAGTAAACAGTCCTACCAGACCGATGAGAGTGGATACAGGCTGACCAGGACAGGTTGTACTCTCTGTCGTTCTGTGGGGTGAAACAGAGTGGCATCACGATACCCATCCTAACGATCATCTGAGTTCTAAAACACAAAAAGAGGGATGGTTAGCTTCTACTCTAACCAAGACAAAGACCGGTCTGAGACTTGACCATTGTCTGCCTCCGCATGACACTAAGCTAAATTGAAGAGGCCTGGTGCTAGCAGGCAGTGTTTAGTCTGCTGGGGAGGAGCCAACCTTTTTTGTTAAGATGTTATTGTCAGCCTCCAGGTAGCAGAAGACTAACTCATGGTTCTTGTGTCCCCCAATGAAGCAATTAAGAAATCTTTATTTTTTATGTATAATTTAAGCACTAACATCACATCATAATATCAAAAATATCCAGAAAAGAAAAACGCAGATCAAAGAAACAACATAATATAGCAAAGCTAGATAAAAAGCTCCATCTTACCATTTGGGCGCGTAGATACATCTGAGCCTGACTTGCACTCAGAGATGGAGAAGTACTTCCAAGTAACATTGTTTTCTGTGTAATACTGCTGCTGGTTGTACTGGATGATTGTGATCGACTTACAATTTGCGTTGGAGGAGGTGAAGTGGATAGGTTAAGCTTGACAGAAAACAATAAGTGAAACTATGAGACTTCAATAACAGATCAGAAAAAAGTACTTCAGTATAAATTATATGTTAAATGTCTGCTAATTAAAAAACAAATTGGTTAAATTTCAAAGCAGAAAAAAATGAAATTATACGAGTTTCCATTTGCGATAATAAAGACAAGTTACAAAAGATAACATACAAAATGATAAAATAGAATAATATAATCAACAGTTTAGGAAATGCTACCTTAGGGTATGGACACATTAAAGGGAACCGGTCTCCAAGAAAATGCAGTCCAATCTGCAGGCATTATGTTATAAAGCACGAGAAAATGAGTAGACTGATATATAATTTTGTGAGAAAATATTATATTCAGTATTACCTGGGTTTTTATCACTTAAACCTCTGCTTTTATTTAATAATAATTAATAATAATTTTTATTTATATAGCGCCAACATATTCCGCAGCACTTTACAATTAAGCGGGGACATGTACAAACAATAAATTCGGTACGAGTTAAGACAATTTAAACAGTGACATTATGGGTGAGGTCCCTGCTCGCAAGCTTACAATCTACAAGGAATTGGGCGGACACAATAGGTGAAAAGTGATTGTTATTTCAGGTCTGGCAATTATAATAAATAGGGATTTTCATACAAAGCTGCATGATCTGGTCATCAGCCCGTGTGTTTAAGTGCAATAGTCAAGTATCAAGTGCAGTTATGTGCATGGAGGGTGTGGAGTCAGATGAATAGTAGGGTGCAGATTCAGAGTAATATTTAGAGGGAGGGAATAGGGCAAAGTTAGTTTACTGAGTAGTTGATGTGGTAGGCTTGTTTGAAGAGATGGGTTTTCAAAGCGCACTTGAATAGGTCGGGGCTAGGTATCAGTCTGATCGTCTGGGGAAGTGCATTCCAGAGAGCTGGCGCAGCACGAGAGAAGTCTGGGAGACATTGGTGTGAGGTTCGGATTACAGGAGATGTTAGTCTTAGGTCATTTGTAGAACGGAGGGCACGTGTAGGGCGATAGACAGAGATGAGAGAGGAGATATAAGGCAGTGCAGAACTGTGGAGAGCTTTGTGGGTGAGAGAGATGAGTTTATACTGGACCCTGTAGCGAACGGGTAGCCAGTGTAATGACTGGCACAAGATGGAGGCATCGGTGAAGCGGCTGGACAGAAATATGACTCTGGCTGCAGCATTCAAGATGGATTGGAGAGGAGAAAGTTTGGTAAGAGGGAGACCGATTAGAAGAGAGTTGCAGTAGTCCAGACGAGAATGAATAAGAGCGACAGTAAGTCTACTTTCACACTAGCGTCGTGCACTGCATGTCGCTATGCGACGTTGAGGCACACCGACGCTGGCTGTGAAAGCGCTGCACAACGGGGGCAGCGGATGCAGTTTTCCAACGCATCCGCTGCCCCATTGTGAGGTGCAGGGAGGCGGGGGAGGAGTTCCCGGCCGCGCATGCGCGGTCGGAAATGCTGCAGACGATGCACCAACAAACGTTACAAGCAACGTTTTTTGGTGGCGACGGTCCGACGCAACACGACGCAACCGTCGCACGACGGGTGCGACGTGTGGCAATGCGTCGCACTGCGTTGCTAATAAAAGTCTATGGAGAAAAAACGCATCCTGCACGCACTTTTGCAGGATGCGTTTTTTTCTGCAAAACGACGCATAGCGACGTGCAGTGCACGACACTAGTGTGAAAGAGGCCTAAGAGTCTTAGCAGTTTCAAGGGTGAGAAAACACCAAGGTTACTTACCGGTAGCCGGTTTTTCCGGAGCCCATGACAGCACACCTGAGAGAGGGATCCGCCCAGCCAGGACAGGAAACCTACTGAAATAAAAGGGCGGTACCTCTCCCTCGCTTCAGTTGGTTTTCAGAGCATGAGAGGCCCCCTTGGTTAGTACATGATAATCCATCACCACATTATAATTATAACAAAATACACCCAGCTAAAAAGTGCGCACCAAAGGGTGAAAAAGAAGGGAGGGAATATACAGGTGCTGTCATGGGCTCCGGAAAAACCGGCTACCGGTAAGTAACCTTGGTGTTTTCCCGTCTCCCATGACAGCACACCTGAGAGATTTTTAGAGAAAGAACCACCTTAGGGAGGGACCACCGCTTGTAGCACCCTTCTACCAAAGGTAAGGTCAGATGAGGAGGATAGATCTAGCCGGTAGTGTCTAAAGAAGGTAGACGGAGAGGACCAGGTAGCGGCCTTACAAATTTGATCTATCAATACCTCTGCTTTTTCTGCCCAGGAAGTAGCCACAGCTCTGGTGGAGTGAGCCTTGATGCCATCAGGGATCGGGGCACCACAGGAAGCATAGGATAAGGAAATAGCCTCCCTAATCCACCTAGCAATAGTACCCTTGGATACCCCATATCCCTTCCTACTACCCTGGAAGGCTACAAATAGGGATTGATCCTTCCTCCACTGACTAGTCAAGGATATGTACTGCAAAATAGTTCTCCTTACATCCAGTGTATGAAATTTCGCCTCCCCTGGGTTCTTAGGATTATTACAAAAGGAGGGTAACACAATCTCCTGACTCCTATGGAATTTAAGTACAACTTTCGGAAGGTATGCCGGATCTGGTCTGAGTACTACCCTGTCATCAAAAATTTGCGTGTATGGAGGGGAGACGGACAGGGCCTGTAAGTCGCTCACTCTACGGGCTGATGTTAATGCTACCAGGAGCACCGTTTTAAGAGTGAGTATCTTTAACGATGATTCCTGCAGGGGTTCAAATGGACTGTTGGTTAGAGCATCTAACACCAGATTTAAATCCCACGGGGGAACTCTCTGAATTTCTACTGGTCTAGACCTACTACAGGATTTAATAAAGCGGGACACCCATCTTTGCCTTTGACCTTGAGCATATTAGTTGCCAACCCCAGTTGTAAACCCGCTTGTAAAAATTCTAAGATGGTACCCACAGGAGCTTTATCCCCCAAAGGTTGCCCCGAAAAATCCAGAAATTTTTTCCACGTTCTACCATAAATTCTCGATGTTACTGGTTTTCTACTTTTTAATAAGGTGGAGACTAACCCCGGCGAAAACCCCCGCCTACTCAGTAATGCCCTCTCAAATTCCAGGCTGCAAGATGGAAGCCCTTCACCTGAGAGTGGCATATTGGGCCCTGGGTAAGCAGGTCCGGAATCTCTGGTAGAATCCACGGATCGGTTATAGACATTTGTCTCAGGAGGGAGAACCAAGGTCTTTTTGGCCAAAATGGAGCAATCAAGATTACCCTCGCTTGCTCCATTCTGATCTTTCTCACCACTGCTGGAATCATCGCTATCGGTGGAAACACATAAGCGAGACTGAAATCCCATTGTATTTGCAGAGCATCTACCGCGAAGGGATTCTCCCTCGGGTCTAACGAACAGAACCTGTCTACCTTCCTGTTGTTTAGAGTGGCAAATAAATCTATTACAGGTATGCCCCAGGCCTGCATCTGTTGAAACACCCGGGGATTTAAAGACCACTCCCCCTGCCTCAGTGTCTTGCGGCTTAGGTAGTCTGCTCTCGTATTCTCGACTCCCCTTATGTGGAGAGCAGAGAGGGATAGCAGGTGGCGCTCTGCTAGTTGTAGGAGGACAGACGCTGACTTCATTAGGGAAGGGGATCTCGTCCCCCCTTGGTGGTTGATATATGCCACCACTGCGCGATTGTCTGACATGACTCTGGTATGGTGACCTTGAAGGATGGGAAGGAAGTGTTTCACAGCTCTTTCTACGGCCCATAATTTTCTTAAATTTGATGCCTGCTGTGATTCTAGATGGGACCAGGATCCCTGAATTGAGAGAGTTCCTAAATGCGCCCCCCATCCTGTACCGCTTGCGTCTGTGGTGATGACCTGTTCTACCGGAGTTACCCACTGGACCCCCGACGTCAAATGATCTTTTATGGCCCACCATTTTAGGGAATCTGTTACCTCCAGAGAGAGACACAGCTTGCCCTCTAAATGCCCTTTTAACCATCTTTGCGCAGATAGGACCTCCCACTGCAATAGTCTTAGATGGAACTGAGCCCATCTTACTGCGGGTATACAGGACGTTAGAGAGCCCAGCAAGGACATTGCCTTTCTCAAGGTCATTACAGGGTGTTGAATTGCTGTTTCCACAAGATTCTGAATTTTGACCAGCTTGTTTTCTGGTAGGAGACAAAGCTGACGCCTGGAGTCCAGAACCAGGCCTAGAAAGGACTGAATCAGCTCCGGCGTCAACCTTGATTTGGCGAGATTTATTTTCCACCCCAACAATTCTAGTGTCGCTATAACCTCTTTTATTTGCGACCGGCAGTGTGCCGCTGAATTCCCTATTATCAGGAAGTCGTCTAGATACGGAACTATTACCACGTTCCGAGAACGGAGGAAGGACATGACCTCTGACATCAGCTTGGTAAAAATTCTTGGCGCTATTGACAGGCCGAATGGGAGGGCAGCGTACTGATAGTGCCTGAGACAACCTTGGACATAAACCGCTACCCTTAGGAATTTTTGAAAGTCTCGATGAATTGGGACGTGATAATAGGCGTCCTTTAAATCGATAGCTGCCATGAAGCACTGTGGGAACAAGAGTTTTATCGCTGTATTTACAGACTCCATTTTGAAGGAACAGTTTACTACCGATTGGTTGAGATTTTTTAAATTGACGATAGTTCTTAGTGACCCGTCTGTTTTTTTTATCAAAAAAAGAGGGGAATAAAAACCGTTTCCCTGTTCTTCCCCCGGGACTTCTACCAGAACATGTTTTGATACCAGCTCCAATACCTCTGCTTCCAAGGCTAGCTGCTCTTCCGGGGTTTTTCTTTGGGGTGTTGAAACAAAAGTCTGTCGCGGTGGATAAACAAAGTCTATTTTTAGGCTGTCTTTGACCACCTTCAGAGCCCAATGAGTGGGGGAGATGTTTACCCAGGCTGGGAAAAAAGATGAAAGCCTCCCACCTACTGGCCTGTCGTCATTGGGAGGGCTTTTTAGTTGATGTTGAGGGACCTTTAAACATATATCCAGATCCCCTTCTGTCTCTGGAGTCCCAACTCCTTCTATCTCCCGGGGGGCGGCCCCTACTAAATTTGCCCCTCCGAAAATAAGGCCTTCTAAAGTCCACTGGAAAGCGAGGAAAACCCTTTTTCCTGTCACCGGCTTTCTCCAGAATGTCCTCCAACTTTTTACCGAAGAGGAAATGGCCATCACATGGTATAGAACAGAGTCTATTCTTTGAGGGCAAGTCTCCCGGGCACCCCTTCAACCAGAGAGCACGTCTAGCCGCATTGGATAAACTTGCAGCTCTAGCCGCCAGCCTTACGGAGTCTGCTGATGAATCCGCTATAAAGGCAGCCGCTCCCTTAGCCATAGCTACATTGGATAAAATTTCGTCTCTTGGAGCTTTAGATTTTAACTGCTCCTCTATTTGCTGTAACCATATAATAAGGGAATGTGAGACACAGGTTCCTGCAATTGCCGGCTTCAGAGCGCCTGCGGTTGCTTCCCAGGTGTGTCTTAGGAATCCGTCCGCTTTTTTATCTAAGGGGTCCCTTAACACACCAGAGTCTTCTAAGGGAAGGGATAGCTGTTTAGAAGATTTAGCTACTGCGCCATCAATTTTAGGCACTTTCTCCCAAGTCTCTGAATCCTTCTCCTCAAAGGGGTAACGTCTTTTAGAAGCCGAGGGCAGATTACCCGATTTCTCCGGCTTTTTCCATTCTTTCTCAATAAGGGCCTTTACCTTGGAGTTAACAGGAAAGGTACGCTTTCTTTTTTCCTCCAACCCCCCGAACATAATGTCCTCCAGGGATTTGGCTGTTTTCTCATCCTTTAGGCCCATAGAAGCTCTAACGGCTTTAACCAGCTTGTCCATGTTCTCGGTAAGAAAGCACGGACGGCCCCCAACATCACTATCTGAAGAGGAGCCAGAGGACCTAGAGGAGGAGGAGCAGGGAGACAATGGTTCCTCCTGACATTCCTCATCAGAATGGGAAACCTCGGATACGGAAACTGGTTCTGGGTCTCTACTACCCTTTTTCTTAAGGGCCGCTTTAACAGAGCATTCTACTTCTGCTCTAATTATTGCCCTAAGACTAGAGGCAAGGTCAGGGGTTTCTTCCTGGATGGTCTTTTGGATACAATCTATACAAAGACTTTTCTGCCACTGGACTGCCAACGGAGCTCTACAGAGGGCACATTCCTTATTCTTTGTCTTGGAGCTAGCCTTCCTCGGCGCCTGCCAAGTAAACAGAAAATGTAGCCTATTACCACCAGGGTGACATTCACGTAGATCATTCACCACCCGCTGACCACAAACGGTACCGGATTCCGAGGTGGACTAGGAGCACGGGGAACGATTCTCCTGGAGGTAGAGGAATCCTGAGACGACCGACCAGGGCGATTGCCACTCCTTCCACTCGAGCGGCTATTCTTTTTTGTACGCTGTTGGGCAGGCGTATCACCTGAAAGGGGCTCATGCTGCTGCTGCTGCTGTAATGGCTGCTGCTGCTGAAGCTCCATACGATCCTCCATCTCTGGAATAGCTGTATGGAAATGAGCGTCGTTTCAGCGTTGCTTTACCCTTAATAAAGGGTCCTCTCCGTGCTCTCCACCTCTTCCGGTGACCATTAAGCTCTTTTTCTCCCCCAGGACACCGCCGGGAAGTCTGTGGCGTTACCGGCATTCTTTCCATGGGCGCCGCCATCTTGGATCCGGCGCGCCGGTCTGACGTCACGCGGGCACGCCCACTCCCAGCGTACCTTGCGCGCAACGTCAGCCGCGCGCCCGGAAGTGGCCCAGCTGAGAGGGAGAGAGCGGCGTAGCGGACAGAGACCGGCCCCAGGAGTCCGGACTGTGCTGGACCGACGCCCGCACGTGCGCAAGAGCCCCACGGGATCTGCGAACGGCGCTACCGCCTCCCGAAGGCCGGCATACAGGCACCCTGCCTGCGCTTCCAGTGCCGGGACAGGAGCGGGTAAGTGGATCTTCTATCAAAAATAAAACCGCCGTCTTCAGCACAAGGGTTCCCGTCAGGACAGGAAACCCAACTGAAGCGAGGGAGAGGTACCGCCCTTTTATTTCAGTAGGTTTCCTGTCCTGGCTGGGCGGATCCCTCTCTCAGGTGTGCTGTCATGGGAGACGGGAAAAGGTCGGATTCTGGAGATGTTGTTAAGATGCAGGTGACAAGAGCGAGTGAGTGATCGGATATAGGGAGTAAAGGAAAGTTCGGTGTCGAATATGACCCCAAGACAGCGAGCATGCTGCTTGGGAGTTATGGTTGAACCCTCCAGGGTAATTTCGATGTTGGGTAGAGTGAGGTTAGTAGAAGGGAGAAACACAAGAAGTTCCGTTTTGGAGAGATTTAGTTTCAGGTAGAGGGAGGACATGATGTTAGAGACAGCAGACAGACAATCCTTGGTATTTTGAATTAGGGTAGGGGTGATGTCGGGGGAAGAAGTGTATAATTGGGTGTCATCAGCATAGAGATGATATTGGAACCCAAATCTGCTGGTTGTTTGTCCAATAGGGGCCGTGTAAAGAGAGAAGAGGAGGGGGCCTAGGACTGAGCCTTGCGGAACCCCGATAGTAAGGGGACGAGGAGAGGAAGAGGAGCCGGCAAAAGATACAGTGAAAGAGCCGTCAGAGAGGTAGGAGGAGAACCAGGAGTGGGCTGTGTCCTTGAGGCCTATAGAGCGAGCATAGTGAGGAGGAGCTGGTGATCCACAGTGTCAAATGCGGCAGAAAGATCCAGGAGAATCAGCAGAGAGCAATGACCTTTGGATTTAGCTGTTATTAGATCATTAGAGACTTTAGTGAGGGCAGTTTCAGTGGAGTGTAAAGTGCGGAAACCAGATTGTAAGGGGTCAAGAAGACAGTTATCCGAGAGACAGCGGATTAGACAGGAGTGGACCAAGCGTTCCAGGAGTTTAGAGATGAAGGAAAGGTTATAGACAGGTCTGTAGTTAAGCAGTGCAGTTCTGGTCCAGGGATGGCTTTTTATTTGGATTTTGGATCCAGTGGGTGAGCCTATCAGTGACTGACAGCTTTCTATGTGTAACAGTGGATACAAAGGTAACTGTCAGTCATGATTTTAACAGCCCGCTGGACCAAAAATACCAGAAAGAGAAGATGGATAAATAATTAAATATCAATCTACTCAGCTCCCCCGCTCTACAACATGATGCCTGCAAGTTGGACTACATTTTCCTGGTGACAGGTTCAGTTTAAGCACTTGCTGCAAATATTTCTGCATTACAAACATTTCTCTAGGCAGGAAAAATGAACAATTTGGCAACGTTTTCAAATACAGTTTTGATGCAGCTTTTCCTAATCTAATATTAGGTTGGTTGACATACGCTGCAAAAATAATGAAAGAACTGACATGCTGCAGATTTAAAAATACTTTAAAATAAGCAACGTGTGGATGAGATTTCAGAGATCTTATTTAGTTTGCTGGGACAGTAAAATGCTGCGTTTTTCATGGGAATACCCTGACGGGGGAACATAATCTAGCTGGTGGGTAGTTTGGGAACATAAGGAGAGGTGAAATGTGAAGAGGAGTGGACACTGAATGGACAGAAGAGAATAATAATAATAATAATAATTTTTATTTATATAGCGCCAACATATTCCGCAGCGCTTTACAAATTATAGAGGGAACTTGTACAGACAATAGACATTACAGCATAACAGAAATCACAGTTCAAAATACATACCAGGAGGAATGAGGGCCCTGCTCGCAAGCTTACAAACTATGAGGAAAAGGGGAGACACGAGAGGTGGATGGTAACAATTGCTTTAATTATTTGGACCAGCCATACTGTAAGGCTCGGGTGTTCATGTAAAGCTGCATGAACCAGTTAACTGCCTAAGTGTGTAGCAGTACAGACACAGAGTGCTATTAACTGCATAAAGTGTATGAGAACATGATGCGAGGAACCTGATTATGTTTTTTTTTTTTTTAAATAGGCCACACAGGGATAGTTAGGTTAATGCGTTGAGGCGGTAGGCCAATCTGAACAAATGAGTTTTTAGGGCACGCTTAAAACTGTGGGGATTAATCGTATTAACCTGGGTAGTGCATTCCAAAGAATCGGCGCAGCACGTGTAAAGTCTTGGAGACGGGAGTGGGAGGTTCTGATTATTGAGGATTCTAACCTGAGGTCATTAGCGGAGCGGAGGGCACGGGTAGGGTGGTAGACTGAGACCAGAGAGGAGATGTAGGGTGGTGCTGAGCCATGGAGTGCTTTGTGGATGAGGGTAGTAGTTTTGTACTGGATTCTGGAGTGGATGGGTAGCCAGTGTAATGACTGGCACAGGGTAGAGGCATCGGTGTAACGGTTGGTGAGGAATATGATCCTGGCTGCAGCATTCAGGACAGATTGGAGCGGGGAGAGTTTGGTAAGAGGGAGGCCGATTAGTAGAGAGTTACAATAGTCCAGACGAGAATGAATAAGTGAAACAGTAAGAGTTTTTGCAGAGTCGAAAGTAAGAAAAGGGCGAATTCTAGAAATGTTTTTGAGATGCAGATAAGAAGAGCGAGCCAGTGATCGGATGTGGGGGGTAAATGAAAGCTCGGAATCAAGGATGACCCCAAGGCAGCGGGCATGTTGCTTTGGAGTAATGGTGGAACCGCACACGGAGATGGCAATGTCAGGCAAAGGTAGGTTAGTAGAGGGAGAGAACACGAGGAGTTCAGTTTTTGACAGGTTCAGTTTCAGATAGAGGGAGGACATGATGTTAGAGACAGCGGTAAGACAATCACTGGTGTTTTCTAAGAAGGTCGGTGTGATAACAGGAGAAGAGGTGTATAATTGGGTGTGGTCAGCATAGAGATGGTACTGGAAACCAAATCTACTGATTGTTTGTCCAATAGGGGCAGTATACAAAGAGAAGAGGAGGGGGCCTAGGACTGATCCTTGAGGAACCCCAACAGCAAGGGGAAGGTGAGAGGAGGAGGAACCAGCAAATCATACAGTGAAGGATCGGTCAGAGAGATAGGAGGAGAACCAGGAGAGAACGGTGTCCTTGAGGCCGATGGAGCGGAGCATAGTGAGGAGGAGCTGATGATCCACAGTATCGAATGCTGCAGAGAGATCCAAGAGAATTAGCATGGAGCAATGACCATTAGATTTAGCTGTTAGTAGGTCATTAGAGACTTTAGTGAGGGCAGTTTCAGTAGAGTGTAAAGAGCGGAAGCCAGATTGAAGAGGGTCGAGAAGAGAGTTATCTGAGAGATAGCGGGTAAGACGGGAGTGGACCAGGCGTTCCAGGAGTTTGGAGATGAAGGGAAGGTTAGAGGCAGGTCTATAATTAGCGGCACAGTTTTGGTCGAGGGAGGGTTTTTTAAGTAATGGATGTATGATGGCATGCTTAAATGAGGAGGGAAAAATACCGGAAGTGAGAGAAAGGTTGAATATTTTTGTTAGGTGAGAGGTGACAGCCGGGGAAAGGGACTGGAGGAGGTGTGACGGAATGGGGTCACTGGTGCAAGTGGTCGGGCGAGAAGATGCAAGGAGCCTGATTACTTCTTCTGTAACTGGTTCAAAGGCAGAGAGTGAACTAGATGCAGTGGGGGAGGGAGGACAGTGCATGGTATGAAGAGATTGGGAGATGATTTCCTGTCGAATATGGTCAATTTTTTCTTTAAAGTAATTGGCCAGATCGTCAGCGCGGAGATCCGTGGTTGGGGCCTGCTCTCTTGGGTTGAGTAGGGACTGGAAAGAGTCAAAGATACGTTTAGGGTTATTTGACAGTGAGGTGATGAGGGTGTTGAAATAGGTTTGTTTGGAAGTAGGATGTCCAGCAGTGATAAAAACTGTACTTTCCTATTATCTAGAATAGGTGGTGTACACAAATGTGGTAATTATAGCATCTCAGGTCACCTCCCAATAAGGTAGTAAGAGGTGCCAGATAATGCCTGTAAAGTAAACCTGTCAGTTCAATCATGAATACTGTCCAAACTATGGCCAGCATGAATCAGAACATGGCTGCAAGAGTGCAGCCAGGTATATTTTTATCTGATAGGATGTGTGGTTTCAGAGAAAACATGGGCCCGATTCATTAAAACTTGTACCCCAGAATTCTGCTGTAAAAAGCTTTGAAACGTCACAAAATTTTGGAACAAGGCGAGGCTGCAACTTTCGCTTAGCTCCAAAAAAGTGAGCGGAGCTCGGGCGTGGCAACTCCCACTTGTCAAATTCACTTTGAGCAGTGGCATTCCTTATGCCACAAATCTTACTCCAGTTCCCAAATGAAGTAAGATTTGTGGCAAGGTGAACAAGGTGGTACATTCCACTTTTCAGAAGAGCCGGATTCATTAAAAGGCGTGCCCCTCTAAAGAGATCAGGAGTGTCTAATTCCAGTCTCTTCATCAAGACTTCAGGCCATTCTGATTCACAGCTTAAATTCCAAGTCTTCGAGAGCGTACCAGCATCCAGATGCGGTGGTAAGAGGATTAGGAAACTTAAAGGGAACCTGTCAGCTGGACTGTGCATAGTAACCTACACACAGTGTCAGGTCGGTGTCGTTATACTGATTAAAATGATACCTGGGTTGATAAAATCCATCTGGTGCTTCTTTTTTAATCCTTAGTTTCAGTTTGTAGTTTATGATATGCTCGTGCCCTAAGGCGGGGCCTGGAGGGGGGGTGGTCTACATGTGGTGCTCTGATTAGAAATTCATAATGCAGACTGCTAACAGGTCACTGATACCTCACTGACCTGCCCCCTAGTTTACATAATGAATATGCTAATGTGTGCATTCATCAAAATGGCATCGCTTGCGCACTATCACTTGTCCGTTAGTGCCTATTTCATTGCTGTGCTGAAAATCTTTCTCAATTCACCATAACATCTCTGCCTGCACATCAATCACAGTCCAGCAGTTTGTCCTGTTTACCCTACTCAACCCTGTCTCAGCACATGAGCCAGACCTCAGTTCCGCAGCTGTGGTCACGTAAAACAATGTTTCCTCCTACACATGGCAAAGCTAAGAGCTTGAACTCCACCATTTCCAATCTGTTAGCCACAGAAATGCTGCCTTTCTGCCTGGTGGATACAGATGGTTTCCGAAAGTTGATGGCCGTCACAGTCCCCCAGTACCAGTTGTCCAGTCGCCATTACTTCTCTAAGAAAGCTGTGCCTGTGCTATACCAGCATGTCACAGATATCACCCGTTCCCTGAAAAAAATCTATGTCTGCAGAGTGCATTTCACCACTGACACCTGGACGAGCACACATGGGCAGGGGTGTTATATCTCACTGTCCAGGTACTGGGTGACTGGTGGCTGTGGGGCAGGCGGTCAATCTCTCCCTTAATCAGACACGCGTTCCAACAGTGCAGACAGAATTCTCCCCACCTCCGTACTGCGCAGCCATGGCTCAACGCAATCAGGCAGTGTTAAAATGAATATGCCTTGCAGATCGCAGCTCAAGAGTTGTGGACAGCTATCCAGTCCAAGTTAGGGCACTGGCTATCTCCACTGAACCTGGAGCCAGGGAAGGCCTTGTGCGATAATGGTACAAACCTGGTGGTGACCCTATGCCGGGGTTACCTCACACGCATGCCTTGCATGGTTCATGTCCTCAACCTGGTGGTACAGAAATTTCTCCGCCTCTATCCTGGCTAGGATGCGCGGCTGCAGAAAGCACGGTCACTGTGTGCTCACTCCTGACGATCGCACCCCGCAGGTCATCGACTTGCATCGCTACAGAGGTCTTTCTGCCTACCGGTTAATCATTTGATTTGCGATGTTCCGACATGGTGGAATTCCACTTTTCACATGTTGCAGCATCTGTGATAGCAGCGACGAGCCCTGATGCAGTATGTCTTTTAGCATAGCCTGTACGCAGTACAGACGTGGTGCAAATCACGCTTGCGGAGTGGGCACAGATGAAGGAACTCTGCACCCTCCTACACAGTTTTGAAATGTCTACTAAGGTGGCTAGCGCTGACGACGCCGTCATCAGAATCACTATTCCGTCATCTACATGCTGCAGTACACTTTAAATAGTCTGCGTGAGGAAATGATGGTCCCAGAGGAAGAGGTGGAAGCAGAGTAGTATGAGAAAGGGATAACAATATCACAAAGTTCCGGACTGTCATCGCACAGGCGAGTGCGATGGGAGGGTGGATTACAGCGATCATGGGGGGCTCATTGCACCAAAGTGTTAATCAAGATGCAGGAGCCGAGGAACAAATGGAGGAGGAAGAGGTAATGGACATGCAACAGTCAGGAGATGAAAAGGATAATGATCCCCTCTCTGTGTTACCCCGTCACCAACACACTATGGACTTGGACCTCATGGAAGTGTCCGACATATGAGAGCCTTCTTGCTGCACTTCAACATGATGCCCATATTCTTAGGGTTAGAAATAGTGCTGACTACTGGGTTGCCACTCTTCAATCTACAATCTTAAGAGTGGCTTTCCCCAAGACAGCAGTGAGGCACACAGTGTGCATCGTAGTTCTAGACTTCGAACTCTGGGAACGTCAAGGTGTCATTGCAAAATCATTGCTAGGAGTAGCAGTGGAGGTGGTATATGCAATTTCTGTGAGTAGTTTCACACATTTTTTAGGCCAGCTTGTGCACCAGCAAAACAAAGTACAAGTCTGACACGTTATGAACGACTGGAGAGGAAGGTGCAGGAATATCTGGATTTCAATATCAATGCCATCAGGCGGCGTTGGACCCTTCAGCATTTGCCATTTTGGTGTTCAAAAATGGAAGAGTGGCTTGAGCTCGCCTGTCACGCCTTGGAGGTTTTGTCATGCCCGTCAGCCAGGGTTCTCTCAGAACGTATCTTCAGCCCTGCTGGTGGTGCCCTGACGGATAAGTGCATCCGGCTGTCCCCTGAAAGTGTAGACTGCCTAACTTTCATCAAAATGAACAAGTCATGGATCTTCAATGACCTTTGCACCCCAGTCGCAGCCTGGGCAAACTGGGTAATGGTGTTGTTTTTAGTGTCATGCATTGATCTAGCACTATCGCAGTCTGTGGCATCTTTGTTGTGGCTTCTGTACCTGCTGTTGTTACTGCTGCTGATGTTACAAACAATTTTTTGAAATGTGGAGACTCCAAGTTGGGTCTCTATCTGGTTGGTTGCCTGTAGTGTAAGATGTTTCAGAGTCACATTATACTGTTTCTGCTCTGTGGAAATTGATGCCACCTTTGTGATGTGTGACAATAATTTTTGGAAATGTGGAGAATTCAAGTTGTGTCTCCTTCATGTGTGTTGCCTGTAGAAGTAGGGTTCCCAGACAGGCAGGCCTACACTTACTTTCACTCAACCACTTTTCCTTAAATTTTTCTGCCAATAGTACTGCATGAAACGGATGTTTGTGCCAACTGAGTGTGAAAAAAAAATTGGAGGTGTTGCATGAGGTATCGTACTATATGAAACTTACAGTATGTTTGTGCCACCTGAGTGCGGCTGTGGAAATAATTGGAACTGTTGCATGAGGAATCAGGGCTCCCAACAAACGTTTACACCATTCCCTTAACCACCAGGTCTTCATTCAAACTTCAATTCAAAGCTGTAAATGCTGGCCCAGACCCTGATACCACATGAATCTCCCATGGCTGACTGCTGCTGTGCCATTTGCAAATTTCTACCGCTTTTCATGGTGTCTGCCCCTAATTTTAACTGTTTGGGAAGCTTTCTGTCACACTTTAAGGTGTTGTGCATATTTATGGTTTGGCATCCTACTATTCTAAAGAGAATACATACAGTTATGTGAAAAAAGTGTTTGCCTCCTTCCTGATTTCCTATTCTTTAGCATGTTTGTAACACTTAAATGTTTCAGATCAGCAAACAAATTTAAATATTAGACAAAGATAACACAAGTAAACACAACATGCAGATTTTATATGAAGTTCTTTATTATTAAGGGAAACAGAAATCCAAACCTACAAGGCCCTGTGTGGAAAAGTGATTGTCCTGCCCTTAAAAAACTAATTAACCGTGGTTTATCACATCTTTGGGAAGCTGAGTTCAAATTCCCTATGCACATGCAGACATGATTACTGCCACACCAGTTCTCAATCAAGAAATCACTTAAATAGAACCTGCCTGACAAAGTGAAGTAGAGCAAAAGATCGTCAGAAGCTAGACATCATGCTGCGATCCAAAGAAATTCTGGAATAAATGAGAAACAAAGTAACTGAGATCTATCAGTCTGGAAAAGGGTATAAAGCCATTTCTAAAGCTTTGAAACTCCAGCGAACCACAATGAGAGCCATTATCCACAAATGGCGAATACATTGAATAATGGTGAACCTTCTCAGGAATGTCCAGCCGACCAAAATTACCCCAGGAAAGCAGCGACGAATCATCCAAGAGGTCACAAAAGACCCCACAATAACATCCAAACAGTGGCGTAACTACAAAGTTATGGGCCCCGATGCGAACTTTCAAATGGGGCCCCCCCCCCCACCTTGCCAAAATATTTTCCACCCAAATTCACATTTTCCCTATTCATTTCGCACACTATAGCTTTATTGCAAAGTTGTATAGTGTGACCTCAGTTGCATAACTATCCGGTGCCCCATCCTGGCATATATTTGTCCCCTGTACTACCATTGTTATGTAATGTATAAAAGAAAATAAACCATTATACTCATCAGGGGCTAATATAGAAGTCATGGGGATCCATATAAGAAGTATAATACACCCCCATAGTCCTCCTTATAGTATAATACACTCCCCATAGTCCTCCTTATAGCATAATACACTCCCCATAGTCCTCCATATAGTATTGTACACTCCTCAGTCCTCCATATAGTATAATACACTCCTCATAGTCCTGCATATATTAAAATACACTCCTCATAGTGCTCCATATAGCATAATACACTCCTCATAGTGCTCCATATTCACTGTGTTCCAAATTATTATGCACAAAGAGTTTAGGAGTGATAAGGTTAGATTTTTCTGTTTGTCATTTAAACTCATTGATGGTGATGTGTGTCAGGGCTCTTTATATCACTGAAAGCAATTGCAGATACCTGTGCAAATTAGTTTGGCAGGTGTGTCCAAATAAAGGCAAGACTACTTAAGAAGGCTGTTCCACATTATTAAGCAGCCTACATTTTTTGCCAAAATGGGAAAGAAAAAGGATGCGTTGGATGCTGAGAAGCAACAAATTGTGGAGTATTTAGGTCAAGGCATGACTACAATCAACATTGCCAAGACACTTCATCGTGATCATCGCACAATCAAGAAGTATGTAGCTGATTCCCAGCACACACGTGTGCGTGCTGATAAGGAAAAATTGAGGACTCTTTCCAACAGGCAATTGCGTAAGGTTAAAAGAGCAGCTGCAAAAATGCCTCGTCATAGCAGCAGACAAGTTTTTGAAGCTGCTGGTGCCTCCAACGTCCCCAGAACAACAAGATGCAGGGTCCTTCAGAGGTTTGCAGCTGTGCGTAAACCATCCTGTCGACCACCTCTATCCACTGCACACAAGCAGAAACGGCTCCAGTGGGCCAAACGATACATGAAGACTGACTTCCAAACTGTTCTGTTCACCAATGAGTGCCGTGCAACGCTCGATGGTCCAGATGGATGGAGTGGAGGATGGCTGGTTGATGGACACCCCATGAAAACACGGCTAAGGCGCCAACAAGGATGAGGTGGAGTAATGTTCTGGGCTGGAATCATGGGGAGAGAGATTGTTGGCCCCTTTATGATTCCTGAAGGGGTAAAGATGAACTCCATAATCTATGTGGAGTTTCTAAAACAACACTTCCTGCCATGGTTCAAGAGAAAGAACCATGCTTTCCGCAGCAAGATCATTTTCATGCATGATAATGCACAGTCTCATGCTGCAAAAAACACATCTGCATCTCTGGCTGCTACGGGCATAAAAGAGGACAAACTTATGGTGTGGCCACCATCTTCCCCTGACCTCAACCCCATTGAGAACCTCTGGAGCATCATCAAAATGAGTGTCTATGATGGCGGGAGGCAGTTCACATCTAAGCATCAGCTCTGGGAGGGTATTCTGTCCACATGCAAAACAATTGAAGCAGAAACCATCCAAAAACTGACAAATTCAATGGACGAGAGAGTTCAGAAGCTTCTTTCGAACAAGGGGTCCTATGTGCAAATGTAACATCACCTAGAATAAAGATTTCACTTGAAAACTGTTTAATTTCATTTTGTCGCCTCCAACTCAAAAATATTGCCAGAATCCGTTCCTTCCTCAGCCCACAATCTACCAAAACTCTTGTACATGCTCTCATCATCTCCCGCCTCGATTACTGCAACACCCTCCTCTGTGGCCTCCCCGCTAACTCTCTTGCACCACTCCAGTCTGTCCTCAACTCTGCTGCTCTGCTGCCCGCCTAATCCACCTCTCTCCTCGCTACTCCCCTGCTTCTCCCCTCTGCAAATCCCTCCACTGGCTCCCAATCTCCCAACGAATCCAGTTCAAACTACTAACACTGATCTACAAAGCCATCCACAACCTGTCCCCTCCCTATATCTCTGAACTAATCTCCCAATATCTTCCCTCACGTAATCTTCGTTCATCCCAAGACCTCCTACTCTCCTCCACACTTATTCGTTCCTCACACAATCGCCTCCAAGATTTCTCCCGAATATCCGCCATCCTCTGGAATTACATGCCTCAACACGTCCGATTATCCACCACCCTCGGATCCTTCAGACGGAGCCTGAAAACCCATCTCTTCAGGAAAGCCTACAGCCTACAATAACCGAGCCGCCGCCTCACCACCGCCAGAGCCGCCGCCGCCTCACCCCTACCTTCTGTCTCTTCCCCACTATCCCATAGACTGTAAGTCCGCAAGGACAGGGTCCTCTCCCCTCTGTACCAGTGTGTCACTGTAAACCTGTTTACTGTAAATTATATCTATAACCCTGTATGCAACCCCTATCTCATGTACGGGTCATTCCATTTCAAGTGATCCAAATATGAATATTTTTTTTACCTTACGTCTTTAGATTTTTTTTATTTTTTGTTTTTATGAAGTACAACTTTAGTTAATTACAAATTAAAAGTTTAGAATTTTTTTCTTCATCAGTTAATTTTTTACAGATTTTTAAAGTTTTGAAAAAGCATGGATTTTGGCCTGGTATGGCTTTACATTTTTTATCATATCTCGGGCTAGAATTAAGATACAGAGGTGGGAGAGACATCATTTTTCTCAGAACGGTACCAGCTTTCATTTGATATGTCACAAGACTATGTTTCTTTATATTTTGTTTTGGAGAAATCAAATTAAAAATTTTGATGCGCAATTCTGAAAAAAACGTATGTTTTAAAATTGTGAAAACATGCCATGTGTGTTACTTGTGTCCTTGTTTATATTTGTACAGGGATTCAACTTGGGATCTATCGCATTTGTATTTTTTTTTTTAAGCCTTGAATCATCTGATTTTATGTTTGTGTGAGTTTCTTCCTTTTTTCTTTTCAAATTACAACTTATCGCATTCAACATTTATATGCAACAATAAAGAAACACAAAAAACAATTACCAAAGTGCCAGAATAAATGCATCTTAATCATCATAACAACTTGCTCAGCATTTTCAACCTGAATTCATTGAACAAGCCAAAAGATAAAAGGTGATCACATCCTCAAGTGTGGTTTTCTAAATACAGTCTGATCCTAATTATATGTTAAAAACAAGATTAAAAGAACCAATATTTCTACCACCTATTTATACATGGAACAATTTTTTTTCTACTATATCACTAAACATGTCATTTCTGAAGTGTTTAAGAAGAATAGTCCAGTAGTTAAATCCTCGTTCTATAAAATATGAACTAATCAAACAATTAATAGTAGGTTTTTACACTGGGCTTCTATCATCAATGTGTCCCTTCTAGTGGGTGAAATGTGATCTTGTCCATAAGCGCTCACTAGCAATGGCCGTTTCCTTCTGTGTCAGAGTATGGACGGCCTGTCATGGTGCTCGGCTCCACCTGAGTTAGATCTGATTTTTGTTCACTTTTACAATGTCTGATTTTCTTGGATACACAAAGGACGGCGCTGGACCAGAAGGTGCAGAAAAGTCACTTCTACGTCTTCATTTTCACAATCTTTGGAGAGTCAGTAGCCGCCAGCGCCGATCATATTCACAGGTCACATAGCCAGTTGTGTCATCCATGGCCGATCTTGTGCCGCCTTCTACCACGTCATGGACGTCACTGTCTTTATTTCCACTACATGGGATGACAGTCCGGTATTGCTGAGTCCCTGTGATGGGTTCTGCTTCCTGTAACCGATGTTATATCAAACTCTCCTCCTCCTCTTCGTAGTCCTGGTTTGTACAATACATGAACTGGATGTTAAGAATATTTTTCTCCCTCCATTTGAGGAGTTGCCTGGGTGATAAGGTTTGGTGTGAATACGGCCTCTGAAGACCCGAGCTGCCGGCCTGTCATCTGCTCTGCAGTCACCGTCTACCCCTGGTCATTCTCAGCCCTAACAAAGCTTCTCCTCTGTCCTCTCCTGCTTCTAATACTCTGTAACATAATAAAATAATACAGTAATATCTAGCAATCATGGATTATTTGGTAAATATAGACCTCACACTGTTAGACCACAAGCTGAGCAGATCTGAAATCAAGATTTTTGAACTGACACTGTAATAGTTTTATTTTTTAAAATATGATCCCATCATGATCCCATCTTGTATTTAGGTACAGATGTGAATAGGAGCATAGCAGGTACATGTGCAGTTTTTGAAATTTTTAAATTAAACGTTTTTTTCGGAAATGCGTTTTAAATTTTTGCGCTTGCGTTTGCATAGGTAAAATATTATCAAAGATACTCTTGTGACATATCTGGTGAAAGCCTGTACAGTTCTGAGTAGAATGGTGTTTATTTTGTTTCTCTATCTCTTTTCTAGCCTGAGTTATGGGGAGAAATGTAATGGCAGGCAACACCGAAATTCACACTTTTTCCGAACTTTGAAAATCAATAAAAAATAACAAAAAAATCTAGAATTTTTTTCTTCTTCACATTTTGCATTCTCTGACACACTATTACCAAATAACAAAATCTCAAAAGAATTAAAAATATAGTGGTAAAAATCATTGGTTCACTTGACATGGAATGACCCGTACAGCACCATGGAATTAATGGTGCTATATAAATAAATAATAATAATAATAATAATAATAATGCTTATAACTTCACAATTGGCCATTTTTTTGTTCAAAATAAAAAAAAAAAGGGTTGAAAACTCTGCTGTGCATAATAATTTGGAACATGCATTTAGAGTGTTTATTTATTTTTTTTTAAAAGATACTGTTTTCATAGGCAGTTTGTTCCAAAACATTGCAATTATACTAGAATAGTAAATGACTGGAAAATAGCAATGACTGCAATTCAGATAGGTAATTTAGAGAAAATATGAGGAAATATTATTTGCATAATAATTTGGAACACAGTGTAGTATAATTCACTTCTCAGTCCTCCATATAGTATAATACACTGCTCAGTCCTCCATATAGTATAATACACTGCTTATAGTGATCCATATAGTATAATGCACCCCTTATAGTCCTCCATATAGTATAATAAACTCCTCAGTCCTCCATATTGTATAATACACTCCTCATAGTGCTCCATATAGTATAATGCACCACCATCGTCATCCATGTTCACTTTTCACTTCACAGTATAATGCACCCCATAGTTCTTCATATAGTATAATATATTCCCCATAGTCCTCGATTCAGTATAATGCAGCCACCCCAGAGTATAATGCAGCCACCCCACAGAGTATAATGCAGCCACCCCACAGAGTATAATGGAGCCACCCCACAGAGTATACTGCAGCCCTGCCATACAATTCAATGTAACCCCCATAGAATATAATGCAGCCCCCCTCATAGTATAATGCAGCCCCTCCATACAGGGGCAGTGAGAAAGACACGAGCAAATGGAGATGAGGGGGCAGGGGAGAAGGACACAAGGAGGCTAGGGGAGACAGGCACAAGGGTAACATAGGGGGGCTAGGGAGCAAGGAAGACAGGCACAAGGGGACACATGGGGGCTAGGAGGCAGGGGAGAACGTTACAAGGGGACTAGTGGGCAAGGGAGACTGACACAAGGGGACACACGGGGACTAGTTGGCCAGGCAGACTGACAAGGGAACACACGGGGACTAGTGGGCAAGGGAGACTGACACAAGGCTACACACGGATCAAGGGACACAAGCACAAGGGGACTCATGGGGACTAGGAGGAAAGGGAGAAGGGCACAAGAGGACACAAGGGGACTCCGAGGGCAGAGTAGATAGGAATGCACGGGGAGACAGGGCTGCAAGGGGACAGGGGAAGACGGGGGGGGAGACTTGGGAGGAGGGAAGAAGGGGGCACAGGGATTACGAGGACAGGGTAGATGGGGAACACACGGTGAGAAGGGGGACAGGGGAGACTTGAGAGCAGGGCAGACGAGTCACACAGGGACAAGGGGCAGGGAATGCATGGGGGGTGCAGGAGGACTCCGGGCATGGGACCAGGGGAGGAGGAACAAGGCGTGTACGGGGGGCCCGGAGGAACACAATGACCTGAACCTGGGGACCTACTAGGACATGGGGCACGGGAGAGCAGGGAGGAAACAGGGCTGGTGTCACAGGTGGCCGAGGACGCTGGGGGTCAAGGACGGCGACACACGGGCAGCAGACACACCTCACTTCCGCCGGTCCCGTACACCTCCATGTTCATCCCCGGATCCTCCACATGGCTGAGCCACTGCAGCATCCCCCTCATGGGTGGCTCGGTCCACGTGCCCCCCACCAGCTCCGGAGCCGCCTGTTCCCGGTCCTAGCAGCCGCCACAGGCTTTGCCAATATGGCGACCACCATCACCTGTGCAGATGCTGCACTGCCTGGGCCCCGCACACAGCGGGTGCGCGATGAAGTGATGTCATCACGCACCCGCAGTGTCAGAGGCAGAGGGGAATGATGGGAGAGGGAGCATCAGCTGATGCTCTCTCCTCCATCATTGCTTTGAACTGTACCGTCATCATAGACGCCGGTATAGTTCACTGCAGCGGCTGCGACGGGGGGGAGTTGTGTGCCTCTGACCTGTCGGGTCCCTGACCTGCCAGAGCCGGTTGTAGCGGCGACCGCTGCGACCGTGGTAGTTACGCTCCTGCCTCACACACACACTACAGATATCACACACACTACAGATATCACACACACACATACTACAGATATCACACACACACATGCTACAGATATCACACACACACTACAGATATCACACACACACACTACAGATATCACACACTACAGATATCACACACACTAGATATCACACACACACACACACTACAGATATCACACATACACACACTACAGATATCACACACACACTACAGATATCACACACACATACTGCAGATATCACACACACACACTACAGATCACACACACACACACTAGATATCACACACACACTACAGATATGACAAACACACATACTACAGATATCACACACACATACTACAGATATCACACACACATATTACAGATATCACACACACTACAGATATCACACACACACTACAGATATGACACACACACATACTACAGATATCACACACACATACTACAGATATCACACACACATTCTACAGATATCACACACACACACTACAGATATCACACACACTACAGATATCACACACACACATACTACAGATATCACACACACACACTACAGATATCACACACACACACTACAGATATCACACACACATACTACAGATATCACACACACACTACAGATATCACACACACTAGAGATATGACACACACATACTACAGATATCACACACACACATACTACAGATATCACACACACACTACAGATATCACACACACACAACACAGATATCACACACACATACTACAGATATCACACACATACTACAGATATCACACACTACAGATATCACACACACACACCACAGATATCACACACACATACTACAGATATCACACACATACATACTACAGATATCACACACACTACAGATATCAGACACACACACACCAGATACCAGCTCATATACACATCTCACACTCTCCTCTCTGTTACTGGGGAGGCTGATATAACCGTGGCGCAGCTCCTCAGCTTCTCCTGCTTACAGCAGCTCTGTCCCGCACCTCCCCCGTTCTCGCATTCTGTCCCGGGGCTGCACAGCAGGAGAAGCTGTCTCACTGTGATGACTGGAGCTGCTTCCTGTCTCTCACATGCCCTGGCTGCCCCCTCCCCCTAGATACGCTTCGGACTGTTGCCGTGCGGGAGGAATCTCCTGCACTGCAACATGGTGTTGGGTGCCTCTGACACGCCGGGCCCGGTCGCACTGGCGACCGTTGCGACCATGGTAGTTACGCCACTGCATCCAAAGAACACTTGCCTCAGTCACAGCTGAGCAATAAGAAGAAAAAGGTTCATTTCAGTTTTACCGGCCAGAAAACATTTTCATGATCCAAAACACTTTTGGAAAAATATTCTGTGCATTGACAAGACAAAAGTTGATCTTTTTGGAAGGTGTATGTCCCATTACATCTGTCGTCGAAGTAACACAGAATTTCAAATAAGGAACATCATACCAACAGTAAAATATGATTGTGGTAGTTTGATGGTATTGGGATGTTTTACTGCTTCAGGACCAGAAAGACTTGCTGTGGTAAATGGAACTATGAATTCTGCTGTCTACCCAAAAAAATCTTGAAGAAGAATGTTTTGTAGTGATGAACGAATATACTCGTTACTCGAGATTACCCGAGCACGCTCAGGTGTCCTCCGAGTATTTTTTAGTGCTCGGAAATTTAGTTTTTCCTGCCGCAGCTGAATGATTTACATCTGTTAGCCAGCATAAGTACATGTGGGGGCTGCCTGGTTGCTAGGGAATCCCCACATGTACTTATGCTGGCTAATAGATGTAAATCATTCAGCTGCGGCAATAAAAGCTAAATCTCCGAGCACTAAAAAATACTCGGAGGACACCCGAGCGTGCTCGGGAAATCTCGAGTAATGAGTATATTCGCTCATCACTAATGTTTGGCCTTCTGTTCGTGACTTCAAGTTGAAGCGCACTTGGGTTATGCAGCAGGGCAATGACTCAAAACACACCAGCAAGTCCACCTCTGAATGGCTTAAGAAAAACAAAATTTAGACCTTGGTGTGGCCTAGTCAAAGTCCTGATCTTAATCTTATTGAGATGCTGTGGTGTATCCTTAAATAGCGGTTCATGCTCGGAAACCTTCCATTGTGGCGGAATTACAACAATTAAAACGCTTGATTGCAGTTGTTGCTGCTAAGGGTGGCCCACTTATTAGGTTTAGGGGGCAATCACTTTTTCACACAGGGCCCTGTAGGTTTGTATTTTTTTTTCCCTTAATAATAAAGACCTTCATTTAAAAACTGCATTTTGCGTTTACTTGTGTTATCTTTGTCTAACATTTAAATTTGTTTGGTGATCTGAAACATTTAAGTGTGACAAACGTGGAGTGTTTTATAAAAAAAAAATGCTTCCATGTATAAAATAAAACTATTTTCTTAGTTTACAGATTTTACATACTAATATGAAATTTGTAGATTGGAACTGTATGTGTTTTCCTATAAACACCGTTATCACTTATGCAAAAGATTACTGCGTATCTGACCCCTGGGATCCACACTATAAAGGCCCCGTCTCACATAGCGAGATCGCTAGCGAGATCGCTGCTGAGTCACAAGTTTTGTGACGCAACAGCGACCTCAGTAGCGATCTCGCTATGTGTGACACGTACCAGCGACCCGGCCCCTGCTGCGAGATCGCTGGTCGTGTCGGAATGGCCTGGACCTTTTTTTGGTCGTTGAGGTCCCGCTGACATCGCTGAATCGGTGTGTGTGACACCGATCCAGCGATGTCTTCACTGGTAACCAGGGTAAACATCGGGTTACTAAGCGCAGGGCCGCGCTTAGTAACCCGATGTTTACCCTGGTTACCAGCGTAAATGTAAAAAAAACAAAACAGTACATACTCACCATCTGATGTCCGTCAGGTCCCTTGCCGTCTGCTTCCTGCTCTGACTGAGTGCCGCCGTACAGTGAGAGCACAGCACAGCAGTGACGTCACCGCTGCGCTCTGCTCTCACTGTACGGCGGCACTCAGTCAGAGCAGGAAGCAGACGGCAAGGGACCTGACGGACATCAGATGGTGAGTATGTACTGTTTGTTTTTTTTGGTAACCAGGGTAAACATCGGGTTACTAAGCGCGGCCCTGCGCTTAGTAACCCGATGTTTACCCTGGTTACCCAGGTGCTGCAGGGGGACTTCGGCATCGTTGAAGACAGTTTCAACGATGCCGAAGTCGTTCCCCTGATTGTTGGTCGCTGGAGAGAGCTGTCTGTGTGACAGCTCCCCAGCGACCACACAACGACTTACCAACGATCACGGCCAGGTCGTATCGCTGGTCGTGATCGTTGGTAAATCGCTATGTGAGACGGGGCCTTAAGAATGGGGATTTCCAAGTCCCCTGTGTGAATGAAACAGTAGTACACATGTACAATTACCGCTCCAATTTACTGTCTATAGAAGTTTCAGCAGTAGCGGAATACCGTGCTTGGCTATCTCCATCATTTTTTTTCTTTGCTTCTCACAACCACCAGCCCCACTTAGACTAGTGTCAAACTCAAAGCCCGCTGGCTGAATTCAGCTGGCCATGTCTATTTATTTGTCTCTCAAGGTCACATCACAGAAGGACCAGCTCTCCACTTTCTCCATACAGAGAGCCGGTAGGAGCAGTGTGGAAGTGTGCGCTGAAGCTCAAAATTAAAGATGGAACCACCTCTTTTAAATAGTGTCTGCAATATATGTTGACACAGCCAGAGTTTAGCAGAGGGGACATAGCCAGCACATGGCGCTAATGTTATCTTGTAATCTGAGTGTATGCAGCCAGCACTTAGTAGAGGATGCAGAGCCAATACAAGTACCGGGCACCATCTTTAAAACCGAGTGAACACAGTCAGCCAACACACAATGTGAACGCAGTCAGTCTTCACACAATGTGAACGCAGTCAGCCAGCACACAACATGAAAGCAGTCAGCCAGCACACAACGTGAACGCAGTCAGCCAGCACACAACGTGAACGCAGTTAGCCAGCACACAACGTGAATGCAGTTAACCAGCACAAAAAAGGTACACAGTCAGTCAGCACAAAGTGAATGCAGTCACCCAGCTCAAAAAGTGAACGAAGTCAGCCAGCACAAAAAGTGAACGCAGTCAGCCAGTCACAAAAAGTGAATGCAAGAAAAAAAAGAGACAGCTGACAGCACATCAGAAAAAAAGATACACGTTCCAAGTCCACAGACCCAATTGGACGTAGTAACTCCAAAATAAAATATGGAACAGCATGCAGTCCAGGTGAAAGATTGGAATAAACTTTATTCCGCCATCATACAACGTTTCAACCAAATGGTCTTTATCAAGTGAATGCAGTGACTGCAGTCAGCCAGCGCAAAAAGTGAACGCAGTCAGCCAGCATAAAAAGTGAACTCAGTCAGCCAGTCACAAAAAGTGAATGCAGTGTCCACAGTCAGCCAGCACAAAAAGTGAACGTATTCAGCCAGTCACAAAAAGTGAATGGCCAGTCACAAAAAGTGAAAGCAGTGAGCGCAGTCAGCCAGCCCAAAAAGTGAACACACCCAGCACAAAAAGTTAACGCAGTCAGCCAGTACAAAAAGTGAATGAAGTGAACGCACTCAGCCAGTACAATAAGTGAATGCAGTGGACGCAGTCAGCCAGTCACAAAAAGTGAATGCAGTGAACACAGTCCGCCAGTCACAAAAAGTGAATGTAGTAAACGCAGTCAGCCAGCACAAAAAGTGTATGCAGTCAGCCAGCAAAGACGTTCAATGTAACGTTTTTTCGTACGTCGGATCCGCCATTTCCTACCGTGCATGCACGGCCAGAACTCCGCCCCCTCCTCCCCGGGACTTTACAATGGGCAGCGGATGCATTGAAAAACTGCATCCGCTGCCCACGTTGTGCCAAATTTTCACAACGTGCGTCGGTACGTCGCGCCAACGTTTAGCGACGGACCCGTACCGACACAAGTGTGAAAGTAGCCTTATAGCCCTACTACCCAGGGAAGCTTTCTTATAGTCCTTAGTCAGTCCGTGCTTTGCAACTCGTGCTTGTATCACATTGCATGGACATCTGCATGAGCTCTTACAATTAAAAGAAGCCCTTTGAAGACAACCGTAATGTGGATGTGGCTCTCAGTGAAAATGAATACAACACTCTAGAGTCTTAGAACCAGGAGAAAAGGCTTTGTTTAATTAAGATGCCTTGCCCCACCTTTCTGCATTTTTTACTGCTATTTAAAAGTTAATGCTCTAAAAAATGCTGTGTGGGTGTGTGTAAATATATATATATATATATATATATATATATACATACATATGTATATATATATATATATATATATATATATATATATATATATATATATATATATACACTCACCGGCCACTTTATTAGGTACACCTGTCCAACTTCTTGTTAACACTTAATTTCTAATCAGCCAATCACATGGCGGCAACTCAGTGCATTTAGGCATGTAGACATGGTCAAGACAATCTCCTGCAGTTCAAACCGAGCATCAGTATGGGGAAGAAAGGTGATTTGAGTGCCTTTGAACGTGGCATGGTTGTTGGTGCCAGAAGGGCTGGTCTGAGTATTTCAGAAACTGCTGATCTACTGGGATTTTCACGCACAACCATCTCTAGGGTTTACAGAGAATGGTCCGAAAAAGAAAAAAAATCCAGTGAGCGGCAGTTCTGTGGGCGGAAATGCCTTGTTGATGCCAGAGGTCAGAGGAGAATGGGCAGACTGGTTCGAGCTGATAGAAAGGCAACAGTGACTCAAATCGCCACCCGTTACAACCAAGGTAGGCCTAAGAGCATCTCTGAACGCACAGTGCGTCGAACTTTAAGGCAGATGGGCTACAGCAGCAGAAGACCACACCGGGTACCACTCCTTTCAGCTAAGAACAGGAAACTGAGGCTACAATTTGTACAAGCTCATCGAAATTGGACAGTAGAAGATTGGAAAAACGTTGCTTGGTCTGATGAGTCTCGATTTCTGCTGCGACATTCGGATGGTAGGGTCAGAATTTGGCGTAAACAACATGAAAGCATGGATCCATCCTGCCTTGTATGGAGCATCTTTGGGATGTGCAGCCGACAAATCTGCGGCAACTGTGTGATGCCATCATGTCAATATGGACCAAAATCTCTGAGGAATGCTTCCAGCACCTTGTTGAATCTATGCCACGAAGAATTGAGGCAGTTCTGAAGGCAAAAGGGGGTCCAACCCGTTACTAGCATGGTGTACCTAATAAAGTGGCCGGTGAGTGTATATATACACACACACAAGTATGTACATATGCTGTGCGTGTGCCAAGGCACCGAATGGTATAAATATTCCACTCCACACACATAAAGTCATGAACATATTGTGGTCCTAGAATTAGCTTATTCATGGCCATTATTTTCTTATTAATATTTTCCATTACAAAGTACTATAAAAGGTCAATGTTACAAAAAAACTTGATCAATGACACTTACAGATTGAGGAACAGTGGACTGCTGGCTAACAGCACAAGGGGAAGCAGACCGCCTGTCGCCCGACACACCTGCCTAGAGACAAAGACAAATAAGATGAAAATTACATGATGCACAGCCAAATATCAGCTAAGTGAGAGTAAAGCATCCGGCTAAAACATGGTCTGTAGTCGCTGGAAGTACACAGTGTACCAAGCAGGAAATCACAGCACTGAAGTGAATGAGCTAAGCTCTAGCTTTCAAGAAGGACCACTAGTTTCAGCTTTATACCATGCATACTTTCGGCAACAGACGCACAAGGGTATAAGCTAACTAATGGGGGTATTGGCCTCCCTACCTGATCTGCTATTGACTACCTAAATTGAAAGTTTTTTAAGGTTAGCTTGACATTTAGCATAAAAATACACTGTGAAAGTACTAAATGCAACATCATCAAAATGTGTTTTATGAGGGTTTTACTGTTATTCCTAATGTACTGGGTGAAATCAGCACCAAGAAACCAAAACTAATAGGGCATGGCGCTGATCTGATATTTAAACTATGTGCACATGTCCAGTAATGATCCATTAGAACGGATCCAGAGTTTTCTTGCCGGTTCCGTTAGAAATAGAGAACAATGGACACGACAATAATGGATCCGATGCCCATGGACTCCAAGGTTAAATGAACAGATCTGGCAGAGATCAGTTAGTGAATAACGGACTAGAAAGTTGTGTCAGCACATTTTTTCCTAGAGGATTTTTGCTGGATCTGTTCTAATGGATCATTACTGGACATGTGAACATAGCCTAATCTGCAGCACCCCTCAAATCTGCAACTTATTATTTATGTTTATCATTTGTGCCTGCTCAGACCCTGGCTATGTGGGAATAGTGGTTATCCTTTTGTGGTTAACTCCTAATATCCCAGTCACATCTCTCCAGCCAACTGATTTGTATATAGCACTTAGGCTAGTTTCACACTAGCGTTCGGCAGGGCTGCGGATGGCAGCCTTCTTCCTCTGTGAAGCCCCACCCACTGCCGCGCCTCTTCCTTCAGCTCCGCCTACATCTGCATGCGTTCTGCGTACCCTAGCTTTAACATTGGGTATGCAGGCTATACGGATGTAAGCGGATGCCTCCGCATGCGTCGTCTTGACACTGCGCTGACCTCTGTCAAACGCAACATGTTAGGATTTTGCTGCGGTCGGCACAGCTTCAAAACGATGCATGCGGAGGCATCTGCATACATCCGTATGGCCTGCATACCCAATGTTAAAGATAGGGTACACAGGACGCATGCAGACGTAGGCGGAGCTGAAGGGAGAGGCGCGGCAGTGGGCGGGGCTTCACGGAGGAAGAAGGCTGCCGTCTGCAGGCCTGCCGAACACTAGTGTGAAGCCTGCCTTAGCTGCTCACCTCACTCCCTCTCAGCTATTGATAACTACGGTAACTGCTGTTATAAATCTTACAAAACCACCAGCCTGTAGCAGCTGCAGCATCAAATTTTCCCAAAGCAGGTCTACTAATACTACAGTTCTATTCACAAGAACTGTCACTCAAGAAGGAGAGCCCGCTATGCTAGAACAGAGGAAGTGAGGAGACTGCAGAGTTGTGAGCTGCTCAGGAGGCAACTTTAGAATACCCCTTAAGTGGTAAAAACAAAAACTGCTTGTGTCGACATTTTCCAAGAGCTACAGTAGCCTTTTCATTTTTCTGTTGATGCAGCGGTGTGAGAGCTGGCTTTTTGCCTGGCGATCTGATGTTTTTATTTATACCGTTTTGGAGTAGATACGTCAATTTGATTGCTTCATATTGTATTTTTGTGGTGTTGCAGCAAGCAAGAAACCCTAAACTCCAGAAGGTTTTTTTTTCGTTATTGAGCTTGCTGATGGGGTTCATAAATGTTATATTTTAACAATTTGAACTTTTACAAATACAGCAATGCCACATTTGTTTATTTTTTATTTTTTGAATGGGGGAAAGCAGGATGGTTTGAATTTTTGTATTTTTTTCTATATTTTTTAAACTTTTCTTTCTCCCTTTTATTTTTTAAGGGGGCTTGAACCTGCGATAATTTAATCGCTTATACTATATACTGCAACGCCAGAGTATTGCAGTATATAGCAAAAAAAAATCAGAATATCCTTTGATTGGCAGCCACAGGCTAGCCTTCACAGGAGCACCATAATAGCAGGCATTGGTGTCTTTAGCAGAACCGCAGCTGCTATAACAATCCATTAGCACCCCAGGATCTTATTGTGTGGAGGGAGGCCATGGGCATGTGGAACAGCACACCCCTTAATTTGTGTGTATTAAATGCCGCTGTCAGAAACTAAGAGGATAAAAGCAGCGAGCACAGCCCAGCTCCTCCTGCTGCTATTAGAGGTAGATGCAAGCTGAATAACAAAGCCAATGTCTGCTGGCAATCATGCAAGCTCAGCTTCTGAGCTTGCATTAAAGAAATGGACTCACCATTCATCATATGTTGTACATGTGTTATATTGTAAAATTGGGGGTTACCTTTCCCCTTTTTAGAGCGGGGTGCCCCTACATAGCATTACAGCATCCATTCTGACAGTGTTAGAATCTGATGGTACATAACCCACTGATAATGTAAAGAGTACAACTACTATTTTTGAAGTACCGTATATGTCCTTATCGCCTGTACTGCTAGGAGTTTCTGGTGTCTCCCCTGTGAAGCACTCTGCATTTTTATTGATTTGTTTTGCACATTGTTTTTAACTTTAATTAATAAAAGTATATATTTTATGATGGATCTTTTCATTTTCTCTGGAGTAAGTGTGCACCAGGGTTGGATTTAAGGCTCATAAATATGAAAGAATAAAAAGCAGCCAGTTAACGAGTCTTCTAGTGAAAATCTCCTGCTGATAAAACACCGATTTTATCAAAACTACAGCAAGCAACCTTGTAAGTGACATATTGTTGAAAACAGGGTCTCTGCCCCTACAAGCTGATGTCAAACGGGGTAGTAAAAACCTGGTGAAATTCCCTTTAAGCATGAACCACTATGATAATTCTGGCGCATTTTAAGACTGTCTAGATTCAGGTTGCAACTGTCTAAAAATTAGACAATATTGCTAAATATGTCCACTTGCCTTGATTTACAGTGCCTTGTGAAAGTATTCAGCCCCCTGGAACTTTTCAACCTTTACCCACATATCATGCTTCAAACATAGAGATACCAAATGTAAATTTTTGGTGAAGAATCAACAAGTGGAGCACAATTGTGAAGTTGAACGAAATTTATTGGTTATTTTACATTTTTGTGGAAATTCAAAAACTGAAAAGTGGGGCGTGCAATATTATTCGGCTCCTTTGCTTTCAGTGCAGCAAACTCACTCCAGATGTTCATTGTGGATCTCTGAATGATCCAATGTTGTCCTAAATGCCTAATGATGATAAATATAATCCACCTGTGTGTAATCAAGTCTCCGTATAAAAGCACCTGCTCTGTGATAGTCTCAGGGTTCTGTTTGAAGCACAGAGAGCATCATGAAGACCAAGGAACACAACAGGCAGGTCCGTGATACTGTTGTGGTGAAGTTTAAAGCCGGATTTGGATACAAAATGATTTCCAAAATGTGAACATCCCAAGGACCACTGTGCAAGCGATCATATTGAAATGGAAGGAGTATCATACCACTGCAAATCTACCAAGACACGGCCATCCCTCTAAACTTTCATCTCAAACAAGGAGAAAACTGATCAGAGATGTAGCCAAGAGGCCCATGATCACTCTGGATGAACTGCAGAGATCTACAGCTGAGGTGGGACAGTCTGTCCATAGGACAACAATCAGTTGTACACTACACAAATCTGGCCTTAATGGAAGAGTGGCAAGAAGAAAGCCATTTCTCAAAGATATTCATAAAAAGTGTTGTTTAAAGTTTGCAACAAGCCACCTGGGAGACACACCAAAAATGTGGAAGAAGGTGCTCTGGTCAGATGAAACCAAAATCGAACTTTTTGGCAACAATGCCAAACGATATGTTTGGTTTAAAGGCAACACAGCTCATCACCCTGAACACACCATCCCCACTGTCAAACATGGTGGTGGCAGCATCATGGTTTGGGCCTGCTTTTCTTCAGCAGAGACAGAGAAGATGGTTAAAATTGATGGGAAGATGGATGGAGCCAAATACAGGACCATTCTTGAAGAACACCTGTTGGAGTCTTAAAAAGACCTGAGACTGGGACAGAGATTTGTCTTCCAACAAGACAATGATCCCAATTATAAAGCAAAATCTACAATGGAATGGTTCACAAATAAATGTATCCAGGTGTTAGAATGGCCAAGTCAAAGTCCAGACCTCAATCCAATCGAGAATCTGTGAAAAGAGCTGAAAACTGCTGTTCACAAACGATCTCCAGCAAACCTCACTGAGCTCGAGCTCTTTGCCAAGGCAGAATGGGCAAAAATGTCAGTCTCTCGATGTACAAAAGTGATAGAGACATAATCCAAGCGACATGCAGCTGTACGCGCAGCAAAAGGTGGCGCAACAAAGTATTATGTTAAAGGCGCCGAATAATATTGCACGCTCCACTTTTCAGGTTTTGAATTTCCAATAAAATTTAAAATAACCAATAAATTTTGATCAACTTCACAATTGTGTTCCACTTGTTGTTGATTCTTCACCAAAAATTTACATTTGGTATCTTTATGTTTGAAGCATGATATGTGGGAAAAGGTTGAAAAGTTTCAGGGGGTCGAATACTTTCGCAAGGCACTGTACATGGGAAGATACATAGTTTTTACTGGAAGTGTGTACACTGTGTGCAGAATTATTAGGCAAGTTGTATTTTAGAGGATTATTTTTATTATTGATCAACAACTATGTTCTCAATCAACCCAAAAGACTCATAAATATCAAAAGCTTAATATTTTTGGAAGTTGGAGTGTTTTTTTTTTTTAGATTTGGCTATCTTAGGAGGATATCTGTTTGTGCAGGTAACTATTACTGTGCAGAATCATTACGCAACTTAATAAAAACCAGATATATTCCCATCTCACTTGCTTATTTTCACCAGGTAAACCAATTTAACTGCACAAAATTTAGAAATAAACATTTCTGACATTCAAAAACAAACCCCCCCAAAATTAGTGACCAATATAGCCACCTTTCTTTATGATGACACTCAACAGCCTTCCATCCATAGATTCTGTCAGTTGCTTGATCTGTTTACGATCAACATTGCGTGCAGCAGCCACCACAGCCTCCCAGACACTGTTCTGAGAGGTGTACTGTTTTCCCTCCCTGCAGATCTCACATTTTATGAGGGACCACAGGTTCTCTATGGGGTAACGTCAGATCAGGTGAACAAGGGGGCCATGTCATTATTTTTTCTTCTTTGAGACCTTTACTGGCCAGAAACGCTGTGGAGTAGTTGAAGGCATGTGATGGAGCATTGTCCTGCATGAAAATCATGTTTTTCTTGAACGATACCGACTTCTTCCTGTAGCACTGCTTGAAGAAGTTGCCTTGCAGAAACTGGCAGTAGGTCTGGGAGTTGAGCTTCACTCCATCCTCAACCCGAAAAGGTCCCACAAGTTCATCTTTGATGATACCAGCCCATACCAGTACCTCACCTCCACCTTGCTGGCATCTGAGTCGGAGTGGAGCTCTCTGCCCTTTACTGATCCAGCCTCTGGCCCATCCATCTGGCCCATCAAGAGTCACTCTCATTTCATCAGTCCATAAAACCTTTGAAAAGTCAGTCTTAAGATATTTCTTGGCCCAGTCTTGACGTTTTATCTTATGTTTATTCTTCAAAGGTGGTGGTTTTTCAGCCTTCTTTACCTTGGCCATGTCACTGAGTATCGCACACCTTGTGCTTTTTGTTACTCCAGTAACGCTGCAGCTCTGAAATATGGCAAAACTGGTGGCAAATGGCATCTTGGCAGCTTCACACTTGATTTTCCTAAATTCATAGGCAGTTATTTTGCGCCTTTTTTGCCCAACACGCTTCTTGCGACCCTGTTGGCTATTTGCCATGAAACGCTTGATTGTTCGGTGGTCAAGCTTCAAAAGTTTGGCAATTTCAAGACTGCTGCATCCCTCTGCAAGACATCTCACAATTTTGGACTTTTCAGAGCCCGTCAAATCTCTCTTCTCACCCATTTTGCCAAAGGAATGGAAGTTGCCTAATACGGTAATTAAGCACACCTTATATAGGGTTTTGATGTCATAAGACAACACTCCTCCTCATTACAGAGATACACATCACCTAATTTACTTAATTGGTAGTTGGCTCTCAAGCCTAAACAGCTTGGAGTAGGACAACATGTATAAAAAGTATCATGTGATGAAAACACAACTTGCCTAATAATTCTGCACACAGTGTAGTGTTAAGAAAGCAGGAGGTATGGTCCTGGATGGCAGGTGTTTGTCACCAAGGTGGCTGGCCTAGGTGATGTAAGTCCCGGGAGAAAGTGCACATGGGTGGGAACGGTCGCTCCCATTCGCCAGTCCAGGTCATACAGGCCTAATAACAAGCAGCTGGGTATAGCTCAGCAGATGGTGTTGTGCTGGAGCTAGAGAAAGACCATTGTGGGTAGTCTATGTTAGAGACTAAGAAGTGCCTGTGACAGCAAGTTGGTTACACTGTTTGATTTGTTTTGTTGTGCTGAAGAAAGCTGTTTTTCCTTTTGGAGCTACAAAGTTTATGAAGGACAAAAAACTTTTCTTTGTTTTGATATTAAACCCTATGCCTGTGCGTGTCTGAGTAGCTACCTGAAAGATGAAAGGGGTACATAACATGTTTTGAAAACTTTTTTTTATAGGGAAAATTAAATTTCAGCCACTGCTTTTTGAAATTTTTGCTTCATGCACTGTGAGGTTTACATCAAATAGCAGGAAATCAGTCTCACTCGCACTGAGAATTGTTTAAATGATAATTTGTATTTATTTAGTTACAGTAAAATATCTAACCAAAGTGCATGGTAGAAGAATATAGAGCGACAAGTTATATTTTATGTTTCAACCAGTCCCGGGTCCTTTTCAAACGTCGCTTTAATCACAAGGATAGGGTGTACTGCGCAGCATGCGCTCCAGCCTTGGTGTGACACCAACGTTTGCAAAATACCCGGGACGGGTCAAAACGTAAAATACGACTTGTCACTCTATATTCTTCTACCCAAAACTTTGGTGAAATATTGTACTGTAACTAAATAAATACAATCGATCATTTAAAAAAATGCTCAGTGCAATAGCGACTGATTTCCTGCTATTTGACTTAATTTGGATTCTCAAGTTCAACCTGCACCTCTCTCTACCCAACGCCCAGTGCGCCCTTATATCCCTCTGCTGTGAGGTTTATATAAAGGTACCTTCACACGAAGCGACGCTGCAGCGATAGCGACAACGATGCCGATCGCTGCAGCGTCGCTGTTTGATCGCTGGGGAGCTGTCACACAGACCGCTCTCCAGCGACCAACGATGCCGAGGTCCCCGGGTAACCAGGGTAAACATCGGGTTGCTAAGCGCAGGGCCGCGCTTAGTAACCCGATGTTTACCCTGGTTACCAGCGTAAAAGTAAAAAAAACAAACAGTACATGCTCACCTGCGCGTCCCCCAGCGTCTGCTTCCTGACACTGACTGAGCTCCGGCCCTAACAGCAGAGCGGTGACGTCACCGCTGTGCTTTCACTTTCACTTTAGGGCCGGCGCTCAGTAAGTGTCAGGAAGCAGACGCTGGGGGACGCGCAGGTGAGTATGTACTGTTTGTTTTTTTTACTTTTACGCTGGTAACCAGGGTAAACATCGGGTTACTAAGCGCGGCCCTGCGCTTGGTAACCCGATGTTTACCCTGGTTACCAGTGTAAAACATCGCTGGTATCGTTGCTTTTGCTTTCAAACACAACGATACACGGCGATCGGACGACCAAATAAAGTTCTGGACTTTATTCAGCGACCAGCGACATCATAGCAGGATCCTGATCGCTGCTGCGTGTCAAACTAAACGATATCGCTAGCGAGGACGCTGCAACGTCACGGATCGCTAGCGATATCGTTACAAAGTCGTTTCGTGTGAAGGTACCTTAACATGCTTTTTTATGAAGAACAATTTGTTAACAATAAAATACATTTTAAAGAAAAATAACTTTATATAAATTACATGGGGGAATTTTTTACAGTAAACTTTTATTTTATTAAGCTGTATTTCACCTTTTATGTCCACTAGAGCTCATCTTCAGATATTTAATTTCATTCCCTTTTGCCATCACTGTTTTTTTTATCTTGGCTTTTTTGCTATCTTTGTACTGCAAATTTGTGTTTTTCCTATTAAAGTTGAGTTGACAATAGTGTTCTGAGTTCCGTTATAGGAACAGAAAAATGGACTTCATGCAGGAAATGGATCAGTCACATGACAAACACAAACCGATATTAAAGGAGCCCATTAACTATAACTCGGTCCATTTGGTCTCTATTATTTTAAAGGAAAAAATAGACTGAACTTTATCGTCCTGCTAGTCCAGTTTCAAGTGTTCGAGTTTCATGGTACCTGTACAGATTACAATTGCTAGACAGGCAGCAGAGCTCCTGACGCACAGCCAGTCTGGAAATTGCAGTTTGTGCACAAACCTTGAAACACAGATGTGTGAAATTGATATTATAATGACAAGACTTATAAAGGAAGACTTGTTGTTACAGAGACTCCAACGCAAGTTTGTGGAAAGCCTAATACCAGAGGTAAGATCTCATTAACCCCTTCACCCCGAAGCCTGTTTTCAACTTCCTGACCAGGCCATTTTTTTCAATTCTGACCACTGTCACTTTATGAGGTCACAACTCTGAAACGCTTCAACGAATCCTGGTGATTCTGAGAATGTTTTCTCGTGACATATTGTACTTTATGATAGTGGTAAAATTTCGGTGATTTGACTTGCGTTTATTTGTGAAAAAAACAGAAATTTGGTGAAAATTTTGAAAATTTTGCAATTTTTAAACTTTTAGTTTTTATGCCCATAAATTAGAGAGTCATATCATACAAAATAGTTAGTAAATAACATTACCCACATATCTGCTTTACATTAGCACAATTTTCGAAACATAATTTTTTTGTTAGGAAGTTATAAAGGTTAAAAGTTGACCAGAGATTTCTCATTTTTACAACAAAATTTGCAAAACAATTATTTTTAGGAACCACCTCACACTTGAGGTCACTTTGAGAGGTCTATATGACAGAAAATGCCCAAAAGTGACATCATTCTAAAAACTGCAACCCTCAAGGTACTCAAAACCACATTCAAAACGTTTATTAACACTTCAGGTGCTTCACAGGAATTTTTGGAATGTTTAAAGAAAATTAAACATTTAACTTTTGTTTTCACAAAATTTTTACTTCAGCTCCAAATTGTTTTATTTTACCAATGGTAACAGGAGAAATTGGACCCCAAAAGTTGTTGTACAATTTGTCCTGAGTACGTCGATACCCCATATGTGGGGGTAAACCACTGTTTGGGCACATGGCAGAGCTCAGAAGGGAAGGAGCGCCATTTGACTTGCAAAATGCAAAATTTGCTGGAATTGACATAGGACACCATGTCGCGTTTGGAGAGCCCCTGATGTGCCTAGACGTGGAAACCCCCAACAAGTGACACCATTTTGGAAAGTAGACCCCCTAAGGAACTAATCTAGATGTGTGGTGAGCACTTTGAACCCCCAAGTGCTTCACAGAAATTTATAATGTAGAGCCGCAAGAAAACAAAAATCATATTTTTTCCACAAAAAATGATTTTTTTGCCCCCAATTTTTTATTTTCACAAGTGTAACAAGACAAATTGGACCACAAAAGTTGTTGTGCAATTTGTCCTGAGTACACTGATACCCCGTGTGTGCGGGTAAACCACTGTTTGGGCGCAATGCAGAGCTCGGAAGGGAAGGAGCGCCGTTTGACTTTTCAATGCTAAATTGGCTGGAATTGAGATCGGACACCATGTCGCATTTGCAGAGCCCCTGATGTGCCTAAACAGTGGAAACCCCCCACAAGTGACACCATTTTGGAAAGTAGACCCCCTAAGGAACTAATCTAGATGTGTGGTGAGCACTTTGAACCACCAAGTACTTCACAGAAGTTTATAATGTAGAGCCGTAAAACAAAAATCATATTTATTTTCACAAAAATGATCTTTTCGCCCCAAATTTTTAATTTTACCAAGGGTAATAGGACAAATTGGACCACAAAAGTTGTTGTGCAATTTGTCCTGAGTACGCCTATACCCCATATATGGGGGTAAACCACTGTGTTGGCGCATGGCAGAGCTCGGAAGGGAAGGAGCGCCATTTGACTTTTCAATGCAAAATTGGCTGGAATTGAGATCGAACCCATGTCGCGTTTGGAGAGCCCCTAATTTGCCTAAACAGTGGAAACCCCCACAAGTGACCCCATTTTGGAAAGAAGACCCCCTAAGGAACTTATCTAGATGTGTGTTGAGCACTTTGAACCCCCAATTGTTTCACTAAAGTTTAGAATGTAGAACAGTAAAAATTTAAAAATATTTTTTTTTCCACAAAATGATCTTTTAGCCCCCCAATTTTTATTTTCCCAAGGGTAACAGGACAAATTGGACCCCAAAAGTTGTCCAATTTATCCTGAGTACGCTGATACCCCATATGTGGGGGGGAACCACTGTTTGGGCGCATGGCAGAGCTCGGAAGGGAAGGAGCGCCGTTTGACTTTTCAATGCAAAATTGACAGGAATTGACATGGGACGCCATGTTGCATTTGGAGAGTCCCTGATGTACCTAAACAGTAGAAACCCCCCACAAGTGACCCCATATTGGAAACTAGACCCCCAAGGAACTTATCTAGATGTGTTGTGAGAACTTTGAACCCCCAAGTCTTTCACTACAGTTTATAAAACAGAGCCGTGAAAATAAAAAATCCTTTTTTTTCCACAAAAATTATTTTTTAGCCCCCGGTTTTGTATTTTCCCAAGGGTAACAGGAGAAATTGGACCCCAAAAGTTGTTGTCCAATTTGTCCTGAGTATGCGGATACCCCATATGTTGGGGTAAACCCCTGTTTGGGCGCACGGGAGAGCTTGGAAGGGAAGGAGCACTATTTTACTTTTTCAACGCAGAATTGGCTGGAATTGAGATCGGACACCATGTCGCGTTAGGAGAGACCCTGATGTGCCTAAACAGTGGAAACCCCCAATTCTAACTGAAACCCTAACCCAAACATAACCCCTAACCCTAATCCCAACCCTAATCCCAACCTTAAATGTAATCCAAACCCTAACTTTAGCCCCAACTCTAACCCTAACTTTAGCCCCAACCCTAAACCTAACTTTAGCCCCAACCTTAACCCTAACTTTAGCCCCAACCCTAACCCTATCTTTAGCCCTTTAGCCCTAACCCTAATGAGAAAATGGAAATAAATACATTTTTTAAAATTTTATTATTTTTCCTTAACCCCTTCACCCCCAAGGGTGGTTTGCACGTTAATGACCGGGCCAATTTTTACAATTCTGACCACTGTCCCTTTATGAGGTTATAACTCTGGAACGCTTCAACGGATCTTGGCGATTCTGACATTGCTTGACATATTGTACTTCATGATAGTGGTAAAATTTCTTCGATATAATTTGCGTTTATTTGTGAAAAAAACGAATATTTGGCGAAAATTTCGCAATTTTCCAACTTTGAATTTTTATGCCCTTAAATCACAGACACATGTCACGCAAAATACTTAATAAGTAACATTTCCCATGTTTACTTTACATCAGCACAATTTTGGAACCAAAATTTTTTTTTGTGACGGAGTTATAAGGGTTAAAAGTTGACCAGCAATTTCTCATTTTTACAACACCATTTTTTTTAAGGGACCACATCTCATTTGAAGTCATTTTGAGGGGTCTATATGATAGAAAATACCCAAGTGTGACACCATTCTAAAAACTGCACCCCTCAAGGTACTCAAAACCACTTTCAAGAAGTTTATTAACCCTTCAGGTGTTTCACAGGAATTTTTGGAATGTTTAAATAAAAATGAACATTTAACTATTTTTCACAAAAAATTTATTTCAGCTCCAATTTGTTTTATTTTACCAAGGGTAACAGGAGAAAATAGACCCCAAAATTTCTTGTACAATTTGTCCTGGGTACGCTGATACCCCATATGTGGGGGTAAACCACTGTTTGGGCGCATGGCAGAGCTCGGAAGGAAAGGAGCGCCATTTCACTTTTCAATGCAAAATTGACTGGAATTGAGATGGGACGCCATGTTGCATTTGGAGAGCCCCTGATGTGCCTAAACATTGAAACCCCCCACAAGTGACACCATTTTGGAAAGTAGACCCCCTAAGGATCTTATCTAGATGTGTGGTGAGCACTTTGACCCAACAAGTGCTTCACAGAAGTTTATAATGCAGAGCCGTAAAAAAAAAAATCATATTTTTTCACAAAAATGATCTTTTCGCCCCCAATTTTTTATTTTCCCAAGGGTAAGAGAAGAAATTGGACCCCAAAAATTGTTGTGCAATTTGTCCTGAGTAAGCTGATACCCCATATGTGGGTGTAAACCATTGTTTGGGCGCAGGGCAGAGCTCGGAAGGGAAGGAGCGCCATTTGACTTTTCAATGCAAAATTGACTGGAATTGAGATGGGACGCCATGTTGCATTTGGAGAGCCCCTGATGTGCCTACACATTGAAACCCCCCACAAGTGACACCATTTTGGAAAGTAGACCCCTTAAGGAACTTATCTAGATGTGTGTTGAGCACTTTGACCCAACAAGTGCTTCACAGAAGTTTATAATGCAGAGCCGTAAAAATAAAAAATCATATTTTTTCACAAAAATGATCTTTTCGCCCCTATTTTTTTATTTCCCCAAGGGTAAGAGAAGAAATTAGACCACAAAAGCTGTTGTGCAATTTGTCCTGAGTACGACGATACCCCATATGTGGGGGTAAACCACTGTTTGGGCGCATAGCAGAGCTCGGAAGGGAAGGAGCGCTATTTTACTTTTCAATGCAAAATTGACTGGAATTAAGATGGGATGCCATGTTGCGTTTGGAGAGCCTCTGATGTGCCTAAACATTAAAACCCCCCACAAGTGACACCATTTTGGAAAGTAGACCCCCTAAGGAACTTATCTAGATGTGTTTTGAGAGCTTTGAACCCCCAAGTGTTTCACTACAGTTTATAACGCAGAGCCGTGAAAATAAAAATTCTTTTTTCACAAAAATGATTTTTTAGCCCCCAGTTTTGTATTTTCACAAGGGTATCAGGATAAATTGGACCTCAAAAGTTGTTGTCCAATTTGTCCTGAGTACGCTGATACCCCATATGTGGGGGGGGACCACTGTTTGGGCGCATGACAGAGCTCGGAAGGGAAGGAGCGCCATTTGGAATGCAGACTTAAATGGATTGGTCTGAAGGCGTCACATTGCATTTGCAGAGCCCCTGATGTACCCAAACAGTACAAACCCCCCACAAGTGACCGCATATCGGAAACTAGACCCCCCAAGGAACTTATCTAGATGTGTTGTGAGAACTTTGAACCCCCAAGTGTTTCACTACAGTTTACAACGCAGAGCCGTGAAAATAAAAAATCTTTTTTTCCCCACAAAACTTATTTTTTGGCCCCCAGTTTTGTATTTTCCCAAGGGTAGCAGGAGAAATTGGACCCCAAAAGATGATGTCCAATTTGTCCTGAGTACGCTGATACCCCATATGTTGGGGTAAACCCCTGTTTGGGCACACGGAAGAGCTCTGAAGGGAAGGAGCACTGTTTTCCTTTTTCAACGCAGAATTGGCTGGAATTCAGATCGGATGCCATGTCCCGTTTGGAGAGCCCCTGATGTGCCTAAACAGTGGAAACCCCCCAATTATAACTGAAACCCTAATCCAAACACACCCCTTACCCTAATCCCAACAGTAACCCTAACCACTCCTCTAACCCAGACACACCCAACCCTATTCCCAACCGTAAATGTAATCCAAACCCTAACCCTATCTTTAGCCCCAACCCTAACTGTAGCCCCAACCCTAGCCCCAACCCTAGCCCTAACCCTAGCAATAACCCTAGCCCTATCACTAGCCCTATCACTAGCCGTAACACTAGCCCTAACCCTAACCCTAGCCCTAACCCTAGCCCCAACCCTAACCCTAGCCCTAACCCTAGCCCCAACCCTAGCCCTAACCCTAGCCCTAACCCTAGCCCCATCCCTAGCCCTAACCCTAGCCCTAACCCTTGCCCTAACCCTAACTCTAGTCCTAACTCTAGCCCTAACCCTAATGGGAAAATGGAAATAAATACATTTTTAATTTTTTTTATTTTTCCCTAACTAAGGGGGTGATGAAGGGGGGTTTGATTTACTTTTATAGCGGGTTTTTTAGCAGATTTTTATGATTGGCAGCCGTCACACACTGAAAGACGCTTTTCATTGCAAAAAATATTTTTTGCGTTACCACATTTTGAGAGCTGTAATTTTTCCATATTTGAGTCCACAGAGTCATGTGAGATCTTGTTTTTTGCGGGACGAGTTGACGTTTTTATTGGTAACATTTTCGGACACGTGACATTTTTTGATCGCTTTTTATTCCGATTTTTGTGAGGCAGAGTGACCAAAAACCAGCTATTCATGAATTTCTTTTGGGGGAGGCGTTTATACCGTTCCGCGTTTGGTAAAATTGATAAAGCAGTTTTATTCGTTGGTTCAGTACGATTACAGCGATATCTCATTTATATCATTTTTTTTATGTTTTGGCGCTTTTATACGATAAAAACTATTTTATAGAAAAAATAATTATTTTGGTATCGCTTTATTCTCAGGACTATAACTTTTTTATTTTTTTGCTGATGATGCTGTATGGCAGCTCGTTTTTTGCGGGACAAGATGACGTTTTCAGCGGTACCATGGTTATTTATATCAGTCTTTTTGATCTCGTGTTATTCCACTTTTTGTTCGGCGGTATGATAATAAAGCGTTGTTTTTTGCCTCGTTTTTTTTTTTTTTTTCTTACGGTGTTTACTGAAGGGGTTAACTAGTGGGGCAGTTTTATAGGTTGGGTCATTACGGACGCGGCGATACTAAATATGTGTACTTTTATTGTTTTTTTTATTTTATTTAGCTAAAGAAATGTATTTATGGGAATATTTTTTTTTTTTTCTTTATTTAGGATATTTTTTTTATTTTTTTTTTACACACATGTGGGGAATTTTTTTTTTTACTTTTTTACTTTGTCCCGGGGGGGACATTACAGATCATTAATCTGACAGTGTGCACAGCACTCTGTCAGATCGACGATCTGCTGTGCAGGGCTGCAGGCTTACCAGCGCCTGCTCTGAGCAGGCACTCGGTAAGCCACCTCCCTCCCTGCAGGACCCGGATGCCGCGGCCATCTTGGATCCGGGACCTGCGGCGAGGAGGGAGGTAGGAGACCCTCGGAGCAACGCGATCACATCGCGTTGCTCCGGGGGTCTCAGGGAAGCCCGCAGGGAGCCCCCTCCCTGCGCGATGCTTCCCTATACCGCCGGCACACCGCGATCATGTTTGATCGCGGTGTGCCGGGGGTTAATGTGCCGGGGGCGGTCCGTGACCGCTCCTGGCACATAGTGCCGGATGTCAGCTGCGATATGCAGCTGACACCCGGCCGCGATCGGCCGCGCTCCCCCCGTGAGCGCGGCCGATCGCGTATGACGTACTATCCCGTCGGTGGTCATACGGGCCCACCCCACCTCGACGGGATAGTACGTCAGATGTCAGAAAGGGGTTAACTAAGGGGATGAAGAGGGGTTTGATTTACCTTTATAGCGTTTTTTTGGCGGATTTTTATGATTGGCAGCCGTCACACGCTAAAAGATGATTTTTATTGCAAAAAATAGTTTTTGCATCACCACATTTTGAGAGCTATAATTTATCCATATTTTGGCCCACAGAGTCATGTGAGGTCTTGTTTTTTGCGGGACGAGTTGACGTTTTTATTGGTACCATTTTCGGGCACATGACATTTTTTGATCGCTTTTTATTCCGATTTTTGGGAGGCAGTATGAACAAAAACCAGCAATTCTTGAATTTCTTTTAGGGGGGTATTTTTACCGTTCCGCGTGTGGTAAAATTGATAAAGCAGCTTTATTCTTCGGGTTAGTACGATTACAGCGATACCTCATTTATATCATTTTTCTATGTTTTGGCGCTTTTACACTATAAAAACTATTTTATATAAAAATTAATTGTTTTTGCATCGCTTTATTCTGAGAGCTATAACTTTTTTATTTTTCTGCTGATGATGCTGTATGGCGGCTTTTTTTGGGGGGGACAAGATGACGTTTTCAGCGGTACCATGGTTATTAATATCTGTCTTTTTGATCACATTTTATTGCACATTTTGTTCGGCAGTATGATAATAAAGCATTGTTTTTTGCCTCATTTTTTATTTTTTTTTGCGGTGTTCACTGAAAGGGTTAACTAGTGGGATAGTTTTATAGAGTGGGTTGTTACGGACACGGCGATACCAAATATGTGTACTTTTATTGTTTTTTTTTATTTACATAAATAAATGGATTTATTGGAAAATATTTATTTATTTTTTTCTTTATTTGGGGATTATTTTTTTTTTACACTTCATAACATTGTCCCAGGGAAGGATATCACTATATTTCATCAGATCGCTGATCTGACACTTTGCATAGCACGGTGTCAGATCAGCGATCTGACAGGCAGTGCAGGAGGCTTTCCGGCGCCTGCTCTGAGCAGGCGCCGGCAAGCCACCTCAGTGAAGGAACCCAGCGGCCATCTTGGATCCGGGGACTCCTTCCAGAACACCGGAACAAAGCGATCGCCCCCGTCCCTGCACGATGCCCCTCTATGTCTCTGTCACTACTGACAGCGGCATCAGAGGGGCTAAATGCCCACGATCGGCGCTAGCTCACTGTGAGACCGCGCCGCCGTACTAGTACTGCGGTTTGCGGGAACTCAGTTCCCGCAGAGCAGTACTAGTACGGCGCATGTCGGGAAGGGGTTAAAGACGTTGTCCAGGTTTATCACAAAAATCTACATTCACTCACATTGTGACCTGTGATGATTTTCCGATGCCGCCAGCAAGACCAACGTACATGCACATTCCCAGCCACATTCCAACTAAACGTGCGCAGTTTTGCTCAATGCACGTGTATTGAGCAAGGCCACACAGTCTAGTCGGAATGTGGCTCCAAGTATGCATATTGCTTACTTGTGGTCACACAACCACCCAGTCTCGTGACTAGCACAGGAGAGTCCTCACAATCAATGCTACGTGCGATGTGAGGATTCACAAGTCTACAGTCTTGTTTCACACGTTGAAGCCCACATAGGAAGCTCCACTGAAAGTTCCCTCATTTTCCCTGGAAAAAAAAGCACAATGCACTGCATTATTTTTCCTGTTAGGCAGGGATCAAACATGCGAGAAACACGGCCGAGTCTCGCATGTTAATACCTGGCCCTGCACCCGGAACACAGGAACGGCGCGTGCGACCGCATAGCAATACATGCAGCCGCATGCTCCGCTCCCGAGTGACGGCGGCAATGCTGGGTATTAACATGCAAGACTCGGCCGCATTTTTCGCATGTGTGATCCCGGCCTTATAATGATGGAGACCTAAAAGACCCCTTATAGAAAAGGGGGTATGTCAAGAGCAGTTTGTGCCCGTCATGTATCCATTTCCTTGAAGAGTACCATTTCTCTGTTACTATCAGGGAAGACAAAAATGAAATGAAACTGAGAACACTAATGTGAGCCCAGCCTAAGGACTCATTCAGACGACAGTATTTCACAAACGTGTTTCTATCCATGTTTTTCTAGTTTTTCTAGTCTATTCATGAAATTAAAAAAACGCTGTAGCGGTGCTTTACAATTCTATGAGTTTGTGAAAATCACAGACATCACATGGATGGCATCAGCATGCAATGCGTGTGCTGCCAGAGATTAACATTTTAATGGATAGATTTGTAATTTATTTATACATATCTGAAAAATCAGCGATGAAACACTAATGGCAAAAACTGACACACTGACCAAATACTAAGGAACCTCGACTGTTTAATAAAATGCAAAAATGATAGATGTCTGAAGGAGGCCTGAGTGTATTATGCCTGTTCTGTGATATCATCAGCTGTTGAGGTTGCAGTGACTACATAAGATGACACCATACAAATTATCTGCAAAGATGAGGGGCTCAGTTAGAGATTTTGTAATGGGGTCGTAGGATAAATTATGTCTCTGAACATTTAATACCTGTTGAACAGAGGCCAGACTCTGAAGCTGAGTGCTGCTCAAATGCTGCTGTTGCAGCGCTGCTGTCTGCAGCATTAGATGTTGCTGTTGGGCTGCATACATTTGCTGAAGATATTGGGCCGCAGAGCTTGGAGGACGATTCAGTGTCTGTTGAATGACCTGCAAGGAAGAAAAGTCAGCATTTACCATCAATAGAATTGTTTGTGGTTTGTTTCTGTCGACCTCTCAGACCCATCACAATCAAGAATTGGAAAGACTAAAGGTGTGTTTATAAGGCAGCTGGTCAGTGTTAGGGCATGTGCACACTGACTCTTTTTCGGCATATTGCAACTGAAAGAAAGCTTTAAAAATGCAAAAAAAAATAATGAAGTCATGCAGTGCTGTATAAAAATGACTAGCAGAGCAAATGTTCCATAACTCAGAGCTCTTTTTTTAATCACTTCAGATGTTAAGTAGTCAACAGTATATTCCCCTAAGGTTATGTCTGCTGCGTCCAAAGCGCTGCCAGATTTTGAACACCGGTGATTCCGCATGTGTTCATTGGAATTACGTCGCCCAATACATTGGACAGAAAATTTATCTTACGGAGACGCACAGCCCTCCATGTGCTCGCCAGAGGTAGCCTGACTGCCATTAGGTACCGAGATCAGATCCTCAAACCCCTTGTGAGACCATATGCTGGTGCGGTTGGCCCTGGGTTCCTCCTAATGCAGGACAATGCCAGACCTCATGTGGCTGGAGTGTGTCAACAGTTCCTGCAAGATGAAGGCATTGAAGCTATGGCCTGGCCCACCCGTTCCCCAGACCTGAATCTGATTGAACACATCTGGGACACATGTCTTGCACCATCCACCAATGCCATGTTGCACCACAGAATGTCCAGGAGTTGGCGGATGCTTTAGTCCAGGTCTGGGAGGAGATCCCTCAGGAGACCATCTGCCGCCTCATCAGGAACATACCCAGGCGTTGTAGGGAGGTCATACAGGCACCTGGAGGCCACACACACTACTGAGCATCATTCCCTTGTCTTGAGGCATTTCCACTGAAGTTGGATCAGCCTGTAACTTCATTTTCCACTTTGATTTTGAGCATCATTCCAACTCCAGACCTCCGTGGTATATTAGTTGTGACTTACGTTGATAATTTTTAGGTTTTATTGTTCTCAACACATTCCACTACGTAATGAATAAAGATTTATAATTGGAATATTTCATTCAGTGATATCTAGGATGTGGGATTTTAGTGTTCCCTTTTTTTTTTGAGCAGTGTATATTATATACATATACAGTGGCATGCAAAAGTGTTCACTCCCCCTTGGGTTTTTACCTATTTTGTTACATTACAACCTGTGTTTAAACATCATTGTAATCCAATGTCAAAAATAGATGAGGAATCTGGGCCCCTGAACTGCCCCTCAGACTAGGGGAAGCCCTGTCTTTCCTTAACTTGGGGGTACCCTTGAAGGTAGGGAGGCCCAAGTCACCGACCTGTCCCGGTCTCCTGTTAAACCCTGAACTAAACCCCCAACCCCCATCCCAGGAGGTGAACAGTGTAAACAGCACCACAAAGCAAATAAACAGGAATAAACAATATGAGAGTGAGGGGAACACGATACCAAAAGGTGAATGCACAAACTACAAAGTAACAAAACTCAGGACTTAGCTTGTGCACGCCGCTGCAGACTCCACAACACAGATAGTACAGCAACTGAGCTCCAAACACCAGACTTGGCTGACACCAGGGAGCTGCTACTGCGAGGTGTGTCTCCTGAAAGGAACTGTATAACCAACAGTCAGCTGATGCACCAGGTGACCTTATAAAAGATGGTGGGAGTGGTCACAAACATCAGCTGACCCAGCAGCAATGCAATGCAATAACATCAGCGGCCATCGGGGGGAGGGGGGAGCTGCATTAACCCCCAATGACCATAAAGGAAAAAAGGTTTAAATCCGAGGGAAACCAGATCTGCCACAGATCCAAACATGGATCGTGACATTCAATTTGTGTGTGATGCATCAGCACTAACTAGTCTACCGTATATACTCGAGTATAAACCGAGAATTTCAGCCCGTTTTTTTAGGCTGAAATTGCCCCTCTCGGCTTATACTTGAGTCATACCCAGGGGTCGGCAGGGGAGGGGGAGCGGCAGCTGTCTAATAATACTCACCTGCTCCTGGCGTAGTCCCTGGTTCTCCGGGCGCTGACAGCTTCTTCCTGTAGTGAGCGGTCACATGGTACCGCTTATTACAGTAATGAATATGGACTCCACTCCCATAGGGGTGGAGCCGCATATTCATCACTGTAATGAGCGGTACCGTGTGATCGCTCACTACAGGAAGAAGCTGCCGGTGCCAGGGAACAGATGTGCAGGGACCGCGCCAGGAGCAGGTGAGTATAACGCAGTGCGCGATATTCACCTGCTCCCCGTTCCACCGTCGGCGCCGCTGTGTCTTCTGTGTTCTCTGCACTGACGCTCAGGTCAGAGGGCGCGATGACGCAATTAGTGTGCGCCGCCCTCTGCCTGAACAGTCTGTGCAGAGGGCGGGGAAGACACAGCAGCGGCCGTCGTTGGAACGGGAAAGGTGAGTATAGCAAGTGTCGGGGGTCTGAGAGGTGAGTATGTGATTTTTTATTTTTTTAATCGCAGCAACAGCATATGGGGCAAATATCTGTATGGAGCATCTTATGGGGCCATGTGCAGCATTATTTTGGGCAAATATCTGTATGGAGCATCTTATGGGGCCATGTGCAGCGTTATATGGGGCAAATATCTGTATGGAGCATCTTCTGGGGCCATGTGCAGCGTTATATGGGGCAAATATCTGTATGGAGCATCTTATGGGGCCATGTGCAGCATTATATGGGGCAAATATCTGTATAGAGCATCTTATGGGGCCATGTGCAGCATTATATGGGGCAAATATCTGTATGGAGCATCTTATGGGGCCATATGCAGCATTATATGGGGCAAATATCTGTATAGAGCATCTTATGGGGCCATGTGCAGCATTATATGGGGCAAATATCTGTATGGAGCATCTTATGGGGCCATGTGCAGCATTATATGGGGCAAATATCTGTATGGGGCCATGTGCAGCATTATATGGGGCAAATATCTGTATGGAGCATCTTATGGGGCCATGTGCAGCATTATAAGGGGCAAATATCTGTATGGAGCATCTTATGGGGCCATGTGCAGCATTATATGGGGCAAATATCTCTACGAAGCATCTTATGGGGCCATAATCCGCATTTGTGGAGCATTATACAGGGCAAATGTGTCTATGGAGCATGTGGGGCCATAATCAGCAATTGTGCAGCATTATATGGGGCATATTTTAATATGGAGCATCTTATGGAGCCCATCATGAACTGTATGGAGCATTATATGGGGCTCCTGATTCAATATAGATATTCAAAAACACTTAACCTACTGATGTCTCAATTAATTTTACTTTTATTGGTATCTATTTTTATTTTTGAAATTTACCAGTAGCTTCTGAATTTTCCACTCTAGGCTTATACTCGAGTCATTAAGTTTTCCCAGTTTTTTTGTGGCAAAATTAGGGGGGTCAGCTTATACTCGAGTATATACGGTACGTTGGTGAAGTGAGAAAAATATAGGCAAAGAATAAATTTATGGGATCAAATAACTAAAATTTGGCATGTGCATATGTATTCACCCTCTTTGCTATGCAGCCCCCAATAATTTCTGATGCAAGCAATTACACTCACAAGTCCCATGCTTGGTGAAATGAAGTCCACCTGTGTGCAGTCTAGTGTTGTTCACCATTATTGGCACCCCTTCATTTCTTTCAGAGACTATACAATGTCATCAGAAATAAATGGAAATGTACCAAAGCTATACCTTCAGAATTTTTTAATTAGTGGTCCAAAGTAGTACAACCAAAACACAGAAACAGAATAAACAGCATGTGCAGCAATAAAAGCACCCCTAATACTTAGTTGCACACCCTTTGGCATTGATGACAAACGTTTCTTGTGGCCATCTATAAGTTTCTTGCACTTCTCAGCTGGTATTTTCTCCCACTTTTCCTTTGCAGCTTGTTCAAGATCTTGAATGTTTGCAGGGTTCTTTTTCCCAATGGCAGATTTGAGCTTGCCCCCCAATTTTTTTTCAAATGGATTGAGGTCAGAACTCATTGATGGCCATTTTAAAACAGTCCACTTTTTTACTTTTTTCAACCACTCCTGTGTACTTTTGGATGTGTGCTTTGGGTCATTGTCTTGCTGGAGGACCTATGATCTTCAACTCAAACCAAGTTTTCTTCCACTAGGTAGGATATTTCGCTCTAAAATCTCTTGATAATTTTCTTATTTCATGATTCCTGTGATACATTCAAGGCCTCCAGTACAGATGCAGCGCAGACACCCCACAGGATTATTGCTCTTCCACCAAGCTTAACTGTTGGTAGGGTGTGTAAGGGATCTCACAGGGGAAGGGGGGCATCGACTTCGATCACCTCGGGGGAGGGGAGAGAAGGTCCCAGCACGGGTCAGCTCTCTGGCGCCACCACTTGCCTCAGGTCAGTCAGGGAACTGCACCGAGGGCAAATAGTCGCCGGAAAGGCTTCCCTTATAGGTACGAGTTAGTGAGGCGCTCCCAATGAGGGGGAATAAATATCACCAGTTCAGGCTGGGGATATATATCTAAACCTCCTGGCCATCACTGCCAGAGTTCCTCACTAAAACAATACGATATTCTGCCACCAATTCCTCATTTAAAATAAGCCCCGTCCGACAGCAGGCTTAGATCAGGTCAGGAACCAACCCTGGGGTAGCGTATGATATAACCAACGGAGCGTGCGGACGTGGGGATTCGTGGATCCAGATAAAAGAGCAGCCCAAGATTAATTTTATATTTAATCGTCGAAGAGGCACACTAGAAAATACAGCTATACATACAAGAGCAAATATTTACAGTCAGGAGTGTAGTACAAGGATAGGGTATAGATAGGTTGCAATTACCATGTTATGTAGCATATGACCACAGGGAGGCGCTGATGGATCACAGGCTCAAATCTTAGTTACAGGCTTTGCGGGCTGTGTCAGCAAACTTATCCTCCGGCCATCAGAAAGACGCTGACCAAAATGAGGGGCTGCCTTATATCTCCTAGGCTGCTACCTCACACTTCTGCTCCCACCCCTGGGTGGTGCAGCCTCTCTCCTCCCATGTCTGAGAATATTATTTTCTGCCTAGAACAGTGTCTGGCCCATATCTTTATGCTCGAAGCTCTGAACGGGGTGGTTGTATTGCCACTGGATTCTGCTGCATTTTATCTGAGCATAGAGACTAAATATGACTACCGTATGTAATTATTGCTAGCTATGCGTTATAACTCCATGATCCAGAGTGCTACAGGTGGCTAACTAATATGTGCACGTGGGAAAAGGGACGCCGATTCGGAATATGTGCTTGGTTCATCTTAGACATATTGCATTATGTTATTATAAGTAATTTCCCATATTCAATACATCCTAGCCTTACTTTTCCATGTGCTTGGTCACACAAAGAGGTTCAGATTTCCACAGTTGCTCAACAGTTCGCACCCTTGTGTTAACAACTTCAAAAGAACTTGCCCTAGCTCCTTTAATTAAAAGAAAACAAAGAGCCTGGGGAATCCCAAGGGTGAGGGCACATTTCAAGAGTGGAGGGAGACTTAGGGTACCGTCACACATTGAAATTTTCATCGCTGCGACGGCACGATTCGTGACGTCGCAGCGTCGTATAATCATCGCTCCAGCGTCGTAGACTGCGGTCACACGTTGCAATCACGGCGCTGGAGCGATGCCGAAGTCCCCGGGTAACCAGGGTAAACATCGGGTAACTAAGCGCAGGGCCGCGCTTAGTAACCCGATGTTTACCCTGGTTACCAGCGTAAACGTAAAAAAACAAACAGTACATACTCACCCGTTGGTGTCCTTCAGGTCCCTTGCCGTCTGCTTCCTGCTCTGAGTGCAGCCGTACAGTGAGAGCAGATCGCAGCACCGCTGCGCTCTGCTCTCACTTTCCGGCCGGCACTCAGAGCAGGAAGCAGACGGCAAGGGACCTGAAGGACACCGACGGGTGAGTATGCACGGTTTGTTTTTTTACGTTTACGCTTGTAACCAGGGTAAACATCGGGTTACTAAGCGCGGCCCTGCGCTTAGTTACCCAATGTTTACCCTGGTTACAAGCGAAGACATCGCTGGATCGCTGTCACACACAACGATCCAGCGATGTCAGCGGGTGATCAAGCGACGAAAGAAAGTTCCAAACGATCTGCTACGACGTACGATTCTCAGCAGGGTGTCTGATCGCAGTAGCGTGTCAGACACAGCGATATCGTAACGATATCGCTAGAACGTCACGAATCGTAACGTCGTAGCGATGGAAATTTCAATGTGTGACGGTACCCTTAAAATCCAAAATGGATTCTCCCTTGTCCCTCACAGGGTGTTCTTTTCCTTATAAACTTCATTGTGCCGTGTGTAAATAAACTATTGATTTGCATTGCCAAAAAGCTCTATTTTTGTTTCATCTGTCCAGAGATCATTTTCCCAGGATTGTGGTTTGTCAAGGTACTCTTTGGCAGGGATCAGTTGTTTCTGTCTTTTCTTCAGCAATGGTTTCTCCCTTGACTTTCGCCCATAAAGCTCTGCTTGCTTTACTGTGTAGCATATTGTACCTGTGGAAATCATGACCCCAGACTGTCAACCTTCAAAAACCTCTCTTGGCAATTTTCCTCTTTCCCCCACGTCCAGGGAGGTTTTTGATGGTTCCGTACTTGGCAAAATTCTTAATAACATTGCGCTCTGTTGAAACTGGGGTACCAAGGTCTTAGGAGATGGCATTATACCCTTTGGAAGTCTTGTGTTTGCTAAAAATAGTTGTTATGATGTCATAAAGACTTTTTTGTATTCATTATAGACACACTTTCTGACTCCTTCTAAGTTTTCACAGATAATAATATATGGCTGAGAAATGCAACCATACAAATTTATTAAATGCTTTTTTCAGTTTTAGAGAGCACAAAACTTTACCCAGACCACGTAATACTGTATGGCTAAGAAATGTAACATTACAAAAAATGTTAATGCTTTTTCAGTTTTATAGATCACAGGAAACATACCACAGACCATCGAATAGTGTATGGATGAGAACTGTAATCCAGCCAATTTTTTAAATGCTTTCTTGTAGTGTTAAATAATATCACAGAAATTTACCCCAGACCTCGGAATATTGCATGGGGGAGAAATCTAATCCAGCTAATTTTTTACTGCTTTTTTGGAGTGTTAGATATCACAGAAATGTACAGCAGAAAAGATATAAAAATATATGGTGAAGAAAAGTAAGCTTTCAAACATTTTTAATACTTTTTTCCAGTTTTAAAGATCACAGAAATGTACCCCAGACCATGTAATACTGTATAGGTGACAAATTTAACTCTGCAAAAATTTTTAATGCTTTTTTGGAGTGTTATACATAAAAAATGAATCAATTTCTTACCCATACACAGAATAGTGTATGGGTAAGAAATTTAACCCAGGGAAATATTTTAACGATATTTTGAAGTGTTATATAACACAAAAAAGTAACACAAATCAAGTAATACTCGGATGGATCAAAATATATTCAATTTTTCATGTCTACAAAAAAATAATGCAGCTATATATTGGCAACAGACTGCACAGCCCTAATCCCATGAGTGTGGAGAGCAGTAAATATTCATTCTCTTTAATAGCGGGCACAAATGATTGCTCAGCCGCTGCAGGAAGCAGGTGGCTGCAGCTAACTCTGTGCCTACTATTAAACAAAATGAATATTCACTGCTTTCCACACCCGTAATCCCGGGGGTGTAGCGCAGTGAGTGTTCCGTCAGCTGACCTCAACATGTGAGGGCGCATGGCAATGATGTCATGCGCTGTTACATGCTGAAATCAGCTGCTGGAATTAGAACAGAATGCTGCTGCGAGGAAGCAGAGCGAAGGTAAGTAGAATTGTTTAATTTTTTTATGTGTGCAGAGTGATGGGTGCCATGTATACCAGAACGGCATGGCATGTATATCACAAAGGGGATGGGTGCCATGTATGTCAGGATGGGGACAATGTATACCAGGATGGGGATGAAGGGGCCATGTATACCAGGATGGTGAATGATGACCATGTATACCAGGATGAGGATGGTAGCGATATATAGAAGGATAGAGAAGGGGGCCATGTATGCCAGGATGGGGATGGTGGACATGTATACCAGGATGTGGATGAGGGAACATGTATACTAGGAAGGGGGCCATGTATACTACGATGGGGATGGTGGCCATATATAGCAGGATGGGGATGGTGGCCATATATAGCAGTATGAGGATTGTGGCCATAAATAGCAGGATGGGGCTAGGGACATGCATACCAGGATGGGGGTCATGTATACCAGGATGGGGTTGAAGGCCATGTATACCAGGATGAGGATGGTGGCGATATATAGCAGGATGGAGAAGGGGGCCATGTATGCCAACATAGGGATGGTGGCCATGTATACCAGGAAGAGGGGCCATATATGTGGATGGCGAGCCATGTATACCTGGATGGGGAAATATATATCAGGATAGAGGGTATATATATATATATATATATATATATATATATATATATATATATATATATATATACCAGGATGGGGGATATTACCCCTATTGCAGTGTCAGCAGCAGCCTCCCGCGCCCCATAAGTGTGTTAAGACCACATTTTTTGCTTCAATTTTTTTTGTCCATTTTCCTTCTTCTAAAACCTAGATGCGTCTTATGGCATGAAAATATGGTATCTCTAATTTGCCTTTTCTCCTGTTTTTTTGTGTTGTTCCAAATCACACAAAGGAAATAAATATATGTATTACAAAACAAGTGTAATTGCAATAACAATAACATTGCAGTTGCAATGACCTTTCAACAAATTTCTCCTAAATAATGAGCAGGGGTGGGTCATTTTGTCAGCAGGGGTGTGTTCAATTTGCAAGCACAGGCGCGTCAATTTGTCAGCATGTCACTTGATTTTTTTTTTGTCTCCTAAAGTAAATGTTTGTGCTATTACTGGCATATAAATAGAGCTATATAAGGTTTACCTGTATAATTGTGCGAGGTGCTGAGATCTTGATGGTAGTATCATGAAGATATATGAGCTTCACGAAATAAAGTGATCTCTCCACTGAACGCTTGTACTAACAGGGTTGGCGAGTTTAGTGATGGGCGCTGCTCTGTGGTTGTGGGTTCAACTTCTTCCCTTTTTATCTGGTTTCAGGTATGATTTTCATGTTACTCACACCTGTTACTTGCCACAGATGAGTTTGATCGAGCATCACATGCTTGAAACACAGTTATTTACCCATAATTTTGGAAAGTGCCAACAATTTATTTTGTCTGGACCACTTTGGGGGTTCTGTATGAAATTATGTCCAATTTACCTTTTTTTCCTGTTTTTTTGTGTCCTTTGAGATCCTAGACCCATTGTGAGACCATATGCAGGTGCAGTGGGCCCTGGGTTCCTTCAGATGCATTACAATACTAGGCCTCATGTGGCTTTAGAGTATCAGCAGTACCTGCATGATGAAAACATTGATGCAACATACTGGACTGCCAGTTTTCCAGACCTGAATCCAATCTAGCACATCTGGGACATCATGTCTCGCTCCATCCATCAAAGCACCATGCACTACAGACTGTCCAGGAGTTGAATGACGCTTTGATCCAGGTTTGGGATGAAATCCCTCAGCACATCCGCCACCTTATCAAGAGCATGCTCAGGCCTTGTAGGGAGGTCATACAGGCACGTAGAGGCCACACACACTACTGAGCATAATTTCCTTGTCTTGAGGCATTTCCACTGAAGTTGGATCAGTTGATTTTCCACTTTGATTTTTAGAATCATTCCAAATCCAGATCTCCATGAGATATCAATTTTGATTTACTTTAATAATTTTTACACTTCATTGGTCTCAATACATTCCACTTTGTAATGAATAAAGATTTGCAACTTAAATATTTCAATCAGTGACATGTAGTATGTGGTATTTTAGTTTTCCCTTCATTTTTTTGAGCAGTGTGCGATTATACACTACCGTTCAAAAGTTTAGGGTCACCCAGACAATTTTTTGTTTTCCATGTAAACTCATACTTTTATTAATCAAATGAGTTGCCAAATTAATTTAAAATCTAGTCCAGACATTGACAAGGTTTGAAAAAAAGATTTTTATTTGAAACAATAATTTTCTCCTTCAAACTTTGCTTTTGTCAAAGAATGCTCCCTTTGCAGCAATTACAGCAGTTAATTTGCTGAGATAATCTGGAGAAATTTCACCCCATGCTTCCAGAAGCCCCTCCCACAAGTTGGTTTGGCTTGATGGGCACCTTTTGCGTACCATACGGTCAAGCTGCTCCCACAACAGCTTAATGGGGTTGAGATCTGGTGACTGTGCTGGCCACTCCATTACAGACAGAATACCAGCTGCCTGCTTCTTCCCTAAATAGTTCTTGCATAATTTGGAGGTGTGCTTTGGGTCATTGTCCTGTTGTAGGATGAAATTGGCTCCAATCAAGCGCTGTCCACAGGGTACGGCATGGCTTTGCAAAATGGAGTGATAGCCTTCCTTATTCAAAATCCCTTTTACATTGTACAAATCTCCCACTTTACCAGCACCAAAGCAACCACAGACCATCACATTACCTCCACCATGCTTGACAGATGGTGTCACTCTTCCAGCATCTTTTCAGTTGTTCTGCTTCTCACAAATGTTCTTCTGTGTGATCCAAACACCTCAAACTTGGATTCGTCTGTCCATAACACTTTTTTTCCAATCTTCCTCTGTCCAATGTCTGTGTTCTTTTGCCCATATTAATCTTTTCCTTTTATTAGCCAGTCTCAGATATGGCTTTTTCTTTGCCACTCTGCCCTGAAGGCCAGCAACCCGGAGTCACCTCTTCACTGTAGACGTTGACACTGGCGTTTTGCGTGAACTATTTAATGAAGTTGCCAGTTGAGGACCTGTGAGGCGTCGATTTCTCAAACTACAGATTCTAATGTACTTGTCTTGTTGCTCAGTTGAGCAGCCGGGCCTCCCACTTCTCTTTCTACTCTGGTTAGAGCCTGTTTGTGCTCTCCTCTGAAGGGAGTAGTACACATCGTTGTAGGAAATCTTCAGTTTCTTGGCAATTTCTCGCATGGAATAGCCTTCATTTCTAAGAACAAGAATAGACTGTCGAGTTTCACATGAAAGTTCTTTTCTTCTGCCCATTTTGAGAGTTTAATAGAACCAACAAAAGTAATGCTCCAGATTCTCAACTAGCTCAAAGGAATGTCAGGTTTATAGCTTCTCTAATCAGCCAAACTGTTTTCAGCTGTGGTAACATACTTGCACAAGGGGTTTCAAGGGTATTCGAACCACCCATTAGCCTTCTTACACAGTTAGCAAACACAAAGTACCATAGAACACTGCATATGCAGCATCAATAGTAAAAAGATCTAATGTTAAAAATAATAATAATAAAAAAAATCGTTATATACTCACCGTCCGTCGGCCCCTCGAATCCAGAACAAGCCTTTCCCGCTCCTCGCGATGCTCCGGTGACCGCTCCATGCATTGCGATCTCGCGAGATGATGACGTAGCCGTCTAGCGAGACCGCTACGTCATCATCTCGCGAGACCGCAATGCACTCTTGAGACCGGAGCGCGCGAGGAGCTTCGGTAACCGCTTCGCCTGGATCCGGGGGCCAACGGAAGGTGAGTATATAACTATTTTTTATTTTAATTCTATTTTTTTAACAGGGATATGATGCCCACATTGCTATATACTACGTGGGCTGTGCAATATACTACATGGGCTGTGCAATATACTACGTGGCTGTGCAATATACTACGTGGGCTGTGCAATATACTACGTGGGCTGTGCAATATACTACGTAGGCTGTGCAATATTCTACGTGGGCTGTGCAATATACTGCGTGGGCTGTGCTATATACTATGTGGGCTGTGCAATATACTACGTGGGCTGTGCAATATACTACGTGAGCTGTGCAATATACTGCGTGGGCTGTACAATATACTGCGTGGGCTGTGCAATATACTGCGTGGGCTGTGTTATACACTACGTGGGCTGTGCAATGTACTACGTGGGCTGTGCAATGTACTACGTGGACTGTGCAATATACTACGTGGCCTGTGCAATATACGTGGGCTGTGCAATATACTACGTGGCTGTGCTATATACTACGTGGGCTGTGTTATACACTACGTGACCTGTGTTATACACTACGTGGCCTGTTATATTCTGCGTGCGTGGGCTGTTATATACTACGTGAGCTGTGTTATATGCTATGTGGGCTGCTATACACTCCGTGGGCTGTGCTATATACAACGTGGCTGTGCTATATACTCCGTGGGCTGTGTTATATACTACGTGGCTGTGCTATATACTCCATGGGCTGTGCTATATACTCCGTGGGCTGTGCTATATACTACGTGGCTGTGCTATATACTACGTGGCTCTGCTATATACTATGTGGCTGTGCAATATACTACGTGGCTGTGCAATATACTACGTGGCTGTGCTATTTACTACGTGGGCTGTTATATACTAAGTGGCTGTGCTATATACTACGTAGCCAGCCACGAACAATCAGCGACAGGCGCAGTCCGGACGCGAATTGGCGCAGGATTTGAACCACGCTTCGCTAATTGGTCGCCGCCGGCCAAATCCTGTGTATTCAATGTATTATTCTAAAATCATCATAAATAAACTACACACATATTCTAGAATACCCGATGCGTTAGAATCGGGCTATCATCTAGTATATATATATATATATATATATATATATATATATATATATATATATATATATATATATATATATATATATATATATATGAAATGTTGATTCTATCAGCTGGTAAAGCCTTAACTACATCTATTGCATTCTCTATCACCACCAAGTGGTGATCTATATATATATATATCTATCTATATATATAATTGTCTAAGGGGTACTTCCGTCTTTCTGTCTGCAACTTCCGTCACGGAAATCCCGCGTCGCTGATTGGTCTCGCCAGCTGCCTGTCATGGCTGCCGCGACCAATCAGCGACGGGCACAGTCCAATTAGTCCCTCCCTACTCCCCTGCAGTCAGTGCCCGGTGCCCGCTCTATACTCCCCTCCAGTCACCACTCACACAGGGTTAATGCCAGCGGTAACGGGCTGCGTTATGCCGCGGCGTGACGAACTCCATTACCGCTGCTATTAACCCTGTGTGTTCCAAACTTTTTACTATTTACTATGCAACATCAATAGTAAAAAGATGAAATGTTAAAAATAATTTTTAAAAACCCCTGCTATTCTCACCTTCCGTCGTCCGACGATGCGCTCGCGCCGGCCGCCATCTGCCGTTCCCAGAGATGCATTGCGAAATTACCCAAAAGACTTAGCGGTCTCGTGAGACCGCTAAGTCATCTGGATAATTTCGCAATGCATCCTGGGAACGGAAGATGGCGGCAGCCGCGCGCATCGCCAGAGCTTCGCTGGATCCCGGCGGGTGAGTATATAACTATTTTTTATTTTATTTTTTTTAACAGGGATATGATGCCCACACTGCTAAATACTGCGTGGGCTGTGTTATATACCGCGTGGCTGCTATATACTACATGGGCAGTGTTATATACTGTGTGGGCTGTGCTATATACTACATGCCCTGTGTTATATACTACGTGCCCTGTGTTATATACTACGTGCCCTGTGTTATATACTGTGTGGCCTGTGTTATATACTACGTCGCCTGTGTTATATACTGCGTGGGCTGTGCTATATACTGCGTGCCCTGTTATATACTGCGTGGGCTGTGCTATATACTATGTGCCCTGTGTTATATACAGCGTGGCCTGTGTTATATACTGCGTGGCTGCTATATACTGCATGGGCTGTGTTATATAGTACGTGGGCTGTGTTATATACTGTTTGGGCTGTGTTATATACTGCATGGCCTGTATTAACGCATCGGGTATTCTACAATATGTATGTATGTATATAGCAGCCACATAGTATATAGCACAGGCCACTTAGTATTTGTCTGCTATATACTACATGGCTCCTATTTACTACGTTTACTACGTTACTGTGCTATATACTAAGTGGCTGCTATATACATACATACATACATATTCTAGAATACCCGATGCGTTAGAATCGGGCCACCATCTAGTATAGATATAATTGTCTAAGGTCCACTTCCGTCTGTTTTCCACTTCTGTCTGTTTATCTGTACGTCTGTAACGGAAATCCCACGTCGCTGATTGGTCGCGGCCGGTGTGTAACATAAAATCCCTTAAAAAATAGTAAACTTTTAATGAGAATTGGTTAAAAAATACCTTCCCAGTGCAGACATAACAATAAATTAATTAAGATATAGGTCTTATTACAATAACCTGTCAATTCCCTACGCTTGCCTGCTATCCCTTCCTAGCAGTGGGGGTTGGCACCCTATTAGGCACGATTGTTTGGCGCCCCCACTCCACGATGGCTGTCCATGACTAGCCCTAGTACATACTATTATGCTAAAGGTTGGAAAACAATGAGCAATAAAAGAAATGAAGGGATAGAGCTTATCAGTTTATAGAGAGCAGGTTATTTAAAGAGTTGTGAACTCTCATATAGTCACCCTGCAATAGTCAGGTTTAGGTTAACAAACATGTCCTGTTAAGACCATATACAATGAAGGTATGATTTTTAAATTTAGATAAGATTACCACAAAAAGTCAACAAAAGTGACTAAAGCTAATGAGGACTCAGCAATTGAACAAAGATAACCGTCCCCTCACAATTTTTAACAGGACTTGCAAACACCATCAGAGGGGCCACACAACTAATTTAAACAGCATGGTTTATGCGAGGACAATTAACCACAATAGGTCACATAAAGACACATTGATACATAATTAGTGGTCATTGTCAGTAGTTGAAAAAAAGCCTAACTGGGAATTAGCCCAGAGAACTTAGCTTCAAGCCTCGACGCATTTCCCCGTTCATGCGGTTTATCAGGAGGCGCAATCTGGAACCAGCTACTCCATAGATGTGAGGTGCCACGATGAAGAGAGGTCTGTCATTCATTCAACAGGGTGGATAGCAGTGAGCAGCCTCTTCTTACCTCAGCACCATGAACGTGTCTAGTATTAGATCAGATAGACAGGGAGGACAGCAGTGTGAGCAGCCTCTTCTTACCTAAGCACCCTGGATATGTCCAGTATTAGATAAGATAGACAGGTGAGGACAGCAGTGTGAGCAGCCTCTTCTTACTTCAGCACCATGAACATGTCCAGTATTAGATCAGATAGACAGGGAGGACAGCAGTGTGAGCAGCCTCTTCTTACCTAAGCACCCTGGATGTGTCCAGTATTAGATCAGATAGACAGGGTGGACAGCAGTGTGAGCAGCCTCTTCTTACCTCAGCACCATGAACATGTCCAGTATTAGATCAGATAGACAGGGGAGGACAGCAGTGTGAGCAGCCTCTTCTTACCTCAGCACTCCTGGTAGCTCCAGCATTAGATCAGATAGACAGGGTGGACAGCAGTGTGAGCAGCCTCTTCTTACCTCAGCACCATGAACGTGTCCAGTATTAGATCAGGTTGACCGGATGGACAGCATTGTGAGCAGTCTCTTCTTACCTCAGCACTCCTGGTATCTTCAGTATTAGATCAGATAGACAGAGTGGACAGCAGTGTGACCAGCCTCTTCTTACCTCAGCACCATGGATGTGTCCAGTACTAGATCAGATAGGGTGGACAGCAGCGTGAGCAGCCTCTTCTTACCTCAACAACCTGGATATGTTCAGTATTGGATCGGATAGGACAGCAGTGTGAGCAGCCTCTTCTTACCTCACCCCCTTTGGTATCTCCATATTAGACCAGACAGACAGGGTGGACAGCTGCGTGAACAGCTTCTTCTTACCTCAGCACCGTGGATATGTCCAGTATTGGATCAGAGAGATAGGGCAGCAGCGTGAGCAACCCATTCTTACCTCAGCACCACTGGTATATCTATATTAGATCAGACAAACTGGGAGAACAGCCTCTTCTTACCTCAGCACACCTGGTATGGTATCTCCAGTGTAACATGATGGCGACCATTTTAATTCTATAGTGATTTACACCTTAGATAAAACAATTGTGACTTGCTGAAAGTATTTAGAAGTGTATTTATAACAACATTTCCTTTAGGCTTTTTTCACACTTCAGTTGTTTGGCGTCAGTCTGCTTCGACATAGTGACGCATCGACGGATCCATCACAATTGTTGAGAAAACAGTTCTAACGGATCCGTTTTTTTGACGGATCCGTTACTTGGGGGTTGTCTGGGAAAAGTATCTACTTTTTGGAGCATGCGCAATTGAAAAAGCGGATTGGGGCGACGGATCCGCCAAATGACGGTAGCGACGGATCCGTCGCCCATAGGCACACATTCTATGGAATGGCGGACGCGACGGATCCATCGCGAACCACCATTTCGGCGCAGACAAAAAACGTTATAATGTCCGTCTATGTCTAGATGACGTCCGCCAAATTTCGACAGATTCATCACATGGCGGATGGAACGGACGACCATCCGCCACAATCCGTCGCTAATGCAAGTCTATGGAAAAATAGCGGATCTGCCAAAAAAAATGGCGGATCCGCTATTTGATGAAAACGGCGGATTCAAACTGCCGACAAAAGACTGAAGTGTGAAAGAGGCCTTAGGGTACTGTCACACAGTGCCATTTTCATCGCTACGACGGCACGATCCGTGACGTCGCAGCGTCGTATGATTATCGCTCCAGCGTCGTAGACTGCGGTCACACTTTGCAATCACGGCACTGGAGCGAAGCCGAAGTCCCCGGGTAACCAGGGTAAACATCGGGTTACTAAGCGCAGGGCCGCGCTTAGTAACCCGATGTTTACCCTGGTTACCAGCGTAAACGTAAAAAAAACAAACAGTACATACTTACATTCCGGTGTCTGTCCCCCGGCGTTCTGCTTCTCTGCACTGTGTAAGCACCATAGCCGGAAAGCAGAGCGGTGACGTCACCGCGTCACCGCTGTGCTCGCTTTCCGGCCGGCAGGCGCTCACAGTGCAGAGAAGCTGAGACGCCGGAGGACAGACACCGGAATGTGAGTATGTACTGTTTGTTTTTTTTACGTTTACGCTGGTAACCAGGGTAAACATCGGGTTACTAAGCGCGGCCCTGCGCTTAGTTACCCGATGTTTACCCTGGTTACAAGCGAACACATCGCTGGATCGGTGTCACACACAACGATCCAGCGATGTCAGCGGGTGATCAAGCGACGAAAGAAAGTTCCAAACGATCTGCTACGACGTACGATTCTCAGCAGGGTCCCTGATCGCTGCTGCGTGTCAGACACTGCGATATCGTAACGATATCGCTAGAACGTCACGAATCGTACCGTCGTAGCGATGAAAATGGCACTGTGTGACAGTACCCTTAGTTACAGTATTTATTTTTCTATTCCCGAAGAACAATCTTTAAATACAAATGTCAATATTTGTGGAAATCAAGGCATTGATGATAAACTGAGAACAATTTGCACTCAGTGACTGCCGTCAGGCCCCCTGGGCATGATTGGCATTTCCTGCATTGCCCACAACGTCCCCTCAATTCCAGGCAGCAAAGACATCGAAAAGATGTGGGCAGTGCAGGGACTGTCAATCAGTGACTGCAGCTACTGTGCCCAGACTATTCTCGGTGAGAAAATGCCTCACTGGACTAGTCCAGATTCATTAGTTTACAGAAAGTGGCAGCATATAAGTTAATTTTGGACAAAAAAGTGCATTTGTATTTAACATCAGACACAGTACCTTAAAGGGGGGTGTCCGAGCTTGTTACTCTATGTGTAGGCAGACTTGTGTGAAAAGCCCGGCCAACCGCTTTAATGTTGCACAAGGGCTTAGAAGGTAATAGGGGCCGCTGCCGAACAGAACAATGACGAGAACATGAGCTACAAGAGCAGGATCACAAGGGGTGGCCACAATGTAGCCAAAAACCATGCAGACATGCAAGCCATCACAGTTATCGAATGGTGTGTTTAACATTTACTGGCAACCAATTGTTCATTGGTAGTAACCATGTGGTTTTGTAGGAGTAATCTTCATCGTGCCTATGTCTTGGCCACCTGTGTTACTACATAAGGTGGCTGTTGTAATGCAAGTAAAACCTGAGCTACAACTTCACCTATGTACTGTCATGTCGGACGCTGTTCACACTAGGGCGTCCGACAGACAGCGGTAATTCCACATACGTCCACTACACGCTCAGTGGCGTCGGCTAGACTTTATCCAGCTTGCTCGGGGTTAATCTAGCTGGTAATTTGGTTGGAGGCTGGGTCACGCCCACGGCCTTTAAATAGTCATGCTGGACTTTGGGTGCCGCCGATTATAGCTTGTGCTTTGTGCCTAGCGATTCCGGTCTGGAGTGGTGGTCTTGTTGTAGGAATATCGTATCTGGTGGTGAATTATCCATTGTCATATTCCTCCTTCCTATATTTGTATTTGTTTTTGCCCTGTGCACATTATAGTGTATTCCTGTGTGTCTGCGGCGTGGTGCGTTTTTCAGTTTTCCCTGTCTGCTTTCTGTGGGGATTGGTGTGTGGTCTCTTCACTGGGTGGCGGGTGGTGGTTTCAGCTTAGAGCTGAAACAGGAGACAGGGTCTGGCCTGGCGGCCCAGATATGCACACCTTTAGTGTAACTTCTGGGAAAGGGTCAGACAGGGTTTCCCTAGCCTGAGGGATATCGCAGGGGCCCGGGCAACCAGCCTTAGTCTACCCAGTACTCCCGTGACATTATAATCGGCCAAAAAAAAAGGAAAGTTTTTTTTATGTCATGGATCCCATGACTTCCATAACCCGCCAGTTGGAGGCGCTGTCCTTACAGGTCACTGAATTGAAGGGGGCGGTTCAGCAACAGGGTCTATTAGTATCTAATGTGCAAGTGGAAACTGCAGGCAGAGTTGCAGAGCCAAAAATCCCTTTACCTTTGAGGTTTGCTGGGGAACGCAGTAAATTTGTTGTTTTCTATGAAGCTTGCAAATTATATTTTCATATGCGCCCGCTTTCTTCAGGTAATGAGGCTCAGCGTGTGGGCTTGGTTTTGTCATTACTGAACGGAGATCCCCAAGCATGGGCGTTTTCATTACCTTCTGATTCAGCTGCATTTAACTCAGTGGAGAGTTTTTTTTCTGCTCTTGGACTCATATATGATGATCCTTACAGATTGGCTCTAGCAGAATCTAAAATACGCGCTCTCCGCCAGGGGGAGCGAATGGCAGAGGATTACTGTTCTGAATTTCGCCGCTGGGCGGTGGACACACAATGGAATGACCCGGCGCTGCGGAGTCAGTTTGTATATGGGGTTTCGAGAATGGTTAAACAAGCCCTCCTGATGTATGAGACTCCTGCTTCTCTAGAGTTTGCCATGAGTCTTGTTGTCCGCATTGACCGCCGTTTGCGTCAGGGGGAGCTAGAGACGCCGCCTATGGGGGAGGTCGTAGGTGCACGTGAGGTTGCTGCAGGTGAGCCCACGGAGCCTATGCAAATCGCAGGGGTGTCACAGCAAGCCCCCTCGCTCAGGAAGCAGGGAGCCTGTTTTTGCTGTGGTAAAAAGGGGCATTATGTAAATGCTTGTCCTCTGTTTTCTAAGAAAAGCGCAACGGCGGAAAACTTCTAAGCTCAGAGGGTGTGGAGGAGGCCAATCTGAGCTTATGCATATCTCCTCCATGGTGGTCTCTCAATGTATGCTCCCTGCCAGAGTTATGGTCGCTGGCAGAGAGCTGCCAATTACTGTTTTTGTGGATAGTGGTTCGGCCACTAATCTCATTGATGAGGAGTTTGCGCGCGCGGCCGGGTTCACGGTTGAAAAATTGCCTCATCCTATCCGGGTGGTCACCATCAATGCTACCCCTCTCCCACAGGGGGAGATTACTGAGTTTGTGGCTGAGGTGAAACTCCACATTGGGGTCCTACATTCTGAGCAGGTTACATGTAGGGTGCTCAGTAATCTTCCTGCACAAATGGTTCTGGGTTTTCCATGGTTATCTATGCACAACCCGGTTATTGACTGGAAAACTCAGGACATAATTCAGTGGAGCGGATTTTGCCAGGAGAATTGCCTGGCCACATGTGTGTCTGCTGTGACTCCAAGCATTCCTGAGTCACTGCTGGATTTTGTGGATGTGTTCTCAGAGAAGGGTTGCTCTGAATTGCCACCACATCGCCCCTATGACTGTACTATTAGGTTTAAACCTGGGGCCAAATTGCCGAAAGCTAGGATGTTCAACATCTCTGGTCCTGAGAGGCAAGCGTTAAAAGACTACATTGCTGAGTGTCTGAACAAAGGGCACATCAGGCCTTCGTCCTCGCCGGTGGCAGCGGGGTTCTTCTTCATTAAAAAGAAAGATGGTGGACTACGCTCGTGTCTGGATTTCAGGGAGTTAAACCAGATTACGGTTCGTGATCCATACCCTATGCCACTGATACCTAATTTGTTCAACCAGATGGCTGATGCTACAGTTGTGGCCAAAAGTATTGACACCCCTGCAATTCTGTCAGATAATACTCAGTTTCTTCCTGAAAATGATTGCAATCACAAATTATTTGGTATTATTATCTTCATTTAATTTGTCTTAAATGAAAAAACACAAAAGAGAATGAAGCAAAAAGCAAAACGTTGATCATTTCACACAAAACTCCAAAAATGGGCCAGACACTTCCGGTAACCATCAATGAGTTTCTTACAATGCTCTGCTGGAATTTTAGACCATACTTCTTTGGCAAACTGCTCCAGGTCCCTGATATTTGAAGGGTGCCTTCTCCAAACTACCATTTTTAGATCTCTCCACAGGTGTTCTATGGGATTCAGGTCTGGACTCATTGCTGGCCACCTTAGAAGTCTCCAGTGCTTTCTCTCAAACCATTTTCTAGTGCTTTTTGAAGTGTGTTTTGGGTCATTGTCCTGCTGGAAGACCCATGACCTCTGAGGGAGACCCAGCTTTCTCACACTGGGCCCTACATTATGCTGCAAAATTTGTTGGTAGTCTTCAGACTTCATAATGCCATGCACACGGTCAAGCAGTCCAGTGCCAGAGGCAGCAAAGCAACCCCAAAGCATCAGGGAACCTCCGCCATGTTTGACTGTAGGGACCATGTTCTTTTCTTTGAATGCCTCTTTTTTTCTCCTGTAAACTCTATGTTGATGCCTTTGCCCAAAAAGCTCTACTTTTGTCTCATCTGACCAGAGAACATTCTTCCAAAACCTTTTAGGCTTCTTCAGGTAAGTTTTGGCAAACTCCAGCCTGGGTTTTTTATGTCTCAGGGTAAGAAGTGGGGTCTTCCTGGGTCTCCTACCATACAGTTCCTTTTCATTCAGATGCCGACGGATAGTAGGGGTTGACACTGTTGTACCCTCGGACTGCAGGGCAGCTTGAACTTGTTTGGATGTTAGTCGAGGTTCTTTATAAAACATCCGCACAATCTTGCGTTGAAATCTCTTGTCAATTTTTCTTTTCCGTCAACATCTAGAGAGGTTAGCCACAGTGCCATGGGCTTTAAACTTCTTGATGACACTGCGCATGGTAGACACAGGAACATTCAGGTCTTTGGAGATGGACTTGTAGCCTTGAGATTGCTCATGCTTCCTCACAATTTGGTTTCTCAAGTCCTCAGACAGTTCTTTGGTCTTCTTTCTTTTCTCCATGCTCAATGTGGTACACACAAGGACACAGGGCAGAGGCTGAGTCAACTTTAATCCATGTCAACTGGCTGCAAGTGTGATTTAGTTACTGCCAACACCTGTTAGGTGCCACAGGTAAGTTACAGGTGCTGTTAATTACACAAATTAGAGAAGCATCGCATGATTTTTCGAACAGTGCCAATACTTTTGTCCACCCTCATTTTTATGTTTAGTGTGGAATTATATCCAATTTGGCTTTAGGACAATTCTTTTTGTGTTTTTTCATTTACGAAAAATTGTATGAAGATAATAATACCAAAGAATTTGTGTTTGCAATCATTTTCAGGAAGAAACTGAGTATTATCTGACAGAATTGCAGGGGTGTCAATACTTTTGGCCACAACTGTAAGTGGTTTTCCAAGCTTGACCTCAGGGGGGCGTACAACCTCATAAGAGTCCATCAAGGTGATGAGTGGAAGAAGGCTTTTAATACTCCTGAGGGTCATTTTGAAAATTTGGTGATGCCATTTGGGTTGACAAACGCGCCTGCAGTTTTTCAACATTTCATAAATGATGTATTCTCGCATGTTCTGGGGAAATTCGTTATTGTGTACCTAGATGACATTCTCATTTATTCATGCGACTCTGATACTCATTTAGAGCATGTGAGGCAGGTGTTACAGCTACTCAGGGAAAATAAGCTCTATGCTAAACTTGAGAAATGTGTATTTTCGGTTCAGGAGTTGCCTTTCTTGGGTTATATTGTGTCTGCTTCAGGGTTAAAAATGGACGTCGCTAAGGTACAAGCGGTGCTGCATTGGGAATGGCCTGATAACCTAAAAGCACTCCAGCGGTTCCTTGGGTTTTCCAACTACTATAGAAAGTTTATCAAGGATTTTTCTACCATTGCTAAACCGCTTACTGACATGACGAAAAAGGGTACCAATTTCTCCGCCTGGCCTCAGGCTGCTGTGCGCGCATTTGAATTTCTGAAGAACAGTTTTGCTTCTGCCCCCATTCTGGTGCAACCGGACGTATCAAAACCATTTACCGTGGAAGTCGATGCGTCTGAGGTTGGAGTGGGGGCGGTGCTGTCACAAGGCTCATCCTTGGGTGAGTTGCGTCCATGCGCCTACTTTTCCAAGGAGCTGTCGCCCGCTGAACGTAATTACAATATCGGCAACAGGGAGTTGTTGGCTATCAAGTTGGCGTTTGAGGAATGGCGACACTTTTTGGAGGGGTCGGTCCATCAGGTTACAGTTATCACCGACCATGAAAATCTGCTGTATTTGGAGTCAGCCAAGCGTCTGTCCCCCAGGCAGGCTCGCTGGGCATTGTTTTTCACGCGGTTCAACTTTTTTGTTACGTACCGACCTGGGTCTAAGAACACTAAGGCGGATGCTTTGTCCAGGTGTTTTCTGGGGGGAGAACCTCGGGAAGATCCGGTACCCATCCTCAAAAAGGGTATAGTGGTCTCGGCTCTCACGACCGAAGTTGAGGCTGAGATTGCCGAGACTCAGGAGGAGGTACCACCAGAGCTTCCCATTAATAAATCGTTTGTATCGCTCCATCTTCGCCTTAAGGTGTTGGGTGAGCATCATGATGCTGTCCTGGCTGGCCATCCAGGGGTTAGGGGTACCTTGGAGTTGGTGTCGCGGCGGTTTTGGTGGCCCAAAATCCGACAGGACGTGGTCTCGTACGTATCAGCATGTACCACGTGCGCTAGGGCTAAGACGTCCTGCTCTCATCCTGCTGGCACACTACATCCTCTCGGGGTACCCAGTAGGCCATGGACGGAGATTTCCATGGATTTTATCACAGATTTGCCCTCCTCTGCTGGGAACACGGTCATTCTGGTGGTTGTTGATCGGTTCTCAAAGATGTCGCACTTTGGGTCCTTGCCTTCGTTGCCTAACGCTAAGACTCTGGCTCAGGTATTTGTGCAGGAGGTGGTCAGACTTCACGGGGTCCCATCTGACCTCGTGTCTGATAGGGGTACTCAGTTTGTGGCAAAATTTTGGAAAGCTTTATGCTCACGGCTGGGGATCAAGTTGTCGCATTCTTCTGCATTTCATCCTCAGTCAAATGGTCAGACCGAGCGTATGAACCAGAATTTGGAGCAGTACTTACGCTGTTTTGTTTCTGACAATCAGGAGGAGTGGTCGACGTTCCTTCCTTTGGCTGAGTTTGCTATAAATAATCACCGTCAGGAATCGTCTGGGGAGTCCCCGTTCTTTTGTGTTTACGGGCTCCATCCTCAGTTTTGTACTCTGCGTCAGGGGGGTTCTACTGGCGTCCCGGAGGAGGACCAGTTAGGAGCACAACTGGCATCCATTTGGAGAAGAGTGAAACAGCGCTTGCTAAACGTAGGTGCAAGGTACAAACGAGTGGCTGACAGTAAACGTGTGACAGGTCCGGACCTGAGTGTGGGTGACTGGGTGTGGTTGTCCACAAAAAACATAAAACTCAAGATTCCATCCTTGAAATTGGGTCCAAGGTTTATTGGTCCATTTAGGGTTGCCGCCATCATTAACCCGGTAGCTCCGTACGGTATATAAAATACACAACGTGTTCCACATATCTTTATTAAAAAAGGTGGTGGGTTCTGTGGACACAGCGCCTATGCCACCTCCAGTTTTGGTGGATGGCAATTTGGAGTTTGAAGTCTCCAAGGTGGTTGACTCTCGAGTAGTGCGCCGCACATTACAGTACCTGGTACACTGGCGTGGTTATGGGCCGGAAGAGAGGTCCTGGGTACCAGCCTCGGACATACATGCGGACCGGCTGGTCAGTATGTTTCACCGCCGCCATCCGGACAAGCCAGGTCCTATAAGTCGTGAGGGCCCTGGGGTCCTTCGTAGAAGGCGGGGTACTGTCATGTCGGACGCTGTTCACACTAGGGCGTCCGACAGACAGCGGTAATTCCACATACGTCCACTACACGCTCAGTGGCGTCGGCTAGACTTTATCCAGCTTGCTCGGGGTTAATCTAGCTGGTAATTTGGTTGGAGGCTGGGTCACGCCCATGGCCTTTAAATAGTCGTGCTGGACTTTGGGCGTCGCCGATTATAGCTTGTGCTTTGTGCCTAGCGATTCCGGTCTGGAGTGGTGGTCTTGTTGTAGGAATATCGTATCTGGTGGTGAATTATCCTTTGTCATATTCCTCCTTCCTATATTTGTATTTGTTTTTGCCCTGTGCACATTATAGTGTATTCCTGTGTGTCTGCGGCGTGGTACATTTTTCAGTTTTCCCTGTCTGTGCTTTCTGTGGGGATTGGTGTGTGGTCTCTTCACTGGGTGGCGGGTGATGGCAGCTTAGGGCTGAAACAGGAGACAGGGTCAGGCCTGGCGGCCCAAACATGCACACCTTTAGGGTATGTGCACACGTTGCGGATTTCTTGCAGAAATTTCCTGAAGAAAACCGGAAATTTTCTGCAAGAAATCCGCATTTTTTTTTTTGCGTTTTTTTTGCGTTTTTTTCCGTTTTTTTTAGCATTCTGCAAGCGTAATTAGCTTGCAGAATGCTAAAGTTTTCCAAGCGATCTGTAGCATCGCTTGGAAAACTGACTGACAAGTTGGTCACACTTGTCAAACATAGCGTTTGACAAGTGTGACCAACTTGTTACTATAGATGCTGCTTTTGCAGCATCTATAGTAAAAGATAGAACGTTTAAAAATAATAATAAAAAAAAATGCTTATACTCACCCGCAGACATCAGATCTCCTCACCGGCGTCCGTTCCTATAGCTGATGTATGCGCGCAGGGCCTTCCATGACGTCACGGTCACGTGAGCGGTCTCGGCCAATCACAGGACAGTGACGTCATTCGGCAAGGTCCTTCACCGCACACCAGCTACAGGAACCGAAGCCAGCGTGCAGCACAGAGGCGGGAACACTTCGGGGGCCATCAGAGGGTGAGTATAGGACTATTTTTTATTTTAATTCTTATTTTTTTACCAATTATATGGTGCCCAGTGCGTGGAGGAGAGTCTCCTCTCCTCCACCCTGGGTACCAACCGCACATAATCTGCTTACTTCCCGCATCGTGGGCACAGCCCCGTGCGGGAAGTAAGCAGATCAATGGACCCCTAGGTGTGCGGAATCCCCTGCAATTCCGCATTTTAATGAACATGTTGCTTTTTTTTCCGCGATGCGATTTTTTCGCGGAAAAAAAGGCTACATTTGCACAAAAAATGCGGAATACACTGAAAATAATGGGAGGCATATGTTAGCGTTTTTTTCGCGTTTTTATCACGTTTTTATAGCGAAAAAACGCGAAAAAAACGCGAAAAATACTGAACGTGTGCACATGGCCTTAGTGTAACTTCTGGGAAAGGGACAGGGTTTCCCTAGCCTGAGGGATATCACAGGGGCCCGGGTAACCAGCCTTAGTCTACCCAGTACTCCCGTGACATGTACATCTTATGCTATATAAATATTACTGCCACGTTACTTAATTCTGACTAGATATATCACATATTATTCAAAAATGATTTACACAAAAAGATCCAATCATGACTAAGCAGACAAGATGGAAATAAAGTCGTTGTAAGCTAGAAGTAGAGATACCATTAAACTATTTATTTATACAGTTTTTGGTCACAAAGACTTGAAATTATTTACTATAAAAGCAGGTGATGAGAGCCCAAAAACTACCCCACATTCAAAACAAATACAGTAAAAATGTTCAAATATACTTAGATGTAAAAGAAATAATCAGATGTTTCGCGCATACAGTTAATGTGATAGGCCAATACTTTTATAACCCCAATTCCAAAAAAAAGTTGGAACGCTGTGTAAAATGTTAAAGTAAGAATACAATGAATTGCAGATCTCTCATACTCATATTTTATTTACAACAGAACATAGAACACAGAGCAAGAGATGAAAGTTAGACATTTTACATTCCATTAGAAAAAAAAATTAACTCATTTAGAAACTGATTACAGCAACAGATCTAAGAAAAAACTTTACACAGGGTTAATAAAATGCTGGAAAAGTTGGTGCTACTAATTAAAAACAGCTAAAGGGTCCATAATCAGCTAAGTGACAGAACTGTGTGTGAAAACAGCATGTAAGGCCGGAGTCACACTACCGTAGAATATGGGCGAGTGCTATGCGAGAAAACATCACATAGCACTCGGTCCAGTGTTAATTTATGGGGCAGCTCACATCATCGTTTATTTTCTCAGGCGTATTCGACGTGCGTGTAAAATCGCAGCATGCTGCGATTGTCACCGAGACTCGGCCGAGACTCGCCAATGCAAGCCTTTGTGTGCGAGAAAAAAAAATCACACACCACTCAAACCATGCGAGTGCTGTCTGATTTTTATGCACCGATATCATTTGAAAAGCCGGCAATTTATTTGCCGAGTACAGGAAAATCACATTGACAGGTTTGAATAGATATATACATATAGAATACATAGATATATAGATGTCAGTGACACACACACATATATACACTGCTCAAAAAAATAAAGGGAACACTTAAACAACGGAATATAACTTCAAGTAAATAAAACTTCTGTGAAATCAACCAGTCCACTTAGGAAGCAACACTGTTTGACAATCAATTTCACATGCTGTTGTGCAAATGGAATAGACAACAGATGGAAATTATTGGCAATTATCAAGACACACTCAATAAAGGAGTGGTTCTGCAGGTGGGGGACCACAGACCACATCTCAGTACCAATGCTTTCTGGCTGATGTTTTGGTCTCTTTTGAATGTTGGTTGTGCTTTCACACTCGTGGTAGCACGAGACGGATTCTACAACCCACACAAATGGCTCAGGTAGTGCAGCTCATCCAGAATGGCACATCATTGCTATCTGTGGCAAGAAGGTTTGCTGTGTCTGTCAGCGTAGTGTCCAGAGGCTGGAGGCGCTACCAGGAGACAGGCAAGTACACCAGGAGACATGGAGGGGGCCGCAGGAGGGCAACAACCTAGCAGCAGGACCGCTACCTCAGCCTTTGTGCGAGGAACAGGAGGAGCTCTGCCAGAACCCTGCAAAATGACCTCCAGCAGGCCACAAATGTGCATGTGTCTGCACAAACGGTTAGAAACCGACTCCATAAGAATGGTCTGAGTACCCGACGTCCACAGATGGGGGTTCTGCTCACAGCCTAACACCGTGCAGGACGCTTGGCATTTGCCACAGAACACCTAGATTGGCAAATTCGCCACTGGCGCCTTGTGCTCTTCACAGATGAAAGCAGGTTCACACTGAGTACATGTGACAGACGTGACAGTCTGGAGATGCTGTGGAGAGCGACCTGCTGCCTGCAACATCCTTCAGCATGACCGGTTTGGCAGTGGGTCAGTAATGGTGTGGGGTGGCATTTCTTTGGAGAGCCGCACAGCCATCCGTGTGCTAAACAAAGGTATCCTGACTGCCATTAGGTACCGGGATGAGATCCTCAGACCCCTTGTGAGACCATATGCAGGTGCAGTGGGCCCTGGGTTCCTTCTGATGCATGACAATGCTAGACCTCATGTGGCTGAAGTATGTCAATAGTTCCTGTATGATGAAGGCAATGATGCTATGGACTGGCCTGCCCATTCCCCAAACCTGAATCCAATCGAGCAAATCTGGGAGACCATATCTCATTCCATCCACCAATGCCACGTTGCACCACAGACTGGCCAAGAGTTCACTGATGTTTTAAACCAGGTCTTGAAGGAGATCTGTCAGGAGAAATCCGCCCAGGTGTTGTAGGGAGGTCATACAGGCACGTGGAGGTCACACACACACTACTGAGCATCATTTCCTTGTCTCAAGGCATTTCTACTGAGGTTGGGTCAGCCTGTAATTTGATTTTCCACTTTGATTTTGAGTATCATTCCAAATCCAGACCTCCATGGGATATTAATTTTGATTTGCATTGATCCTTTTGATGTTTTATTATTCTCAACGCATTACACTATGCAATGAATAAAGAATTGCAACTGGAATATTTAATTCAGTGACATGTAGGATGTGGTATTTTAGTGTTCCCTTTATTTTTTTGAGCAGTGTATATACAGTATGTATATATATTACATAGAAAGATAGAAGAAAAGCTGGCAATTCATCTGCCGTGTACTGTAAAATCACAGCAGGAGCCAAAAGGATAGAAGAGATGAATTACACACAGTAAATACATATAGATATACAGATGTCTGTGACAAATACAATTAGTACAATGTGTGTGCAGCTTATAGTACATGTATTTAATAAAAGGTAATTTTTCTGGTTAAAACTGACGTGAGCTCCCGTGTAATTTTCGTAACCAGCAGAGGGAAAGTCGACCCCTGAGGGACGATATTTATAGCCTGAGAAGGGGGTAATACCCATGGGGCTTCCCAGGCTATTAATATCAGCTCACAACTGTATAATTAGCCTTTACTTGTTATTAATATAGGGGACACAAAAAAAATGATGTAGGGTCCTCCATAATTAATAAACAGCAAATGCTATGGAGACAGCTGCGGGCTGATATTAATAGCCTAGGAAGGGGCCATGAATTCTGCCCCCCCCCCAGGCTAAAAACATCAGCTCTCAGCCGCCCCAGAAAAGGCGCATCTCTAAGATGCACCAATTCTGGCACTTAGCCTCGCTCTTCCCACTTGCCCTGTAGCGGTGGCAAGTGAGGTGATAGTTGGGGGGGCTGACTTCACCTTTGTTTTGTCAGGTGACATCAAGGCCGAGGTTAGTGATGGAGAGGCATCAATAGGACGCCCCCATTACTAACCCCATAGTCCCATTGTATGAAAACACAGACACCCAGATTAAAGTCCTTTAATTGAAAGAATGACACCGACTTCTTTAATAAATCTTAATTAAACCATACTTACGACCTCGACGTCCTTGTCATCTACAAAAGAGTTAAAAATAAAAAACAACAATATTCCTCACTTTTCCACATGACACGGTCTAGCTCTGCTATATCTAGATGGCAGGTTGCATGATGCGACCATACAGCCTGACATCCAGCAGAAAGACTGAGCAGCGTGTGCTCAATGTCTCCCTGTGAACTCCTACTCCCTGTCTGGCAGCACCACGAGCGTGAGAAAGTTCTCCTGCTCGTGGTGCCGTCAAAAAGGTCCTGGGAGTTCACAGCCAATGAACTCACGTCAGCGCAATCGCAATGGTAAAATTTCCCACGGCGCTGACCTCCATAGTGTAAATGACAGAGAATTGCTCTATGTAAAAGCTCATGTTAAAATCGCATTGCAATCGGATAGCAATCGCACTACATTAGGATGTAAATCGGATGGTAGGTGTGAAAAATCAGATTGTGCTCGCATGACAATCGCATGACACTTGCATTACACTCGTGCGACTCTCGGCAGGGAGACTCGGACAGATTTTTGATAGTTAAGTGTGACTCCGGCAAAAGAGGCAGCCGCTCTTAGAAGCAAAGATGGTCAGAGGTTCTCCAATCTTTGAACAGCTGTACCTAAACATTGTGGAACAATGTTCATATTAAAGTTTCTCAATGTAAGGGCTCTTTCACAGGTCAGTGTGTCCAGTACGTGTGGTGACAGTTTTCACGGAGACACTTACATACGTAGACCCAGTCAAGTGAATGGGTCTGTGCGCATGTGTTTCCACGGACGTGGGCAAAAGACTCTGACATGTCCGTTTTGTAACAGCAGCAAGGGCCGCAAAACAGCCAGCACACGTGCACACTCAAGGGACATGGATGACATCCGTTGTGTCATCAGTGTGACACGTACCAGCACCTGGGAAGCAGTATTACAGTTAGCGCTGCTCCCTAGCGCTGGGAGCTGAAGATTGCTCACCTCATTCTCCCCTGCTTGTGCTGTGATCAGGGCAAGCAAGGGAGAATGTTGAGCGTTATATTCAACTGATAACTCCGATGAGCCTACACCTGCTACTGCTAATAACAGTGAGAGCAGGCGGCGTCTGACTGGAGTATTCATCAGCCACCGCCTGTGCTATAAATAAATAAATAAATAAATAAATACATTTTATAAAGGGTGTGGGTTCCCCTCTATTTTTGACAACCAGCCAGGCAAAACTGAGAGCTGCGTGCTGCAACCCTCAGCTGTCAGCTTCAGCAAGGTTGGTTATCAAAAATAGAGGGGTCCCCACACAGTATTTTTAATTATTTAAATAATTTAAAGAAAAACAGAATAGGGCCCCCCCTTATTTTTGAAAACCAGCCTTGCTAAAGCAGAAGGCTGAGGGCTGGTATTCTCAGGCTGGTAAGGACCCATGGATATAGATGCACCCCCAGCCGCCCAGAAAAGGCACAACTATTAGGTGAGCCAAACCTGGTGCTTTGCCCGACTCTTCCCACTTGCCCTGTGGCGGAGGCAAGTGGCGTAATATTTGTGGGGTTGATGTCACCTTTGTATTTTCTTGTGACATCAAGCCCACCGCTTAGTAATGGAGAGGCCTATCCATTACTAATCCTATAGTTGTATGGTAAATAAACACACAGCAAGTATAAGGATATGTGCACACGTTGCAGATTTGCCTGCAGAATTTTCTGCACAGAATCTGCATCTCTTGCCAGAAAATGTGAGCAAAAATCTGCGTGGATTTGATGAGTTTTGAATGAGGTTTGGTGTGGATTTTCATGCGTTTTTTTTTTTCATGCAGATTTGTATGCGTTTTGGTAAGCTAAATAAAGATCTATTATTGAACAAAAAAAAAAAATGTAATGTCATTTCTTGTTCAACCTCTTCATTTACATACTCCATTGAAGAATAATGTTTACACACACAGCTAGATAGATAGATCTATAGATAGATAGATAATAGATAGGTAGATAATAGATAGATAATAGATAAATCTATAGATCTATCTATCTATAGATCTATCTATTATCTATCTATCTACAGATCTATCTATCCATCTAGCTATATATATCTATCCATCTATCGATAGATAGATATCTATAGATAACATAGATAATACCAAGCCCGATGTTTAGTAATAAACATAATAAAATGGTACATAAAGAGTTAAATAAAGACATATACACACACACACAAAATCTGCATTAGGCCGGGGTCACACTTGCGAGAAAATCGCACAAGAAGTCTCGCACCTAAGTACCAGGCACTGCCGCCGGGACTCAGGAACGGAGCGTTCAGCTGCATAGAAATACATGCAGCCGCACGCTCCGGTCCGAGTGCCGGCGGCAGTGCCGGGTATTGATGCAAGAGACTCGTGTGAGTTTCTCACAAGTGTGACCTCGGCCTTAAAGGGAACCTGTCACCCCCCCAGTCGTTTCAAACTAAAAGAGCCACCTTGTGCAGCAAGCAGTAATGCTGCATTCTGACAAGGTGGCTCTTTTTGTTCTGGGTGCTGTAACTAGAGAAATACCGTATATACTCGAGTATAAGCCGAGATTTTCAGCCCAAATTTTTGGGCTGAAAGTGCCCCTCTTGGCTTATACTCGAGTCATGATCGGTGGTGGGGTCGGCGGGTGAGGGGGAGAGAGGACTATCATATACTCACCTAGTCCCGGCGCTCCTGTCGCTGTCCCTGCCTGTCACACGGTCTCCGGGTGCCACAGCTCTTCCTCTGTCAGTGGTCACGTGGTACCGCTCATTAAAGTTATGAATATGGACTCCACTCCCATAGGGGCGGAGCCGCATATTCATTCCTTGTAATGTGCGGTAACGGTGACCGCTGACAGAGGAAGAGGCTGCGGCACCCGGAGACCATCTGTCCGGGAGAAGGAGCCAGGGACCGCGCCGGAGCAGGTAAGTATGTCATATTTACCTGTCCACGTTCCACACGCCGGGCGCCGCTCCGTCTCCCCGTCCCCTTGCTCTAACTGTGCAGGTCAGAGGGCGCGATGACGTACTAGTGTGCGCGCCGCCCTCAGTCTGAACAGTCAGTGCGGAGAAACGGGACGCTGAGGAGCTGCGGGCAGCAAGAGAGGTGAGTATGTGTTTTTGTTTTTTTTTATTACAGCAGCAGCAGCATTATATAGGGCACAGCTTGAAATGGATCATCTTATGGGGCAATAATGATCGCTATCGAGCATTATATATGGCACAGCTTGAAATGGAGCATCTTATGGGGCAATAATGATCGCTATAGAGCATTCTATATGGCACAGCTTGAAATGGAGCATCTTATGTGGCAATAATGATCGCTATAGAGCATTATATATGGCACAACTTGAGATGGAGCATCTTATGGGGCAATAATGAACGCTATAGAGCATTATATATGGCACAGCTTGAGATGGAGCATCTTATGGGGCAATAATGATGGCTATAGAGCATTATATATGGCACAGCTTGAAATGGAGCAATAATGATTGCTATAGAGCATTATATATGGCACAGCTTGAGATGGAGCATCTTATGGAGCAATAATAAACGCTATAGAGCATTATATATGGCACAGCTTGAGATGGAGCATCTTATGGGGCAATAATGAACGCTATAGAGCATTATATATGGCACAGCTTGAGATGGAGCATCTTATGGGGCAATAATAAACGCTATAGAGCATTATATATGGCACAGCTTGAGATGGAGCATCTTATGGGGCAATAATGAACGCTATAGAGCATTATATATGGCACAGCTTGAAATAGAGCATCTATGGGGGTAGCTGCTGCATTTCCTACCCTAGGCTTATACTCGAGTCAATAAGTTTTCCCAGTTTTTTGTGGCAAAATTAGGGGGGTCGGCTTATACTCGGGTCGGCTTATACTCGAGTATATACGGTAATCCGTTTTTTAATTTGTCAGAAATACCAGGTCTTCAGTCAAGGAGGCAGGCCTTTCTCCCCTGCTTTAGACGCCACACAGCTGTCACTCACATCTTCTTGGCGCCGGGCGCCGCCTCCTCCTCACCGCTGTTTTGAAAATAGCTGGCGCCTGCGCTCTTTTCCCCTGCCTGGAGCAGGCGCAGTGAGCGCTGCCCGTCTTTCCTCATATGCAGTCCAGCTGACTGCGCCTGCGCGGCCGCCCTGCTTGTGAATCCCAGCCCTGCAGTGACTTATGATTTATTCACATTAACCCCCGGAACACTGCGATCAAACATAGGGAAGCATCGCGCAGGGAGGAGGCTCCCTGCGGGCTTCCCTGAGACCCTCGGTACAAGGTGATGTGCTCACCTTGTACCGAGCGTCTCCTCCCTGCAGGCCCCGGATCCAAAATGGCCACGGGGCTACTTCCAGGTCCTGCAGGGAGGTGGCTTGCAAGTGCCTGCTCAGAGCAGGCGCCTGTAAGCCTGGAGCAGTGCACGTCAGATCGCTGATAATGTGATAATGTAAAAAAAAATATTTAGATGTGTAAAAAAAAAAATAATAATTCCTAAATAAAGAAAAAAAAATATTGTTCCCATAAATAAATTTCTTTATAAAGAAAAAAATTGGAACAGCATCCAATACTACCTCAATAGCGTGCAGAGCTTTCCCAACCAGCAGTCCAATAGCCTCCAGTTATAGTATAAAAAAAAGAAAAGCAGCACAAAATAATATAAAAAAGTGGACTTTATTGCCTGAACGGCGTGGCAACGTTTCGGATACAAAATCCTTTTTCAAGCAGTGAGCACATGAGTGAGACAACCCTTTATACAAAACTCATACATATCCAATTATAAAATTCATTATGTGTAATATTATAAATACCTGGAAAAATATATATATTAACAGTCCATAAAAGAGTGCATCATTGTGACTTTTAATATCCTCATTAAATTCATTGTTAGTGAACATATTACATTACATGTTGCGTGATTATTCTTAAAATTTGCTCAATGAGCAATTAGTAATTACAAAAAACCAGGTGTCCCAATCCCAGGGCACCTAATCATACCGCCGAACAAAAAGTGAAATAACACGCGATCAAAAAGACGGATATAAATAACTATGGTACCGTGGAAAACATCATCTTCTCCCGCAAAAAACAAGACGCCATACAGCATCATCAGCGAAAAAATAAAAAAAAGTTATAGTCCTCAGGATAAAGCGATGCAAAAATAATTATTTTTTTCTATAAAATAGTTTTTATTATATAAAACTGCCAAAACATAAAAAAATGATATAAATAAGGTATCGCTGTAATCGTACTGACCCAAAGAGTAAAACTGCTTTATCAGTTTTACAAAACGTGGAACGGTATAAACGCACCCCACAAAAGAAATTCATGAATAGCTGGTTTTTGGTCATTCTGCCTCACAAAAATCAGAATAAAAAGCGATCAAAAAATGTCACGTGACCGAAAATGTTACCATTAAAAATGTCAACTCGTCCCGCAAAAAACAAGACCTCATATGACTCTGTGGACCAAAATATGGAAAAATTATAGCTCTCAAAATGTGGAGACACAAAAACTATTTTTTGCAACAAAAAGCATCTTTTAGTGTGTGACACCTGCCAATTATAAAAATCCACTAAAAAAACCCGCTATAAAAGTAAATCAAACCCCCTTCATCACCCCCTTAGTTAGGGAAAAATAATAAAATTAAAAAAATTTATTTATTTCCATTTTCCCATTAGGGTTAGGGTTAGGGTTAGGGCTAGGATTAGGGATAGGGCTAGGGCTAGGGTTGGGACTAGGGTTAGGGTTGGGGCTATGGTTAGGGCTACAGTTAGGGTGGAGGCTAAAGTTAGGGTTAGGGCTAAAGTTAGGGTTGGGGCTAAAGTTAGAGTTGGGGCTAAAGTTAGGGTTAGGGCTAAAGTTAGGGCTACAGTTAGGGTTGGGGCTACAGTTAGGGTTGGGGCTAAAGTTAGGGTTTGGATTACATTTATGGCTGGGATTAGGGTTAGGGGTGTGTCAGGGTTAGAGTTGTGGTTAGGGTTATGGGTGGGATTAGGGTTAGGGGTGTGTTGGAGTTAGGGGTGTGGTTAGGGTTGGGATTAGGGTTACCGGTGTGTTGGGGTTAGGGGTGTGGTTGGGGTTAGGGGTGTGGTTGGGATTAAGGTTAGGGTGTGTTTGGGTTAGGGTTTCAGTTACAATTGGGGGTTTCCACTGTTTAGGCACATCAGGGCTCTCCAAAAGCGACATGGCGTCCGATCTCAATTCCAGCCAATTCTGCGTTGAAAAAGTAAAACAGTGCTCCTTCCCCTCCGAGCTCTCCCGTGCGCCCAAAGAGGGGTTTACCCCAACATATGGGGTATCAGCGTACTCAGGACACATTGGACAACAAGTTTTGGGGACCAATTTCTCTTGTTACCCATGGGAAAATAAAAATTGGGGGGGGGCTAAAAAAACATTTTTGTGGGAAAAAAATGATTTTTTATTTTCACGGCTCTGCGTTATAAACTAGTGAAACACTTGGGGGTTCAAAGTTCTCATAACACATCTAGATAAGTTCCTTGAGGGGTCTAGTTTCCAATATGGGGTCACTTGTGGGGGGGTTCTACTGTTTAGGTACATCAGGGGCTCTGCAAATGCAACGTGACGCCTGCAGACCAATCCATCTAAGTCTGCATTCCAAAATGGTGCTTTTTCCCTTCCGAGCTCTGCCATGCGCCCAAACGGTGGTTCCCCCCACATATAAGGTATCAGCGTACTCAGGACAAATTGGACAACAACTTTTGGGGTCCAATTTATTCTGTTACCCTTGGGAAAATACAAAACTGGGGGCTAAAAAATAATTTTTGTGGAAAAAAAATAATTTTTATTTTCAGGGATCTGCGTTATAAACTGTAGTGAAACACTTGGGGTTTCAAAGCTCTCACAACACATCTAGATAAGTTCCTTAGGGGGTCTACTTTCCAAAATGGTGTCACTTGTGGGGGGTTTTATTGTTTAGGCACATCAGGGGCTCTCCAAACGCAACATGGTGTCCCATCTCAATTCCAGACAATTTTGCATTGAAAAGTCAAACGGCGCTCCTTCCCTTCCGAGCTCTGCCATGCGCCCAAACAGGGGTTTACCCCCACATATGGGGTATCAGCGTACTCAGGACAAATTGCACAACAACGTTTGGGGTCCAATGTCTTCTGTTACCCTTGGTAAAATAAAACAAATTGGAGCTGAAGTAAATGTTTTGTGAAAAAAAGTTAAAAGTTCATTTTTTTTTAAACATTCCAAAAATTCCTGTGAAACACCTGAAGGGTTAATAAATGTCTTGAATGTGGTTTTGAGCACCTTGAGGGTTGCAGTTTTTAGAATGGTGCCATACTTGGTTATTTTCTATCATATAGACCCCTCAAAATGACTTCAAATGTGATGTGGTCCCTAAAAAAAAATAGTGTTGTAAAAATGAGAAATTGCTGGTCAACTTTTAACCCTTATAACTCCCTAACAAAAAAAAATTTTGGTTCCAAAATTGTGTTGATGTAAAGTAGACATGTGGGAAATGTTACTTATTAAGTATTTTGTGTGACATATCTCTGTGATTTAAGGGCATAAAAATTCAAAGTTGGAAAATTGAGAAATTTTCGCCAAATTTCCATTTTTTTCACAAATAAAAGCAGGTAATATCAAAGAAATTTTACCACTATCATGAAGCCCAATATGTCTCGAGAAAACAATGTCAGAATCAACGGGATCCGTTGAAGAGTTCCAGAGTTATAACCTCATAAAGGGACAGTGGTCTGAATTGTAAAAATTGGCCCAGTCATTAACGTGCAAACCACCCTTGGTGCTTAAGGGGTTAAAGGAGTCCACAGAAGAAATGAAAGAAAAGGTATTAGGAATTCTATATTAAATCATAATCTAATATATAAAGCTGAGTGTGTGTGTGTGTGTGTGTGTGTGTGTGTGTGTGTGTGTGTGTGTGTGTGTGTGTGTGTGTGTGTGTGTATGAATGTGTGTGTGTCCGGGATTGGTATCTGCAACGTCGCAGTTACAGCCACAAAACTTTGCACAGTCACACGTCTGGACCACGAGAACGTCATAGGCTATGTTGTGAGGCGAAATTTTAACCCCGCGCTTTACAATTCACCAATTTTGCCCCTATCTACATAATGGAGAAAAAGTGAAAGGAAAAGTGTTGGAGGCAAATTTACAGCTGCCAGATGTGAACAAGGGGGACTTAAAGAATGAGAGCGATGGCACCAAAGAGTAAATACCGTACAGTTACTAAGGTGGGGCCCTGACATGGGATACTCACCACACACAGGGATATGAACACACACACAAAATGCGCCACACACTACCACGTGCTTGAACACATATACCACCCTCAGCACACATTTCACCACACATACACCCACCTCCCACATAAAAGTCGAAACACAAAAGTCACCGCTCAAAACTCGCCACGCGCAAAATTCGCCACATGCAAAACTAGGCTCACGCAAAACTAGCCACACGTGCAAAACTCACCTCATAGAAAACTTGCCACACGCAAAATTTGCACACGCGGAAAAATTGCCACATGCACAAAAGTTGCAACACATGCAAAAGTTGCCTCACACAAAACTTGCACATACTCAAAACGCACCACACATAAAACTCGCCACGCGCAAAACTCGCCATGTGCAAAACTTGCTGCACACAACTTGCTACACTAACCTGTCACATGCAACTCGACACAGAAAAGATGACTTACAGGTATATACTATATACAGGAGGAGATAACATACAGGTATATACTATATATAGGAGAAGATGACATACAGGTATATACTATATACAGGAGGAGATGACATACAGGTATATACTATATATAAGAGGAGATGACATACAGGTATATACTATATAAAAGAGGAGATGACACATAGGTATATATAGATGACATACAGCAGGTATATACTATATACAGGGGAGATGACATACAGGTATATACTATATACAGGAGATGACATACAGGTATATACTATATATAGGAGATGACATACAGGTATATACTATATACAGGAGGAGATGACACATAGGTATATACAATATAAAGGAGGAGATGACATACAGCAGGTTTATACTATTTACAGGGGAGATGACATACATGTATATACTATATACAGGGGAGATGACATACAGGTATATACTATATACAGGAGATGACATACAGGTGTATACTATATATAAGGGAGATGACAAACATGTATATACTGAGGGGAAAATGAGAGGTGTGAGGTGAAAATGAGAGGTGTGAGGTGAAAGTGAGAGGTGAAAATGAGAGGTGTGAGGTGAAAATGAAAAGGTGCAAGTGCAAAATGAAAGGAGTGAGGGAAAATAGTGGAGTGATCAGAAAATGACACATGTGAGGTCGAAATGACAAGTGTTAGGGGGGAATGAGAGGAGTGAGGGGGGAATGAGAGGAGTGAGGGGGAAAATGAGAGGCGTGATGGGAAAATAAGAGAAGCGAGGTGCTATAACTAACCACAGATATTTACTATGCCCAGGCAACGCCGGGCTCTTCAGCTAGTAATATGATAATACCGAAAATGGTCTTACTTAGCCCAATGTCAAAAATGTCATATACCAAACCGTTTGGAGAGATACAAGTGCCAAGACCATAGATACGGTATATAGAAGCTTTAAAATATAAAGAGAGCCCAGTATACCTTACAAAAGTCGCGGTGGTGTCCCCTCACCCCTGACGCGCGTTTCGCTGCTGGCTTCTTCCAGGGGCGTGAGGGTGAGCGATATTGTTGGTTTTGTGCTTTTTTTTATTACGTTGGCTTCAATGGAATGGGTGTTAGGTGAGCACAACTGTGTTTGTTATTTTTAAATAAAAAAGGAAAAGTGTGTTTTGTTTTTATTTCAAATAAAAGACTTTATGCTTGCTGTGCTTATTTAGCATAAAAACTATAGGATTTTTGGTTGTCAAAAATGGGGGGACCATACACCTTTTTTAATTATTTAAATAATTTCCAAAAAACACATAGGGGCTATTCTTGATAACCAGCCTTGGTAACCAGCCAGATAATACTATTCTTGATAACCAGCCTTGCTAACACTGACAGCTGAGGGTTGTAGACCGCAGCTGTCAGTTTTGCCTGGCTGCTTATCAAAAATATAGGGAAACTCACACCGCATTTTAGTTTATTTATAGAGCAGGTGGTGGCTGATGAATAATCACATCAACCACCACCTGCTTTCACTGTTATTAGCGGAAGCAGGTGTAGGCTGATGGGTGCAGTAGTCCCATCAGCCACCTCCTGCTCTGGCAGTTATCAGTTGAATATAACTCTCAACATTCTCCCCTGCTTGCAATGATTGCTGGCAGAGCAGGGGAGAATGATGAGAGCGGTCTTCAACACCCGGTGCCTTAAACAGCGCTAACTATACAGCTGCTTCCCTGGCACCAGTACGTGTGATACTGATACAGCACACAGTTGCCACATGTATGCTACAAGCATTACACACACAGAAACATATCTCCGGTACTGTTTTTTTCCGGTACGGAAAATATCAGGATGCGTGTGACAGGCCTAAAATTGTAATGACTTTCAAATTCTCACCATTTAGAATACATAATATCAAAAGAGTAAGAGATTCTGGAAAAATCCATGTGCACAAGGGACAAGGACACCAGTCAATATTAGATGCTATGGTCCCTCAGGCGGCACTGCATAGAAACAGGCATGATTTGGTAGGACACAGTATATCACTGCATGAGCTCAGGTATACTTCTAGAAATCATTGTCTGTGAACAGATTTCTCTGGGCAATCCATAAATATAGGTTAAAGCTTTGTCCTGTAAAGAAGAAGCCATACATTAACATACAGTATACATAAGTAGTTGATCCCTTGCTGATTTTGTAAGTGTGCCCACTGACAAAGACATGAACAGTCTTAAGGTACCGTCACACTAAGCGACGCTGCAGCGATACAGACAACGATGCCGATCGCTGCAGCGTCGCTGTTTGGTCGCTGGAGAGCTGTCACACAGACCGCTCTCCAGCGACCAACGATGCCGAGGTCCCTGGGTAACCAGGGTAAACATCGGGTTGCTAAGCGCAGGGCCGCGCTTAGTAACCCGATGTTTACCCTGGTTACCAGTGTAAAATGTAAAAAAACAAACAGTACATACTCACCTTCGCGCCCCCCGCCGTCCGCTTCCTGCACTGACTGAGCGCCGGCCCTAACAGCAGAGCAGTGACGTCACCGCTGTGCTGTACTTTCATTTTACGGCCAGCGCTCAGTCAGTGCAGTAAGCGGACGGCGGGGGGTGCGAAGGTGAGTATGTACTGTTTGCTTTTTTACATTTTACACTGGTAACCAGGGTAAACATCGGGTTACTAAGCGTGGCCCTGCGCTTAGTAACCCGATATTTACCCTGGTTACCATTGTAAAACATCGCTGGTATTGTTGCTTTTGCTGTCAAACACAACGATACACGGCGATCTGACGACCAAATAAAGTTCTGAACTTTAATCAACGACCAGCGATATCACAGCGGGATCCTGATCGCTGCTGCGTGTCAAACACAACGATATCGCTATCCAGGACGCTGCAACGTCACGGATCGCTAGCGATATCGTTTAGTGTGACGGTACCTTAAGTCAATGGGCATGTTGTAGAGTCTGACTGATTATTTGAGATTATCGACAGCAGTCTTTTATTATTATTATTATTATTATTTATTTATATAGCACCATTAATTCCATGGTGCTGTACATGAGAAAAGGAGTTACATACAGGGTTATAGATATCGTTAATAGTAAACAAATTTACAATGACAGACTGGTACAGAGGGTAGAGGACCCTGTCCTTGCGGACTTACATTCTTCGGGATAATGGGGAAGAGACAGGAGGTCGGTGTGCTGCAGCACTGGTGGTGGTGAGGCGGCAGCTCTGGTGGTGGTTAGGCGGCAGCTTGGGTGGTTGGTGAGGTGGCAGCTCTGGCGGTGGCGACGCGGCAGCTCGGGTGGTTGGTGAGGCGGCAGCTCAGTTGGTTGGTGAGGCGGCAGCTCAGGTGGTTGGTGAGGCGGCAGAATGGTTATTGCAGGCTGTAGGCTTTCCTGAAGAGATGGAATTTCAGGTTCCGTCTGAAGGATACGAGGGTGGTGGATAATGGGAAGTGTTGAGGCGTGGAATTCCAGAGGATGGGGGATATTCGGGAGAAATCTTGGAGGTGGTTGTGTGAGGAACGAATAAGTGTAGAGGAGAGTAGGAGGTCTTGGGGGGATCGAAGATTACGTGAGGGAAGATAGTGGGAGATTAGTTCAGCGATATAGGGAGGGGGCTGGTTGTGGATGGCTTTGTAGATCAATGTTAGTAGTTTGATCTGGATTCGTTGGGGAATTGGGAGCCAGTGGAGGGATTTTCAGAGGGGTGAAGCAGGGGAGTAGCGAGGAGAGAGATGGATTAACCGAGCAGCAGAGTTGAGGACAGACTGGAGTAGTGCAAGGGAGTTAGCGGGGAGGCCACAGAGGAGGGTGTTGCAGTAATCGAGGTGGGAGATGATGAGGGCATGCACAAGAGTTTTAGTAGATTGTGGGCTGAGGAATGGATGGATTTTGGCAATATTTTTGAGTTGGAGGCGACAGGAGGTGGCATGAGTTTGGACGTGCGGTTTGAAGGACAGGGCAGAATCGAGAGTTACCCCGAGGCAGCGGATTTCAGGTTATAAAGGGTTACTTTGTAAAACATCTGTCTTTAATGCAGGTAACGAGTTGATTAGGAGCGTCTAACTGGTCTGTAGTAGCCAGAACTCTTAATGGTTGGTAGGGGATCAAATACTCATTTCTCACTGCAAAACGCAAATACATTTGTGTAATTTATACAGTGTGATTTTCTGGATTTTATTTTTGATATTCTATCTCTCAATGTTAAAATTAACCTACAATTAAAATTATAGACTGTCCATTTCTTTAGCAGTGCGCAAACTTACAAAATCAGCAAGGGATCAAATACTTATTTCCCCCACTATAATCCAGAAACACTGACATCTTTTTCCATGCAAAGCTAATTTAAAATGGACTGAAGCAAAATAGAAACTGTTCTGTGGTCAGAAGAATCAAAATGTGAAATTGTCTATGAAAACCACAGATGCTGTCCTGCGGACTCAAAAGAAGCATATGTCAGCAAGACAATGGTAAACCATGTAATACATAGATCACAACAGTATGACTTCATAGAAGCGCGTTTGGCCCCTTTCACACATCAGTTTTTTGCCATCAGTCACAATCCAGTGAATTTTGAAAAAAACAGATCCGGCAAATGTTGCCGCCGGATCCGTTTTTTTCTCATAGACTTGTATTAGAGACGGATTGCGATGGATGGCCTCACGTTTCATCCGTTGTTCACCGGATCGCCGAAAATTGTTTATCCGGCGGTGGGAAAGAATGGACAAAGTAATGTTTTTTCTCCGGCGAAAAACCGGACAGCGCCAGAATCCGCGACGTCCGGCGTTTGCTAGAATGGAAGCCTATGGGCGCCGGATCCGTCACATGACAGAATCTGGAGCCGGATTCCGTTTTTTTAACTGCGCATGCTCCGATTTAACTAGGATACAATTGGCCAGCCCCCAATTAGGAAAGGTGTATATAAAGCCTGCAAGGTAGGGCTTCACTCATCCATGTACCAGCCAGCAAGCAAGACACAGAGCTAGAACCTGCCGCCAGAGCTAAAAACCTGCCGCCAGAGCAAAAACCTGCCCCAGGTCAGCCAGAGCAAAAACCTGCCCCTGGCCAGCTAGCCACAACCTTCCAGGCCAGCCACAGCCTTCCAGGCCAGCAGCTAGCCACAGCCTTTCAGGCCAGCAGCCAGCCAACCAATGTCTTCTCCTGGGAGCCCTCCCTCGCATCGTCAGCGCTGTAAGGTAAATATATATTTTTTGTTTATTTTTTGTGATGTTTACGTAATATATATATAAATACATACAGTGGGGCAAAAAAGTATTTAGTCAGTCAGCAATAGTGCAAGTTCCACCACTTAAAAAGATGAGAGGCGTCTGTAATTTACATCATAGGTAGACCTCAACTATGGGAGACAAACTGAGAAAAAAAAATCCAGAAAATCACATTGTCTGTTTTTTTATCATTTTATTTGCATATTATGGTGGAAAATAAGTATTTGGTCAGAAACAAACAATCAAGATTTCTGGCTCTCACAGACCTGTAACTTCTTCTTTAAGAGTCTCCTCTTTCCTCCACTCATTACCTGTAGTAATGGCACCTGTTTAAACTTGTTATCAGTATAAAAAGACACCTGTGCACACCCTCAAACAGTCTGACTCCAAACTCCACTATGATGAAGACCAAAGAGCTGTCAAAGGACACCAGAAACAAAATTGTAGCCCTGCACCAGGCTGGGAAGACTGAATCTGCAATAGCCAACCAGCTTGGAGTGAAGAAATCAACAGTGGGAGCAATAATTTGAAAATGGAAGACATTCAAGACCACTGATAATCTCCCTCGATCTGGGGCTCCACGCAAAATCCCACCCCGTGGGGTCAGAATGATCACAAGAACGGTGAGCAAAAATCCCAGAACCACGCGGGGGGACCTAGTGAATGAACTGCAGAGAGCTGGGACCAATGTAACAAGGCCTACCATAAGTAACACACTACGCCACCATGGACTCAGATCCTGCAGTGCCAGACGTGTCCCACTGCTTAAGCCAGTACATGTCCGGGCCCGTCTGAAGTTTGCTAGAGAGCATTTGGATGATCCAGAGGAGTTTTGGGAGAATGTCCTATGGTCTGATGAAACCAAACTGGAACTGTTTGGTAGAAACACAACTTGTCGTGTTTGGAGGAAAAAGAATACTGAGTTGCATCCATCAAACACCATACCTACTGTAAAGCATGGTGGTGGAAACATCATGCTTTGGGGCTGTTTCTCTGCAAAGGGGCCAGGACGACTGATCCGGGTACATGAAAGAATGAATGGGGCCATGTATCGTGAGATTTTGAGTGCAAACCTCCTTCCATCAGCAAGGGCATTGAAGATGAAACGTGGCTGGATCTTTCAACATGACAATGATCCAAAGCACACCGCCAGGGCAACGAAGGAGTGGCTTCGTAAGAAGCATTTCAAGGTCCTGGAGTGGCCTAGCCAGTCTCCAGATCTCAACCCTATAGAAAACCTTTGGAGGGAGTTGAAAGTCCGTGTTGCCAAGCAAAAAGCCAAAAACATCACTGCTCTAGAGGAGATCTGCATGGAGGAATGGGCCAACATACCAACAACAGTGTGTGGCAACCTTGTGAAGACTTACAGAAAACGTTTGACCTCTGTCATTGCCAACAAAGGATATATTACAAAGTATTGAGATGAAATTTTGTTTCTGACCAAATACTTATTTTCCACCATAATATGCAAATAAAATGATAAAAAAACAGACAATGTGATTTTCTGGATTTTTTTTTCTCAGTTTGTCTCCCATAGTTGAGGTCTACCTATGATGTAAATTACAGACGCCTCTCATCTTTTTAAGTGGTGGAACTTGCACTATTGCTGACTGACTAAATACTTTTTTGCCCCACTGTATCTATATATATAATTGTCTAAGGGGTACTTCCGTCTTTCTGTCCGCAACTTCCGTCACGGAAATCCCGCGTCGCTGATTGGTCTTGCCAGCTGCCTGTCATGGCTTCCGCGACCAATCAGCGACGGGCAAAGTCCGATTAGTCCCTCCCTACTCCCCTGCAGTCAGTGCCCAATGCCCGCATACTCCCCTCCAGTCACCGCTAACAAGTGGCGCGAATTGGCCCCTCCCTACTCAGTGCCCCCTGTGTGCTTCACTGCTGACACATGACCCGCACATGGTGCACGAGGTTATAATGGGGAGGAGGCAGCGAGCGCTCACAATGCGGGACATGGAAATACAATGGGGAGATCACAGCGGGCACCATCATCTGACCTGTGCCCGGGGCACACTCCCAGGAGCAGCTGGTCCTCCACCAGCAATGGCCTCCGTACCAGACTACAGGAAGGGCGGACTATCACCCCGCACGTGAACAGCTCTTCGGAGCCAGCCCATGTGCCGGCACTGTGGAGTCCTGCAGGGCGCCCCATGTGAGTCACACTCCCGGTCGGCCCCTCGGCCTCTCCGTGTGCTGCTCCTGCACTGCCGGAGATAGCACCTCCGCCGCTCTCACCACCGGCCGTACATCTGCTCCTCTCATGGACGGACGGGCCGGGGACGGTCTCCAGAAAGCTGCCATACTACTTGGGCTGTGTTATATACTACGTGGGCTGTGTTACATACGTCTCTGTGTTATATACTACGTGGGCCTGCTATATACTATGTGGGCTCTGCTATATACTACGTGGCCTCTGCTATATACTACGTGGCCTCTGCTATATACTACCTGGCTGGGCAATATACTATGTGCCCTGTGTTATATACTGTGTGGGCTGTGCTATATACTATGTGGGCTCTGCTATATACTACGTGGCCTCTGCTATATACTACGTGGCCTCTGCTATATACTACGTGGCCTCTGCTATATACTACCTGGCTGGGCAATAAACTATGCGCCCTGTGTTATATACTGCATGGGCTGTGCTATATATTACGTGGGCTCTGCTATATACTACATGGCCTCTGCTATATACTACGTGGCCTCTGCTATATACTACGTGGCCTCTGCTATATACTACCTGGCTGGGCAATATACTATGTGCCCTGTGTTATATACTGCGTGGGCTGTGCTATATACTACGTGGGCTGTGCTATATACTATACATATTCTAGAATACCCGATGCGTTAGAATCGGGCCACCATCTAGTATATATATATTTTATTAATATATTAATTCTTGTTAACGGGAAGCTGAAGTATCAGAGGTGCTTCCAGTAGGAGACGGACGGGGTGGAGGAATACCCGAAGCGGGCTCGCATTTTGTACGTTTCTTACAGGCATCGCAGAACCACATCATCAAAGACATCACAGCACACACAACACATAAAAAGCAGATCATTACAGACATCACAGTACACACAACACTTCGCGTGATGAACCTGCCACCTTAAAGGGAACCTGTCACCTGAATTTGGCGGGACCAGTTTTGGGTCATATGGGCGGGGTTTTCGGGTGTTTGATTCACCCTTTCCTTACCCGCTGGCTGCATGCTGGCCGCAATATTGGATTGAAGTTCATTCTCTGTCCTCCGTAGTACATGCCTGTGTAAGGCAAGATTGCCTTGCGCTGGCGTGTACTCCGGAGGACAGAGAATGAACTTCAATTCAATATTGCGGCCAGCATGCAGCCAGCGGGTAAGGAAAGGGTGAATCAAACACTCAAAAACCCCGCCCATATGACCCAAAACTGGTCCCGCCAAATTCAGGTGACAGGTTCCCTTTAAAGAAGTTGTCCACTACAATAAAAATGTTTTCATAAATCTTGCTATTATGTGCCACTAGCAGTATTACCTTTTATCATGCTGTAGCAGCAGATCTTCAGTGCTGGATCCAGCTCTCATGGGGTTAATCGACAACTTCCTTTCTCCTGAGTTATTGTGCTCTAATACTACAAGTTCCATGATGCTTTGCACAGGCTTCTAAGCACGAACCTACCACAGCCACTCCAAAACACAACCAAACCCCTCCCTCCCCTCTCTCCTCTATCTTCAAAAAGATTTGTGATGTAATTTCTGTCCAACCTCCTCTTTTACATTTGTCCAACCCACACTCCATTACACACGGATAGATGGATAGATAGATAGATAGATAGATAGATAGATAGATAGATAGATAGATAGGTATGGGATTGATAGAAGATACATCCAGAGATATATCTATGTCTATTTCCATAGATATGTCCATATCCATGTTTCTAAACCTCTTCACCCCTGCAGCTTTTTTCGTTTATCGCTCCCCTTCTTTCCAGAGCCATAATTTTTCCGTCAATATGGCCATGTGAGGGCTTATCTTTTGCGGGACAAGTTCTACTTTTGAACGACACCATTGGTTTTACCATGTCGTGTAACAGAAAATGTGGAAAAAATTCAAAGTGCGATGAAATTGCAAAAGAGTGCAAGTCCACACTTGTTTTTTGCTTGGCTTTTTTGCTAGGTTCACTAAATGCTAAGGCTGTGTGCACACGTTGCGGATCTGATTGCAGATCCACAGGGTTTTTTGCTGCACAGAATTGCATCAAATCCGCAGTGTAGTGCACAACCAATGTAAGTCTATGGGAGCCGCAGACTTGTTGTGCACATGCTGCGGAAAAGGCCGCACCGAAACGCAGCTTTTTTTTTCCACAGCATGTCACTTCTTTTGTGTTGAACTGCAGCGTTTCTGCACCCTTAGGCCGGGATCACACACAGCGAGATACGGCCGAGTCTCGCAGGAGAAAACCAAGCTCTGGCACTCCGGAGCGGAGCGTGCAGCCGCATAGCAATACATGGAGCCGCACGCTCCGGAGTGCCGGTGCCAGAGTTTGTTTTTAACCTGCGAGACTCGGCCGTATCTCGCTGTAGTGTGACTCCGGCCTTAGACTTTCATTGAGTCGTGCACATCGCAGCAAAACCGCAGATGTAAAAAAGATGTGCAGTTTTGCTGCGGATGTGGGTCCGAGAAACGCTGCAGTTTCGGGAGGAGGGAAGTGTGTTGGCGGTGACTGTGTGCGTGTACGGGCGGGTCTGCGGGCTGTTCGGGTGTGTGCGGGGCTGTGCGGGGGGTCTTTTAGGCTATGTGCACACGTAGGTCGGGTCCTCTGTGGGTTCTCCCGCAGCGGATTTGATAAATCTGCAGGGCAAAACCGCTGCGGTTATCCCTGCAGATTTATCACGGTTTGTTTTGCGGTTTCCGCTGCGGGTTTACTCCTATACTATTGATGCTGCATATGCAGCAATATGCAGCATCAATAGTAATGTTAAAAATAATTTAAAAAATGGTTTATACTCACCCTCTGACGTCCCGATCTCCTCGGCGCTGCACGCGGCGGTCCGGTTCCAAAGATGCTGTGCGAGAAGGACCTTCGTGACGTCACGGTCATGTGACCGCGACGTCACCGCAGGTCCTGATCGCACAGCAACCCTGCGACCGGACGGCCGCGTGCAGCGCTAAGAGGTGAGTATATCATTATTTTTTTATTTTATTTCTTTTTTTTTACACAAATATGGTTCCCAGGGCCTGGAGGAGAGTCTCCTCTCCTCCACCCCGGGTACCATCTGCACATGATCCGCTTACTTCCCGCATCGTGGGCACAGCCCCATGCGGGAAGTTAGCGGATCAATGCATTCCTATGTGTGCAGAATCGCAGCGATTCTGCACAAAGAAGTGACATGCTGCGGAATGTAAACCGCTGCGTTTCTGCGCGGTTTTTCCCGCAGCATGTGCACAGCGGATTGCGGTTTCCATAGGGTTTACATGTAAATGCAGACGCAATGGAAACTGCTGCGGACCCGAAGCTGCAGAAACGCTGCGGATCCGCGGTAAAACCCGCAAAGTGTGAACATGGCCTTAGGGTGTGTGCAGGCATCATCCGATGGGACTACAAGTACGCAGCATCCAATCTGCAGCTAATTTGGATGTAAGGCTACTTTCACACTTCCGTCGGTACGGGGCTGTCACAAACCGTCGGCCCAACGTACCGACGGACGTTGTGCTAAATTTAGCACAACGTGGGCAGCGGATGCAGTTTTTTGCCCATTGTGATCAGCGGGGAGGAGGAAGCGGAGTTCCGGCCGCGCATGCGCGGTCGGAAATGGCGGACACGTCGCACAAAAAAAATTGCATTGAATGTTTTTTTGTGCGTCACGTCCGCCAAAACACGACGGATCCGTCGCACGACGGATGCGACATGTGCCCATTCATCGCTAATACAAGTCTATGGGCAAAAAACGCATCCTGCGAGCACATTTGCAGGATACGTTTTTTGCTCATAACGATGGATTGCGACGGAGCCCAGAAGAAAAACTGCGCAAATTTTTTTTTTAAATGCATCAAAACCGTGCAAAAATTGCACCAAAAACGCATCAAAGCTGCATCAAAAACGCATCAAAACTGCACCAAAAACTGCATCAAAACCGCAGCAAAAACTACACCAAAAACTGCATTAAAACTGCACCAAAAACTGCATCAAAACTGCACCAAAAACTGCAGCAAAACCGCAGCAAAAACTGCATCAAAACTGCAGCAAAAACTACATCAAAACTGCACCAAAAACTGCATCAAAACTGCGCCAAAAACTGCATCAAAACAGCAGCAAAAACTGCACCAAAAACTGCATCAACACCGCACCAAAAACTGCATCAAAACTGCACCAAAAACTGCATCAAAACTTCACCAAAAACTGCATGAAAAAGCATAAGGCTATGTGCACACTTTGCGGGGTCCTCTGCGGGTTCTCCCTCAGCGGATTTGATAAATCTGCAAGGCAAAACCGCTGCGGTTATCCCTGCAGATTTATCGCGGTTTGTTTTGCGGTTTCCGCTGCGGGTTTACTCCTATACTATTGATGCTGCATATGCAGCAATATGCAGCATCAATAGTAATGTTAAAAATAATAAAAAATGGTTATACTCACCCTCTTACGTCCCGATCTCCTCGGCGCTGCATACGGCGGTCCGGTTCCAAAGATGCTGTGCGAGAAGGACCTTCGTGACGTCACGGTCATGTGACCGCGACGTCACGGTCATGTGACCGCGACATCACCGCAGGTCCTGCTCGCACAGCAACCGGACGGCCGCGTGCAGCGCTGAGAGGTGAGTATATCATTATTTTTTATTTTAATTCTTTTTTTTTTACACTAATATGGTTCCCAGGGCCTGGAGGAGAGTCTCCTCTCCTCCACCCCGGGTACCATCTGCACATTATCTGCTTACTTCCCGCATCGAGGGCACAGCCCCATGCGGGAAGTAAGCGGATCAATGCATTCCTATGTGTGCAGAATCGCAGCGATTCTGCACAAAAGAAGTGACATGCTGCGGAATGTAAACCGCTGCGTTTCTGCACGGTTTTTCCCGCAGCATGTGCACAGCGGATTGCGGTTTCCATAGGGTTTACATGTAACTGTAAACGCAATGGAAACTGCTGCGGACCCGCAGCTGCAGAAACGCTGCGGATCCGCGGTAAAACCCGCTATGTGTGCACATAGCGTAAGGCTATGTGCACACGTTGCAGATTTGACTGTGGAATTTTCTGTGCAGATTCTGCATTTCTTGGCAGAAAACGCAGGTCAGAATCTGCGCCTTTAAAAAACCTGAATCAAAACCACGCAAAAAAACGCACCAAAAACTGCATAAAAACCGCACAAAAAAGCGGCATCAAAACCGCGCAAAAACCGTGAAAAAAATGCATCAAAAATGCAGCTGCGTTTTCTGCGAGATGCAGATTTTGTGCAGAAAATTCTGCACCCAAATCTGCAACGTGTGCACACAGCAAAAAACTGACCTGCCATTATGATTCTCCAGGTCATTACGAGTTCATAGACACCAAACATGTCTAGGTTATTTTTTATCTAAGTGGTGAAAAAAAATTCCAAACTTTGCTAAAAAGAAATAAAATAATTGCGCCATTTTCTGATATGCGTAAGCGTCTATATTTTCTGAGATATCGGGTCGGGTGAGGGCTAATTTTTTGCGTGCCGAGCTGACGTTTTTAATGATAACACTTTTGTGCAGATACGTCCTTTTGATCGCCCTTAATTGTATTTTAATGCAATGTCGCGGCGACCAAAAAACCATAATTTTGGCTTTTGATTTTTTTTTCTCGCTACGCCGTTTAGCGATCATGTAAATTTTTTTGGTTGTATTGAAAACAGCTGACATGTTGCGGCTTTGAAGTGGGCTCACCGCCGAAGCCCACCTCAAAGTGGGGGATACTGCCAGCTGACGTACTATTCCGTCAGCTGGCAGAAAGGGGTTAATGAACAATGTTTCAGTTAAAAAAAAAAAGAAAAAAAAATGGCGTGGGCTCCCGCGCAATTTTCTGTGCCAGAGGGGGAAAGCCGACGGCCGGGGGCCAATATTTGTAGCCTGCTATGAATATCAGCCCACAGCTGTCTAGATAGCCTTTATTGGCTATTAAAATAGGGGGACCCCCAAAAAAAATGACGTGGGGTCCCCCTATATTTTATAGCCAGAAAGGCTATGCAGAGAGCTGCGGGCTGATATTCATAGCCTAGAGAGGGGCCATGGATATTGGCCTCCCCCGGCTACAAATACCAGTCCGCAGCCGCCCCAGAAATGGCGCATCTGTAAGATGCGCCAATTCCGGCACTTAGCCCCTCTCTTCCCACTCCCGTGTAGCGGTGGGATATGGGGTAATAAGGGGTTAATGTCACTTTGCTATTGTAAGGTGACATTAAGCCGGGTTAATAATGGAGAGGCGTCGATAAGACACCTATCCATTATTATTCCTATAGTAGTGAAAGAGTTAAAAAAAAAGACGCAGCCAGAAAAAAGTATTTTAATATTCTTCATTTCACCATACCACCATTTTACCATACTTCAGCGCCTGCAAAAAACGTAAAATAATAAACCGCATACTACCTGTCCGCCGTAGTCCAATTAATAACGAGTGTCCCACGACCATCTCCCCTATAGAACAGTGACATCGGGTGATGTCACTGCTCTATAGGACCCTCAGTGACACACTGATAGGAGACAATGGCTCCTGCAGTGCATCACTGAGAGGTTACCTTAGGACAAAGTCTCACTTTATGGCAATTGCTGCCTGGGATAATTTCTCAACAGCAATGGCATAAAGTGAGACTAGGGACTATTTTCTCACAGGGGCGTAGGAATACATTGTGAGGAATACATTGTGGAAGGATACCTTCCATCATTGTATTCCTGGAGCCACTGGAGAGCGGTCGCATCAGCTGATGCTGCTGCTCTCCACGGGAGATCGTCGTGGGACACTCGTTTTAATTGGATATCTGCGGATCAGGTAGTATGTTGTTTGTTTATTATTTTAATATTTTTTACAGATGACACTGGCTTCGGGGATCAAAGTGACAAGTGATGGTGAGTATGTACTCTATGTTATATGTTCTGTATGTCTATACGTATGTTGTATGTATGTACTGTATGTGCCATGTTGCATGTCGTCGCATGTTGCATGTCGCATGCTGCATGTCATCGCATGTCGCATGCTGCATATCGTATGTTGCATGTCGTCACATATTGCATGTTGCAAGTCATCGCATGTCGCATGCTGCATGTCATCGCATGTTGCATGTAGTTGCATGCTGCATGTCACATGTTGCATGTCGTCGCATGTCGCATGCTGCATGTCGCATGTTGTTGCATGCTGCATGTCGTCGCATGGTGCATGTCATCGCATGTCGCATGCTGTCACATGTCGTCGCATGGTGCATGTCATCGCATGTCGCCGCATGTCACATGTTATTGCATGTCGCATGTCTTCGCATGTTGCATGCTCTCACATGTAGCATGGTGCATGTCATCGCATGTCGCATGTTGCACGTCGTCGCATGTCGCGTGTTGCATGTCATCGTATGTTGCATTTTCGCATGCTGCATGTCCTCGCATGTCACAAGGTGCATGTCGTCGCATGTTGTCACATGTCGCCGCATGTCATCGCATGTTGTCACGTCGCATGCTGTATGTCGCATGTTGTCACATGTTGCATGTCACATGGTGTATGTTGTATGTACTGTATATGTGTGTGGGTTTTTTTACATTCAACACATTAGCCGGATCATGGGACTACTACTGTCCCATCATTGGCTAATGTGTCACTCACTGTCACTGTAGCAGGCAGAGTCCGATGGGATTTGTAGTCCCATCGGACGAAGCCTGCACACAGAGACACACACACACATCTATGACCACCCCCCCAAGCAGATCCCAGCACGGCCAGCAGACCCACCGCAGACCCGAGCACCGCCCACACATCCCGGCGCCGGCACGCAGACCCCCGCACATACCGGCGCAGGCACGCAGACCCCCGCACATACCGGCCCCGGCACGCAGAACCCTGCACATACCGGCGCCAGCATGCAGACCCCATACATACCGGCACGCAGACCTCCGCACATACCGGCGCCGGCACGCAGACCCCCGGCGCCGGCACACATACCCCCGGCGCCCGCACATCCCTGCCTAGCCCCACCCACACATCCCTGCCTAGCCCCGCCCACCCCCAGCACAGCCCTGCAGCCCCCAGCGCCGCCCACAGCCCAGTCACTCTTGATGAGTGACTGCTGCCTGTGGAGGCTGGGTCACGCCTGCTCATGATGTCACGTCAATTTCCAGAGTCGGCGGAAATAAGCGGCGGCTGCAGCCTGGGGGTCACTTGACCTGGACACAGCCGCCGCCATAGCGCCGCTCACAGGCGAAAACGGCAACAAAAGGTATTTACACAATTCGTTAGGGGCCCCGGGGGGATACATTGGGGGGGTTAATTGAAAGTAGTGGACAACCCCTTTAAGTTCAGAACTTTCACCAATATTATTATTATTATTTATTTATATAGCACCATTAATTCCATGGTGCTGTACATGAGAAGGGGTTACAAACAAATTACAGATATCACTTACAGTAAGCAAACTAACAATTACAGACTGATACAGAGGGGCGAGGACCCTGCCCTTGCGGGCTTACATTCTACAGGATGGTGGGGAAGGAGACAATAAAACATTGGTGAAAGTTCTGAAACATTGGGCACATTTGAAGTGAAATAGCTGGCAAAAAAAGATCCCAGACTGTTCACCAGTTAGAATAAAACATTGGACAAGAATGGGACAATGTTTTTCTCCCAAAACTGTAGTACGGTAATTGGTCTCCTAACTTCCAGGACATTTACAGATTGTTGTAAATAGAAGAGGAGATGCTATACAATGGTAGACATGGCCTGGTTCCTACTTTTTTTTTTTAGACTAAATTGTTTTTCAATTTTTAGACACATTTGCTCACAGATTGGCAAACCTCTAACCATCTTTTCTTCTGGGACACTCTGCATCTTTAACACGCTCTTTTTATACACAGTCACATGCCTTAGCTGATTATTGCTAATTCTGTCGCATTTTTTCTTTATAGAAATTGCTGCCATCAATTTCTAAATGACTTATTTTTTCCAAATGAAAATGAAAAAAAATGAAATGGAGAAATACTAAATTTCACCGTCTAGTCTGTGTCATATGTTCTGTTGTGGATAAAATATGGCTTTCCTACCAGCCAGCAGAGACACAAAGCTGCTCGTGATAGGGCAGCTCAGTACCTAGCGGTGACTTGAGAAAGTTGAGTGGAGTTCATACCCAATAAACTCCGTTCACCTCATTGATGTCAGCGTGAGCACCGTTTGAAAGTTCTCATGCTCGCTAACGTCAATGAACTCCACTCAACTTCCTCAAGATATCGAGAGGCATTGAGGTGAGCTATTATGCGCAGCTCAGTGTCTCTGCTGGCTGGCAGGCTGGATGCTCACATCATGCCAGTATTCAGCCTGCCAACTAGATACAGCAGAGCAATACTCGTAAAGGAACAAATGGATTATCTTCTTGTCGGGAGTGGTGAGGAATATAGTTGTTTATTTTTTTACCCTTTTACAGGGGACATGGGCATCGGAGGATTATCTTCATGTCAGACAGGTGATAGATATGGTGGTTTATTATTTTAATTCTTTTACAGGGGACATGGGTTTCAGTGGATTAGGTGTCATATATATATATATATATATTTTGTTTGTTTTGTTTAATTTAAAATAAAGGTGTCAGTGTCTTTATTTAAATTACAGGACTTTATTCTGGGTGTTATTTACAATATGACTATGGGGTTAGTAATGGGGGTGTCTTATAGACGACTCTCCATTACTAACCCCTGGGCTTGATGTCAACTACCAATACAAAGCCGACATCAACCCCAATACTATTACCCCACTTGCCAACGAACCAGGGGAAGTGCTTATGGATGCGTCATTTCTGGGGCAGCTGAGAGCTGATTTTTTTAATCAGGGAAGGGCCAATATTCATGGCCCCTTTTTAGCCTATTATTATCAGCCCGCAGCTGTCTGCCTAGTCTTTGCTGGCTATTAGATAAAGGGGAACCTTACACCATTTTTTTAGGATCACCCATTTTAGCCCCTTAACGACCAGGAGTATTTCAGTTTTTGAATTTCCGTTTTTTGCTCCCCATTCCATAGCCATAACTTTTCTATTTTTCGGTCAATATGGCCATTTGAGGGATAAGTTGTACTTTTGAACATATCGTGTACTGGAAAAACGGGAAAAAAAAATCAAGTGCAGTGAAATTATAAAAAAGTGTTATTCCACAGTTGTTTTTTATTTTGTTTTTTTTTTTCAATGTTCACTCAATGCTAAAACTGACCTGCCATTACGATTCTCCAGGTCATTACCAGTTCAGAGACACCAAACATGTCTAAGTTATGTTTTATTTTAAGTGGTGAAAAAAAATTCCAAATTTGTTAAAAAGAAAAAAAAAGTGCCTTTTTCCGAGACCTGTAGCGTCTTCACTTTTCGTGATCTGGGGCTGGGTGACAGCTTATTTTATGAGCGCCGAGCTGACATTTTTATTGATACCATTTTGGTGTATATATGATCTTTTGATCGCCAGTTACTGCATTTTATTGCCATGTAGTGGCGACCAAAAAAACGTAATTCTGATGTTTTGAATTTTTTATCGTTACACCGTTTAGCGATCGGGTTAATTCTTTTTTTTATACTGATAGATCGGGCGATTCAGAATGCGGCGATACCAAATGTGTATTTTTTTTTATTGTTTTATTTTGAATGGGGCAAAAAAGGGGTGATCTGAACTTTAATATTTTTTCAATATTTTTAAAAACTTTTTTTTACTTTTTGAATGCTTTATTAGTCTCCATGGGAGACTAAAAGCTGCAGTACTTGTTCATTGCCACTGTGTTGCAGAAATGCTCACTTGTTGTGAGCGCCGACCACGGGGCAGCGCTCATAGCAATCTGGCAATGACAACTATAGAGGTCTGCTGCAGACCTCTGGTTGTCATGCCGGCCCATCGATGACTCGCAATCATGTGATGGGGTCACCGATGGGCGGGATAAGCAATGTGCTTCCTGTAAGCGCGAGTTAAATGCCGCTGTTAAAGAGATTGAAAGAGGCATTGATTTAGTTAACACCTGCAATACACTTGTCCGATTGTTCAGGAACAACATCGTATCCACCTTTTTTAAGGCATGAGCCCTAATGCAGAGAATAGTAGCTGATTTGCAGTACGGTGCACATCGTACGGTTCGATGATGTTCTGTTTTGTTTATATTGGTTCAACTGCTGAATACCGTACTTTTTTATATATATATATATATACTAGACTGTGGCCCGATTCTAATGCATCGGGTATTCTAGAATATGCATGTCCCCGTAGTATATGGACAATGATGATTCCAGAATTCACGGCAGACTGTGCCTGTCGCTGATTGGTCGAGGCAACCTTTATGACATCATCGTCGCCATGGCAACCATTATGACATCTACGTCGATACTGTGCCTGTCGCTGATTGGTCGAGGCGAATTCACGGCAGACTGTGCCCGTCACTGATTGGTCGAGGCAACCTTTATGACATCATCGTCGCCATGCTGTGCCCGTCTCTGATTGGTCGAGGCCTGGCGGCCTCGACCAATCAGAGACGCGGGATTTCCAGGACAGACAGACAGACAGAAAGACAGACAGACAGACGGAAAAACCCTTAAGACAATTATATATATAGATATATATATATATATATATATATATATATATATATATATATATATATATCTTGCAATTTCAGTGGCCTCTTTTCTGGCTCTGGGGTTCCTGATCACTGCTGTAAATGAGAATAAGTCGAGAAAACCGCTAACAAGCAGAAGGAAACTTCCAAAATCATCACAAGTGCTTTAAAGGCTACATATAATTTTATTATCATAAAACCGGCACGGAAGATTGAACACAAAAGAACGTTCACTACTTTGTGTAGCACAAGAGAGGGCAGCCTTTCTGAGGTATTATCTAGCATTACTTTCCACATACCTGCACAGCATGGCGGTCCGAGCTGTACACAGAGATGGGGGGGGGATGAGAAGCAGAAGTGGTGGTCGTAGTTGGAGATGGTGATGATGTAGTTACGGCATGCTCACCCTCCATGGTTCCTGGTTAATATTCGATTCTGTTTAAAAAAACAAATTCTGATTGTGGCTCAAAAAAAAAAAAAATATATATATATATATATATGTATTTACACATTCATATACATTATATGTCATCGATGTATTTAGATGCATAGCTTGAAGAATATTTACTTTCACAGTAATTAGGGAAAATACAAAAATTGTCATCCTATAAATGAGCTACGCTCTATCAGCCATCATTCCATCACAATACTGGTTATGATACCAGAGATATCTATGAAAGAAGAACTACGCTGCCCGGTCTCTTGTAATAACGTAATGAGGGCATGAGCTCTTGGTGAACCATCGCCAACTACACGTACACGGAAAGAGAGCCTGGTCACAGCGTATCTACATATAGTGACCAGACACATATATAAAGCTCTATCTGGACATACCACCCACAGACCACTCGTCAACAGCTCCCACCACTATTATCTGTGCGCTATGATTACATCTCCTGATGTGGATAACACAGAACTGAACTATCAGAACCAGTACAACAATTTATTTGTATATGGTAATAGGAGGCATAGTTACTGTATATGGGGATAGGAGGCTTAAAAACTGTATATGGGGATAGGAGGCACAGTTACTGTATATGGGGATAGGAGGCATAGTTACTGTATATGGGGATAGGAGGCATAGTTACTGTATATGGGGATAGGAGGCTTAGAAACTATATGGGGATAGGAGGCACAGTTACTGTATATGGGGATAGGAGGCATAGTTACTGTATATGGGGATAGGAGGCTTAGAAACTGTATATGGGGATAGGAGGCACAGTTACTGTATATGGGGATAGGAGGCACAGTTACTGTATATGGGGATAGGAGGCATAGTTACTGTATATGGGGATAGGAGGCATAGTTACTGTATATGGGGATAGGAGGCTTAGAAACTGTATATGGGGATAGGAGGCACAGTTACTGTATATGGGGATAGGAGGCATAGTTACTGTATATGGGGATAGGAGGCTTAGAAACTGTATATGGGGATAGGAGGCACAGTTACTGTATATGGGGATAGGAGGCACAGTTACTGTATATGGGGATAGGAGGCACAGTTACTGTACAGGTCCTTCTCAAAAAATTAGCATATAGTGTTAAATTTCATTATTTACCATAATGTAATGATTACAATTAAACTTTCATATATTATAGATTCATTATCCACCAACTGAAATTTGTCAGGTCTTTTATTGTTTTAATACTGATGATTTTGGCATACAACTCCTGATAACCCAAAAAACCTGTCTCAATAAATTAGCATATCAAGAAAAGGTTCTCTAAACGACCTATTACCCTAATCTTCTGAATCAACTAATTAACTCTAAACACATGCAAAAGATACCTGAGGCTTTTAAAAACTCCCTGCCTGGTTCATTACTCAAAACCCCCATCATGGGTAAGACTAGCGACCTGACAGATGTCAAGAAGGCCATCATTGACACCCTCAAGCAAGAGGGTAAGACCCAGAAAGAAATTTCTCAACAAATAGGCTGTTCCCAGAGTGCTGTATCAAGGCACCTCAGTGGTAAGTCTGTTGGAAGGAAACAATGTGGCAGAAAACGCTGTACAATGAGAAGAGGTGACCGGACCCTGAGGAAGATTGTGGAGAAGGACCGATTCCAGACCTTGGGGAACCTGAGGAAGCAGTGGACTGAGTCTGGTGTGGAAACATCCAGAGCCACCGTGCACAGGCGTGTGCAGGAAATGGGCTACAGGTGCCGCATTCCCCAGGTAAAGCCACTTTTGAACCATAAACAGCGGCAGAAGCGCCTGACCTGGGCTACAGAGAAGCAGCACTGGACTGTTGCTAAGTGGTCCCAAGTACTTTTTTCTGATGAAAGCAAATTTTGCATGTCATTCGGAAATCAAGGTGCCAGAGTCTGGAGGAAGACTGGGGAGAAGGAAATGCCAAAATGCCTGAAGTCCAGTGTCAAGTACCCACAGTCAGTGATGGTGTGGGGTGCCATGTCAGCTGCTGGTGTTGGTCCACTGTGTTTCATCAAGGGCAGGGTCAATGCAGCTAGCTATCAGGAGATTTTGGAGCACTTCATGCTTCCATCGGCTGAAATGCTTTATGGAGATGAAGATTTCATTTTTCAGCACGACCTGGCACCTGCTCACAGTGCCAAAACCACTGGTAAATGGTTTACTGACCATGGTATTACTGTGCTCAATTGGCCTGCCAACTCTCCTGACCTGAACCCCATATAGAATCTGTGGGATATTGTGAAGAGAAAGTTGAGAGACGCAAGACCCAACACTCTGGATGAGCTTAAGGCCGCTATTGAAGCATCCTGGGCCTCCATAACATCTCAGCAGTGTCACAGGTTGATTGCCTCCATGCCACGCCGCATTGAAGCAGTCATTTCTGCCAAAGGATTCCCGACCAAGTATTGAGTGCATAACTGAACATTATTATTTGATGTTTTTTTTGTTTGTTATTAAAAAACACTTTTATTTGATTGGACGGGTGAAATATGCTAATTTATTGAGACAGGTTTTTTGGGTTATCAGGAGTTGTATGCCAAAATCATCAGTATTAAAACAATAAAAGACCTGACAAATTTCAGTTGGTGGATAATGAATCTATAATATATGAAAGTTTAATGGTAATCATTACATTATGGTAAATAATGAAATTTAACACTATATGCTAATTTTTTGAGAAGGACCTGTATATGGGGAAAGGAGGCACAGTTACTGTATATGGGGATAGGAGGCATAGTTACTGTATATGGGGATAGGAGGCACAGTTACTGTATATGGGGATAGGAGGCATAGTTACTGTATATGGGGATAGGAGGCATAGTTACTGTATATGGGGATAGGAGGCACAGTTACTGTATATGGGGATAGGAGGCACAGTTACTGTATATGGGGATAGGAGGCACAGTTACTGTATATGGGGATAGGAGGCACAGTTACTGTATATGGGGATAGGAGGCACAGTTACTGTATATGGGGATAGGAGGCACAGTTACTGTATATGGGGATAGGAGGCACAGTTACTGTATATGGGGATAGGAGGCTTAGAAACTGTATATGGGGATAGGAGGCATAGTTACTGTATATGGGGATAGGAGGCACAGTTACTGTATATGGGGATAGGAGGCTTAGTTAATGTATGTGGGGATAGGAGGCACAGTTACTGTATATGGGGATAGGAGGCATAGTTACTGTATATGGGGATAGGAGGCACAGTTACTGTATATGGGGATAGGAGGCTTAGTTAATGTATATGGGCATAGGAGGCACAGTTACTGTATATGGGGATAGGAGGCACAGTTACTGTATATGGGGATAGGAGGCATAGTTACTGTATTTGGGGATAGGAGGCAGTTACTGTATATGGGGATAGGAGGCATAGTTACTGTATATGGGGATAGGAGGCACAGTTACTGTATATGGGGATAGGAGGCATAGTTACTGTATATAGGGATAGGAGGCACAGTTACTGTATATGGGGACAGGAGGCACATTTACTGTATATGGGGATAGGAGGCACAGTTACTGTATATGGGGATAGGAGGCACAGTTACTGTATATGGGGATAGGAGGCATAGTTACTGTATATGGGGATAGGAGGCATAGTTACTGTATATAGGGATAGGAGGCTTAGTTAATGTATATGGGGATAGGAGGCACAGTTATTGTATATGGGGATAGGAGGCACAGTTACTGTATATGGGGATAGGAGGCACAGTTACTGTATATGGGGATAGGAGGCTTAGTTACTGTATATGGGGATAGGAGGCTTAGTTACTGTATATGGGGATAGGAGGCATAGTTACTGTATATAGGGACAGGAGGCACAGTTACTGTATATGGAGACAGGAGGCACAGTTACTGTATATGGGGATAGGAGGCACATTTACTGTATATGGGGATAGGAGGCACAGTTACTGTATATAGGGATAGGAGGCACAGTTACTGTATATGGGGATAGGAGGCTTAGTTAATGTATATGGGGATAGGAGGTACAGTTACTGTATATGTGGACAGGAGGCATAGTTACTGTATATGGGGACAGGAGGCACAGTTACTGTATATGGGGATAGGTGGCTTAGTTACTGTATATCGGGATAGGAGGCACAGTTACTGTATATGGGGATAGGAGGCATAGTTACTGTATATGGGGACAGGAGGCACAGTTACTGTATATGGAGACAGGAGGCACAGTTACTGTATATGGGGATAGGAGGCACATTTACTGTATATGGGGATAGGAGGCATAGTTACTGTATATAGGGATAGGAGGCACAGTTACTGTATATGGGGATAGGAGGCTTACTGTATATGGGGATAGGAGGCACAGTTACTGTATATGGGGATAGCAGGCACAGTTACTGTATATGGGGATAGGAGGCTTAGTTACTGTATATGGGGATAGGAGGCACAGTTACTCTATATGGGGATAGGAGGCTTAGTTACTGTATATGGGGATAGGAGGCTTAGTTACTGTATATGGGGATAGGAGGCATAGTTACTGTATATGGGGATAGGAGGCACAGTTACTGTATATGGGGATAGGAGGCACAGCTAATGTATATGGGGATAGGAGGCACAGTTACTGTGTATGGGGATAGGAGGCACAGTTACTGTATATGGGGATAGGAGGCACAGTTAATGTATATGGGGATAGGAGGCACAGTTACTGTATATGGGGATAGGAGGCACAGTTAATGTATATGGGGATAGGAGGCACAGTTACTGTATATGGGGACAGGAGGCACAGTTACTGTATATGGGGACAGGAGGCACAGTTACTGTATATGGGGACAGGAGGCACAGTTACTGTATATGGGGATAGGAGGCATAGTTACTGTATATGGGGATAGGTGGCTTAGTTACTGTATATGGGGATAGGAGGCACAGTTACTGTATATGGGGATAGGAGGCATAGTTACTGTATATGGGGATAGGTGGCTTAGTTACTGTATATGGGGATAGGAGGCACAGTTACTGTATATGGGGATAGGTGGCACAGTTACTGTATATGGGGATAGGTGGCTTAGTTACTGTATATGGGGATAGGAGGCACAGTTACTGTATATGGGGATAGGTGGCTTAGTTACTGTATATGGGGACAGGAGGCACAGTTACTGTATATGGGGATAGGTGGCTTAGTTACTGTATATGGGGATAGGAGGCACAGTTACTGTATATGGGGATAGGAGGCACAGTTAATGTATATGGGGATAGGAGGCACAGTTACTGTATATGGGGACAGGAGGCACAGTTACTGTATATGGGGATAGGAGGCATAGTTACTGTATATGGGGATAGGAGGCACAGTTAATGTATATGGGGATAGGAGGCACAGTTACTGTATATGGGGACAGGAGGCACAGTTACTGTATATGGGGACAGGAGGCACAGTTACTGTATATGGGGACAGGAGGCACAGTTACTGTATATGGGGATAGGAGGCACAGTTACTGTATATGGGGACAGGAGGCACAGTTACTGTATATGGGGACAGGAGGCACAGTTACTGTATATGGGGACAGGAGGCACAGTTACTGTATATGGGGATAGGAGGCATAGTTACTGTATATGGGGATAGGTGGCTTAGTTACTGTATATGGGGATAGGAGGCACAGTTACTGTATATGGGGATAGGTGGCTTAGTTACTGTATATGGGGATAGGAGGCACAGTTACTGTATATGGGGATAGGAGGCACAGTTACTGTATATGGGGATAGGAGGCACAGTTAATGTATATGGGGATAGGAGGCACAGTTACTGTATATGGGGACAGGAGGCACAGTTACTGTATATGGGGATAGGAGGCATAGTTACTGTATATGGGGATAGGAGGCACAGTTACTGTATATGGGGACAGGAGGCACAGTTACTGTATATGGGGATAGGAGGCATAGTTACTGTATATGGGGATAGGAGGCACAGTTAATGTATATGGGGATAGGAGGCACAGTTACTGTATATGGGGATAGGAGGCACAGTTACTGTATATGGGGATAGGAGGCACAGTTACTGTATATGGGGATAGGAGGCATAGTTACTGTATATGGGGATAGGAGGCACAGTTAATGTATATGGGGATAGGAGGCACAGTTACTGTATATGGGGACAGGAGGCACAGTTACTGTATATGGGGATAGGAGGCATAGTTACTGTATATGGGGATAGGAGGCACAGTTAATGTATATGGGGATAGGAGGCACAGTTACTGTATATGGGGACAGGAGGCACAGTTACTGTATATGGGGATAGGAGGCACAGTTACTGTATATGGGGATAGGAGGCACAGTTAATGTATATGGGGATAGGAGGCACAGTTAATGTATATGGGGATAGGAGGCACAGTTACTGTATATGGGGACAGGAGGCACAGTTACTGTATATGGGGACAGGAGGCACAGTTACTGTATATGGGGATAGGAGGCATAGTTATTGTATATGGGGATAGGTGGCTTAGTTACTGTATATGGGGATAGGAGGCACAGTTACTGTATATGGGGATAGGTGGCTTAGTTACTGTATATGGGGATAGGAGTCACAGTTACTGTATATGGGGATAGGAGGCACAGTTACTGTATATGGGGACAGGAGGCACAGTTACTGTATATGGGGATAGGAGGCATAGTTACTGTATATGGGGATAGGAGGCACAGTTAATGTATATGGGGATAGGAGGCACAGTTACTGTATATGGGGACAGGAGGCACAGTTACTGTATATGGGGATAGGAGGCATAGTTACTGTATATGGGGATAGGAGGCACAGTTAATGTATATGGGGATAGGAGGCACAGTTAATGTATATGGGGATAGGAGGCACAGTTAATGTATATGGGGATAGGAGGCACAGTTACTGTATATGGGGATAGGAGGCACAGTTACTGTATATGGGGATAGGAGGCACAGTTAATGTATATGGGGATAGGAGGCACAGTTACTGTATATGGGGATAGGAGGCACAGTTACTGTATATGGGGATAGGAGGCACAGTTACTGTATATGGGGATAGGAGGCACAGTTACTGTATATGGGGATAGGAGGCACAGTTACTGTATATGGGGATAGGTGGCTTAGTTACTGTATATGGGGATAGGAGGCACAGTTACTGTATATGGGGATAGGAGGCACAGTTAATGTATATGGGGATAGGAGGCACAGTTAATGTATATGGGGATAGGAGGCACAGTTACTGTATATGGGGATAGGAGGCACAGTTACTGTATATGGGGATAGGAGGCACAGTTACTGTATATGGGGATAGGAGGCACAGTTACTGTATATGGGGATAGGTGGCTTAGTTACTGTATATGGGGATAGGAGGCACAGTTACTGTATATGGGGATAGGAGGCACAGTTACTGTATATGGGGATAGGTGGCTTAGTTACTGTATATCGGGATAGGAGGCACAGTTACTGTATATCGGGATAGATGCCCTCACTACTATATATCAGCACAGAGGACCATGTAGCAATCTACATGTGGTGATAGATGGCACCCCGACATTATATGGGGCTGCAGGACCCCAGCACTGTGTATGACAACATGCCCCCAGACTCCCCGGTCACATCTGCCTGTTCTGCTCGCTGTGCGGCTCCTGCTGTGTCCTTACATCCCCCAGGGCTGCTGTCACCTGTCCCTATGGCAGCCTTCACCACAGAGGACGTGTCTCCCCTCCCAGCGCTGGACGTCTCTGCCTCTTTACATTGCGCTCCCCCTCCCCGCTCAGTACGGTGGTGTACGACTTCCTCGGGTTATCAGCTCCCACTCCCGCCCACCAGCATCTCCATTCCCCCAGTGGACGCTCACACTCACTTACTCACTGAGGTGCCGCCATTTTCTATCCTCGTCACTAGGTGTCGCTGCGCATGCGTCGTGCCGCCGTGTGACTCTCAGCTGGTGCGGGCATTAACCCTACAAGTCTGCTGGGTGATTATCAGCAGGCACGGCTCTCCTCAGCAGGCACCTCTCTCCTCAGCAGGCACGGCTCTCCTCAGCAGGCACCTCTCTCCTCAGCAGGCACCTCTCTCCTCAGCAGGCACCTCTCTCCTCAGCAGGCACCTCTCTCCTCAGAAGGCACTTCTCTCCTCAGCAGGCACCTCTCTCCTCAGCAGGCACTTTTCTCCTCAGCAGGCACTTCTCTCCTCAGCAGGCACCTCTCTCCTCAGCAGGCACTTCTCTCCTCAGCAGGCACCTCTCTCCTCAGCAGGCAGCTCTCTCCTCAGCAGGCAGCTCTCTCCTCAGCAGGCACGGCTCTCCTCAGCAGGCAGCTCTCTCCTCAGCAGGCAGCTCTCTCCTCAGCAGGCAGCTCTCTCCTCAGCAGGCACCTCTCTCCTCAGCAGGCACCTCTCTCCTCAGAAGGCACTTCTCTCCTCAGCAGGCACTTCTCTCCTCAGCAGGCACTTCTCTCCTCAGCAGGCACCTCTCTCCTCAGCAGGCAGCTCTCTCCTCAGCAGGCACCTCTCTCCTCAGCAGGCAGCTCTCTCCTCAGCAGGCAGCTCTCTCCTCAGCAGGCACCTCTCTCCTCAGAAGGCACTTCTCTCCTCAGCAGGCACCTCTCTCCTCAGCAGGCACCTCTCTCCTCAGCAGGCACCTCTCTCCTCAGCAGGCACTTCTCTCCTCAGCAGGCACTTCTCTCCTCAGCAGGCACTTCTCTCCTCAGCAGGCAGCTCTCTCCTCAGCAGGCACTTCTCTCCTCAGCAGGGACCTCTCTCCTAAGCAGGCACCTCTCTCCTCAGCAGGCACTTCTCTCCTCAGCAGGCAGCTCTCTCCTCAGCAGGCAGCTCTCTCCTCAGCAGGCACTTCTCTCCTCAGCAGGCAGCTCTCTCCTCAGCAGGCAGCTCTCTCCTCAGCAGGCACCTCTCTTCTCAGCAGGCACTTCTCTCCTCAGCAGGCACCTCTCTCCTCAGCAGGCACCTCTCTCCTCCGCAGGCACTTCTCTCCTCAGCAGGCACTTCTCTCCTCAGCAGGCACTTCTCTCCTCAGCAGGCAGCTCTCTCCTCAGCAGGCACTTCTCTCCTCAGCAGGCAGCTCTCTCCTCAGCAGGCACCTCTCTCCTCAGCAGGCAGCTCTCTCCTCAGCAGGCAGCTCTCTCCTCAGCAGGCACCTCTCTCCTCAGAAGGCACTTCTCTCCTCAGCAGGCACTTCTCTCCTCAGCAGGCACCTCTCTCCTCAGCAGGCACCTCTCTCCTCAGCAGGCACTTCTCTCCTCAGCAGGCACTTCTCTCCTCAGCAGGCACTTCTCTCCTCAGCAGGCAGCTCTCTCCTCAGCAGGCACTTCTCTCCTCAGCAGGGACCTCTCTCCTAAGCAGGCACCTCTCTCCTCAGCAGGCACTTCTCTCCTCAGCAGGCAGCTCTCTCCTCAGCAGGCAGCTCTCTCCTCAGCAGGCACTTCTCTCCTCAGCAGGCAGCTCTCTCCTCAGCAGGCAGCTCTCTCCTCAGCAGGCACCTCTCTTCTCAGCAGGCACTTCTCTCCTCAGCAGGCACCTCTCTCCTCAGCAGGCACCTCTCTCCTCCGCAGGCACTTCTCTCCTCAGCAGGCACTTCTCTCCTCAGCAGGCACTTCTCTCCTCAGCAGGCAGCTCTCTCCTCAGCAGGCACTTCTCTCCTCAGCAGGCAGCTCTCTCCTCAGCAGGCACTTCTCTCCTCAGCAGGGACCTCTCTCCTAAGCAGGCACCTCTCCCCTCAGCAGGCACTTCTCTCCTCAGCAGGCACTTCTCTCAGCAGGCAGCTCTCTCCTCAGCAGGCACCTCTCTTCTCAGCAGGCACTTCTCTCCTCAGCAGGCAGCTCTCTCCTCAGCAGGCACCTCTCTCCTCAGCAGGCACTTCTCTCCTCAGCAGGCACCTCTCTCCTCAGCAGGCACTTCTCTCCTCAGCAGGCACTTCTCTCCTCAGCAGGCACCTCTCTCCTCAGCAGGCACTATCCTCAGCAGGCACCTCTCTCCTCAGCAGGCAGCTCTCTCCTCAGCAGGCAGCTCTCTCCTCAGCAGGCACTTCTCTCCTCAGCAGGCAGCTCTCTCCTCAGCAGGCACCTCTCTCCTCAGCGCGGCTGGTATCGGCTTGCTGTGTGGAGTTGGACTATTCAGCATCGTGACTGATCACATTTCTCTCCCCTAATAATGGGGTTAATTGCGCACGCAAACAATAAAACCCCTCATAACCTAGTTTTCATTGCATTCTGTCTGACCAACTGGTACAGGTGGGCACAGAAGTAGCTAATGTCCCACCCAAAAGTATAGTGTCTGATGTACAGGGAGCCACGGCCCCAATACTGAGACTACAGGAATACCGAGCGGTAAAGGACCACAAGTCCCAGAGAACCTGCGGCTATAAGCCCTCTGCTTACAAACTCACTATACAGTAGCAGCCATCCATATGAAACCTATGGGAAACAACCCTGTGACAGTAGCCAGAGGCCATGCACTGATATGAGACGTGGGCTGCTCTCGCCCTACAGTGGCCCTATCTTGTATGCCTCCCTTGACACCCTGAAGAAGCAAGGTATAATATCGCCCCAAACATGGTCGTCTGTCCCTATCTGCAAATCCTATAAAGTTGTATAGTACACCCACAAATGCATCGACCAGAAAAAAAGGAAAAGAAAAATATGACAATAAATCCCCCTTATAAAACAATTCCAGGAAGGTAAATGTGTGGGGGCCAGACCCCAGCAATCGGACGAGTTGGCAAAGATTTGGGGGACCACTGACATTTCTGTTGTGTTATTCAGTTGTGTAATTGAATCTTTTTTCTGAACTTAAAAAGAATGAACATAAGCTCCACAATATCAACACGACTTGTACATACGTTCAACCTTTTTGAGTTTCGTATAACCGATTCAAGCTTGAAAAGTCATGACGTGGCCAAAAACGTGACTTCCCTCAATAATTTATATATAATGTTTTGACCCCGAAGGCGAAGCCACCATAAAAACGACGACAAAGAAGACATGTCAGGAAAAACACTGTATAAAAAAAAGCTGTGTGCACATATACTTAGATGGCCTATTCACATACAGTTTAGCACTGTGGTTACAATGGGGTTATCTTACAAAATAAGTTATAATACAGATAGCATTAGCTAGCCATTATTGAGGGCTAGATGGAGGTCCAACTATTGGGACCCCCCACAAGGCTGATGAGAACGCAGCACTTACCCAAACAATCACCATTGGATGTATGCTGGAAGTCACTTTGGGGTCCGATTCACTGTTTACGTTTTTATTAAGTCACTTTTCTTCTTTTTTATCTTGAGGTATTCGGTGATGTTTTTTGTGCCAAATAAATCCAAATGGCGCACACAGATTATGAAATTTACTCAAGCTCAAAAATGGTATTTTTTACTCTCACCAGTTTTGCTACTTTTTTAGAGCAGAAAGTTGCATGTTTTGCAAAATGTCACATAAAGTTACTCAAAAATTCCTGGTGTACATAAAATCTCTGAGGGATGGGGGTGGGGAATGTAATATATTTAGGACAAATTTTGCTACTTATTGTAAATTTGCAACCGATTAATCCACCGAAAACATCTGAAAACCCTAAACGTCTACAAAAATGGCACAGTAGGAAATAAAAAAGCATTGGAACACATATAAAATAGACGTAAAAAAAAGATGTAAGATGAATTTTGTACTAATAAAAAAAAAGGCACAAAATACCACCAAACAGATGCAAATGCAGAAATGAATCAGGTCCTTTTGATTCTTCATTCTCAGATTGAGCCTTCAGTCTGTATAATTATTAGGCAATTTGTATTTTTGATGATTAATTTTATTATTGAACAACTACAGTTCTGTCGGTCAATCAAAAAGATTAAGAAACCTGAATATTTAGGAAAGTGAAAGTGAGGTTTCGTCTTTCTTCCGAGAATATCTATCTGTGCATAATTATTAGGCAACTATTACTGTGCAGAATTATTATGCAACTGAATGAAAAACATTAATTTTTCCATCTCAATGGTTAATTTTCATCTGTTAAAATGAGAATAATAACCAAACAGCTCAAAATGTACAAAAATAAGTTTCTGACATTTCCAAAATATATCAGTGACCAATATATCCACCCATCTTTTCAATAATAGTCATAAGCCATCCATAGAGTCTGCCAGTCTATTAACCCCTTCATGACGCAGCCAACTTCCATTCTTGCATTTTCATTGTTTTCCTCTCCCCTTTTTCCCAGAGCCACAACTCTGTGTTGTTTTTTCAGAATTGTTTTCTAAGGTATACATTTTGTGGTAAAAATGACCTTGCGATAAGATTCTGCCCATTAGTACGATTATGGCGATTCCAAACATGTCCAGTTTTTTTCTTATTTTAGTGGTGAAAAAAACATAAGTTGGCAGTTGGGGGGAGTTGTGTAGCCATTTTACGAGACCTGTAAGTTTTATTTTTTGTCCAGTGAAGCTATGTGATTAGTTATTTAATGCGGGACGAGACAATGGTTTTATTGATACCATTTTGGGATAAAAATGATTTTTTATTGCTTGTTACAGCATTTTTTGTGGAATTGCAGCTACCGAAAAAAACGTAATTTTGGTGTTCTTGATTTTTTTTTGTTTACAGTGTTTACTGATCGGGTTAATTATTTTAATATTTTGATAGATTGGACTTTTCTGAAAACAGCGATATCACATATTTGTATTTTTTTAACTTTTTTAAAATATCTTTATTTTTACTGGAGGAACAGGGGGTTATTTGAACTTTGAGGGTTTTTTAAAAAAAAATGTAAAACGTTTTTTAACTTTTCACTGTATTTGTTAATCTTCTAAGGGTATGTGTCCACGTGCAGGAAACGCTGCGTGTTTGACGCTGCGCAGAGCCGCAGCGTCAAACACGCAGCATCCAGATGTTACAGCATAGTGGAGGGGATTTTATGAAATCCCGTCTCCACTATGCGTGGTAACGCACATGCGATAACGGACATGCTGCATGTCTTTTAAGATCGCAGCATGTCCGTGTACCTTGCGGCGACGCTGCGCCACCGCAAGGTATATCACAGGGCCCTATGTGTGGGGTGCGATGATGCCGGTTGTGTGCAATGAACACATCCGGCATCATCGGGTCACAGAAGGGGGCGGGGCTTAGGGCGGAGCAGGTTTGCTGCTCCGTCCAAACCGCCGGCCATCCTGAAGGTGGAAACATACCCTTAGGGGACTTGAAGCTGCGATCATCTGATCACTTGTGCTATATTCTGTAATACCACAGGATAGATGCATATAGCAAAATTCATAGTCTCCTTTGAAGCCCAACAACAGGCAGATTTTCAAAATAGCTCCATAATGACAAGCACGGGGGTCTTCAGCAGACCCCCAGCTATCATAGCAAGCTGTCAGCGGCATAGGATCACGTCACAGGTGCACCGACGGGGGCATAGAATTATACGCCCCCATGCCAGCAGGTGTTAAATGTTGCTGTCAGAGTTTGGCAGTGGCATTTAACAGGTTAACAATTACGGGCGGAGCTCCACTCCACTCTCAATTGTTAGAGGACGGTCCTGGCTGTAAGGCCAGCGTCACATTAGCGAGTTTTACGGACGTATGAGCGCAGAAAATACGTCCAGAAAATTGCACCCGGCCCAATGATTCTCTATGGGGCAGCTCCTATCTGCCGTATATTACGCATCCGTAGAAAACATGCTGCGTTTGTCAGCGTGTTGCGCAAACAAGCCGCCAATGAAAGTCTATGGGGGCGAGAAAATTACGGATTACACACGGACCATGCGTGTGACTTGCGAGAAATACGCACCGGTGTTCTATAGAAAAGCCGGCAATTCAGCGGTGTACAGTAAAATCACACTGACAGAATAGAATAGGTAGAATAAATGTGTACACATAGAAAGATGTTAAATCTTTTTACACCCAGGAGTTCTGCTAATGCAGCTGTGCTCTGGCTGTAAAACTTGGTGAATTAATGGAATGCAGGGGAATGTACTGTAGTTACCTCGAGTTGCGGTGATGCGCCCCCTGCTGGATGAACTCATATGAACTCGAGCCTGGGAATTTTTCAGAATATTTTCCCACGCTCGAGTTCATATGAGTTCATCCAGCAGAGGACGCAGCACCGTGACTCGAGGTAACTACAGTACATTCCCCTGCATTCCATTCATTCACCAAGTTTTACAGTCTGGAGCACAGCTGCATTAGCAGAGCTCCTGGGTGTAAAATGATTTAACCCCTTCAGATGGATTTACAACGTGGGACAAGACTGAACGACGGAAGGTATGGAATATTGTTGTTTGTTTTTTTAACTTTGTTTCAGGTGACAAGGGTCTTGAGGTGGATTAAGAGTATAATAAAATATTAAAACACCATGTGTCTTTACTTTTTAATAATGTGTGTGTGTGTTTTATTAACCATTTCGTACTATTGGATTAATAATGGATAGGTGTCATAATTGACTCCTCTCTATTATTAACCTGGCTTAATGTCACCTTACAATAGCAAGGGGACATTAACCCTTCATTACCCCATATCCCACCGCTACACGGGAGTGGGAAGAGAGAGACTAAGTGCTAGAATAGGCGCATCTTACAGATGTGCCTTTTCTGGGGTGGCTGGGGGCAGATGTTTTTAGCCGGTGGGGTCCTATAACCATGGTCCCTCTCTAGGCTATTAATATCTGCCCTCAGTCACCGGCTTTCCCACTCTGGTGGAGAAAATTGCGAGGGAGCCCACGCCAATTTTTTCCGGGATTTAACCCTTTAATAGCTAGAGCCCCCAAATTTTACAGAGACACTTGTTACATTAGTAAAGAGGAATATGTAATAAAAGAAGGGATATGAGATGGTTTACTGTATGTAAACCATGTCTCATATCCTGTCGGGTTTGTGAAGGAGATAGGAAAAGCCGGCAATATTGAATTACCTGCTTTTCTGCTATCTAGCGCTGAAATAAATATATATATATGTGTCTCACTGACACATATATATACAGTATATATAGACTGTATATATGTTTTTAAGAATATTTGAGCCGATGGATCCATGATATGTCCATTTTGCAAGCCTGCGAGAAAAAAATCGCCGTACGGAAGCCATACGGATGACACACGGATAAATTTGTGCGTAAAAATCGCATCCTCGCATTGAATACGGAACAGTGTTTTGGAACAATTACTGCGTATTACTGCCGTAAAAAACGGACCGTATTTCCATACGCTGAGTGTGACGCCGGCCTAATACACAGCCCGCAAGGCAGGGTCTTCGCCCCTCTGTACCAGTCTGTCATTGTTAGTTTGATTACTGTAAGTGATATTTGTATTTTGATGTAACCCCTTCTCATGTACAGCACCATGGAATTAATGGTGCTATAAAAATAAATATATAAATAAATAATAATAATAAATCACCTGCCCGGGTATGGGGCGGACTTACCCTGTGAGCCCGCTCAATACACCCACTTCCAACATGTGCCATACATGTTGAGCAGATGTCATAAAGGGGTTAATCAGTAGGTGATTAACTTTTTGAAAAACAACAACCTACGTGACACTCCTTGAGAAAGCCGTTTTGGGTGAAACATACGTCAGAATCATAGGAGCTACAGGTTCCTGACTTTTGGTATTTATTAATTTACTTATTGTATATCCCTTTCTTTTTTTGTTCCTTATATTTTCTTGCACATTTATAAGGACTTGTTGGAAGGAACACTTTTTGATACACCACTAAAAAAATTTCTAGTCAGTTCTCCCGTTTATGTCCAATTTTGTACTATGGTATTTCTGACATTGTCTTTTTTCTGTGTTTCCCTGTTTTTAACCATTTTAATATTGTAATTTAATAAAATTATATATTTTATATTTATTTTCTTCTTTTGGTTTATTCACCTTTTTTGAGTCTGTTTAGATTAACTTTTTGAGCAGCACCAAAAACAGTCTCCCAACACTGTTCAGAGAGGTGTACTGTTTTCCTTTAGCATAAGAAGGGTCCCCAGATTCTCAATAGCGTTTAGGTCAGGTGAGCCAGAGGCTTTGTCATTTTTCTTTCACCTAAGGTCTTTACAAGCTATTCAAGCAGTGGAGGACTTTGATGAATGTGACGGAGCATTGTCCCTCCTAGAAATCAAGGTTTTCTTGAAAAAAAACACACCTTTTCTGTACCACTGCTTGAAGAAAGTGCCTTCTAAAAAGTTGCAGTAGTTTTGTGAGTTGATTTTGAGTAATTCTTCAACCAGCAGTAGCAGTCGTGCGACTGCCAAAGTTTCCAAGTAGCACTGGCCTTAAAAGGAATGTACCAGCAATCTTTATCTTTTTTTTTCAAAAATTAAAATCAGATTTTTTTATTTGCTTTTATTTTCTGATTTTACAGTTGTATTCTCTTTTCTGTATATAATTATAAGGGTGGTCATCCTGCCAAAGCTGCTGAAAACAGCATTTAAAAGTATAGTGGTATTTGTATGCACACTTCTCAACACTGAAATTATGTAAATCACAGGATGGTTGAACACATGCATAATATGTAAATGATGAGAAAAAGGAAACTAAATTTTCAAAGCAACTCTATGCTAGGGTCACCAGGTGAGGTGGATACTGCAAGCCTCAGCTGTCGGTCAGCCCACAGACCCCGGGCATTGATTCAGCAAACAGGAAGGCACATGGACACACTCAGAAATATCAGGAGCATCAGAATGGATGAATTGGAACTTTTCAGGGATGAAAGCAATTACCAGCTCAGTAAGCACAGATGGTGGACACATGAAACATGTAGATTTAGAGTATCAATCTCAAAATACAGGTGTGTGTCTTAATGGGCTTTAGTAGGTCTAGGGAGATGATGTAATTGATCCACGCCAGGCAACTTGCAAAACCCAACTTGGAGCACAACATAGGGCAGCAGACCTAGGGGAAGGAACTGGAGTCCAGGATAACAGGGACAGCTGTGTAACACTATCCACCCCCTCTTAAGGCCCCTCCCAGATGAGTCAGTGATAGTATAAAGAGGATGCTTAGTATGATATCACTTGAGCAGGAAAGGAGCATCTAAGTCCTTTTTAGGCAGTCAGCATCTGTCCTCAACACCATGAGTCATTTTACAGTCCAGAACTTGATTGATTTTATACTTCGTGATTGGATCAGAAGCAGGAACTGTTCTGATTTTAGAAGATGACCTGCAGAGGGGAAGTTGGAAAATGATGAGGCAGAAGGAAGGGCACACTCAGGCTCAGTCACGTCTTCCCTGTGGTTCTCTTTGACCCCATTCCTGGAAAAAAGATCTCCAAAGATCTGATAGGAGGCAAAAAATTCAGAGCAGAGTTTCATAGAATTTGGTTTAGGCAGTAATTTACAGCAGTTATGAAAACAAAATGATCTCCACGGTCAGACAACCAATCAATTATCGGAGAATGTAGCCGTAACCATAGAAGTCCCAAAAGCACCAGTGCATCAGAAAGTGGCAAAACTGAAAAATAAAGGTCCTCAATGTACAGTGCACCAATCTAAAGAGTTATTTTCACTGTCTGGACTTAAATACAGCCATCTGGAATTGTTGAGCCATTCATGGAGGTTAGCTTTCAAGGTGTCTGTAAAGAAACTAAAGGAGTTTTCAGCCTTTTGGCCACAGAGCAGTCCATAAAATTCTCTGCTGCTCCGGAATCAATAAGTGCTTGTCCCATTAACACAAAGCAACTGTAGAAAATGGACATGGGCATGAGTGGAGGAAAGAGTTAATCCTAAGGTATCATCGTAAAACATAGCTTAATGGATGCCAGGAACTGAGCTGTGCATATAGGCAGAGACCTGTCAAACCAAGGCAACAGGCGGGAGAAGCCTCCAGAGACTCGCCTTTGTGACCAGTCTCCAGTGAGGCTCGGTCCCAAGGGGCTATTAAACTGTTTTTCAAAGAAACACCACAGTATTTCAGAGTTAAAGCATATATGGCTGAAATCCTTCTGCCACTTTCCAATACATGCTGCCCATACTGAGTTGCCAATAGTCCAGAAATACCAGGACAGTCCGTAAAAATAGGTCATTTTTTGCCCTGTTCGTAAGAAAAATGTAAGGTGTTTTTTTAGACTGAAGAAAGTTAAGCAGATTATTTTAACTGTAATTATCCTTATTTTGCTGTTTCATATCAAATTACGGGCTATAGATATGGATCACTGATATTCATAATGATTTATTATGGTTTTCCAATGTGTCCATGAAAAATATAGTCTGTCTATAATTTTTTGATCAACTGTCCAGAAAAAATAAACCGTCAAGTTGGCAACCCTGCAACCCTGGGCCATGGATAAGGCAGCAAGTATCAGCTGTCAGGTTCACTTTAACAATGCTTGTGACTGTGCTGGAGTTATGGTATGTTGCAGGTGGTAATTCAACACAATAGGAAATTAGTAAATGTGATGTCGCACTGCCCTGTCAGGTATCCCTGATTACAACTATGGTGACGCACCCTAATATTGGATGTAAGAGAACCTCAGCAGATGACCGCGCTGTTACTAAAAAAGTATGTATACAATGAACAACACTGATATTACTGCCATATGGGGCCATATAGTGGTAGATACCAGTCCTGCAGAACATGTAAGAGATTACAGTACAGTTACAGATAGGGACTTACAGCTTATGTTCTTTCTGGTTGAGTCATTCACTTTTCCCGTGTTCTCCATCTGGCCCAGACTGACATGGCAACTTCTCCAGCCAGGACTCAGCTGCAGAGATTACAACAAAGACTCATCTGCCATCTCACATTTCAGGCACCGTCCCCATCTATCCCCAACCTTCAAAAACTCCTTACCCTGCTGATACCCCAATGCTGAGCTGCTGCTGACGTATGTATTCCTGTTACTGTACCTACTTTCATTGAACTCATTTTGCAAAAAATTGATTTGTAACAAGTGGATGATGGGCGATTTTAGTGACTTTCGAAATGGAATCGCTTTACCCTTGCAACATAATTGATCCTCTGAATGCAGCGTCCTATTTTCTGTCCATGACAAACATGAGATCAGAGGAGACTGATTTTTTTTACATCTTTTGGAGTTTGCTCTGATGCATATTTTTTTTCTTTTTCGGCAGGTCCCTCTACTTCCAGCTCTAGGGGACAGCCATGGGGGTGGACTTCGTGCCGTCCTATGCTAACCTGTTCCTGTTGGATCAATACATGTCAATGGACCACATCCCCTAGTTGGGGATGTTCCCCATGTGGGAAGTGCATTGTGTGTCCGAATATAAAGAGTGCTCTGTTTTTTCATTCATCCAATGGTCAAAAAGAATGTTTGATTATCCAATCAATTATATGTTCCACAAACTCCGTCATATACTATGCTCCAGGATCTATGTGGGGCTCACTACATGGGCACTGAAGGTGAGAATCTGGGAGCCCGTAAGGGACATTATGCTTCTAGAGAGGTGACTAACATTGACAGCTTACGTACACTACCTACACCCTTCAAAAATGTCCAGAATTCTGATCCTAGGGGATTGAGAGTGAGGGGCATTTATCTCATGGTATTAGAACCATGTGGAGGCCAAACAAGCCACTTACTCAAACAAATGGAAACAAAGTGGATCTGGACCATACAATCACTTCAACCACATGGTCTTCTGTTGTGAAATTGGATTCTGGGCTCCCCCGGTGGCCACTGGTGGAATTGAACTTGTGTGCATCATCCTCTCTGTTCACCTGTTCCCATCAGGATGTGGGAGTCTCTATATAACCTTGCTCCTCTGTCAGTTTCATGCCGGTCAACAATGTAATCAGAAGCCTTTCTTTGCATGTTCCTGCTACTAGACAACTCCCAGCTAAGTTGGACTTTCGTCCTTGTTTGTTTTTGCATTTTGTTCCAGTTCACAGCTGCTGTTTCGTTACTGTGTCTGGAAAGCTCTTGTGATCTGAAATTGCCACTCTGGTGTTATGAGTTAATACTAGAGTCTTAAAGTAATTTCTGGATGGTGTTTTGATAGGGTTTTCAGCTGACCATGAAAGTGCCCTTTCTGTCTTCCTGCTATCTAGTAAGCGGACCTCGATTTTGCTAAACCTATTTACATACTACGTTTGTCATTTCATCTAAAATCACCGCCAATATATGTGGGGGCCTCTGTCTGCCTTTTGGGGAAATTTCTCTAGAGGTGAGCCAGGACTGTATTTTCCTCTGCTAGGATTAGTTAGTCCTCCGGCTGGCGCTGGGCGTCTAGGGATAAAACGTAGGCACGCTACCCGGCCACTGTTAATTGTGCGGCAGGTTTAGTTCATGGTCAGTTTAGATTCCATCTTCCAAGAGCTAGTTCTTATATATGCTGGGCTATGTTCTCTCGCCATTGAGAATCATGACAGTTTGACCGGCCCAAAAAGGGTTAAATTATTGGCTGAGAAAGGAGAGAAAAAAGAAGTCTGCTGAAAATTTTTTTTTTTTTTTTTCTCTAGTTCTGAGTGTGCTCATAATTGAATCACTTGCTAGTCTGCCTATACTGCAGCCTTCCTCTCTTTCTCTCCTTCTAACCCTTGAATGGCTCTGTGTTCACCTGTTTGAAATGGATCTTCAGAGTGTAGCTACAGGTTTGAATAATCTCGCCACGAAGGTACAAAATTTGCAAGATTTTGTTGTTCATGCACCTATGTCTGAACCTAGAATTCCTTTGCCTGAATTTTTTTCAGGGAATAGATCTTGCTTTCAAAATTTTAAAAATAATTGCAAATTGTTTTTGTCCCTGAAGTCTCGCTCTGCCGGAGATCCTGCACAGCAGGTCAGGATTGTAATTTCCTTGCTCCGGGGCGACCCTCAAGATTGGGCTTTTGCATTGACACCAGGGGATCCTGCGTTGCTCAATGTGGATGCGTTTTTTCTGGCCTTGGGGTTGCTTTATGAGGAACCTCATTTAGAGCTTCAGGCGGAAAAAGCTTTGATGTCCCTATCTCAGGGGCAAGATGAAGCTGAAATATACTGCCAAAAATTCCGTAAATGGTCTGTGCTTACTCAGTGGAATGAGTGCGCCCTGGCGGCGATTTTCAGAGAAGGTCTCTCTGATGCCATTAACCCCTTCACCCCCGGAGCTTTTTCCGTTTTTCCGTTTTCGTTTTTCGCTACCCTCCTTCCCAGAGCCATAACTTTTTTATTTTTCCGTCAATTTGGCCATGTGAGGGCTTATTTTTTGCGGGACGAGTTGTACTTTTGAACGACATCATTGGTTTTAGCATGTCGTGTACTAGAAAACGGGAAAAAAATTCCAAGTGCAGTGAAATTGCAAAAAAAGTGCAATCCCACACTTGTTTTTTGCTTGCCTATTTTGCTAGGTTCACTAAATGCTAAAACTGACCTGCCATTATGATTCTCCAGGTCACTACGAGTTCATAGACACCTAACATGACTAGGTTATTTTTCACCTAAGTGGTGAAAAAAAATTCCAAACTTTGCAAAAAACAAAACAAAACAAAATTGCGCCATTTTCCGATACTCGTAGCGTCTCCATTTTTCGTGATCTGGGGTCAGGTGAGGGCTTATTTTTTGCGTGCCGAGCTGGCGTTTTTAATGATAGCATTTTGGTGTAGATACGTTCTTTTGATCGCCCGTTATTGCATTTTAATGCAATGTCGTGGCGACCAAAAAAACGTAAATCTGGCGTTTCGAATTTTTTTCTCATTACGCCATTTAGCGATCAGGTTAATGCTTTTTTTTAATTGATAGATCGGGCGATTCTGAACGCGGCGATACCAAATATGTGTAGGTTTTTGGTTTTTTTTATTGATTTATTTTGATTGGGGCGAAAGGGGGGTGATTTAAACTTTTATGTTTTTTTTATTTTTTTCACATTTTTAAAAACTTTTTTTTTTTACTTTTGCCATGCTTCTATAGCCTCCATGGGAGGCTAGAAGCAGGCACAGCCCGATCGGCTCTGCTACATAACAGCGATCATCAGATCGCTGTTATGTAGCTAAAATGCAGGTGTGCTGTGAGCGCCGACCACAGGGTGGCGCTCACAGCCACCGGCAATCAGTAACCATAGAGGTCTCCAGGACCTCTATGGTTACAATGGAGGAGCATCGCCGACCCCCGATCATGTGACAGGGGTCGGCGATGCGCTCATATCCGGCCGCACGGCCGGATGCGGTAGTTAAATGCCGCTGTCTGCGCTTGACAGCGGCATTTAACTAGTTAATAGCGGCGGGTGATCGCGATTTCACCCGCCGCTATTGCGCGCACATGTCAGCTGTAAAAAACAGCTGACATGTCGCGACTTTGATGTGCGCTCACCGCCGGAGCGCACATCAAAGCGGGGGTCCCGACATGTGACGTACTATACCGTCACATGTCGGGAAGGGGTTAAGGATGTTATGGTGGGGTTCCCTGTGCCTGCGGGTCTGAATGAGTCCATGACAATGGCTATTCAGATCGATAGGCGTCTGCGGGAGCGCAAACCTGTGCACCATTTGGCGGTGTCTACTGAGAAGACGCCAGAAAATATGCAATGTGATAGAATTCTGTCCAGAAGCGAGCGGCAGAATTTTAGACGAAAAAATGGGTTGTGCTTCTATTGTGGTGATTCAACTCATGTTATTTCAGCATGCTCTAAGCGTACTAAGAAGCTTGACAAGTCTGTTTCAATTAGCACTTTACAGTCTAAGTTTATTCTATCTGTGACCCTGATTTGTTCTTTATCATCTATTACCGCGGACGCCTATGTCGACTCTGGCGCCGCTTTGAGTCTTATGGATTGGTCCTTTGCCAAACGCTGTGGGTATGATTTGGAGCCTTTGGAAGCTCCTATACCTCTGAAGGGGATTGACTCCACCCCATTGGCTAGTAATAAACCACAATACTGGACACAAGTAACTATGCGTATTAATCCGGATCACCAGGAGATTATTCGCTTTCTGGTGCTGTATAATCTACATGATGTTTTGGTGCTAGGATTGCCATGGCTGCAATCTCATAACCCAGTCCTCGACTGGAAAGCTATGTCTGTGTTAAGCTGGGGATGTAAAGGGACTCATGGGGACGTACCTTTGGTTTCCATTTCATCATCTATTCCCTCTGAGATTCCTGAATTCTTGTCTGACTATCGTGACGTTTTTGAAGAACCCAAGCTTGGTTCACTACCTCCGCACCGGGAGTGCGATTGTGCCATAGATTTGATTCCGGGTAGTAAATACCCTAAGGGTCGTTTATTTAATCTGTCTGTGCCTGAACACGCTGCTATGCGAGAATATATAAAGGAGTCCTTGGAAAAGGGACATATTCGTCCTTCGTCATCTCCCTTAGGAGCCGGTTTTTTCTTTGTGTCTAAGAAAGATGGCTCTTTGAGGCCGTGTATTGATTATCGGCTTTTGAATAAAATCACGGTTAAATATCAATATCCGTTACCACTGCTGACTGATTTGTTTGCTCGTATAAAGGGGGCCAAGTGGTTCTCTAAGATTGATCTCCGTGGGGCGTATAATTTGGTGCGAATCAAGCAGGGGGATGAGTGGAAAACCGCATTTAATACGCCCGAGGGCCACTTTGAGTATTTGGTGATGCCTTTTGGTCTTTCAAATGCCCCTTCAGTCTTCCAGTCCTTTATGCATGACATTTTCCGCGATTATTTGGATAAATTTATGATTGTGTATCTGGATGATATTCTGATTTTTTCGGATGACTGGGACTCTCATGTCCAGCAGGTCAGGAGGGTTTTTCAGGTTTTGCGGTCTAATTCCTTGTGTGTGAAGGGTTCTAAGTGCGTTTTTGGGGTTCAAAAGATTTCCTTCTTGGGATACATTTTTTCCCCCTCTTCCATCGAGATGGATCCTGTCAAGGTTCAGGCTATTTGTGATTGGATGCAACCCTCTTCTCTTAAGAGTCTTCAGAAATTTTTGGGCTTTGCTAACTTTTATCGTCGATTTATTGCTGGTTTTTCTGATGTTGTTAAACCATTGAGTGATTTGACTAAGAAGGGTGCTGATGTTGCTGATTGGTCCCCTGATGCTGTGGAGGCCTTTCGGGAGCTTAAGCGCCGCTTTTCTTCCGCCCCTGTGTTGCGTCAGCCTGATGTTGCTCTTCCTTTTCAGGTTGAGGTCGACGCTTCTGAAATCGGAGCTGGGGCGGTGTTGTCGCAGAGAAGTTCCGACTGCCCCGTGATGAGACCTTGTGCTTTTTTTTCCCGTAAATTTTCGCCCGCCGAGCGGAATTATGATATTGGGAATCGGGAGCTTTTGGCCATGAAGTGGGCTTTTGAGGAGTGGCGTCACTGGCTTGAGGGGGCCAGACATCAGGTGGTGGTATTGACTGACCACAAAAATTTAATTTACCTTGAGTCTGCCAGGCGCCTGAATCCTAGACAGGCGCGCTGGTCGTTGTTTTTCTCTCGGTTTAATTTTGTGGTGTCATACCTACCGGGTTCTAAGAATGTTAAGGCGGATGCCCTTTCTAGGAGTTTTGAGCCTGACTCCCCTGGTAATTCTGAGCCCACAGGTATCCTTAAGGATGGAGTGATATTGTCTGCCGTTTCTCCAGACCTGCGGCGGGCCTTGCAGGAGTTTCAGGCGGATAGACCGGATCGTTGCCCACCTGGTAGACTGTTTGTTCCTGATGATTGGACCAGTAGAGTCATCTCTGAGGTTCATTCTTCTGCGTTGGCAGGTCATCCTGGAATCTTTGGTACCAGGGATTTGGTGGCAAGGTCCTTCTGGTGGCCTTCCCTGTCACGAGATGTGCGAGGCTTTGTGCAGTCTTGTGACGTTTGTGCTCGGGCCAAGCCTTGTTGTTCTCGGGCTAGTGGATTGTTGTTGCCCTTGCCTATTCCGAAGAGGCCTTGGACGCACATCTCGATGGATTTTATTTCGGATCTGCCTGTTTCTCAGAAGATGTCTGTCATCTGGGTGGTGTGTGACCGTTTCTCTAAGATGGTCCATTTGGTTCCCTTGCCTAAGTTGCCTTCTTCTTCCGAGTTGGTTCCTCTGTTTTTTCAAAATGTTGTTCGTTTGCATGGTATTCCGGAGAATATCGTTTCTGACAGAGGGACCCAATTCGTGTCTAGATTTTGGCGGGCATTCTGTGCTAGGATGGGCATAGATTTGTATTTTTCGTCTGCTTTCCATCCTCAGACTAATGGCCAGACCGAGCGGACTAATCAGACCTTGGAGACATATTTGAGGTGTTTTGTGTCTGCGGATCAGGATGATTGGGTTGCTTTTTTGCCATTGGCGGAGTTCGCCCTCAATAATCGGGCCAGCTCTGCCACCTTGGTGTCCCCGTTTTTCTGTAATTCGGGGTTTCATCCTCGATTTTCCTCCGGTCAGGTGGAATCTTCGGATTGTCCTGGAGTGGATGCTGTGGTGGAGAGGTTGCATCAGATTTGGGGGCAGGTAGTGGACAATTTGAAGTTGTCCCAGGAGAAGACTCAGCTTTTTGCCAACCGCCGTCGTCGTGTTGGTCCTCGGCTTTGTGTTGGGGACTTGGTGTGGTTGTCTTCTCGTTTTGTCCCTATGAGGGTTTCTTCTCCTAAGTTTAAGCCTCGGTTCATCGGCCCGTACAAGATATTGGAGATTCTTAACCCTGTGTCCTTCCGTTTGGACCTCCCTGCATCTTTTTCTATTCATAATGTTTTTCATCGGTCATTATTGCGCAGGTATGAGGTACCGGTTGTGCCTTCCGTTGAGCCTCCTGCTCCGGTGTTGGTTGAGGGTGAGTTGGAGTACGTTGTGGAAAAGATCTTAGACTCCCGTGTTTCCAGACGGAAACTCCAGTATCTGGTCAAATGGAAGGGATACGGTCAGGAGGATAATTCTTGGGTGACTGCCTCTGATGTTCATGCCTCCGATCTTGTCCGTGCCTTTCATAGGGCTCATCCTGATCGCCCTGGTGGTTCTGGTGAGGGTTCGGTGCCCCCTCCTTGAGGGGGGGGTACTGTTGTGAAATTGGATTCTGGGCTCCCCCGGTGGCCACTGGTGGAATTGAACTTGTGTGCATCATCCTCTCTGTTCACCTGTTCCCATCAGGATGTGGGAGTCTCTATATAACCTTGCTCCTCTGTCAGTTTCATGCCGGTCAACAATGTAATCAGAAGCCTTTCTTTGCATGTTCCTGCTACTAGACAACTCCCAGCTAAGTTGGACTTTCGTCCTTGTTTGTTTTTGCATTTTGTTCCAGTTCACAGCTGCTGTTTCGTTACTGTGTCTGGAAAGCTCTTGTGATCTGAAATTGCCACTCTGGTGTTATGAGTTAATACTAGAGTCTTAAAGTAATTTCTGGATGGTGTTTTGATAGGGTTTTCAGCTGACCATGAAAGTGCCCTTTCTGTCTTCCTGCTATCTAGTAAGCGGACCTCGATTTTGCTAAACCTATTTTCATACTACGTTTGTCATTTCATCTAAAATCACCGCCAATATATGTGGGGGCCTCTGTCTGCCTTTTGGGGAAATTTCTCTAGAGGTGAGCCAGGACTGTATTTTCCTCTGCTAGGATTAGTTAGTCCTCCGGCTGGCGCTGGGCGTCTAGGGATAAAACGTAGGCACGCTACCCGGCCACTGTTAATTGTGCGGCAGGTTTAGTTCATGGTCAGTTTAGATTCCATCTTCCAAGAGCTAGTTCTTATATATGCTGGGCTATGTTCTCTCGCCATTGAGAATCATGACAGTCTTCATGAAACCATGAGTTTCAAAAATTTCCATAATTGTGATCCAACTGGTCTTCTCAGTTTTGGAATTGCATCTACCCCATGGGAGATTTTTTTTCAAACAAGTGGAGTTGGAGTGCCCCCAGACGCAGGGCCGCGGGGTACTCGGTACCGGGCCTCTCTGTCTCGGTCTTGGGGTTGTCACGGTGGCTAGACCCGGTCCGTGACCCTGCTAAGGGGCATCCAATGAAAGGTGTGATGGTGGTGCGTGGTGTAGGTCGCGATGAATAATGAGGACACAGGGTTGCAGTCTCTTTACCTCTTTACTGAAGGCTTCAGGATCCTCAATCCAGAGTACTGTTAACAGGGCTGGCTGAGACCGGCTGGTCCGAAGGCACGTCCAGAGTTCCCTTTGCAGGTGGAAATCAGTGCCTACCTTCTAGCGCCTGTGTGTTGTAGTACTTCCCTGCTGAGCACCATGGGATAGTCCTCACAACTGTTATGTCTGTTTCTGATGTTCATTCTCACAACTTGTATCTGTTCTGATGTTCTTCTCCATCCCCCAGATGATATGGCTAGGACGCACCCGTATGACGGGTAGGCCTGGAGTTCTTCCGGGACCCTAGTGTCGCCCCTCTCCCACAATTGCCCCCTATGTCTGCTTAGGTGATTTAGGTGAGACAGCCAACCTATAATTAACTGTCCTGCCGTTGGTTTGAAGTAATGCTTGGAGCCCAATACTTCCTCGGCGTTCCGGCCACCGGCTACGCGCCTCAGTAGGATGTTGCCTCGATCTTACAGCACGACTCCTACTGGTATTATCTCCTTTTTGCTGTGATCTCGTTTCTCACGTCTCCACAATAAACCTCGCTTCTTGTCCTTTCTTGAGATACCGCCGCGATGTAGTGCAGGCGCGGTTCCTTAACGCTCTATCTTGTTCGCTAGGCCTCTGTCAGGATCCCATCCCTGACAGGGACCCCCCTGAATCTTTCCCCCGCAACACCCTCTGCCACAGAATGTTGCCTGGTTCCAACCCAGTCAGCTTCTAACTAACTTCCTATCCAACCGCCAGTTTTACCAGATTGTGAGGAGTGGCCTAATACATAGTACCCTTTGCTCCCCCTGGAGGCCAGACTGTGAAGTGTATTGGTGTCTGTGATACCTGGTCAGGTGAACTCCTTAAGTGCCATCGGACATACCATCACTCCCCTTAGTGGCGGAGCAACAGTACTGCAACGACCAGGACTCTGGGGCGCTGCCGAGTCCTTTCCTATCTACAGTACAGAGCAAAAGTTTGGACACACCTCATTTAAAGATTTTCTGTATTTTCATGACTATGAAAATTGTACATTCACACTGAAGGCCTCAAAACTATGAATTAACACATGCGGAATTATATACTTAACAAAAAAGTGTGAAACAACTGGAAATATGTCATATTGTAGGTTCTTCAAAGTAGCCACCTTTTGCTTTGATGACAGCTTTGCACACTCTTGGCATTCTCTTGATGAGCTTCAATAGATAGTCACCGGGAATGGTCTTCCAACAATCTTGAAGGAGTTCCCAGAGATGCTTAGCACTTGTTGGCCCTTTTGCCTTCACTCTGCGGTCCAGCTCACCCCAAACCATCTCAATTGGGTTCAGGTCTGGTGACTGTGGAGGCCAGGTCATCTGGCGTAGCACCCCATCACTCTCCTTCTTGGTCAAATAGCCCTTACACAGTCTGGAGGTGTGTTTGGGGTCATTGTCCTGTTGAAAAATAAATGATGGTCCAACTAAACGCAAACCGGATGGAATAGCATGCCGCTGCAAGATGCTGTCGTAGCCATGCTGGTTCAGTATGCCTTCAATTTTGAATAAATCCCCAACAGTGTCACCAGCAAAGCACCCCCACACCATCACACCTCCTCCTCCATGCTTCACGGTGGGAACCAGGCATGTAGAGTCCATCCGTTCACCTTTTCTGCGTCGCACAAAGACACAGTAGTTGGAACCAAAGATCTCAAATTTTGACTCATCAGACCAAAACACAGATTTCCACTGGTCTAATGTCCATTCCTTGGGTTCTTTAGCCCAATCAATTCTCTTCTGCTTCTTCCCTGTCCTTAGCAGTGGTTTCCTAGCAGCTATTTTACCATGAAGGCCTGCTGCACAAAGTCTCCTCTTAAGGGCTTGTTTCCACATGCGAGAATCACGTCCGTGTCTCGCATGTAGAAACCAAGCTCTGGTGTCTGCACTCCGGAGCAGAGCGTGCGGCCGCATAGGAACACATGGAGCCGCACAGCTCCGCTCCTGAGTGCCGGCGCCAGAGCTTGGTTTCTACATGCGAGACACGGACGTGATTCTCGCATGTGGAAACAAGCCCTTACAGTTGTTGTAGAGATGTGTCTGCTGCTAGAACTCTGTGTGGCATTGACCTGGTCTCTAATCTGAGCTGCTGTTAACCCGTGATTTCTGAGGCTGGTGACTCGGATAAACTTATCCTCAGAAGCAGAGGTGAGTCTTGGTCTTCCTTTCCTGGGGCGGTCCTCATGTGCGCCAGTTTCTTTGTATCGCTTGATGGTTTTTGCCACTGCGCTTGGGGACACTTTCAAAGTTTTCTCAATTTTTCGGACTGACTGACCTTCATTTCTTAAAGTAATGATGGCCACTCCTTTTTCTTTACTTAGCTGCTTTTTTCTTGCCATAATACAAATTTTATCTGTCTATTCAGTAGGACTATCAGCTGTGTATCCACCAGACTTCTGCACAACACAACTGATGGTCCCAACCCCATTTATAAGGCAAGAAATCCCACTTACTAAACCTGACAGGGCACACCTGTGAAGTGAAAACCATTCCCGGTGACTAACTCTTGAAGCTCATCAAGAGAATGCCAAGAGTGTGCAAAGCAGTCATCAAAGCAAAAAGTGGCTACTTTGAAGAACCTAGAATATAAGACATAATTTCAGTTGTTTCACACTTTTTTGTTAAGTATATAATTCCACATGTGTTAATTCATAGTTTTGATGCCTTCCGTCAGTGTGAACGTACAATTTTCATAGTCAAGAAAATACAGAAAAATCTTTAAATGAGAAGGTGTGTCCAAACTTTTGCTCTGTACTGTATATGTAGACTTTTTAAATGATATCTACCGCAGTTTAGTCTTATATATGGGCATGCTTTTTTTTTTTTTTATCTCATACGCATGTTATTATGTAGGTCTTTTATTAGATTTTTTTATTAACACTATTTACATGATTTTTTCAGTTTTGTCACTTTTTGGATGTATTACATTTTTGGGGGGATTTCTACAATACTCGCATATATTTATCTGTGGATTTTTTAAAGGTTTTATAGGTTTCTTTACTAAAACATTTTTTTTTTCACTTTTTCCACTTTTCTATTCACAATATTGTGATCTTACACAGATTGGTTCCATTTTCTATACCGCACTTTAGGATTATATTTACTTTTTAGGTATATTTATTTTATGAAGATTTAGATTAACCTCTGTTCAGGGTGTGATATAATGATACCGATGCCTATTATCTGTGACTGCTTTACAATTGTTAAATCATCCATATTGCTAGACGTGCATTCCTCTTCCTTTTCTTGTCCTCGTATTGCATTTTTACTTATTGCGTTACACGATCCTATGCGTGCGCACATGCTGTGTGTCCTGGCTGTGTCTCCATGGTTGGCACTCCGGTCAAGTGGCACTCCTGCTCACATGAGAGTCACAGCCGGATTGCCTCCTTTGACGCACTCCACTTCTTCTGGATCGCCGGCGAGAGGCGCTCCATAATCACATTGCGTTTTGGCCACACCTCCAGTAGACCCTATTGGTTGCTTGAAATGGGGTGTGTACGCATGATAAAGGGGACAGATATCTCCTACTAACTGAGGTCTATCTTCTCCGCGCTGAGAGGCGTGGGTTATGTTAATCACTATGCACCATGTTATTTTACCTTCATTCTCGAGTCTAGAGCATATGAGTTAATTATAAACCTGATGTGGAATGTTTTAGCTGACTGGTCGTGTCACAGTACAAAAAGTTTCCCTTGCTGGTGTGACGCCACCCACAGAAGAAGGCAGTATGCCAAAACGTATGTTGGGTTTGTTTGGGGCTGACACTACTTCCCACCGCAGGTAAACAATAGTTGCTTGCACATGCTCACATCATTATAATGTTCATTAACATGCTATGCTGGGTCTTTAATTATACTCTTTTCTTAGTATGGTTTACTTACAGTATCTAATGTAATAGCAACATTATAGGCTCAGAGTCAGCAGACATCTTTTGGGCTATTAGAATTTATACATGACCTTACACCTGCATTACCTGCATATACTATTGCTGGGTATGTGGCGCCACCTTGTGATTTTCCCACTTTTTTACATGTTTTTTATGTTTTTATAAACTTTAGCATTACAAATAAAATGTGATATTTGTCTGATATTCATGATTCTCATGTACATTGTTTCTATATGATGTATGTTCCTTTCTGTACTGAACCCTTTATTCTTTCCATGTAGGGAACTTTATTTGGAACATAGATTTGTATAATTTTGGGTACATTTATGTTTGTTACAGTTTACACATTTGATAACTATATTTGCTGTATATTTTTACAGACCTTGTAGCAGTCATCATGGACTATAAAGTAAAAAATACATCCTGACGGTTGAAACTTGATAAGGTTTTCAATAGTTGGTTTCCACCCATGGGTTCGGACGAACAGAGGAATATGAATAAGCTAAAGAATTCACTAAATTAAAATTTGGTGGAATAAAGCATTTCTGGAGAAATATTTAAGCAAACAAATGATTCCACATGGACTTAGGATCCACATTTTCCCTTTGTTTCCTGTAGAGGATAAATTCATCACTAAGTAGCTCTTTCAAATTTATAGAACTATTCATTGGTCATAATCAACAGGTTATTTCTAGTATAGAGAAAGAATTGGATGAGGCATATTTACTCCAGAAAGATCTGATCACTCCTGATGTAATGACTACTTTTTATAATCTAATAGATTCTAGCACTGATAAGTTTTATCCTCAGGATTCAATTAGTGGTCCAAAGTAATACAGCAATAAAACTTGTTTTTCAACTTACATGTTGCAATTTCAAAGAAGAAACAGAGTAAACAGCATGTGCAGCAATAAAGACACCCCTAATTAATATTTGGTTGCACTCCCTTTGTCACTGATAACAGCCTCCAAACATTTCTTGTAGCCATCTACAAGCTTCTTGCACCTCTCATTTTGTATTTTCTCCCACTCTTCATTTGCAGTTTGTTCAAGCTCTTGAATGTTTGCAGGGTTCTACTTCCCAACAGCAGATTCCAACTCACCCCAAAGATTTTCAATGGGATTGAGGTCAGAACTCATTGTTGACCATTTTTAAACTGTTTTCTTTTTGAATTGTCTTTCTTGGGCTTAATTGCCTCTGGAGAGAGATTTCGTATGGATATGAAAAATGTCCAGACTATTACTGAATGGGTTCAACATGATGATTTAAAGGGTTTGCAACATTTTTTGGGCTTTGCAAACTACTACCGAAAGTTCATTAAGGGTTTTTCGCAGGTGGTTAAGCCCCTGACTGATCTCACACTCAAGGGGGTTGATGTAAAGAATTGGTCAACGTCTGCGAAAAATTCTTTTCGGTCTTTAAAAAAGTGTTTTATTTCCGCCCTAGTGTTGGTCCAGCCAGATCCATCGAGACCTTTTATCGTGGAGGTCGACGCTTCCGACGAGTGGGGGCAGTTTTGTCTCAGGGTCAACCTCAAACTTTGTGCCTTCTTTTTTAGAAAGTTCTCTTCTGCCGAGAGAAATTACGATGTGGGCAATAGGGAGCTTCTGGCAGTCAAGTTGGCCTTTGAAGAATGGAGGCATTTTTTGGAGGGGGCTATTCATCCTGTCACTGTGATCACCGATCACAAAAATCTAGCTTATATTGAGTCTGCCAAAAGATTAACCCCCAGGCAGGCCCGGTGGTCGCTTTTTAACTCAAATCAATTCTCCATCACCTTCTGGCCGGGGTCTAAGAATGTTAAGGCAGATTCATTGTCCCGAAGCTTTGATTCTGTGTCTCCTCCTGAACCCCCATCCTCCATTCTTCAGCCAGGGGTGGTGGATACCGAAATCTCGTCTGATCTAGAGAGAGAGATTTTTGAGGCCCAGTCACTGGCTCCCAGTAATAAACCCATGGGTAGATTGTTTGTACCGGAACATTTCCATCTTAGATGTCTGCGGGAGTTTAATGAGTCTGCCTTGAGTGCTCATCCTGGGATTTCGGCCACACGGGGGGCTGTTGCTAGGATTTTCTGGTGGCCCTCTTTCGTTGCAGATGTTAAAAAGTTTGTGTCTGCGTGTGGGGTCTGTGCCCGTTCTAAAAATTCTCATTGCCGGCCGGGGAATTGGTGCCTTTAACAATTCCAGATAGACCATGGACACATTTGTCCATGAACTTAATCACTAACCTCCCTCATTCCAGGGGCAACTCCGTTGTGTGGGTGGTGGTAGATAGATTTTCCAAACAGGCTCATTTTGTACCCCTGCCCACTTTACCGTCTGCTGAAACCTTGGCCAGATTGTTTGTGCAGCATGTGGTCCATCTGCATAGGGTACCTATGAATGTGGTGTCTGACAGAGGTGTTCAGTTCGTGGCCAAGTTTTGGAGAGCTTTTTGTAAGAACTTGGGAATCACATTGTCTTTTTCCGCTGCTTACCATCCGGAGTCGAATGGGCAGACCGAACGCAATAATCAGTCATTGGAGCAAAGTCGTAGATGTTTGGCATCTTCCAGACAGGATGACTGGTGTGAGAGAATGGGAGAATTGTGAGAATTTGCTTTCAACAGTCAGGTGAGTCAATCCACAGGGATGTCTCCCTTCCTGGTCAAATATGGGATTATCCCGCATTTTGGGGAGTTTTCACGCATGGACTCAGGTTGTCCGGGGGCAGACGGTGCGGTTTAACGTTTGAATGCCCTATGGAGAGAGGTTCAATGAAACATCTCCAAGGCTCAGGAAAAGTACAAATTTTTGGCGGATAAGAGGAGGGGATCAGGTCCTGCATTCTTAGTGGGCGAGAAGGTGTGGTTATCCACCCACAATATAAACTCAAGGCCCCTTCGGCCAAATTGGGGACTACGTTTATTGGCCCATATAAAATTGTGGAGGTAGTCAACCCGGTGGCCTACAGGTTACAGCTTCCTGCCTGCTTCAAAATATCCAATGATTTCCACAGATCCCTCTTAAAGCCATTGGGAGCGGTTGAGGAGGACTCCTCGTCCATCACTCCTCCAGTATTGGTGGAGGGACAGCTGGAGTATGAGGTGGGGCCCATCATTGACTCACGGTGGGTGCGTCAGGATCTCCAGTATTTGGTGCACTGGAAGGGGTATGCTCTGGAGGATCGGTTTTTGGTCCCAGCCAGTTCGGTGCATGCCGATCGGTTGGTTCAGGCTTTTCATGCCAGGCATCCGGAGAAGCCTGGGGGTCTAGTGGCCCCCCGTTAAGAGGGGGATACTGTCATGTTTGAGGACAGGGTTCCTTTCCCTGTCCTCTCAGGGTTAATTTTGTGTGGCCTCCTTTTGGATCTGGGAGGGCTATATACCCGCCCCCGTCTGGGGTTCCTTGTCAGTTATACATTCATTCTGGCTGTGTGTCTGACCCTCTGGTTTGCTTGCATACTATTTTGTCTCTCGTGTATGACCTGGTCCATTTTCTCATTTTGTGCTTTGCTCTGTGATTGTTATTACTGTCTCTTCCGGCTCTGACCTTCTGGCTTGGTTACTCTTACTCCGCACCCGCCTGCCCCGCTTGTACTGTACAGCTATCTCCAGGTCCCTGACCTTTGGCTACATCCTGACTTCCCTTTTTGTCTCACTCTTCGGCACCTTATTGACCTCCTGGCTTGACTTCAACACGCTCTGACTAGGGTTGAGCGACTTTCACTTTTTCAGGATCGAGTCGGGTTTCGCGAAACCCGACTTTGTCAAAAGTCGGGTCGGGTGAAATCAGCCGATTATTGCGAAAAGTCGGGAATCCGACCGAAACACGAAACCCAATGCAAGTCAATGGAGAATCAAAGTCGGCAGTGAGTGGAGGACAGGAAAACACCAACAGAGCCCATTTTAATGCCAAAAACGTCAATTCTTGTGACTTAAGCTTGTCAATCTTTATTTACCTTATAATAATAGTTAGCCATTGAAAATTTGGGGGTCATTTGGCAACAGTTGTGGGGGGAGTAGGGCTGGCTCAAGTTTTTCGTGGGCCCAGGAAACGCGGACTACGTCACGGCGGTGGAGCAGGGAGAGGTAAGTATTTCAACTTTGCAAGTGCTGTGATCCTGAGCAAGCAGGGGGGGCACACTCGTTCGCATTGCCACTGGCACAGGGCCCTCAAAGTATGGCGTTGTGATTGATGGCGGGGGCGCCTCCCACCGGCAGAGACACTTTTGCGTACTATGAGGGGCCCTGTGCCAGTGACGTCGCCAACAAGTATGCCCCCCCACCTGTTGAAGGAACCTGCACTTTCATCTGCACCTTCCTCTTTGTCCCCGTGTAAGGTGGTATAGTATGCGGGAAGGGGAACCAGACTTTCTGCAGGGTCAGATACTGGCTATGTAGAGTGCAAGGGGAATGTAGTGGTCTGGGTCAATGTATCGGCAGACTCATCTAGCAGTGGCTGGGCAATGGGCAGGATGAGGAGGAAACACAGATATAGGCCCAAAGAATAAAGTAGGCTCAATGCAGTTCAAAATGGGTAACAGGGGTACACAGGCAGCACTGGTTTGGTCAGCGGAGGACGATTGCTAGGAGTGGCGCAGACAGACTTACTAGGCCTAAAATAAAAAAGTTGGCTCAATCAATGCAGTTTAAAATGGGTAACAGGGGTACACAGGCAGCACTGGTTTGGTCAGCGGAGGACGATTGCTAGGCGTGGCGCAGACAGACTTACTAGGCCTAAAATAAAAAAGTTGGCTTAATGCAGTTTAAAATGGGTAACAGGGGTACACAGGCAGCACTGGTTTGATCAGCGGAGGACGATTGCTAGGAGTGGCGCAGACAGACTTACTAGGCCTAAAATAAAGAAGTAGGCTCAATGCAGTTCAAAATGGGTAACGGGTACACAGGCAGCATTGTTTTGGTCAGCGGAGGACGATTAGTAGGAGTGGCGCAGACTTACTAGGCCTAAAATAAAAAAGTAGGCTCAATGCAGTTCAAAATGGGTAACGGGTACACAGGCAGCATTGTTTTGGTCAGCGGAGGACGATTAGTAGGAGTGGCGCAGACAGACTTACTAGGCCTAAAATAAAAAAGATGGCTCAATGCAGTTCTAAACTGGTAACAGGAGTAAACTGGTGGCACTGCTTTGTTCGGTGGAGGACAACTGGAATAAGTGGCTGACACAGTACGTTGGCCTAAATAGTAAAGCGGGCTAAATGTCTGCAAAAAAATGTTCATAAACAAACAGGTGGCAAAGAAACGTACAGGGGTGGGTTCCTCTGCTGAGTACCAGATAGTGGTAGTTCGCGCACAGTATTCACAGGTCAAAATGGAGGGCATGGTCCCTGTATATATTTACTATCATCTCTCAATTTGTATTGGCAGTGCCATTGAAAAATTTAACAACACCGACTAAACAGCGGTGGAGCACTGTTTGAGCTGGGGGGGGGGGAACACTCTCTCGGGTGGCGGTACTGGCCCAGGGCCCCTCATATTACGACGGTGTGTCTGACGTTGGGTGTGCATCCCCACCGCCAGAGACACTTAATTGTACGATGAGGGACCCTGTGCCAGTGCCGTCGGCCAAAAGTGGGCACTGTTGTGAAATTGGATTTTGGGCTCCCCCGGTGGCCACTGGTGGTATTGAACTGGTGTGCATCATCCCCTCTGTTCACCTGTTTCCATCAGGATGTGGGAGTCGCTATTTAACTTTGCTCCTCTGTCACTTCCATGCCGGTCAACATTGTAATCAGAAGCCTTTCTGTGCATGTTCCTGCTACTAGACAACTCCCAGCTAAGTTGGACTCTTGTCCTCGTTTGTTTTTGCATTTTGTTCCAGTTCACAGCTGTAGTTTCGTTTCTGTGTCTGGAAAGCTCTTGTGATCTGAAATTGCCACTCTGATGTTATGAGTTAATACTAGAGTCTTAAAGTAATTTCAGGATGGTATTTTGATAGGGTTTTCAGCTGACCATGAAAGTGCCTTTCTGTCTTCCTGCTATCTAGTAAGCGGACCTCAATTTTGCTAAACCTATTTTCATACTACGTTTGTCATTTCATCTAAAATCACCGCCAATATATGTGGGGGCCTCTGTCAGCCTATCGGGGAAATTTCTCTAGAGGTGAGCCAGGACTATATTTTCCTCTGCCAGGATTAGTTAGTCCTCCGGCCGGCGCTGGGCGTCTAGGGATAAAAACGTAGGCAACGCTACCCGGCTACTGTTAGTTGTGCGGCAGGTTTAGTTCATGGTCAGTTTAGTTTCCATCCTTCCAAGAGCTAGTACTCATGTTTGCTGGGCTATGTTCTCTTGCCATTGAGAACCATAACAGGGCACACCCACCTGTCCAGGCAAACGGCACTCGCACGGGTGCTTGCACCAAGTGGTGACCACGGGCCCGTGGGGGGAGTCAGCCCATTTAGGGAGGTGTTAAAAATGGCCTATGGTGGACATTCAGCAGCAGCAAATGGAGGAATTGGAGCAGTCAGTAAGAGGAGTCCAAAAGCAAGACCTTTTTAAAGGAAAGCTACGTGTCAGCAGGGGAAGGTGAGGCAAAAGAATTTGAAATCCATGATTGGTTCATTTTAATGAAGGTTAGATCATCAACATTTTGGGTAGCCAGACGTGTTCTTTTTTCGGTCAGTATTGAACCAGCAGCACTGAAGACTCTTTCTAATAGCACACTGGCAGCAGGGCAAGCGAGCTCCTGTAATGCATATTCTGCCAATTCAGGCCAGGTGTCTAGTTTAGATGCCCAGTAATCAAAGGGGAATGACCTTTGAGGGAGAACATCGATAAGGGAGGAAAAGTAGTTTATAACCATAGTGGACAAATGCTGTCTCCTGTCACTTTGAATCGATGCAGCTGTCCCTGTCGTGTCAGCGGTCATTGAAAAATCACTCCACAACCTGGTCATAAAACCCCTCTGTCCAACGCCACTTCGGATTTCTGCACCGCTAGAACCTCTGTCATGTTGCCCCCTATGGCTCGTGTGAGAACCATCACCGCCGCTGTGTGCTGGGAATGCCAGAACCAAACGGTCTACAAGAATTGCTTGATTGGTAGCCAATATTTGCTCTAGGTTCTCATGTGGCATGATATTTTGCCATTTCCCTTTGTAGCGTGGATCCAGTAGGCAGGCCAACCAGTAATCGTCATCGGTCATCATTTTGACAATGCGGGGGTCCCTTTTTAGGATACGCAAGGCATACTCAGCCATGTGGGCCAATGTTCCAGGTGTCAATTCACTGCTTCTGCTGGGTTGAGGAGCACTTTCTTGCAAATCTACATAACAAGTGTCCCGCAAGAAACCTGTACCAGACCTTGCAACGGCACCAGTTTCTATTGCCCCCTGAGAAGCTCCCTCCTCCCATACATATTCAGCCCCATCATCCTCCTCCTCATCCTCTTCGTCCGCCACCTCGTCCTGGACAGTTCCCTGACCAGACAATGGCTGACTGTCATCAAGGCTTCCCTCCTCCTCGGCTGCAGACGCCTGCTCCTTAATGTGCATCAAACTTTGCATCAGCAGACGCATAAGTGGGATGCTCATGCTTATGATGGTGTCGTCTGCACTTACCAGCCGTGTGCATTCCTCAAAACACTGAAGGACTTGACAGAGATCTGGTAGCTTCGACCACTGCACACCAGACAACTCCATGTCTGCCATCCAACTGCCTGCCCGTGTATGCGTATCCTCCCACAAATAAATGACAGCACGCCTCTGTTCACACAGCCTCTGAACCATGTGCAGTGTGGAGTTCCACCTTGTTGCAACATCTATAATTAGGCGTTGCTGTGGAAGATTTAGCGATCGCTGATGGTTCAGCATACGGCTGGAGTGTACGGGCGACCGGCGGATGTGCGAACAAAGTTTTCGCACCTTCAGGAGCAGGGCTGGTAACTCCGGATAATTTTTCAGGAAGCACTGCACCACCAGGTTCAAAGTGTGAGCCAAGCAAGGTATGTGTTTAAGTTGTGAAAGGGCTATGGCAGCCATAAAATTCCTTCCGTTATCACGGACTACCTTGCCTGCCTCAAGATGTACACTGCCCAGCCATGACTCAGTTTCTTGCTGCAAGAACTCGGCCAGTACTTCCGCGGTGTGTCTGTTGTCGCCCAAACACTTCATTTCCAACACAGCCTGCTGACGCTTACCACTAGCTGTTCCATAATGAGACACCTCGTGTGCAACACTGGCAGCTGCGGATGGAGTTGCCAGGCGACTGCGCTCTGTGGACGAGCTGTCGCTTCTGGAGGAAGAGGAGGGGTGTCGAACGCCTACTGCCAACTGTTTCCTAGACCGTGGGCAAGGCAGAACTGTCCCACTATGGCTGTCCCCTGTGGACCCTGCATCCACCACATTAACCCAGTGCGCCGTGATGGACACGTAATGTCCCTGGCCATGCCTACTGGTCCATGCGTCTGTGGTGAGGTGCACCTTTCCACTGACAGACTGCCTCAGTGCATGGACAATGCGGACTTTGACATGCTGGTGGAGGGCTGGGATGGCTTTTCTCGCAAAGAAGTGGCGACTGGGTAGGTCATAGCGTGGTACTGCGTAGGCCATCAGGTCTTTGAAAGCTTTGCTTTCGACCAACCGGTAGGGCATCATCTCTAACGAGATTAATCTGGCAATGTGGGCGTTCAAACCCTGTGTACTTTCTTTTCCTCACGAGAGTCTCTTCTAGGGAGAGCTGGACAGGAGACCTGCAGATGGTGGAACTAGCGGTGGTGGTGGTGGTGGACATGGCGGATTGAGAGACAGTTGGTGATGTTGACCTACATACAGTGCTTCCTACCAATAACCTTCTGATTCCCTGCCTGCTTTGGCCTTGCGACGATCCCTCCACATTTGCTGCTGGTGGTGTCCGAACCGGTGGGCTTACAGTGAGGGAAGCAATGTAGTGTTGCTGACTACCTTCATTCTGAACAGGTGCACCAACGGTACAGGACGTTTGGTAATTAGTCCAGGCTTGCAAGTGCATGCTGGTTAAATGTCTACGCATGCACGTTGTATTTAAATTTTGAAGAATCTTCCCTCTGCTAAAGGTCTTTGAGCATTTCTTACAGATCACTTTAGACTGATCATTAGGATCTTGGTCAAACAAATGCCACACTGCACTCTTCCTACTATGGAATTCCTTTTCAGGCATTGCACGCTGTGCAACTTTCAGCGGTTGGCCACGCTGTCCTAAAACTGTTTTTGTCACAGGTTTTGGGCCTGATACGGGCCTGGCTGATGCCAGCTGTTGCGATGTAGATTGGTGTTGCTGCGGATAACCCTCCTCCGCTTGTGAGCTAGTGCCAGAGGCACCCTCTTCCCCCAATGGCTGCCAATCTGGGTCAAGAACTGGGTCATCTATCACCTCCTCCTCCACAATGTCATGTGCACCCTCCTCAGTGTCACCGTGTAAGCCGGTGCTATAGCGTTCGGGACAGGGCACCATAGTCTCATCAGGGTCAGATTCTGGCTCAGGAAACTGCGAGGTGAATGTAGTGATCTGAGTCAATGGAACAGCATCATAATCTAGCTGTGGCTGTGCATCAGTGCACTCCATGTCCGATTCTTCTTGTAATGGGCAGTGTACAATTTCCCTTTCTAACCCTGGCACGGTATGGGTAAAGAGCTCCATGGAGTAACCTGTAGTGTCGCCTGACGCATCCTTCACTTTTGGTTTGGGAGAAGGACACAAGGAAACGTCTTTTTCCGGACCGGAAGCATCCACCGGCGACTGGCTGCTCTTATATTTTGAACTTTGGGAAGAGGAGGCGAAAGAGCTAGAGGCTGAGTCAGCAAGGAAAGACAAAACTTTTTCCTGCTGCTCCGGCTTTAAAAGCTGTTTTCCTACTCCCAGGTAAGGGAGCCTTCGAGGCCTTGTGTAGCCAGACGATGACGCAGGCTCAACACCTCCAGCCTTGGGTGCTACTGTGCTTTTGCCACTACCACCAGATGCAGCACCACCACCACCATCAGTACTAGCTGGCAACCCCCGCCCACGGCCTCTTCCACCAGACTTCCTCATTTTTTGGGGGGAGACACTGAACCACAACTCTGGCCCAGTGGTATAACACAACACTATGAACGTAGCAGAAAGTGGCTGCCTGATATACGACACACTAGCAGTACAGCAGAATATAAACTGTGTGAGAATTACTATCTCACTTTTGGGGGGAGAAACTGAACCACAACTCTGGCCCAGTGGTATAACACAACACTATGAACGTAGCAGAAAGTGGCTGCCTGATATACGACACACTAGCAGTACAGCAGAATATAAACTGTGTGAGAATTACTATCTCACTTTTGGGGGGAGAAACTGAACCACAACTCTGGCACAGTGGTATTACACAACACTATGAACGTGGCAGAAAGTGGCTGTAATTATTATAAAAAAAAAAAATTACTGCAATAACACGCTCCCTAGTCCCTACAATGATCTCAGGACAAGTATGGCAGCAATAAAAAGGACTTCAGAACAAAAAAGTGTGGACAAATAAACAATAAAGGTAACTGTGCAGAAAGGAGCAACAGGATTTTTGCTTTGAAAAAAGCAGTTGGTTTGCACAGCACCGTGCACACAGCTATGCAGCTGCTGCACTAAAATACGACCTCCACTGTCCCTGCACAAAAAGGTGGTGTGGGACAGTGAAAATCGCTCCAGCACAAGCGGTTTTGGGGTTTATACTTCCTCCCTAACTCTGTCCCTGCTTCTGACTAACTGCAGCAAACTCTCCCTATGCTCAGATCGGCAGAAGTAAGATGGCGGTCGGCGTGCACGCCCCTTTATAGCCCCTGTGATGCCGCAGACAGCAAGCCAATCACTGCCATGCCCTTGTCTAAGATGGTGGGGACAGAGACCTATGTCATCACGCTGCCCACACTCTGCGTCCTCCTTCATTGGATGAAAAACGGCGGTAACAGCGTCATACGAAACGCGACTTTGGCGCTCTGATCGTGTACCGCATGGCCGATCCCACACTAGGATCGGTTCGGGTTTCATGAAACCCGACTTTGCCTAAAAGTCGGCGATTTCTGAAAATGACCGATCCGTTTCGCTCAACCCTAGCTCTGACTGCTCTCTGGCATCGCCGATCTCTGCCGCTACCTGGCATCTAGCTCCGCCTCTGGCCACTCCCCTTAGGGATCACGTGTTTCAGGTCATGCGCTCAGGTTGGTAAGCTCATGGCAGCTCTCCTCTCCTGCTCCCCTGTTTTCTTTGTATCTGTGCGTAGACCCCTGCTGTAAGCCTGCATCAGGGGTTGTGATAATCTGTTGTAAGATTGCACTTACTAAGTGTATTGGGGACACTCGATTGGCACGGAATTAACGTAGTCAGGCACCATTTTTCCAAACAAAACAGTCTATTTGGTTTATTAAGGTATCATAAACCACATCATGAGCAGTCCATTTACACACTGTACCAGGACATCACAGTTTCAGATCCTTAGTCTGCGGCAACTAAACACGCTGGTCCTCTCCTGACCAGTTGCCATGGGTCACCACACAGTTCATAGAACATCACAAGCACCAACAGTCTGTATAGGTACCTGACGGGAGCTCCTGCTCCACCTGCTGACTCCTTGTCAGTCCTCTCTTCCGGGAAAGCTGCCTCACGGGGATCACCAGCTTGCCTGGGTGGCACACCTTAGTCAGTCCAGACCCACTGAAGACCGTAGCTTCCCCAACACAGACTATCCAGGTCCACAGTTTCCCTGTGCGCTGCTCAGGGATCCGGTCCTACTCCCATGACCTCCCAACACACAAGCATGTGTGGTATTTCCTGATGAAGGGGGCATGAGACCCCTGAAACGCGTTGAATAAAACCACTGTGAATCAACTATACTCTCCTGAAATTCATCTTAGCGGCAGCGCGGAAATTTAACTACAAATCTCCTTTTGAAGACATTAATTTCTCTGGTCGGTGAAGACCTGTGGATCTGCAGCAGCCGCTATCTACATGCTCTAATCTCATCCTAACCAGGTGAGCAAATTTGGTGTATATTCTCCTCTATGTAACGTGGATAAGACCCTATTGCGCTTTTTGTCTCCCCATTGTTTTGCAACAGGTGCTATTCAGGACTACGTCCAACACCCCAGGCATGTGACCTGTCCGGGTGCTATTCAGGACGTTAGTCCAACACCCCAGGCCACCAGGTCCAAAGCCCCACCATGTGCGGTTCAGGAATCCTACTCCCAGGACTTCCAACACAGGCTTCCAGGACCTTGCACTTGGACCATTCATGCCGGACTTTGTCTTATTACCACAGCCATGCATGCAACTGCCATGCACTCTCATGGCCTCAATACACCTCTGTGTGCATACTGGGGAGGCCATGCAGTGCCCCCTACCTGTTACAGGGGTCACTGCATCACACTGTCCACAGAACATTTTCCCAGAAGGATTGTGGTTTGTCAAGGTATTCTTTGGCAAAGATCAGTCGTTCCCTTTTATGTCTTTTCTTCAGCAATAGTTTCTTCCTTGGCCTTCGCCCATAAATCTCTGTTTGCTTTAGTGTGTGGCATATGGTACTTGTGGAAACCATGACCCCAGATTGTTCTAGGATGGCCTTTAGGTCTTTGGATGTTTGACGTGGTGTTTTTTCCACTATTGACACCAACCTTCGAAGACATTTCTTGTCAATTTTCCTCTCTCTCCCCCCCCCCAAAAAAAAAAATCCAGGGAGTTTCTTGATGGCTCCATGCTTGGCAAACTTCTTAATAACACTGTGCACTGTTGAAACTGGGATACCAAGGTCTCTGGAGATATACCCTTTGGAAGTCTTGCGTTTGCTAATAATAGCAGTTCTAATGTCCTCAGACAGCTCCTTTGCTTTCACCATTGTAACAAAGGAGCAGAGTCTATCCTACTATGTGGCTTTTTGAAACACTGAAGTCATCATTCATTGGCTAATTCATGTCACATGGGCACCGACAGTTAATCACAGGTGATTCTCATTTGTGATTTACCAGTCGAGTCAAAATGTGTTTCCATACTAATTTATGTAAAGGGTGCCTATACCAGTGTCACAGCAAGCTTTAGGTTTTTCTATTTTTCCCTCCCATTGTTTTTTGTTTTACATTATTGTTTATCATTTGCTCTTTTGTATTTAACAAGAGTGCTCTATACAAAAAAACTGTTTCACTTGATTCATTTTTTTGAGGAGATATTCTACATTATCTACTTAAACTTCATGGGCGTCAATAACGATGAGCAGGACTGTAGATGAAGGCGACAGGCAACACAGGCTGGGAGTAAAAGGTCAGAATCCATCGCTTCCACTTTCTCTATTGGAGAGAATTCAGACACATCACATTCATCATATGTATCTATGAACACTCATCTGGGTAATAAAAACTAGCGTAGTTGGAAAACCAAACAGACAGGAAATAGATGCAAACAGACAAAAACTGAACATCCACCCAATATGCCTAGGGTAATCAATTTGTCTGACCATTGCTTCTCTGAAACTGATCTTTCTTTATTATCTAGAGGTCTCACATTCTCACTGAGTTTACATTGTGACCCCTTTATAGCAGTGAAGGACCTTCACATTTTATCATGATCTCTAATCATAATGAGGATTTGCAAAGGATGTTTCCAACCCCCATGGAACAAGTGGCCCTATAGACATTGGTGGAGCTATCTAAAGAACAGGAAGCCACTGGTCTAGGTGAGATATAGCTTTGATTGTATCGCAGATTGTGAAGAACCCAAACCTCGCCACTCTGCCTGATGTCACTATTACATCGAAGGGATCACACGGTTCTGTCTCCGCACTTGCACCAACGTGACATTCTGCACCTCTTGAGGACACGTAAGGCCAGATTGGCAGAGTTTTACACAGACACCCTCTGTCCACATGAGCCCAGGGAGGCACACGTAGTGAGACGCAACCTCTGATGTTGCACCACACTCACTCACAACCCTGACAGGCTGAGAGGCCCCTTTCACAAGCAGCAGTTCCTTGTTAGATATAAGCCCTGCCCCGGTAGTATGTGAATTTAAAACCGAAAGTAGGGATGTGTGGATTCATGGATCAAGATTAGTGTTGAGCATTCCGATACCGCAAGTATCGGGTATCGGCCGATATTTGCTGTATCGGAACTCCGATACCGAGATCCGATACTTTTGTGGTATCGGGAATCGGAATCGGAAGTTCCCAGTGTATGGTTCCCAGGGTCTGAAGGAGAGAAAACTCTCCTTCAGGCCCTGGGATCCATATCCATGTAAAAAATAAAGAATTAAAATAAAAATTAGGGATATACTCACCCTCGGACGCGCCCTGGTAGTAACCGGCAGCCTTCTTTGCTTAAAATGAGCGCGTTCAGCACCTTCCATTCCCTTCTAGGAATTTAGGACCTGAGGGATGACGTCACGGCTTGTGATTGGTCGCGTGGCGGTCACATGAGCGGCACGCGACCAATCAGAAGCCGTGACGTCATTGAAGGTGCTGAACGCGCTCATTTTAAGCAAAGAAGGCTGCCGGTTCACAGCGGTAAGGTCCAAGCTGCGTCGGAGAGGTGAGTATATCAATATTTTTTATTTTAATTCTTTATTTTACACATTAATATGGATCCCAGGGCCTGAAGGAGAGTTTCCTCTCCTTCAGACCCTGGGAACCATCAGGGATACCTTCCGATACTTGAGTTCCATTCACTTGTATTGGTATCGGGTATCGGTATCGGATCAGATCCGATACTTTGCCGGTATCGGCCGATACTTTCCGATACCGATACTTTCAAGTATCGGACGGTATCGCTCAACACTAATCAAGATAAATGAGCATCCCAAGGTTAAATTATATATTTAATTGCCTTAACGGCACACTTGACACTACACTATATACAAAATGGTTATACATATACAATGCAAATACAGGTTAAGTACAAAATATATAAGTAAATGAGTCATGTTAATTACCGGTTTGATGTTTGATTGTGTGTGTTGGGCCGCATGGGGGCATGGGCAGCCAGCTGGTTCCCGTTCATTCCAGCATGTTACTCGGCATGGTCTCCCCTTTAGAAATGAACAGCAAGCATGACAAACACAGAGAGAGCACATGGCCTTACACAAGCCTTTTAACTCCTTAGTCGGTCACACCCTTTTTGCCTCTAGGACAGGCCTTATCCCCCTCCCCTCAGTGTTTGTAGCTAAAACTCTCAAAACCTATGAAGGATCATAACTTCCGAACATATGGCAGCGTTTCTGGCACCATTGGATCAGGTCGGGCCCCCATTACGCTTGGAGACGAAATATGGCTTTGCTACCTGGCTTCTACTAGTTGTTCCGTGTATCTCCCTACTCTGGGGTGCTAGAATGGATCGAGACCCTGGAAGGCATTCGGTCCATTCCAGAGATCTCAAAAATGTAACCGGTGTGTGGCTAGGACATACAACAACTCCATATTTTCCTTAAATATCATTATGAAATCCTACCTGACTCGAGGAAGTTTGAATGAAGCAGTCACACAGCGTAAGCTCCTCAGGTGGTCATGCTGCATGAGCCTGGATACTAGCTGGTGGGGCTGGAACACCTGCTGACCAAAACCGACTTCTTACCTTTTAATGGGTCAGTTAGGGGTGCCGATCTCTCAGCAAAATTGGGTATAAACCGGTGCTGGTACCCAATGATGCCGAGGAACGCCCTCACCTGTTTGATACTTAACTGCTTAGGCCAGTTTTGAATGGCATCGATCTTGTTTATTTGGGGTTTGATAACCCCGCTGCCAATCACGTATCAGAAGTACCGGGCTTCCGTGAGTCCTATCGCACATTTCTTGGGGTTTGCTGTTAACCCTGTGATTCTGAGAGACTCCAGCACTGCTTGTACCTGGGACAGGTGGGTATTCCAGTCATCACTAAAAATGACAATGCTGTCTAAATATGCCGATGCTCTAACACTATGTCCATCAGCCTCTGGAATCTGGCAGGAGCCCCATGTAATCCAAAAGGCAAGACAACATAGTGATAGAGACCTTCTGGCATTATAAAAGTGGTCTTTTCTTTCTCTGATTCTGTTAATGGGACCTGCCAGTAACCTTTGGTGAGATCGAGCGTGGTGAAGTACTGGGCCTCCCCCAGTCTCTCAATTAGCTCGTCCACCCAGGGCATTGGATAGAGGTCAAATTTTGACACCATTTAATATTCTGAAGTCATTACAAAATCGCAATGACCCGTCTGACTTTGGTACTAGCACAGTGGGGCTAGCCCACTCACTCCGGGACTCCTCGATGACTCCCAACTGAAGCATTTGCTTCACTTTGGCCGCGATGGCTTGCCTCTGGGCTTCTGGCACCTGGTTTCATCCGTACCCTTACCCGGGGCTTGGTGACAATGTCATGCTGGATCACCGAGGTCTGCCCCAGCAGCTCTGAGAATACATCTGTATTCTGGTGCACCAAAACCCAAGCTTCCCGTCCTTGCTGTTTGGTGAGAGCATCATTTACTTTAACCTGACCCCCGGCCACGTCCTTAGCTGGTGACCCAACATTCTTGGTCCTTCCAGGCTTTTAGCAGGTTTACATGGTACAGTTGTTCAGGTTTCCTCTTTCCGGGCTGGTACACTCTATAAGTTACTTGTCCCACCTTCTCCCTTATCTCATATGGCCCTTGCCACTTGGCCATGAGTTTACTCTCTGAGGTGGGCACTAGTACCAATACCAATACCCAGTCCCTTTCTTTACAGGACCTAACCTTTTGTTATACGTGCGTCTCTGCATGGCCTGGACATCTATCAGATGCTCCTTTACTATGGGCCTGACTGCCGCAATCCGGTCCTGCATGCTTGCCGCGTGCTCGATCACAATCCGATGCGGAGATGGCCCCTGTTCCCACGTCTCCTTAGCTACGTCGAGCTGTCCACTCGGATGCCTGCTATACAATAGCTCAAACGGTGAGAAACCTGTGGACGCCTGTAGTACCTCACAACTAGCGAACATCAGATAGGGCAATAACATGTCCCAATCCCTCCCGTACTTGGAGACCACCTTTTTCAGCATGGATTTAAGGGTCCTATTAAATCTCTCTACTAAGCCGTCGGTTTGTGGGTGGTACACCGACGTGCGTAGCTGTTTGATCCGGAGCAGCTTACATAGCTCTTTGGTCACCATGGACATAAAAGGAGTTCCCTGATCTGTGAGGATTTCCTTTGGCAGCCCAAGGTGACAAAACATTGCAAACAGCTAGCGGGGTGTTAGTTTTGCTGAGGTGTGGCAGAGAGGTATCGCCTCTGGGTAAAGCGTTGCGTAGTACACTATGACCAAAATATGTTGATGGCCACTGGAAGATTTCACTATAGGCCCTATCCACTCAAATGGTACCTCTATGATGGGCAGAGGTACTAATGGACTCCGGTAGTTTGCGGTGAGTGAGGTTAGTTGGCACTCTGGACGTGTCACAGTGCTTCTGAACCTCCACGTAGACCCCAGGCCAAAAGAAATGCTGACGTATGCACTCCTGCGTCTTTTTGGCCCCCAAGTTCCCTCCCAGCATGTGGGTGTAAGCCATTTCGAGCACCGCCTGACGGTAGAATTTGGGCACTATCAGTTATTCCACCAGCTCATCCTAGATTTTATCCACCCTGTATAATAAATCCTGGTGGTTAGCCATGTGGGGAAAACTGCCTCGACACCCGGTTGCTCAGCCACTCCATTTATCTCTTATCACCCTTTCTCATGCACGGGCCAGAGTAGGATCCTGGAGTTGAGCTGTCCCGAACTTACCAGAAGACACTTCCAGCTAGGGGATCGGTGGGGTCTTTTCGACCTCTCCTGCCACTACCTCTAAGGGTGTACCCTGTCCCTAGGTTGGCGACCCAACCGACAGGTATTTCTGACTCGGGATCTTCGGGTTCCGCACCCGGAATAACATTTACCTTGGAAAGGTTAACCCTGGTCTCCTACAGGGACCAGAATAGGGGCAAGTCTCTTCCCAGCACAGTCCCATATGGAAGGGTCTTCACCACTCCCACCACGTTTGATTTCTCCCCACGGTGTGGAAAAAGTAACCTCCACGGTCAGGTACTCTCAGAGTTCCCCATTTATTCACACCACTCCCACTTTTTGTTTATTGGGGTTGAGCCTGACAACAAGGACCCATGGACCAGAGTCACTAAGCTCCCCGAGTCCAAGAGAGCCTCTGTTTGGTACCCTTTGATGAGTACCTGGCACAGATGGGGCTCGCTGCTGGCAGTGCGTGTAATGGCGGTGCAGACTAGCTGGGCATACATAGACACACGGCGAGTATACCCACAATCCGTGGGTTCAGCCATCAGGGGGCAGTTGGCAGCCATATGTCTGGGCCCTTGGCACCGCCAACACTTAGTAGCTGCGGCACGACTGGACCTTGGGGCCGATTTAGGGGAAACCGGTCTGTTGTCACTCTCTCTTTGGGATACCCCCTCAGTACGGACTCGGTCCTGATTGGAGCAGTGTCCCGCATAAAGTCCTGAGTGGCCATATACTGCTCAATCAGTCCCACAACCTGGTCCAGAGTGCCTGGGTCCCCTTGCCCAACCCAATGCTGTATAGCTGACAGCACCCTCACCAGCTGGTCGACTATCACGCTCTCTACCATCTGGAACTGAGTTAAGGTCTCAGGTTGAAGCCATTTTTTTACCATATGTCTGAGTTTCCACAAAGGCCCATTGGAACACCAATTGTGCACGTACATAGGTGTTAACCCCCAGTTGGGCAAGGATCTCACCTTTCAGCTGCCCTAGTCCAGGGCATCGTCTCGACTGAGGTCGAAGTAGGCTTTCTGGGCATCACCTGTCAGGGAGGGGAGCCACCACTTCAGCCCATTGGGAAAGTCGCAAGCTCTCCCACTCTGCTGTGTGCTCGAACACTGTAGGGAACACCACCATATCGTTCTTAGGACTCATCTTCCTCAGTGCTGACCAGACCTTGTACTGGGCCTGAGAACGGATCGCGGTCACAGGTAAGGGAGCCTCTTGCAGGGCCGCAATCTGTTGCAGGATCAAACTGTTGGTCTGCTGCTGTTGCTGGTACAACTCCTGCTGCTGCCGCTGACTAATGACCAATTGCTTCAGTAGCTCCTCCATTTTGTTGGCAGGCTTGGGCTGCAGCATGGCCGGCCTAATAACCGACATGCAGCGGGATTTGGGTATCCAACATCATCAGCGCTGAGATCTCATCTCCCGAGATCTTGGTGCCGAGATCTCCATCTGTGCATGCGCCACCCCCGGCGGCCATTTTCCCTTAGTCTACCGCACAGGAAACCATGGAACTGCGGGGGCTCTGGCCTTTCACAAAATGTCGGCAGAGCCCCCTGCAGCTCCTGAGTCCCTCGCAGCAGTACCGGACACCCCTGCAGCACCGCCGAACACCCCCGCAGCGGCGCGCCGCACATTGGAACACCCCTTCATCCCAGCCTGCAGCATCACCTCCTGCCTCCTCCAGCAGTGACCCTGGGACCCCGCTACACCGCAGCAACCACCCCCAGTAAGCAATAAGATGCATAGATTATAAAAAGCACCAGCATTTTATTATTTTTCTCCTCAAAATTTAGGGTGCATTTTATAATCCGGAGCGTCTTATCATCCGAAAAATATGGTAACTGTGGCCTGGGAAACCTAATATTTTATTTTGGCTTTTTCTTTCAATCACTATTTATAACGTTTTTATTAACAATCATAATAATTGAGAGGATTGTGCTGTAATTTGATGGTTCTTATGATAGATGTAGGTTACACTAGCATATCTGGTGTAATGCAGCCAAGGCTAGATTATATAACTAATGACTCCTCCTCTCTATGCCGCGAGTACTGTCATTAATCAAATGCATCTAGCGATGCAGAGAGTGAGGTGTAACACTGCTGAGTATATCTGTTTTCTATAATTAGCCCCCGGATGGCTGCAGCAGGACAGCTCACAGACTTTACAAGACAGTCAATTGCTTGTTGGCAAGTGCATCAAAGACGTATGAATGACAAAGTGACCTGTCATAAGAAATGTTGTCTAGAGGACTCCGAAAGGTGAACTTCTAATTATACAGTTACCAAGTGACTTGAATGTAAAAGGACAACTTCAGAATTTCCAGTAAATTTCTAGCATACTATCCAGTACAGCTTTATTTATGTCACATACCCATCTTTCAGCACGTAACATGGGTGCAATTATAGGGGGTAATCTACAGTTAGGTCCCGAAATTTGGCATTTTAGCTATTTTCCAAAACATATTCACGATACAGTTATATAATCAACAGAGGCTTAAAGTGCAGACTCCCAGCTTCAATTTGAGGGTATTCACATACTTATTGGAATAAGTGCTTAGGAATTACAGATCTTTTTAGTAAAGTATCTTTATTGAAGTTTTCCAACAATTTTTACACGAACATACTACCGGCTTCGGGTAGACACAGAAAATTAAGAACAACTGGGAAGAGGGGAGGGGGGGAATGGGACATAGAAAGGAAAAATTTAAATTGAAAACAAAAATTCCCATTCTACAAACAAAAGAAGAAAAAAAAAAAAGGGGGACATAAAATATAGTCATCACCACTGTAATGCCTACAAAGAAAACATCTCCTTAGGAATTACAGATCTTTAATACGTAACTGCCTCTTTTAAAGGGACCTGTGAGGCAGAGACAGGTGTTATATGCGAGGGTCGCTATGTGTCTCCCAGGATGCGCATAGAAGCATATTGAGGCTGCTGGAGTGCATTGCAGTCACAGGCATAGCTGTAATTGCAGTGCAAAATAAAAGTAAGTTTGGACTTGGGCAAGCTATTTGTCCAAGTCAGATTTAAGAAAACCCGGCATGGGCTTTTATTTTTGGAGCGAACTACAGGATGGTAGTAGGGAAATTCGCTCCCTCCAGGCAGGTCTTACAAGTGGCCCATGGCCACAGATTCCAGTTAAAAACCCTGCAGTAAAGGGTTTGGGTGTGTCAGACTTGGTTTGCAAACTTGCAGAGCAGGTGGCTCTGCAAAACTTAGCCTGTGAGGTAACACGGAGCCAAGCAGAGCCAAAAGGTCTGGCACCCCTCGGCGTGACACGGTGGTACAGTCATCCACGGCAACTGGTCTCTGACTAGGTCTGACTTTTGGACATTAAAAGACATTTGCTTTGAACTTTCCTGTAGTCCCTGCCTGTCTGTCACACTGCACCAACCCCGCTGCACTACAGGACTAAAAGTAAGTGGATAATTATCTCAAAAGCACTCTAATGAGCAACGTGGACAATTTTCTCATTAATACATCATCAATTAGGCAGAGTAAAGGTTTGGAGCGGATTTCAGGTGTGGCATTTTAGTTTGGAAAACCCGCAAACATGCAGTCAAAGGAGCTCTCAATGGAAGAGAAACGGACCATCATTAAGCTGAAATAAAACTGAAGCCAGCTGCAGAAAAGGCCTGGCACTCACCTTCCACTGTAGACCCATGGAGAACCTTTGTAATGCTTCTCATTCATTTACAGTATTAGGGCATATTCATAGTGGGTTTTTTTTATGTGAGTTTCCTTGGTTGAAAAATCCACATCTAAAAACTACTACTAAAAGACTTGTGGTTTTTGGCCCCGTTTTGTAGGCATATTCAGTTTTTTACACTTTTATGTTGTTTTTACCTTGTTTTGTCAACGTTCTTTTGTTGCAGCTTTAATTATAATGAGCTTAGGTTACTGAGTGTTTCTTGTAGAGTTTCTGCTCCTAAACCTTGAAAAAAATGCATTAAAAAAACATGCATTTTGCTGTGATTTACATGTGTAAAAGCACATCAAAGAACTGACATGATGCTTTTTTCTAACTCTGATAGAAAAATGCTAAATGCTCACTATAGAAATGTTTTATCTTTCAAATTAATAGGAAGCTTCTTCCAAGAAGCTTTTTAAGTGGATTTTGGCGCAGAATCCCTACTAGAAAACTCAGTGAGCTGTAAAACTATGTGTACTTTGAGGCCCAGATAGCCAGTGGAAGAATAGATGGAAGGTCAGTCATTGTGCCATACCGTGGGGAAACAGGGACAGCCACCAATGAGCAGGGGTGCCACTTATCATTGATCATAAGGAGCCATCCTCCGTGGCTAGGTAGACATATTAAAATAAGATAACATCATATGGTGAAATAGTGTCGCCTGGTGATATCAGGATATTTAATCACCCATTGTGGTAATATTTGTTTGTTTTTCCATTTTTAATGCATATCCAATAAAATTGATTGCTTTAAGGATTTTTATGATATACCTATTTGGATGAAATAAATACCATATTTAATGTGGTTTTCAAAACACCTATAAAAACTTCAGTGTATAGATACTCTAAAAGTCTATATTTCACAACATAGATGTATTATTCTGTCTGTGTATGGACTGCAATGCTCAGACTGACCACAGGTCTCTCAATCTGAACTAAAAGCTTCATAGATTCCTATGAAGCCGATAATTTGGGTAGGAGACCCCCTGCTGGTTGGAACTAGTGATGAGCGAACGTGCTGGGATAAGGTGTTATCTGAGCATGCTCGGGTGTTATCCAACTATCTTAGGCATGCTCGGATAATATATTCGAGTCCCTGAGGCTGCATGATTTGCCGCGATAGACAGCCGCAACACAAGCAGTGATTGCCTGTTTGTTTGTTAGGAAATTAGTAGGGTTAAACGTTGATCAGCAATTTCTAATGTTTCCAACAAAATTTACAAAACAATTTATTTTAGGGACCACATCACATTTGACAGAAAATACCCAAAAGTGACACATTGCATCCCTAACAAGATATTGGGGGCAGTTTAATATCGAAAAAGGATGCAACAGATTCCCTTAAATGTTATTATTGCTCCACAAAAAAACTAAGTAAAATGGGATTTAAAGGGAATCTATCAGCAGGTTTTTGCTACGTAATCTGAAGACCGCATGCTGTAGAGGTTAAAACACAGATTTCAGTGATATGTCTCTTATCACGCTCTGAGGTTTTGCTTACTTATAGTGATTGTTTTAGCAGCAGTAGCTTTTCATTGCTGTGAATAGCTGGTCTGTGAGCCATAGTCCCACAGACCCCCTCCTGTGATAGGCATCTCACTGTCTATGGACTTCGTACACAGAGAACCTGGTGTGGGCGGGGTTAGCTTTCTCAGCTCTGCTTCATTAACTAAATCTAAAAGCTCTGATTGTGTGATAACAGCTGCACTCAGTAATCTAAGTGATACATCGTTGGATTCAGCTTCTATTTGAGGCTGCTCTCAGACGAGGTAGCAAAAAACAGCTGACAAAATCACCTTTAACAAGTAAGTAATGCTACTTTTCTTATTTAATTTCTTCCACTTGGCTCAATTTTTGTTTATTACGGACAACCCCTTTAACAAACTGTAATAAAGGCTATGGAACCAGAAATTTAAAATATTGCTCAATTTTTCTTCTATAGCCTCAGTGTTGCACTGTCTATTGCTGGCTGCAGAATGAATTAACCTTCATTCCATCAGGGAGACTGTTTGGATAATAGGAGAATTTATAACTCAAATCCTCCTTCTTCTGAGCTCCTCTCAGCTGATTTATGTCCAAAAAGTTAAACTCAACATTCATATGGACATAAATCAGATTAGAGGAGCTCAGAAGAAGGAAGACATTGCACCTTATCTCTTATTCAAGTGAACAGGAGATAAGGTGTTATACCCAGTGGCAGCCATTAAACAATGTGTGGAGCTGCTGTGTTCTGCTGCCTACACTGCTAACATTTGGTAATCACCGGGGCAAATTTCATCTGTGGGGGTGCAGATTGTCAGACCATAACTAGTCTCATTATGATTAGTTCAGCTAATATGCTCGAAATCGGTCGCTGAATCTGAATTTGCCATATTCGTGCCATACTGGTACGCTATTAGTGCCGAATTTATGTTTGATGATCGGTTCCGAACATATTCGTTAATTTCTACTCCCATTGACGAATATTGCAAAAACATATTTAAAAATTCACTTAACTCTAATTAGGATGACATTTACAATTGACAGGTCATATTATTTAGTCTCAGACATCTTTATTTCATGATCTTTCCCCGTATATCTTCTCCAAATGTCAATTGTTAAGCTCAGGTTTCTGCTATAAATCTTTGTTCAGTACATCCAGACAGAAAATAAAAATTCTTGACCACTCTGGTAATTTCCAGTGATTTATTGTTCTTACTCAACAAATTAACTCTGTTGTTACCAATTACATCCAGACATATTACTTCCTTCATTACAGTTTACTCTGGGTAATTGTATTCAAGTGGAGCAAACTTGAACAAAAAAAATCCCATTATTGGAAGCACAATATAATAAAGGGAACCTGTCATGTCTCCAAATGCTGTAAACCTGCAGATATGGGGTTAATTTTAATTGTATTCTAAAGCTGCCCTGCAGTCATGCTGAAAGCCTCACTAGCAAGAGGAAAATAATTGTATTCTTCCCAGCAGCCTCCAGCTTTCAGCCATAAACGCATGGCTGATAAGGCATCAGTCACCATTTAGTACTTACTGAGCAGCGACTCTAAGCATGCCCTGGAACCTTAGCTGACAGTCAGCTCTGCAGTGTATCAGTGCAGCCACCACTTTGTTTCACTGTAGGCAGAATGCAATTTTCCTTGTACTCCTTTGTGACACCATACAGTTTTGAAGCCATCAGTTCCAAAAACATTTATCTTGTTCTCATCACTCCAATGAAGAGAGTCCCAGCAGACTTTATATTTTTCAGCATGGGCTCTAGCAAAATATAGACAGACTTCTTTGTGCATGGGATTTAGGAGATGCTTCCTTCATGGATGACACCAATGCATGCCATTACTCTGCAGTGTATGTCATATTGTGTCATGGGAAACACTCACCCCGGTTTCTGCTTCTACTTCTTTAGCTAACTTCAGTGAACTTGCATGTCAAATTTTTTCAACCCTTCTCATCAGAATACGCTCCTATTTAGGTATTATCTTCCATGGCCAGCCTCGACGTCTCTGTGAAATGGTTGCAGTTCCATCTGTGTTACATTTTTTTAATCAATTTTACTGGAATATTTTGACTCATAAGTAAAGCTTTGCTGCTCTTGTAGCTTTTGCCTTTCCTGTGTAAAGAAATTATTTTCTCACTCAGGTCTTGTGACATTTATCTTCCATGTGGTGCCATTGCTGAGGAGGGGTCTTATTTGGTAAGTAATGCCCTTTTATAGTCCTGTTTGCTGGACACCTGTATAATGAATAATTATAGTAACCTGTGGTTTAATTCTTATTAATTATAATTTTGTGGTGTAAACTTTATTTTTCCTCCTATAACTTTCAATAAGGTGTACTCATTTTTGCAACATGGTCCTTAACCCCTTTACCTTCCAAGGTGGTTTGCACGTTAATGACCAAGCTCATTTTTACAATTCTGACCACTGTGACTTATGTGGTAATACCTCTGGAACGCTTCAACGAATCCCACTGATTCTGAGAATGTTTTTTTTTGGCGACATATTGTACTTCATGATAGGGTTAAAATTTCTTTGGTATGACTTGCGTTTATTTGTAAAAAAAAAAAAAACACGGAAATTTGGCAAAAAATTTAGCAATTTTCCAACTGTGAATTTTCATGCCCTTAAATCACAGAGATATGTCACAAAAAATACTTAATAAATAACGTTACCCACATTTCTACTTTACATCAGCACAATTTTGTAACCAACTTTTTTTTCCTTAGGAAGTTATAAGGGTTAAGAGTTGACCAGCAATTTCTCATTTTTCCAACAAAACCATTTCTTTTAGGGACCACATCACATTTGAAGTCACTTTGAGTGGTCTATATGACAGAAAATACCCAAAAGTGACACCATTCTAAAAACTGCACCCCTCAAGGTGCTCAAAACCACATTCAAGAAGTTTATTTACCCTTCAGGTGCTCCACAGGAATTTTTGGAATGTGGGGGAAAAAAAATGAACATTTCACTTTTTTTTCACCAAAAATTTACCGTATTTTTCGGACTATAAGATGCACCGGACCATAAGATGCACCCCAAATTTGGGGTGAAAATTGCAGAAAAAAGGATTTTTTTTATAAGATGGGGGTCCGTCTTATTGTCCGAGTTTACAGTATCTTACCTGAGGGCTGGCGGTGGCAGAGCAGGGTCACAGGAGGCATGGTGTCAGCAGAGGTGGGGTGATGCGGTACGGCGTGCACCTGAGCAGGGTCCCTTACTGCTTAGGTGGGCGACGCCACAGCCTGGTATCCAAGGGGGGGTTGCAGCAGTGGTGTGGCGATGGCAGAGGTGCGGAGATAATGAGCGGTATGGCGTGAGCAGGGTCCCTTCCACAGGTGAGGTGACGCAGCGGCCCGGTATGCAATGTGAGCAGCAGAGCCAGGTTAATCACTAGTTTATCGGTGGCGGCCATCTTTCTGAGGCCACGCGTGCGCAGATGGACTGCTCTGCTTCCCGGGGCTTCAGGAAAATGGCCACAGGAGGCTGCGCATGCGCAGATGGAGATCGCGGCGGCCATTTTCCTGAAGCCGAGATCTAAATCTGCGAACTAGACTTCAGGAAAATGGCCGCTGCGATCTCCATCTGCGCACGCGCGGCCTCCCGTGGCCATTTTCCTGAAGCCCCGGGAAGCAGAGCACTCCATCTGCGCATGCGCAGCCTCAGGAAGATGGCCGCCGCCACCGATAAACTGGTGATTAACCCGGCTCTGCTGCTCACATTGCATACCGGGCCGCTGCGTCACCTTACCTGTGGAAGGGACCCTGCGCACATCATACCGCTCATCATCCCCGCACCTCTGACGCCGCACCTCTGCCACCACACCACTGTGGGTAAGCCTGCATTACGACTATAAGACGCACCCCCTATTTTCCCCCTTTTTGGGGGGGGGGGAAAAGTGTGTCTTGTAGTCCGAAAACACGGTACTTCAGAGACAATTTTTTTTTATTTTGACAAGGGTAACGAGAAAAAATGGACCCAAAAATTTGTTGTGTAATTTCTCCTGAGCATGCCAATGCCCCATATGAGGAAGAAAATCACTGTTTAGGCGCACAGCAGAGTTCAGAAGGGAAGTAGCGCCATTTGACTCTTTAAATGCAAAATTTGCAGGACAATTGGTGGACATCATGTCACATTTGGAAAGCCTCTGATGTGCCTAAACAGTGAAAATCCCCCACAAGTTACACCATTTTGGAAACTAGACCCGTCCAGGAACTGATCTCAATGTGTCGTGAGCACATTAAATCCTCAGGTGCTTCACAGAAGCTTGGAATGTTGATATGTAAAAATAAAAATAATCTAATTTTTCCCACAAATATGTTTTTAGCAAAACATATTGCTTTTTCAAAAGGGTAACAGGAGAAATCGCACCATACAATTTGTTGTGCAATTTCTCCTGAGTACACCGATGCCCAGTATGAAGGAGAAAACTACTGTTTGGACACACAGCAGGGTTCGGAAGGGAAGTAGTGTAATTTGACTTTTTGAATGTAAAATTTCCAGGAATCATTAGCAGACTTCATGTCCCATTTGGAGAGCACCAGATGTGCCTAAACAGTGGAAACCCCCCACAAGTGACCCCATTTTGGAAACTAGACCCGCAGGGAATGTATTTAGATGTGTGGTGAGTACCTTGAACCTCCAGGTGCTTCACGGAAGTTTAGAACGTTGAGTCGTGAAAATAAATTACATTTTCCCCACAAAAATGTTGTTTTGGCCCAAGATTTTGCATTTTCATAAGAACAGGAGAAATTGCACTATACAATTTGTTGTGCAATTTCTTTTGAGTACGCCGATACCCCATATATGGGGGAATACTACTTTTGAGGCACTGTGCAAAGCTCAGAAGGGAACAGACACCATATTAGAGTTCAAATTTAGCTGGAATGTGAACTCATTCAATCTACACTCCCCAATGAATTCATCTAGGGGTGCAGTGATCATATTGACAACCACATGTGCCACACAGACTAAAGGACTAATAGGAATTTTTTTTTACAACAAACTGAAGTCCATTTTTTTCCTGAGTGCACCAATACCCTACATGTAATTGGGAAATATTTTTCAGGCACAGTGCAAAGTTCAAAAGGCAAGGAGTGCCACATTTTACTGTTATGGTTTGCAGGTACCATGACGCACTGGGAGAGCCCATGATGTCCCAGAACAGCAGAATCCCCAATAAGTGACCCCATTTTGCAAACTAAACCTCTCCATGAATTCAAGTAGGGGTGCAGTGATCATATTGACACCATGGGTGTGTCACGCATTGGACAATGAAGAAAAAATAACTACATTTTTACCACCAAAATTTTGTTTTAGCCCCAGATTTTACATTTTTACACAAGAAGTGGGTAAAAATGGCACCAAAATTTGTCCCACAATTTCTACTGAAAGTGGCAATACCCCATATGTGGCTGTACATTACTACTTAAGTCATCCGGAAAGACTCGGGAGTAGGGTTGAGCGACTTTTGCTTTTTTTAGGATCGAGTCGGGTTTCGTGAAACCCGACTGTCTCGAAAGTCGGATCGTGTGAAATCGGCCGATTATTGTGCAAAGTCGGGGGGCCGACCGAAACACGAAACCCAATGCAAGTCAATGGGGATATTTTTTTATTTTTTTTTTAATCTCTCTCTCTCTCTCTCATTTGTGTTTCACTGTGGAAATCGCTATATCCCAAACGTTAACATGGCGGTTTTACCCCCTGTGACGCCGCACAAAGCGAGCCGGAACCCATGTCATCACACTGCACACACTCCTTCATTGGCTTAAAAAATGTCGGGGAAAGCGTCATGCAAAACGCGACTTTGGCGCGAAGATCGCCGACCGTGTGGCCGATCCCACGCTGGGGTCGGGTCGGGTTTCACGAAACCCGACTTTGCCAAAAGTCGGCGACTTTTGAAAATGACCGATCCGTTTCGCTCAACCTTACTCGGGAGGAATGGAGCGCTATTTGCCTCTTGAAGCGCAGATTTTCCTAGAACAGTTTGCGGACTTCATATACAGAGCCCCTAATTGCTAGAAGAGCAGAATCCCCCCTTAAGTGACCCCATTTTGGAAACTATATCCCTTGGGGAATTTATCTACAGGTGTAGGGAAAATTTTGACTCCATGGTATTTTCCAGAAACAAGCAGCAATGAATGTTGCCGAGTGAAAATTGTAAACTGCTGTTGTAGTAACCAGTACGCTGTAGTGACCAGCACTTTGCAGTCACCAGTACATTGCAGTCACCAGTATGTTATGCCCAACCCTAGCTTCTGGAGGCATGCATGAGTGAGGGCTTGATTTTTTTTTGTGGATTGAGTTAAAGCTTTTATTGGGAACATTTTACATATCATTTGGGATCACATTTATCCGGATCTCTACGTTGAGCACTTTGGGGTTTCCATCAAAATCTCCTAGTGACGTGACAGATGAAACTCCCGAGGGATCCATTTACTATAATGAGGAAGCAGAGTTACTGTGGACTTCATCTGGCCTCTGTTCAGTGTTGTCCTTTTTTTTTCTTCTTTTTTTAGAACTGCACAAAACTGTGGTCAACGTTACTTTTATGCAATCCTAAAAAGACATTAGGCTACGTTCACATTTGCGTTGTGCGCCGCAGCGTCGGCGCCGCAACGCACAACGCAAACAAAAACGCAGTTGCGTTTTGAACAAAAAACGCTGCGTTTTGCGCCGCATGCGCCCCCCAAAATCTATACAATGTTTTGCATATTTATTGGAAAACGCATGCGTCGTACAACGCACCACGACGCAAGTACTTGCGTCGTCTGCGTTGTCAATACAAATCAATGGTAAAAAAGGCGCATCGACGACGCAAAAGCGACGCAAACACGACGCATGCGTTTTTTTAAAAGTCAGCGCCGCAAAAAAAATGCAACATGTTGCGTTTGCCGCGCCCTGACAGGTGCGCCCTAACGCCGCATGCGGCGTACGACGCACCAAAACGCATGACAACGCATGTACATGCGGCGCCATGCGGCCCCCAATGTTAAAGATAGGGCCGCACGACGCATGCGTTTTGTTGCGGCGACGACGCTGCGGCGCACAACGCAAATGTGAACGTAGCCTTACTGGATCACAGGTCCTATGGCGTCTACAGTGCCTCCATAGGCCTCATTATAGGGAATTGTCCGCCAGAGGTTCCATCTGAATCATTTATTTCAGAGATTTACACGGAAACCCCTGTGCAAGCACTCAAAGCAGAGCAAAGGATAAATGTGCTCCGAGCCTTACTGCAATCTTTAGGAGGCAGAACGAAAAAAAAATCATCAGCATGTGAAGAATTGGTTTTATTTATTTTTTACGCTGTTTGTCATGCGGTATAAGTGATTAGGCAACTTTATTCTGCGGGTTGGTGCAATTGCAGCGATACCAGATTTATATCGGGTTTTTCTGTTCGGCTGCTGTCACACAGTAAAAGACGCTTAATAGTGTTTGCAACACCACATTTTAAGATCTATAATTTTTCCATGTTTTGGCCCCCAGAGTCATGTGATGGCTTGTTTTTTGCGGGATGAGTTGGCGTTTTTATTGGTAAAATTTTTGGGCACATGACATTTTTTGATCGCTTTTTATTACGATTTTTGAAAGGATTGTTAAGAAAAGGCCATTCAAAAATTTTGGGAGATTCACAAGAAGTGGACTGCTGCTGGAGTCATTGCTTCAAGAGCCACCACACACAAATGTATCCAGGACAGGGGCTACAAGTGTCGCATTCCTTGTGTCAAACCACTAATGAACAATAGACAATGCCAGAAGCATCTTACCTGGGCCAAGGAGAAAAAGAACTGGACTGCTGCTCAGTGGTCCAAGGTGTTGTTTTCAGATGAAAGTAATTTTGCATTTCATTTGGAAATCAAGGTCCCAAAGTCTGGAGGAAGAGTGGGTTTTTCAGCGATTCCATGCTTATTTATATCCATCTTTTTTATTGCGTTTTATTCCACTTTTTGTTCATTGGTACGATGGTTTTATGGTGTTCACTAGAGGGTTTAACTAGTGGGACAGTTTTATAGGTCAGGTTGTTGCGGGCACAGCGATATCAAATATGTGTACTTATCTTGTTTATATATATTTTTTTCAAACAATTATTTATAGATACAATACCTTTTGATTTAAATTTTTTTTTTTTACTTTGTCCCACTATGGGACTATGATTTTTTGCAGGCTGATTGCTACTACAGCATGGATATGCAGCAGCATTCCCATGCTGTATAAACTGTCAGCTGTGCACTGACAGAGAAACTTGCTGATCATGCACTGCACATGAACAGCAAGTTTCTTAGCTCTGGACAACACCGGGTCATCATGGCAATGATTGGGACCCCGTGTCACGCCACTGGGTCTCCGATCCAAAGGCAGAGGGGCTGTCAGCCCTCTGCCTGCTCCCGGAATGCTGCAGTCGCGTTCGATCGCAGCATTTCAGGGGGTTAAAGTGCTGACAGGGGTCACGCACCGGTGGCCCGGGGCGGTAGTCCCAGCCGAGTCAAATAAGCCATAGTCAGTATACACCCCGGGACCTTGTAAATAAAAGAGACAGGGCAGATGCAGCCCCCAGACAAATTACCTCTTCTCCTCAGTCACTGCAGTCCAGACTATCAGGATCCAGGAGCACAGTTATAATCCAACAGTGAAAACTATTTATTTGGTAGGATTAACGGGGTAAGAAAAAGGTAGAAAGGTAGAAAAGATAGCTGCAGTAAATATAGCAAAACTTCCCTCTCTTTCTCTATTCCCCTCACTGCAGTGTCAGAAGCAGCAGCAGTAGTAGTGGAGCTTCAGTGAACGGTATTTGGACGCATATAGTCCCTTCGGTGGAGCACTCACTCAGTCTCTGTGCCTGACAGTCCTAGCAGCAAATATTCTGCCCAGCCGGGGGTCCCTTCTGTCCCGGACAGGGACACACTCATGCCCAAGACGGGGGCTTCTGTCACGTACGGGGACGCAAATATGCCGTTATCTGGACCATTAAAGTCACTTCGGCGGGGCACCTATGTAGTCCTGTGCCCACTTCACTGCCCGCGGGTCCGGGGGCAGCACTTTCTCTCCCTCCAGGGGAGTCCTTGGCTCCAGATGCTGGATCACAACTTGCCATGGTCATGTCTGGCCGGGCTCTGCTGCCGAAAGCAGAGCTTCCTGCTACTTGGAGGCTGCTAACCCAGCTCCTGTCATTAACTCTCTCTATCCCTGCACTAATCATGTCTAAGGGTAGTTTCACATTTGCGGTTGAGTCCGCAGCGTCTTGTCTGCAACTGCAAACGCATGCAAAAATGCATGCTAATGCATGCTAACGTAGCGTTTTTTTTATCTGCATCAGCTTACGCATGGTGGCAAAAAAAATACTGCGTTTGCAATTTTTATGCGCATGCATTCGATATTTCCAGGAGGGCGTGTCTCAATGGGCGTGTCTAAATCAGTTCCTGGACATGCGCAAGTGCACTGAATGCATGCGTACTGTGAGATAGCGCTTACCGCATGTGTTGGGGGACACTCGCTTGGCAACGGGAAACACTCAGACAGGCATGGTTTTTCACTTAAACTGTCTATCCGGTTTACTTTATGCAGCATAAACCGGGACATGCACAGTTCATTATATAGATTTCATATACGGCTTCAGCTCACAGACACTAAACATGCTGGACTTCTCACTTCGTCCAGTTACCATGGGTGACCGTACGCCGAAAAGTTCATCAATGTCCGTGGAACACAACAAGCACCAACAGTCTGTTCCACTGGCAGATACGGCTCTGCTGTTATGATAGCCCCCTTCTCGGGTGTTTCCTTTCTGGATCTCCTGCTCCACACGCTGACCTCCTGTCAGTCCTCTCTCCTCCAGGGAAACTGCCGAACAGGGATCACCAACTTGCCTGGCAGGCACACATCAGTCAGTCCAGATCCCCCAATGCAGTGCCATCACGGACTCTGCACACAAGGCCTCTCTGTGCGCTATTCAGGATGTCTGTCCCCACCTGGGGCAATCCAACACACAGGCCCCCAGGTCCAAGGCCTCCCCATGTGCTCTTCAGGGATCGGGTCCTACTCCCAACACAGAGGCCTTCCAGGACCTGGCACACAGACCACTCAGGTCCATACATAGGAAACATGTGACCCATACCCTGGTCACATTACATACTTGTAACCACTCCCATAGGTGGGTGGTGTGTGTGTGGCTAGTTCGACCACCCAGCTCCCAAACTAGCCCTGCCAGCCTCCCTCTAAAACAACACAATTACTTGTGGGACTACAGGTCCCAGAACAACCTTACTTCAGGCTTACAGTGCAGAGTATCTTCCTCTGCGACACACATAGCGGCCATTCACAATAATGCCGGACTTTGCCACATCACCACAGTTATGCCTGCCATTGCCATGCATTCCTATGGCCTCAATACACCTCCATGCGTATTCTGGGGAGACCATGCAGCGCCCCCTACCTGTAACAGAGGTCACTGCATCACAGTACACAAAGACATGCGTACGCATGCGTTCCCATAGACAGTAATGTGTTTTTTTAATGCACTCATCCGCATGCACATGCCTGTGCATATTTGACAGAAATTTGCCTCCTCAAAAATTGCAACATGGTGCGTTAGCCACGCCCTGCCGCACACCACGAAAAGACACATGCGTAAGCAAATGCAGGCAAACGCATACAAACTCATGAACCTGCGTCCACAATGTAAAAGATATGAAATCAAGATGCATGCGGATGTATGCATCAGAAACGCTGTGGACACAACCGCAAATGTGAAACCGGCCTTATACAGTGCAATGACAATATTCATTGACATGACAGATATAAAATATTTCACAGTACATATGAGAAATGGCACATTAACCCAATTAAACATAAAGGAACCATTCAGGTGCCGCTCGGGCTACATGTGCCTGGTATGCAGGAAGGTACATGAGGTTCTTGCCACCTCCTTAAACCGACACTTAGTGATGGGTGTCAGATGTCAGAATGAGCTGACACCCAGCAATGATCACCCGTGCACCCCCCGTGGCTGTTCACAGAGTGCTGTATCGAAGCATATTAATGGAAAGTTGAGTGGAAGGAAAAAGTGTGGTAGAAAAAGGTGCACAAGCAACCGGGATAACCGCAGCCTTGAAAGGGTTGTTAAGAAAAGTCCATTCAAAAATTTTGGGGAGATTCACAAGGAGTGGACTGCTGCTGGAGTCATTGCTTCAAGAGCCACCGCACACCGACATATCCAGGATATGGGCTACAAGTGTCACATTCCTTGTGTCAAACCACTCATGACCAATAGACAATGCCAGAAGTGTCTTACCTGGGCCAAGGAGAAAAAAGAACTGGACTGCTGCTCAGTGGTCCAAGGTGTTGTTTTCAGATGAAAGTAATTTTGCATTTCATTTGGAAATCAAGGTCCCAAAGTCTGGAGGAAGAGTGGAGAGGCTACAATCCAAGCTGCTTGAGATCTAGTATGAAATTTCTGCAATCAGTGATGGTTTGGGGATCCATGTCATCTGTTGGTGTAGCTCCACTGTGTTTTATCAAGACCAAAGTCAGCTAACAGTCTACTAGGACATTTTAGAGCACTTCGTGCTTCCCCCTTCCGACAAGCTTTTTTTGAAGATGGAAATGTCATTCTCCAGCAGGACTTGGCACCTGTCCACACTGCCAAACGTACCAACAACAGTATCACTGTGCTTGATTGTCCAGCAAACTCTCCTGTCCTTAACCACATAGAGAATCTTTGGGGTATTGTCAAGAGGAAGATGAGAGACACAAGACTCAACAATCCAGACGAGCCGATGGCTGCTATCAAAGCAACCTGGGCTTCCATAACACCTCAGCAGTGCCACAGGCTGATCGCTTCCATGCCACGCCGTATTGATGCAGTAATTGATGCAAAAGGAGCCCCGACCAAGTATTGAGTGCATTTACTGAACATACATTTCAGTAGGCCAACATTTTGGATTTTAAAATCCTTTTTCAAGCTGGTGTTCTAAATATATATATCTACTATATAATTTTCTAAGGGGTACTTCCGTCTGTCCTTCTGTCTGTAACGGTTATTCGGTCGCTGATTGGTCTCGCCAGCTGCCTGTCATGGCTGCCGCGACCAATCAGTGACGCGCACAGTCCGGAAGAAAATGGCCGCTCCTTACTCCCCGCACTCACTGCCCGGCGCCCGCATACACCCCTCCGCTCACACAGGGTTAATGCCGGCGGTAACGGACCGCGTTATGCCGCGGGTAACGCACTCCGTTACCGCTGCTATTAACCCTGTGTGACCAAGTTTTTTACTATTGACGAAGCGTATGCAGCGCCAATAGTAAAAACATCTAATGTTAAAAATAAAAAAAATAAAAAATGATTATATACTCACCTACGATGCCTTTCCAGCTCCTCGCGATGCAACCGGCACGTTCCGTTGGCACGGATGGTCTGGCAGAAGGACCTGCCATGACATCACGGTCATGTGACCGCGACGTCATCACAAGTCCTGCGTGGAAAGGACCTGCCGTGACGTCACGGTCATGTGACCGCTACACGGTCACGTGACCGCGACGTCATCACACCCTGGGACCGGAAGCTGCCGCCTGCACCGCACACAGGCGACACAGCTAAAACGGAAGGTGAGTATATGTTTATTTTTTATTTTTTTTACCTGTGTCATACGTGGCTGGCCAATATACTACATAGCTGGGCAATATACTACATAGCTGGGCAATATACTACATAGCTGGGCAATATACTACATAGCTGGGCAATATACTACGTGGCTCTGTGCTGTATACTACGTCACTGGGCAATATACTACGTAGCTGGGCAATATACAACGTGGCTGGGCAATATACAACGTGGCTGGGCAATATACTACGTGGCTGGGCAATATACTACGTGGCTGGGCATACTACTACTACGTGGACATACATATTCTAGAATACCCGATGCGTTAGAATCGGGCAACCATCTAGTGTATAAATAAATAATTAGAACAGAGCCACATATGGGTCCACTCATGGACAGAAACTCCCAAGGAATATCACAAATCAGGAAGAAGGAGTCAGCAAACTGCCAATTAAGTATAAAGATTACAACATTTATTAAATGGCATCAAAGTTAGAAATTCAAGTACCATCTAGTGTATGTATATATATATATATATATATATATATATATATATATATATATACACACACACCTAGTATTCTAATTTACTGATATTATGACTTTTGTGTTTGGGTTTTCAATGATTGTAAGCTACAGTATAATCATCAACATTAGCAGAAATAAACACTTGAAATAGATCACTCTGTTTGTAATGACTCTATATGAGTTTTCACTTTTTGTATTGAAGAACTGAAATAAATTAACTTTTATATGATATTCTAATTTATATATATAAACAAATACGGTAGTTAAAAAAAAAATCTGAACTTTGCAGAAAAAGAATAAATTGTGTTGCCATCTTCTAAGAATTTTTTTTTTAGGTCTTGTTTTTTTGTGCACTGAGCTATAGTTTTATTGATACCATATGATGTTTTGACGTCTTTTTATTGCATTTTTGTGAGAGGAGTGGAGGGAATTAAAAGAAACCTGTCACCAGCAAAAACTCTATTAACCTACAAATATGGGGTTAATCTGCAGGTTAATAGCGTTACTAATCTGTCATGATTCCCAATGGCAGGGACATAGGCAAAAACAGGACTAGCTCTAGGATGATGGAATCTAAGCTGACCGCGATGCTGAACCTCACACACAACTACCAGTGGCCGGGGAACGTACCTGCGTTTTATCCCTAGACGTCTCGCACCAGCCGGAGATCTAGCTACCCCTAATAGAGGAAACACAGACCTGGCTTGCCTCCAGAGAAAACCCCAAAGTAATAGTAGCCCCCAACATATAATGACGGTTAGTTAAGAAGAAAACACATACGTAGTATGAATACAGGTTGAGCAAAGAGAGGCCCACTAACTAGATAGCAGAAAATACAAAAGTGGACTTCGCGGTCAACTCAAAACCCTACAAAATACCATCCTGAAGTGACTTTAAACTCCGGTATCAACTCATGACACCGGAGTGGTCACTTCAGTTCACTAGAGCTTCCAGCAGCAAGATTCATATAAATGCACGCTGGACAAAAGATACAAATGATCAAACTTATCTGACTCAGCAGACTTGGAGCAGGTAGCAAGTAACAGAGGAGCTCTGGTAACATTGCTAGCCGGCAAGTAAATGAGTGAGAAGCCAGACTATATAGGAAACTCCCATTTCCTGATGGGAACAGGTGCACTGGAGATAGAAGACAGAAGTCAACCAGTACCACCAGTAGCCACCAGAGGGAGCCCACAAACAGAATTCACAACAGTACCCCCCCCTTGAGGAGGGGGCACCGAACCCTCATGAGAACCACCAGGGCGATCTGGACGAGCCCTATGAAAGGCGCGAACCAAATCAGAGGCATGAACATCAGAGGCAGTCACCCAATAATTATCCTCCTGACCGTATCCCTTCCACTTGACCAAATATTGAAGTCTCCGTCTGGAAATGCGAGAGTCCAAAATCTTCTCCACAACATACTCCAATTCACCCTGCACCAACACAGGAGCAGGAGGCTCAACAGAAGGAACAACCGGTATCTCGTACCTCCGCAACAAGGACCGATGGAAGACATTATGAATAGTGAAAGATGCTGGTAGGTCCAAACGAAACGATACAGGATTAAGAATCTCCAAAATCTTATAAGGACCTATGAACCGAGGTTTAAACTTAGGAGAAGAAACCTTCATAGGGACAAAACGAGAAGACAACCACACCAAGTCCCCAACGCGAAGACGATTACCAGCACGACGACGATGATTAGCAAACTGCTGAGTCTTCTCCTGGGACAACTTCAAGTTGTCCACCACATGACTCCAAATCTGGTGCAATCTATCCACCACAGTGTCCACTCCAGGACTATCCGAAGATTCCACCTGACCAGATGAAAAACGAGGGTGAAACCCCGAATTGCAGAAGAAAGGAGAAACCAGAGTGGCAGAACTAGCCCGATTATTAAGGGCAAACTCCGCCAACGGCAAAAAGGCGACCCAGTCATCCTGATCAGCAGACACAAAACACCTCAAATAAGTCTCCAAGGTCTGATTAGTTCGCTCCGTCTGGCCATTCGTCTGAGGATGGAAAGCAGACGAAAAAGACAAATCAATGCCCATCCTGGCACAGAACGCCCGCCAAAATCTAGACACAAATTGGGATCCCCTGTCAGAAACGATGTTTTCCGGGATACCATGTAGACGAACCACATTCTGAAAAAATAGAGGAACCAACTCCGATGAAGAAGGCAACTTGGGCAAGGGTACCAAATGAACCATTTTAGAAAAACGGTCACACACCACCCAGATGACGGTCATTTTCTGAGAAACCGGGAGATCCGAAATAAAGTCCATAGAGATGTGCGTCCAAGGCCTCTTCGGAATAGGCAAGGGCAACAACAATCCACTAGCCCGAGAACAACAAGGCACATCCCGAGACAGGGAAGGCCACCAGAAGGACCTGGCCACCAAATCTCTGGTACCAAAGATTCCAGGGTGGCCTGCCAACACAGAAGAATGAACTTCCAAGATGACTCTACTGGTCCACTCATCTGGAACAAACAGTCTCCCAGGCGGTCAACGAACAGGCCTATCCACTTGAAACTCCTGCAAAGCACGTCGCAAGTCTGGAGAGACAGCAGACAATATGACCCCATCCTTAAGGATACCCGTAGTCTCAGAATCACCAGGGGAGTCAGGCTCAAAACTCCTAGAAAGGGCATCTGCCTTCACATTTTTTGAACCTGGTAGGTATGAGACCACAAAATTAAACCGGGAGAAAAACAACGACCAGCGCGCCTGTCTAGGATTCAGACGCCTGGCTGACTCAAGGTAAATCAGATTCTTGTGATCAGTCAAGACCACCACCTGATGCCTAGCACCCTCTAGCCAATGACGCCACTCCTCAAAAGCCCACTTCATAGCCAAGAGTTCCCGATTACCAACATCATAATTTCGCTCGGCGGGCGAAAACTTTCGAGAAAAGAACGCACATGGTCTCATCACCGAGCAATCGGAACTTCTCTGCGACAAAACCGCTCCGATCTCTGAAGCATCAACTTCGACCTGAAAAGGAAGTGAAACATCAGGCTGGCGCAACACAGGAGCAGAAGAAAAGCGGTGCTTAAGCTCCCGAAAGGCCTCCACAGCCGCCGAGGACCAATTGGAAACATCAGCACCCTTCTTAGTCAAATCCGTTAGAGGCTTAACAACACTCGAAAAACCAGTTATAAATCGACGATAGAAATTAGCAAAGCCCAAGAATTTCTGAAGACTCTTAAGGGAAGTCGGTTGCGTCCAATCACAAATAGCCCGAACCTTGACAGGATCCATCTCAATAGAAGAAGGGGAAAAAATGTACCCCAAAAAAGAGATCTTCTGAACCCCAAAAATACACTTTGAACCCTTTACAAACAAAGAATTGGCCCGCAAAACCTGAAAAACCCTCCTGACCTGTTGAACATGCGACTCCCAGTCATCGGAAAAAATCAAAATATCATCCAAATACACAATCATAAATTTATCCAGATATTCACGGAAAATATTGTGCATAAAGGACTGAAAGACTGAAGGGGCATTAGAAAGACCAAAAGGCATTACCAGATACTCAAAATGGCCCTCGGGCGTATTAAATGCAGTTTTCCACTCGTCTCCCTGCTTAATCCGCACCAAATTATACGCACCCCGAAGGTCAATCTTAGAGAACCACCTTGCCCCCTTAATACGAGCAAACAAATCAGTCAACAGTGGCAAAGGATACTGATATTTGACTGTAATCTTATTCAACAGCCGATAATCAATACAAGGCCTCAGGGAACCATCTTTTTTACCCACGAAAAAAAAACCTGCTCCTAAAGGGGATGAGGATGAACGAATATGTCCCTTTTCCAAGGACTCCTTAATATACTCTCGCATAGCAGCATGCTCTGGCACAGACAGATTGAACAAGCGACCTTTAGGAAATTTGCTGCCAGGAATCAAATCTATAGCACAATCGCAATCCCTGTGAGGAGGGAGCGAACTAAGTTTAGGCTCCTCAAAAACATCACAATAGTCAGACAAAAATGCCGGAACCTCAGAGGGAGTAGATGAAGCAATGGAAACCAAAGGTGCTCCCCCATGAACCCCCTGACATCCCCAGCTTAATACGGACATTGTTTTCCAGTCAAGAACTGGGTTGTGAGTTAGTAACCATGGCAATCCAAGCACTAAGACATCATGCAAATTATGCAACACAAGGAATCGAATCACCTCCTGATGGTCTGGAGTCATACACATAGTCACTTGTGTCCAGTATTGAGGTTTATTCCTAGCCAATGGCGTGGAGTCAATACCCTTCAAAGGAATAGGGACTTCCAGAGACTCTAGACTAAACCCACAGCGCCTGGCAAAGGACCAATCCATAAGATTCAAGGCGGCGCCAGAGTCCACATAAGCATTCACGGTAATAGATGATAATGAACAAATCAAAGTCACAGACAAAAGAAACTTAGACTGCAAGGTGCTACCTGCAAAAGACTTATCAACCCTTTTTGTGCGTTTAGAGCATGCTGATATAACATGAGCAGAATCGCCACAATAGAAGCACAACCCATCTTTACGCCTATAATTCTGCCGTTCACTTCTGGACAGAATTCTATCACATTGCATATTCTCCGGTGCCTGCTCAGAAGACACCGCCAAATGGTGCACAGGTTTGCGCTCCCGTAAACGCCGGTCAATCTGGATAGCCATTGTCATGGACTCATTCAGACCTGTGGGCGTAGGAAACCCCACCATTACATCTTTAACTGCGTCAGAGAGACCCTCTCTGAAATTCGCCGCCAGGGCGCACTCATTCCACTGAGTAAGCACAGACCATTTTCGAAATTTTTGACAATATACCTCAGCTTCATCATGCCCCTGAGAGAGGGCTATCAAGGCCTTTTCAGCCTGAATCTCCAAATTAGGTTCCTCATAGAGCAACCCCAGCGCCAGAAAAAACGCATCCACATTGAGCAGCGCAGGGTCCCCTGGCGCCAATGCAAATACCCAATTCTGGGGGTCACCCCGCAGCAAGGAAATAACAATCTTAACCTGCTGAGCGGGGTCTCCAGCGGAGTAAGATCTCAGAGAAAGATACAATTTACAATTGTGCTTACAATTCAAAAAACGAGATCTATCTCCAGAAAAAAACTCTGGTATAGGAATTTTAGGTTCAGACATAGGAGCATGTATGACGAAATCCTGTATATTTTGCACCTTAGAAGCAAGATTATTCAGATTTGAAGCTAAACTCTGGATATCCATTTCTCAGCAGCTGAGATCTAAGCCATTCAGGGATTAAGAGGAGGGGAAAGAAGCAGACTGCAATTATGGCTAGACAGACTTCAGAGTAAAAAAAAAGGTGTCAGAAACTTCTTTTCTCTCCTTCTTCAGCCAATACTTAACACATTAGCGGCCGGCTATACTGTCATGATTCCCAATGGCAGGGACATAGGCAAAAACAGGACTAGCTCTAGGATGATGGAATCTAAGCTGACCGCGATGCTGAACCTCACACACAACTACCAGTGGCCGGGGAACGTACCTGCATTTTATCCCTAGACGTCTCGCACCAGCCGGAGATCTAGCTACCCCTAATAGAGGAAACACAGACCTGGCTTGCCTCCAGAGAAAACCCCAAAGTAATAGTAGCCCCCAACATATAATGACGGTTAGTTAAGAAGAAAACACATACGTAGTATGAATACAGGTTGAGCAAAGAGAGGCCCACTAACTAGATAGCAGAAAATACAAAAGTGGACTTCGCGGTCAACTCAAAACCCTACAAAATACCATCCTGAAGTGACTTTAAACTCCGGTATCAACTCATGACACCGGAGTGGTCACTTCAGTTCACTAGAGCTTCCAGCAGCAAGATTCATATAAATGCACGCTGGACAAAAGATACAAATGATCAAACTTATCTGACTCAGCAGACTTGGAGCAGGTAGCAAGTAACAGAGGAGCTCTGGTAACATTGCTAGCCGGCAAGTAAATGAGTGAGAAGCCAGACTATATAGGAAACTCCCATTTCCTGATGGGAACAGGTGCACTGGAGATAGAAGACAGAAGTCAACCAGTACCACCAGTAGCCACCAGAGGGAGCCCACAAACAGAATTCACAACACTAATCTGCCCGATGCCTGCACTGGCTCTGCATTGGGGCCGTCTATATCAGTCAGGGTTGGGGGTGTATAGTCAAAGCATTAACTGAACCCATGCCGGCCCCACCCCCGTGACTGAAACCTGAACGCTGCATGGGGAATAAAGTTAATTTTCTTCCCACAGCATTCGGAAAAGTAGCGGGTGCCCGACAGGTTAGTAACGCTATTAACCTGACCTGCAGATTAAGTTCATATGTGCAGGTTAAAGGGCCACTGTCACCCCCCTCCAGCCGTTATAAACTAAAAGAGCCACCTTGTGCAGCAGTAATGCTGCATTCTAACAAGGTGGCTCTTTTAGTTTTTGGTTCAAGTATTCCGAAAATAAAGCGTTTTTAAACTTAGTCAAAATACCTGTCTTTAGACAGGGAGGCGGGTCCTCACTCCCCAGCTTCAACCGCTACTCTGCCGTCACTCCAATCTTCAGTGGCTTTCGGCGCCGCCCCCTCAGCGCTGTTTACGCTTCAAAACCGGCGCCTGCGCTGTGTACTACTGTGCTGCGCAGGCGCAGTGAACTCTGGCCATCTGACGTCACAGCCAGGCTTGCAGACTAAAAGAGCCACCTTGTTAGAATGCAGCATTACTGCTGCACAAGGTGGCTCTTTTAGTTTATAACGGCTGGACTGGGGTGACAGTGGCCCTTTAATAGCGTTTTTGCTGGTGACAGGTTCCCTTTAACTAGTCGAGAGCGGTGCTGGGCAGAGAAAACCACAAAGGAGACATGGACTGCAAGCACACAAATTCACCCACCATTGCACTTGCAGCAAAATTTATATAAAAAAAAAAAAAAAAAATCTCAACGATGGCACAAATGATCTGGACCTGAGAGGTATCATTGTAGTAGTGGCACACTGACCTTTAAAGCTGTGTGTTTAGTTGACAACGGAGATGAATATGGAATTTTACTAGCTTTGTTATGCTAATTATTCTAGAATATGCATGTAGTTTATTCATGAAGTTTTGAGAATAATGCAATTTATACACAGGATTCCTCCGGGAGCGACCAATTAGCGAAGCGTGGTTCAAATTCCGCGCCAATTCATGGCCGGACTGCGCCTGTTGCTGTACGCAGCCGGCCGTGATCAGTGAAGCCAGGACCTGCTCCAGGTTTTTGAGGGCCCCGGGCGAAAGAGTCTCAGTGGGCCCCCCTCTTTAACACATACCACGATTCATGATGCACAGATACAGCAGAGAAATATAGCACAACCATGTAGCATATAACACAGTCCACATAGTATATAACATAGCCCACATAGCATATAGCACAGCCACGTAGCATATAACACAGCCCACGTAGTATATAGCACAGCCACGTAGTATATAGCACAGCCACGTAGTATATTGCACATCCACGTAGTTTACAGCACAGCCCACGTAGTATATAGCACAGCCCATGTAGTATATAACACAGCCACGTAATATATAACAGCTACGTAGTATATAGAACAGCCCTCGCAGTGTATAGCACAGCCCACGTAGTATATAACACATCCCACGTAGTATATAGCACAGCCCACGTAGTATATAACACAGCCACGTAGTATATAGCAAAGCCATGTAGTATATAGCACAGCCACGTAGTATATTGCCCAGCCACGTATATAGCACAGCCCACGTAGTATATAACACAGCTACGTAGTATATAGCACAGCCACGTAATACATAGCACAGCCACATAGTATATTGCACATCCACGTAGTTTATAGCACAGCCCATGTAGTATATAGCACAGGCCACGCAGTGTATAACACAGCCCACGCAGTATATAACACAGCCACGTAGTATATTGCCCAGCCACGTAATATATTGCACAGCCACACAGTATATAGCACAGCCCACGTAGTATATAGCACAAAGATGTAGTATATAACACAGCCCACGCAGTATATAACACAGCCCATGCAGTATATAACACAGCCCACGTAGTATCTAACAGCCCACGTAGTATATAGCAATGTGGGCACCATATTCCTGTTAAAAAAAAAGAATTAAATTAAAAAATAGTTATATACTCACCTTCCGTCAGCCCCCGAATTCTGGCCAGGCGTTTAGCGATGCTCCTTGCGACGCTCTGGTCTAAAGAATGCATTGCGGTCTCACGAGATGATGACGTAGCGGTCGAGACCACTACGTCATCATCTCGCGAGATCAAAATGCATTCTTTGGACAGGAGCGTCTCGAGGAGCGGGAAAGGTTAGAATATAATGATTTTTTATTTTTTATTATTATTTTTAACATTAGATCTTTTTACTATTGATGCTGCATAGGCAGCATCAATAGTAAAAAGTTGGTCACACAGGGTTAATAGCAGCGTTAACGGACTGCGTTACACCGCGACATAACGCGGTGTAACGCAGCCATTAACCCTGTATGAGCGCTGACTGGAGGGGGCACTGACGGAGAGTAGGAAGGTGTGAATTCGCAGCCGGACTGTGCCAGTCAGCGACGCGGGATTTCCGTCACAGACAAACAGACGGAAGTGACCCTTAGACGATTATACAGATAGATGGTAATTAATAAATATCAGAGGCGTAGCTAGGGGTTCAGCTCAGGGGGGGCGAAAAATCTGAGTGGGCCCCTAACCAATAGCCCTGATTGCAACTGAGGTGGCGCACTCTATTCGTGGGTATAGGAGAACCTCAGCACATTACAGTGCTGTAACTGAAAAAAATCTCTACACAAAAAACAATACTGATTATACCGTCATATGATGATCTCATAATTGTAGATACCAGTGTTGCAGAATATACAAGAGTTTACAATACAGACAATAACTTACAGGTGATGTTCTTTTTGATAATCGTTCACTTTTACACCTTACTCAGACCGACATGCCAACTTCTTCCAGCCAGGACTCCTCTGCAGAGATTACAACAAAGACACATTTGACTTCTCACACATTTCCAGCCCAGTACCCATCTATCTCCAACCTGCACAAAGTACTCAACCCAATACTGAGCCACTTCTGTCACATGTGTCCCTACTATTGCACCTGCTGTGTGATACAAAAGCAATGCTCCTCATACTGCCTCACATAATAATGCCACCATTGGGACTTTACATAGTAGAATGTCTCTTTTGTCCCCCCACAGTAGCTCCCACACTGTATGTAAACCACCCCAGTTTATGACAGACCCCACAGTAACACCCACACTGTATATAGGCCCCCATACCGCATGATGGCCCCCACAGTAGCCTTTAAACTGTACTGTATAATGGCTTCCGCATTAGCTCCCATGCTGTATAATGGCCTCCGAATTAGCTCTAACACTGTATGATGGCTCCCAAAAATAGCTATCATGCTGTATACTGGCCCCACATTAGCTCCCATACTGTATATTGACCCCTGCATTAGCTCTCACACTGTATACTGGCTCCCGCATTAGCTCATCCGCTGTATAATGACCCCCAAATTAGCTCTAACACTGTATAATGGCCCCCGCTGTAGCTCCCATGCCTTTGATTCTGGTCTCTGTCGGTCCCTGTTTGTGGACTACATCTTGCACAGTGCTGATATATATAACAAAGGGCTAAATAGAAGAAAACAGAAACAGCCAGTGGGTGTATATAGAGGCCAGCGTATGTGAATAGCTCCCTTAATGTACCCAGGTAACCCTAAAAGAAATACTATTGTCTGGGCAAGACCCCAAAGAGGGGACCAGAAAGAAAGAGGGAATTAGAAGAGAGGGAGGTAAAATATTACTCATGTAAAGAAGAAAGTGCACACCCTGGTAGGTCTTCTCTTTTATTTCCTTTTCTGCATTTGGGGGGTCTAGTTGGCCAGACTGAGTATATGTTCAGGGGTCTTGTTATCATCTATACGCACCTACTGGCTGTTTGTATTTTCTTCTATTTGGCTCTTATACCATACCAAGTTATACCATATATTTGGGTTTTCACGCTTGCCACCCTGGATTTACAATATGATATGATAGGACCCTCTCCCCGGCTACAGGACCAAGTCACAGAGTGTGTATCTGGAGAGAGAGAGAGGGAGATTTGAAAGCAGCACTAGCAAACAGTGTGTAATATCAGCTGCCAAACCCAAACATTGCAGGCATTTACCGATCTTCAATGCAGCAGCAAAAAAAATGAAAAAACAGAATTTTGGTTCTCCTGGATAAAGGTTCTCAGTAGAACCGACATGTGGCTGAGCCCCAATGGGCTACTAAACACTATTTTTTAATTTTGTCAATGGTGCGCTGCCTTATTTTTTTGCTACTATAAATTTTTACATATGTATGTATATATATATATATATATATATATATATATATATATATATATATATATATATATATATATATATATATATGCACATACAGTGTATATATACAGGGAAAGACACATTCTTGTTTGTGCTGTCCTGCAGCTGGGGTGACTTCTATCAGGGCAGTGCATGATAGTTACTATTTATGTCAGTGGCTCTATCTGAGGCATAATGAGATTTATGGCAGCTGATTTGCATTGGCAGAGTCACCTGATATGTTTAAAAGTTCAAGTAGACTAGCGCCATAAATCTACTGTGCCTCAGATACAAGACCACAAATACAAGAAAATATACAATCCAGGACTTGTAGGGCAGCAGCGTCCTTCCCCCTCCTCACTGCACAGACACAACCCCCCTGCACAAAGCAGCCCAAGTTCTAAATACTCACAGCACCACCTTGTCTTTGCTCCTCTCCGGCGGGAAGAAGAAGCCTCAAGGCAGCAACTGCTGCGTGGTGACGTCCGTGCGGTCTCTCCTGCAGACACACAGGGTGCAATGGGGGCGTGTGCTATAGAACGGACAGTGATAGTGCAGGGAGATTATGTCTCCCCACACTACAGTGGAGAGAACTACATCGGCGTGCTGCGTACACCTGCATAGTTAACAGTGGCAGTAACTCTGAGTGGGCCCCCTCAGAGCAAGGGGCCCGGGGCGACCGCACCCTCTGCCCCCCTGGTAGCTACGCTACTGAATATATAAAGTTTACACTTATTTTAGTTCATTTTAGCAGTAACACACTTTTTATTATATGGAATCTGTCACCACATTCATTTAAATAATCTCCAGAGGCAGTTATCTTCCAAGCAGCGTCTTCCCCAGAGCCTGGAAGAGATCATTTATATAAAGTGATAAAAGATAATTTATCAACAAAAAGGCATCTCATATGAGACATACAGACACACTCTCCTCAGCAGTCTATAACATGTATGCTCATATTAACAGGTTGGGTAGGTCAAATGTAGTGACAGATTGCTTTTAATAATTACGAGAAATGCAAACAGGCATCCCCTGTGGGGGGACGTTGTGGGGGTGTGGTGTGCCGGACTGTTTACCAGAAGACATATCACAAGATGAGCGCAAGCGTAATTCATGCATTTAATTAACTCAGGCTCCCAACACTATTATTAACATGTCTACTCATGTGAAGATATCATTGTAGCACACACTGGTATCATGAATATTAAGGATCACACAGAGCTCCTTCACTAACACACAATTCTTTCTTCCGCTTCTAAAAGTTGATGTTTTCCTAGAACCCAACATTCCTGATATGGCCCCGCTTCCCTTTATGTAAGTCTAGTCTTGCTAATCAACTGGTGTGGTCTCTAGAAGACTCAAGACTAGGGTTGAGCGAAACGGGTCGATCATTTTCAAAAGTCGCCGACTTTTGGCTAAGTCGGCGTCTCATGAAACCCGATCCGACCCCTGTGCTTGTCGGCCATGCGGTACGCGACTTTCGCGCCAAAGTCGCGTTTCAATGACGCGAAAAGCGCCATTTCTCAGCCAATGAAGGTGAACGCAGAGTGTGGGCAGCGTGATGACATAGATCCTGGTCCCCACCATCTTAGAGAAGGGCATTTCAGTGATTGGCTTGCTGTCTGCGGCGTCACAGGGGCTATAAAGGGGCGTTCCCGCCGACCGCCATCTCACTGCTGCTGATCTGAGCTTAGGGACAGGTTGCTGCCGCTTCGTCAGAAGCAGGGAGAGCGTTAGGCAGGGTCCACTAACCACCAAACCGCTTGTGCTGTAGCGATTTCCACTGTCCAACACCACCTTCGGTGTGCAGGGACTGTGGAAGCTATTTTTTTTTTTTTTTCCCCTCAGCGCTGTAGCTCATTGGGCTGCCCTAGAAGGCTCCGTGATAGCTGTATTGCTGTGTGTACGCCACTGTGGAAACCAACTGCTTTTTTCAAAGCACATATCCTCTTGTTCCTTCCTTTCTGCACAGCTATCTTTTTTGTTTGTCCACACTTTTTATTTAATTTGTGCATCAGTCCACTCCTATTGCTGCCTGCCATACCTGGCTTACATTACTGCAGGGAGATAGTAATTGTAGGACAGTTTTTTTTTTTTTTTGTTTTTTTTTGTGGGAGATTAAGATTGGCATTTCTGCTACAGTGCCATCCCTGTGTGTGCCATCTCTCACTGAGTGGGCCATAGAAAGCCTATTTATTTTTTCCGTGATTTGTGTTCTAAAATCTACCTCAACACAAAAACACTACATCAATCAGTGGGAGAAAAATATTGGCCTCAGTCAGGGCTTGTGTGCCACTGCTGTGTGTGCTATCTCTCATTCAGTGGGCTATAGCAAGCCTATTTTTTTTTTTAATATTATTTGGTTTCTAAAGTCTCCCTGAAAAAAAAAAAAAAAAACCTAAAAAAACAGTGGGAGAGTAATATTGCCCTTTCAGCTTGTGTGCCAGTCTTGACTCCTGGGTGTGCCACCTCTCTCCCTCTCATTCAGTGGGCCATAGAAAGCCTATTTATTTATTTTTTTAAATATTATTGGGTTTCTAAAGTCTCCCTTAAAAAACAAAAAATACATAAAAAAACAGTGGGAGAGTAATATTGCCCTTTCAGCTTGTGTGCCAGTCTTGACTCCTGGGTGTGCCACCTCTCTCCCTCTCATTCAGTGGGCCATAGAAAGCCTATTTATTTTTTTTTTTAAATATTATTGGGTTTCTAAAGTCTCCCTTAAAAAACAAAAAATACATAAAAAAACAGTGGGAGAGTAATATTGCCCTTTCAGCTTGTGTGCCAGTCTTGACTCCTGGGTGTGCCACCTCTCTCTCTCATTCAGTGGGCCATAGAAAGGCTATTTTTTTTTTTTAATATTATTTGGTTTCTAAAGTCTCCCTGAAAAAAAAAAAAAAACATACAAAAAACAGTGGGAGAGTAATATTGCCCTTTCAGCTTGTGTGCCAGTCTTGACTCCTGGGTGTGCCACCTCTCTCCCTTTCATTCAGTGGGCCATAGAAAGCCTATTTATTTTTTCCGTGATTTGTGTTCTAAATTCTACCTCAACACAAAAACACTACATCAATCAGTGGGAGAAAAATATTGGCCTCAGTCAGGGCTTGTGTGCCACTGCTGTGTGTGCTATCTCTCATTCAGTGGGCTATAGCAAGCCTATTTTTTTTTTTTTTTTTAATATTATTTGGTTTCTAAAGTCTCCCTGAAAAAAAAAACAAAACCTAAAAAAACAGTGGGAGAGTAATATTGCCCTTTCAGCTTGTGTGCCAGTCTTGACTCCTGGGTGTGCCACCTCTCTCCCTCTCATTCAGTGGGCCATAGAAAGCCTATTTATTTTTTTTTTTAAATATTATTGGGTTTCTAAAGTCTCCCTTAAAAAACAAAAAATACATAAAAAAACAGTGGGAGAGTAATATTGCCCTTTCAGCTTGTGTGCCAGTCTTGACTCCTGGGTGTGCCACCTCTCTCTCTCATTCAGTGGGCCATAGAAAGGCTATTTTTTTTTTGGTTTTTTTAATATTATTTGGTTTCTAAAGTCTCCCTGAAAAAAAAAAAAAACATACAAAAAACAGTGGGAGAGTAATATTGCCCTTTCAGCTTGTGTGCCAGTCTTGACTCCTGGGTGTGCCACCTCTCTCCCTTTCATTCAGTGGGCCATAGAAAGCCTATTTATTTTTTTTTAAAAATATTATTGGGTTTCTAAAGTCTCCCTTAAAAAACAAAAAATACATAAAAAAACAGTGGGAGAGTAATATTGCCCTTTCAGCTTGTGTGCCAGTCTTGACTCCTGGGTGTGCCACCTCTCTCTCTCATTCAGTGGGCCATAGAAAGGCTATTTATTTTTTTGGTTTTTTTAATATTATTTGGTTTCTAAAGTCTCCCTGAAAAAAAAAAAAAAACATACAAAAAACAGTGGGAGAGTAATATTGCCCTTTCAGCTTGTGTGCCAGTCTTGACTCCTGGGTGTGCCACCTCTCTCTCTCATTCAGTGGGCCATAGAAAGGCTATTTATTTTTTTGGTTTTTTTAATATTATTTGGTTTCTAAAGTCTCCCTGAAAAAAAAAAAAAAACCTAAAAAAACAGTGGGAGAGTAATATTGCCCTTTCAGCTTGTGTGCCAGTCTTGACTCCTGGGTGTGCCACCTCTCTCCCTCTCATTCAGTGGGCCATAGAAAGCCTATTTATTTTTTTTTTTAAATATTATTGGGTTTCTAAAGTCTCCCTTAAAAAACAAAAAATACATAAAAAAACAGTGGGAGAGTAATATTGCCCTTTCAGCTTGTGTGCCTGTCTTGACTCCTGGGTGTGCCACCTCTCTCCCTTTCATTCAGTGGGCCATAGAAAGCCTATTTATTTTTTCCGTGATTTGTGTTCTAAATTCTACCTCAACACAAGAACACTACATCAATCAGTGGGAGAAAAATATTGGCCTCAGTCAGGGCTTGTGTGCCACTGCTGTGTGTGCTATCTCTCATTCAGTGGGCTATAGCAAGCCTATTTTTTTTTTTTTTTTTTTAATATTATTTGGTTTCTAAAGTCTCCCTGAAAAAAAAAAAAAAACCTAAAAAAACAGTGGGAGAGTAATATTGCCCTTTCAGCTTGTGTGCCAGTCTTGACTCCTGGGTGTGCCACCTCTCTCCCTCTCATTCAGTGGGCCATAGAAAGCCTATTTATTTATTTTTTTAAAATATTATTGGGTTTCTAAAGTCTCCCTTAAAAAACAAAAAATACATAAAAAAACAGTGGGAGAGTAATATTGCCCTTTCAGCTTGTGTGCCAGTCTTGACTCCTGGGTGTGCCACCTCTCTCTCTCATTCAGTGGGCCATAGAAAGGCTATTTTTTTTTTGGTTTTTTTAATATTATTTGGTTTCTAAAGTCTCCCTGAAAAAAAAAAAAAAAACATACAAAAAACAGTGGGAGAGTAATATTGCCCTTTCAGCTTGTGTGCCAGTCTTGACTCCTGGGTGTGCCACCTCTCTCCCTTTCATTCAGTGGGCCATAGAAAGCCTATTTTTTTTTTTTTTTAAATATTATTGGGTTTCTAAAGTCTCCCTTAAAAAACAAAAAATACATAAAAAAACAGTGGGAGAGTAATATTGCCCTTTCAGCTTGTGTGCCAGTCTTGACTCCTGGGTGTGCCACCTCTCTCTCTCATTCAGTGGGCCATAGAAAGGCTATTTTTTTTTTGGTTTTTTTAATATTATTTGGTTTCTAAAGTCTCCCTGAAAAAAAAAAAAAACATACAAAAAACAGTGGGAGAGTAATATTGCCCTTTCAGCTTGTGTGCCAGTCTTGACTCCTGGGTGTGCCACCTCTCTCCCTTTCATTCAGTGGGCCATAGAAAGCCTATTTATTTTTTCCGTGATTTGTGTTCTAAATTCTACCTCAACACAAAAACACTACATCAATCAGTGGGAGAAAAATATTGGCCTCAGTCAGGGCTTGTGTGCCACTGCTGTGTGTGCTATCTCTCATTCAGTGGGCTATAGCAAGCCTATTTTTTTTTTTAATATTATTTGGTTTCTAAAGTCTCCCTGAAAAAAAAAACAAAACCTAAAAAAACAGTGGGAGAGTAATATTGCCCTTTCAGCTTGTGTGCCAGTCTTGACTCCTGGGTGTGCCACCTCTCTCCCTCTCATTCAGTGGGCCATAGAAAGCCTATTTATTTATTTTTTTTAATATTATTGGGTTTCTAAAGTCTCCCTTAAAAAACAAAAAATACATAAAAAAACAGTGGGAGAGTAATATTGCCCTTTCAGCTTGTGTGCCAGTCTTGACTCCTGGGTGTGCCACCTCTCTCTCTCATTCAGTGGGCCATAGAAAGGCTATTTTTTTTTTGGTTTTTTTAATATTATTTGGTTTCTAAAGTCTCCCTGAAAAAAAAAAAAAAAACATACAAAAAACAGTGGGAGAGTAATATTGCCCTTTCAGCTTGTGTGCCAGTCTTGACTCCTGGGTGTGCCACCTCTCTCCCTTTCATTCAGTGGGCCATAGAAAGCCTATTTATTTTTTCCGTGATTTGTGTTCTAAATTCTACCTCAACACAAAAACACTACATCAATCAGTGGGAGAAAAATATTGGCCTCAGTCAGGGCTTGTGTGCCACTGCTGTGTGTGCTATCTCTCATTCAGTGGGCTATAGCAAGCCTATTTTTTTTTTTTTTTTTAATATTATTTGGTTTCTAAAGTCTCCCTGAAAAAAAAAAAAACATAAAAAAAACAGTGGGAGAGTAATATTGCCCTTTCAGCTTGTGTGCCAGTCTTGACTCCTGGGTGTGCCACCTCTCTCTCTCATTCAGTGGGCCATAGAAAGCCTTTTTTTTTTTTTTTTTTATTAAATATTATTGGGTTTCTAAAGTCTCCCTTAAAAAACAAAAAATACATTAAAAAACAGTGGGAGAGTAATATTGCCCTTTCAGCTTGTGTGCCAGTCTTGACTCCTGGGTGTGCCACCTCTCTCTCTCATTCAGTGGGCCATAGAAAGGCTATTTTTTTTTTGGTTTTTTTAATATTATTTGGTTTCTAAAGTCTCCCTGAAAAAAAAAAAAAAAAAATACAAAAAACAGTGGGAGAGTAATATTGCCCTTTCAGCTTGTGTGCCAGTCTTGACTCCTGGGTGTGCCACCTCTCTCATTCAGTGGGCCATAGAAAGCTTTTTTTTTTTTTTTCCTTGATTTGTGTTCTAAAATCTACCTCAACACAAAAACACTACATCAATCAGTGGGAGAAAAATATTGGCCTCAGTCAGGGCTTGTGTGCCACTGCTGTGTGTGCTATCTCTCATTCAGTGGGCTATAGAAAGCCTATTTATTTATTTTTTTTATTATTATTTGGTTTCTAAAGTCTCCCTGAAAAAAAAAAATACATAAATTAGGTGGGAGATTAATATTGACATTAGTGCTTGAGTGACAGTCCTGCATGTGTGTCATCTCTGTGATTTTGTGCCACAGAAAACAGAGTGTGTAACATTGTGCCTGATTTTCCTTGTGGTCTCACCAACCTGTTAAGGGATATTGAAATCATACTGAAGTTATAGCTCACCGTGTAAGTTGTTTGACAGCAACAAATAAAGTTACTTTGGTTAAGATTTTAAAACAATGAGGAAGTCTGGTGCAAGAGGTCGTCGTGGGCGTTCATTGTCAGCTGGTAATGATGGTAGTGGTAGTGGAGCATCAGGTGGTCGTGGGGATAAAAATATTCCACCTAAGTCTGGAGCTGTGGAGCCAGTTTCGTCGTCAGGCTACACAAGGCCTCGAACGCTCTCTTTTCTGGGAGTAGGAAAACCGCTTTTAAAGGCGGAGCAGCAACAGCAAGTTTTGGCTTACATTGCAGACTCAGCCTCTAGCTCTTTTGCCTCCTCTTCCGAAACTGGTAAATGTAAAAGCAGCGCGTCGCTTGTGGATGTTCACGGTCAGGGACAAGTCGCTTCCTTGTCCTCCTCAGCAAAAACTACAACAAGAGAGAAGGATGCAGCAGGCGACACAACGGGTCACTCCATGGAGCTCTTTACACATACCGTCCCTGGCTTAGAAAGTGAAACATTTAACAGGCCATGCCCATTACAAGTATATTCTGACATGGAGTGCACTGATGCACAGCCACAGCCAGAGTACTATGCTGCTCCTTTGACTCAGACCACCACATTGCCCTCTCAGGGTACAGATCCACAATCAGACCCTGATGAGACTATGTTGCCCCGCCACGAACGCTATACCACCGACCGACACAGTGACACAGACGAAGTTGCACACGAGCTCGAAGAGGAGGTAATAGATGACCCAGTTATTGACCCCGATTGGCAGCCATTGGGGGAACAGGGTGCAGGCGGCAGTAGTTCAGAAGCGGAGGTGGAGGAGGGGCTGCAGCAGGCATCAACATCGCAACAGGTTCCATCTGCCGGGCCCGTATCTGGCCCAAAACGCGTGTCAAAGCCAAAACCTGTTGGAGCACAGCGTTGCCATCCGGTTAAAGCTCAGTCTGCAATCCCTGAAAAGGGATCCGAGTCTAGGAAGAGTGCAGTCTGGCATTTTTTTAAACAACATCCAACTGATCAGCGCAAAGTCATCTGTCAAAAATGTTCAACTAGCTTAAGCAGAGGTCAGAATCTGAAAAGTCTAAATACTAGTTGCATGCATAGACACTTAACCACCATGCATTTTCAAGCCTGGACTAACTACCAAACGTCCCTCAAGGTTGTAGCACCCTCGGCCAATGAAGCTAGTCAGCAACGCAACATCCCTTCCGTCACTGTAAGGCCACCATTTTCCGCACCACCGGCAGTATCTGTGCAGGTTTCTTTGCCAGCCAAAAGCAGTCAGGGTCAGGGAATCACCAGTTTTGTAGGAGGAAATATTGCATCTAGGGCACCGGCGGAAACAATTCCGTCTCCAACCGTCTCTCAGTCTGCCATGTACACCGGCACACCCGAAAGTTCCACGATCTCCAGCTCTCCAGTCCAGCTCACCCTACATGAGACTCTGGTTAGAAAAAGGAAGTACTTATCCTCGCATCCGCGTACACAGGGTTTTAACGCCCACATAGCTAGACTAATCTCGTTAGAGATGATGCCCTACCGGTTAGTTGAAAGCGAAGCTTTCAAAGCCCTGATGGAGTACGCTGAACCACGATACGAGCTACCCAGTCGACACTTTTTTTCCAGAAAAGCCATCCCAGCCCTGCACCAGCATGTTAAACAGCGCATCGTCCATGCACTCAGGCAATCTGTGAGTACAAAGGTGCACCTGACTACAGATGCATGGACCAGTAGGCATGGCCAGGGACGTTATGTGTCCATCACGGCACACTGGGTGAATGTGGTGGATGCAGGGTCCACAGGCGACATCAATTTAGGGACAGTTGTGCCTAGCCCACGGTCTAGGAAACAGTTGGCTGTAGGCGTTCGCACCCCCTCCTCCTCCTCCTCCTCGTCCTCCTGCAGAAGCTACAGCTCTTCCACAGAACGCAGTCTGCCAACCACTCCATCGGCAGATGACACTGTTGCACACCAGTTGTCCCATTATGGGCCAGCTACTGCCAAGCGTCAGCAGGCTGTATTGGCTATGAAGTGCTTGGGCGACAACAGACACACCGCGGAAGTTCTGTCCGAGTTCTTGCAACAAGAAACACAGTCGTGGCTGGGCACAGTAGATCTTGAGGCAGGCAAGGTAGTGAGTGATAACGGAAGGAATTTCATGGCTGCCATCTCCCTTTCCCAACTGAAACACATTCCTTGCCTGGCTCACACCTTAAACCTGGTGGTGCAGTGCTTATTGAAAACTTATCCTGGGTTCTCCGACCTGCTCCTCAAAGTGCGTGCACTTTGCTCACATATCCGACGTTCGCCTGTACACGCCAGCCGTATGCAGACCTATCAGCGGTCTTTGAACCTTCCCCAGCATCGCCTAATCATAGACGTTGCAACAAGGTGGAACTCAACACTGCACATGCTTCAGAGACTGTGCGAACAGAGGCGTGCTGTTATTTATTTGTGGGAGGATACACGGGCAGGCAGTAGGATGGCAGACATGGAGTTGTCAGGTGTGCAGTGGTCTAAGATACAAGACATGTGTCAAGTCCTTCAGTGTTTTGAGGAATGCACATGGCTGGTTAGTGCAGACAACGCCGTAATAAGCATGAGCATCCCCCTAATGCGTCTGCTGATGCAAAGTTTGACGCACATAAAGGAGCAGGCGTCTGCACCAGAGGAAGAGGAAAGCCTTGATGACAGTCAGCCATTGTCTGGTCAGGGCAGTGTACAGGACGAGGTAGCGGGCGAAGAGGAGGTGGAGGACGAGGAGGATGATGGGGATGAGTATATTTTTAATGCCGAACCTTTCCCGGGGGCACAGGAAATTGGTTGCGTGTCACGGCCGGGTTCTGGTTTTTTGAGGGACACAAGTGACGTAGATTTGCCTGCAACTGCCCCTCAACCAATCACAACCGGAGATTTGACAACTGGAACTTTGGCCCACATGGCGGATTATGCCTTACGTATCCTAAAAAGGGACACACGCATTACGAAAATGATGAACGATGACGATTACTGGTTGGCCTGCCTCCTTGATCCACGCTATAAAGGCAAATTGCAAAATATTATGCCACATGAGAACTTGGAACTAATATTAGCAACCAAACAATCAACTCTTGTTGACCGTTTGCTTCAGGCATTCCCAGCACACAGCGCACGTGATCGTTCTCACACGAGCTCCAGGGGGCAGCAGACTAGGAGTGTTAGGGGTGCACACATCAGAAGTGGCGTTGGACAGAGGGGTTTTCTGACCAGGTTGTGGAGTGATTTTGCTATGACCGCAGACAGGACAGGTACTGCTGCATCAATTGAAAGTGACAGGAGACAACATTTGTCCAGTATGGTTACTAACTATTTTTCATCCCTTATCGATGTTCTCCCTCAACCGTCATTCCCATTTGATTACTGGGCCTCCAAATTAGACACCTGGCCAGAATTGGCAGAATATGCATTGCAGGAGCTTGCTTGCCCGGCAGCAAGTGTCCTATCAGAAAGAGTATTCAGTGCTGCAGGTTCAATATTAACCGAAAAAAGGACTCGTCTGGCTACCCAAAATGTTGACGATCTAACATTCATTAAAATGAACCACAACTGGATTTCGAAATCTTTTGCCCCACCTTGCCCGGCCGACACCTAGCTTTCCTATGAAAAGCTCTTGCCTGTGAATTACTTTTCTAATGTCTAATTTGCTGCAGCTGATTGTACAGCATACGACATGTTTACACCTCCCTAAATGGCAAAACTCCCCACACGGGGCCGTGGTATCGCGACTTGGCGCAAGCACCCGTGAGACTGCTGTTTGTCTGAAGAGGTGGGTGTGCTCGCTTTTGGTTGACGGCATTGCTACTGGGTCCCTCATAGTACAATGTAGTGTCTCTGGCGGTGGTGGTGCGCACCCAACGTCAGACACACCGTTGTAACATGAGGGGCCCTGGGGCGGTCCCGCCGGCCTCAAGAGAGTTCCCCCCTACCCCAGCTCAAAATGTGCTCTACCACGTCCAAAATTATGTCGCACAGCTCCACCAATCTTTAGTCTATTCGCTGACATCATTCAATGTCTGGCACTGACAATACAAATTTGTAGACATCTATGATGCAACTTAAAGTAGTCTGTGTCTGTGTCCTATATTGGCACCATTAAATAGTTACTGCCAAATTACTATGTCAGAAACTCAGTAGATGAGCCCACCCCTGTACCTAAGTATGCCACCTTTTTTTTTGTTGTGGTTGTTTTGCGAGACATTAACATCTATTTATATTTTGGGAGTACTGGGACAGACACTCCTTGCACTACTCCTCCACTCACCACCAAGCTGCCTGTGTATCCATGTAACCGCTGTAAAGCTGCCATGAGCCTATTGTTTGTTATTTTAGGCCTTTGATAGCCTGTCTGCGGTCCCTACTTTAAATACTCCTCCACTGACCACCAAGCTGCCTGCCCGTGTATCCATGTAACCGCTGTAAAACTGCCATAAGCCTATTGTTTGTTATTTTAGGCCTTTGATAGCCTGTCTGCGGTCCCTACTTTAAATACTCCTCCACTCACCACCACCAAGCTGCCTGCCCGTGTATCCATGTAACCGCTGTAAAACTGCCATGAGCCTATTGTTTGTTATTTTAGGCCTTTGATAGCCTGTCTGCGGTCCCTACTTTAAATACTCCTCCACTCACCACCACCAAGTTGCCTGCCCGTGTATCCATGTAACCGCTGTAAAACTGCCATGAGCCTATTGTTTGTTATGTTAGGCCTTTGATAGCCTGTCTGCGGTCCCTACTTTAAATACTCCTCCACTCACCACCAAGCTGCCTGCCCGTGTATCCATGTAACCGCTGTAAAACTGCCATGAGCCTATTGTTTGTTATGTTAGGCCTTTGATAGCCTGTCTGCGGTCCCTACTTTAAATACTCCTCCACTCACCACCAAGCTGCCTGCCCGTCTATCCATGTAACCGCTGTAAAACTGCAATGAGCCTATTGTTTGTTATTTTAGGCCTTTGATAGCCTGTCTGCGGCCCCTACTTGCAATACTCCTCCACTGACCACAATGCTGCCTGGAGTGCCTGCCTGTGTATCCATGTAACCGATGTAAAACTGCCATGACTGCCTACTGTTTGTTATTTTAGGCCTTTGATAGCCTGTCTGCAGCCCCTACTTGCAATACTCCTCCACTGACCACACCAATGCTGCCCGTGTACCCCTGGAACCTATTTAAAAGTTCATAGAGCCTAGTTATATATTTTATTTACTATTAATAAGGCCATGATGGACTACGCTGTACCACGCTACAAGCTAACCAGTCGACACTTCTTTTGCGAGAAAAGCCATCCCAACCCTCCACCAGCATGTAGAAGACCGCATTGTCCATGCACTCTGGCAATCTGTGAGTACAAAGGTGCACCTGACAACAGACGCATGGACCTGTAGGCATGGCCACGGAAGATTACGTGTCCATTACGGCGCAATGGGTTAATGTGGTGGATGCATGGTCCACAGGGGACAGCCTACTAAGTCTGTCTGCAGTCCCTAATTCAAATTGTCCTCCACTGTCTAAATCGGAGCTTCCACCTTCTGGCTTTCGGCCTATAGTATCAGAAATTAAACTGCATTTGGCCTTCAACTTTGGTTAGGGCCTACTAACGGCTTCTGCCCCTCCCTGGTGTTGCCCTCAACTAAATAAAGCTGAGCTTCAACCTTCTGCTCCAAATTACCATTTTGAAAAATGCAATAGGCTTTTCCGGCCTACTAAAGGTGTCTGTCTGTGTGCCCCTGCCTGGTGTTGTCCTCAACTAAATAAAGCTGAGCTTCAACCTTCCGGCTCTCATTAAGTGGTTTTAAAAAAAAAAATGGTGGTTAGGGCCTACTAACGGCTTCTGCCCCTCCCTGGTGTTGCCCTCAACTAAATAAAGCTGAGCTTCAACCTTCTGCTCCAAATTACCATTTTGAAAAATGCAATAGGCTTTTCCGGCCTACTAAAGGTGTCTGTCTGTGTGCCCCTGCCTGGTGTTGTCCTCAACTAAATAAAGCTGAGCTTCAACCTTCTGCTCCAAATTACCATTTTGAAAAATGCAATAGGCTTTTCCGGCCTACTAAAGGTGTCTGTCTGTGTGCCCCTGCCTGGTGTTGCCCTCAACTAAATAAAGCTGAGCTTCAACCTTCTGCTCCAAATTACCATTTTGAAAAATGCAATAGGCTTTTCCGGCCTACTAAAGGTGTCTGTCTGTGTGCCCCTGCCTGGTGTTGTCCTCAACTAAATAAAGCTGAGCTTCAACCTTCCGGCTCTCATTAAGTGGTTTTTAAAAAAAAAATGGTGGTTAGGGCCTACTAACGGCTTCTGCCCCTCCCTGGTGTTGCCCTCAACTAAATAAAGCTGAGCTTCAACCTTCTGCTCCAAATTACCATTTTGAAAAATGCAATAGGCTTTTCTGGCCTACTAAAGGTGTCTGTCTGTGTGCCCCTGCCTGGTGTTGTCCTCAACTAAATAAAGCTGAGCTTCAACCTTCTGCTCCAAATTACCATTTTAAAAAATGCAATAGGCTTTTCCGGCCTACTAAAGGTGTCTGTCTGTGTGCCCCTGCCTGGTGTTGCCCTCAACTAAATAAAGCTGAGCTTCAACCTTCTGCTCCAAATTACCATTTTGAAAAATGCAATAGGCTTTTCCGGCCTACTAAAGGTGTCTGTCTGTGTGCCCCTGCCTGGTGTTGCCCTCAACTAAATAAAGCTGAGCTTCAACCTTCTGCTCCAAATTACCATTTTGAAAAATGCAATAGGCTTTTCCGGCCTACTAAAGGTGTCTGTCTGTGTGCCCCTGCCTGGTGTTGTCCTCAACTAAATAAAGCTGAGCTTCAACCTTCCGGCTCTCATTAAGTGGTTTTAAAAAAAAAAATGGTGGTTAGGGCCTACTAACGGCTTCTGCCCCTCCCTGGTGTTGTCCTCAACTAAATAAAGCTGAGCTTCAACCTTCCGGCTCTCATTAAGTGGTTTTAAAAAAAAAATGGTGGTTAGGGCCTACTAACGGCTTCTGCCCCTCCCTGGTGTTGCCCTCAACTAAATAAAGCTGAGCTTCAACCTTCTGCTCCAAATTACCATTTTAAAAAATGCAATAGGCTTTTCCGGCCTACTAAAGGTGTCTGCCCCTCCCTGGTGTTGTCCTCAACTGAACAAAGCTGAGCTTCCACATTCTGGCTTTCGCCCTATACTATCAGATATTAAACTGCATTTGGCCTACTAGTGTGGTTAGGCCCTTGAAACAGTGTCTGCTGCTCTTGGGTTTGCTACTCCACTGAACAAAGCAATGCCGCCTGTTTAGTCCTGTTACCAATTTTGAACTGCATGTAGCCTACTTTATTCTTTGGCCCTATATCTGTTTCCTCCTCATCCTGCCCATTGCCCAGCCACTGCTAAATGAGTCTGCTGGTACATTGACCTAGACCACTACATTCCCCTTGTACTCTACACAGCCAGAATCTGTCCCTGCTGAAAGTAAGGTTCCCCTTCCCGCATGTTATACCACCTTACACAGGGACAAAGAGGAAGGTGCAGATGAAAGTGCAGGTACCTTCATCAGGTGGGGGGGCATACTCGTTGGCGACGTCACTGGCACAGGGCCCCTCAGAGTACGCAAAAGTGTCGCTGCTGGTGGGAGGCGCCCCCGCCATGCAAACACACCGCCGTACTTTGAGGGGCCCTGTGCCAGTGGCAATGCGAACGAGTGGGCCCCCCCCTGCTTGCTCAGGATCACAGCACTTGCAACTTTTAAATACTTACCTTTCCCTGCAACACCGCCGTGACGTAGTCCGCATTTCCTGGGCCCACGAAAAACTTGAGCCAGCCCTACTCCCCCCACAACTTTCCCCCAATTCCCTATGCCCAACTATTATTATACAGTTAATTAAGATTGGCAAGCTTCAGAAACAAGAATGGATGTTTTTGGCATTAAAATGGGCACTGTAGGTGTTTTCCTGGCCTCCACTCACTGCCGACTATGCTTCCCCATTGACTTGCATTGGGTTTCGTGTTTCGGTCGATCCCCGACTTTTAGCGATAATCGGCCGACTGCACTCGACTCGACTCTGGACAAAATCGGGTTTCCCAAAACCCTACTCGATCTTAAAAAAATGAAAGTCGCTCAACCCTACTCAAGACCATAGTTGAGGATCCCAATCCTTTGACTAAAAAAATAAATTTACACACAGGAAAAAGAGAGCCATTATCTCAGAAAGGGAGAGGAAAAGGAAGGAAACAATTGCAAACTCAAAAAAGGAACAAAACACAATTTCAGATTCAGGAAAACAGTATAAACCAGAACAAAATAACATTTGTGAGATGCTGAGGGACCACAGCTCCCTTTCCAGTAAGGCTGTAGCCATAGGGTACAAAGTCCTTGAACTGAGTTGTCTATGCCAGTAAAGTGGCCACTTGGTGGACCAACAGGTTATATCATTCAATCAAATGGATTTTATTTCCCAGAAGTTTTTGTCTGCGTAAGCAGCTATCAATTATTTTTTCTCGGATAGCACATGGACCCATAGAGTTACATGGATATATACACTTATCTGACAAAAACATGGAATCAAGTCATGAAGACAATGGTATTTAGCCCTAACTTTTTTGCTTTTGTGAAGTTTTTGCAACTCTCACCGAGGGTCGAAATTCGAGTAAATGCAGCTTTATCAGAGGAGTTTGCATTAAGAAGGGGCACAAGTCATGAGTGTCCAGTGTCCCCCCTCCTCTTTGTCCTGGCTACTGAGCTTCTGGCATGTATATTACTGGTTTCAGACAAGATTACTGGGTTCAGGTACGGTCCTATAGGGGAGTTTGTGTCTCTATATGCAGATAATATGATTTCCGTTCCGGGATAGGTGGAATTAATTCTTATCCCCGCAATGAATATTATCATATAATTTGGTAGGTAGTCAGGCCCCTTGATAAGCTGTGGAAAATCTGTTTTATTGCCACCATTTTTTAGTGCAGAGGCAACCCTATTAGAGATTGTTGATACATTTTAATATTTGGGTATTGTGATGGACACTAGACCCAGTGATTGTGTTGCTCTCAATATGATCCCTCTACTACATAGTGTAAGGTGGCTGCTGGACACATTGTGGATGGGAGTTATGTATCACAGAGGTGCATGTCTTCTATGATATAAACCTGGAGTAATGCTCTAGTACACATACTACTAATAGGGTTTAATCGACTATCTTAGGTCCAGCTCTAATTGTGAGCAGCTGAAGAATTAGGGCTTGTAGGCTGCTTACCACATCTCCACCCAGGGGTGTGGTACCAATTGTAAAATGGGACCTGTTTAACTGACACATGGTGCTGTGTACAGGGGTGGATAGACTTGGATTTTGTGGCTTTGCAAAATGACTAAGAAACTGGACTTTAAGCCAAGCGGACTAATCAGCACTACTGTATGGACTGTTTTCTTTATGTTTTACTTCATGCCGGACAAAGGCTGTATTTAAGTTTTCCTGCAATGTGGTTTGTGAAGACTGAAATAAACCATCCGGACATTAAATAGAAATGGTCACCTACCTCATAGTCATTGGAAGAGTGAATTTAATTAAAGTGATATCTAGGGTAAGTTCACACAGGGCATTTTTGCAGCTTTTTTTTTCTGCAGCAAAACCTGATCTTCTTGGCAGGAAAGAAGCTGCGTCAAAAACACAGGTTTAGGTGCGTTTTTGCTGCGTTTTTTTTCTCTTTGTCCTTGGATTTTCAGCAGCAAAAACTCAGCAAATAATGATACCTGCATTTTTGCTGCGTTTTTTTCAACACCCATTCAACTCAATGGGTGAAAAACGCAGCAAAAACGCTGAAAGAAGTGACATGCCCTATGTCCAAAAAACGCAGCAGAGCACAAAATACTGATTACACAAAAAAAACAATGTGTGTGCATGAGATTTCTGAAATCTCATAGGCTTTGCTGGTATTGTAAAAAGCAGCTGAAAATTAGCATAAAAAACGCAGCAAAAACGCCCTGTGTGAGCTTACCCTTAGGCTAAAGTTTTATCGATATAATTTCCCAGTAGGGATTCCTGTGCACTGGCTCTGTAATAAAATTCTAGTTATTTTTAGGGAACTTCTATAGCAAAAACGTCAAATGAAAATAAAATTGGAAACACTTTGCTGAGATAAGGGCATGGGTGGACTGTCAATTCTGGACCTGTGGTTATACTATATTAACTCTCAGGTGATCATTTTCATGGTTGTGGCCAGAAAAAGAATATGGCCAAGTTGGGCTCTTTACAAGAAGATACGTGGAGTTCTCCTTCCTTGGCAATGATTTATAATGTGTGTTATAGAGGGAAAAAGCTGTTGGGAGTAACTGGTTATAATAAATTGGAACAATCCCCTTTTGCCAGAACTTTTTCAATTAAGAGATTTAATTAATTAGGAGAAAATAGTGGTTTGCAGAGTTGAAAAACAGGAATAGTCTTCCATCAAAGTCTGCGTTCCAAAACGTTACTTCTTCCTTTATGAGCCCTGCCATGCAACCAGACAGTAGCTTTCCCCCCACATTTGGAGTATCGTACTACTCAAGATGAATTGCACAACCCATTTTGTGGTCCATTTTCTCCTGTTACTCTTGTGATAAGAATAAAAAAATGGGGCTAAAACAACATTTTTGTAGTAAAAATGTTATTTTTTTTTATTTTCACGGTTCAACTTTATAAACTTCTGTGAAGCCCTGGGGGTTTCCAAAATGTAATCACTTGCGGGGGATTTCCACTGTTTAGGCACATCAGGAGCTGTCTAAATGCAACATGGTATCCACTCCTGATTCCAGCCAATTTTTAGTTTAAAAAAGTTTATTTTCGGTCCATTTTCTCTTCTTACCCTTGTCAAAATAAAAAAGTTTGGGCTAAAGTAACATTTTTGTGAAAAAAAAGTAAAATTTTTACTTCCCCATTGCTTTATTTCCTGTGAAGCACCTGAAGGGTTAATAAACTACTTGAATCCGATTTTGAGCATCTTAAGGGGTGCAGTTTCTAGAATGGTGTCACTTTGGGGTATTTTCTGACATATAGGCCCCAAAGTCACTTCAAATGTGATGTGGTCCCTAAAAAAAAAAAATGGTTTTGTGAATTTTGTTGGAAAAATTTGAAATTGTTGATCAACTTTTAACCCATCTAACGTCCTAACAAAAAGAACTATGTTTCAAAAATGATGCAGATGTAAAGTAGACATGTGGGAAATCTTATTTGTCAACCATTTTGTGTGATATAACTCTAGTTGAAGGGCAAAAGAATTACAAGTTTGAAAATTGTGAAATATTCAAACCTTTTGCCGAATTTCTGATATTTACACAAATAAACCAAGTCATATTGAACAAATTTTACCACTATGATGAAGTCACAAGTTATTACCACATAAAGTGAAACTGGTCAGAATTGTAAAATTTGGCCTGATTATGAAGGTGAAAACAGGCTCAGGGGTGAAGGAGTTTACTATCACCATACGCTTTTTTACAGTGGTCAATAAGAGGTGTTATTCCTCATCAGGGCTGCCACCAGGAATTTCAGGATCCCATACTAGCAACATTTTCAAGCCCCCTTGATACTCTGCCCAGGCTCCACCACTCAAACCTTCCACAGTCCCACCACCCACTCTTAGAAAAACTCCACTTCTGCACCACGTTCTCACCAATCAAGCATTAACAGTTCTCATCGAATACCATATCACATACATAGCCATCAGCTTTTGGCTACAATATGTTTTTAAGTCACCACCACGACAAGGTAGACTTTTTTGGCTGGGCCCTACTCTACTCTAACCTTTTAAAAATGTCAGGCAGCAGACAGACAGCCTCCAACTTCACACTGCTGGAGCAGGGAGAGGGGCACAAAAAGAGTAGCAGGTGGATGGGCCAGCGGGTGGGTGAATCGCGATCCACCCGTGGCTGGTAACTAGTTAACTGGCGCTGTCAATCCTACAGTAAAAAAACCTACAGAAACATTCACTATATAGTGTCCTGTTATTTTCAGCATGCACAAAGCCGGAGTCAACCACACTTCTGTGCGCTAAAAGTATCTACCTTGTTTTACAATGAATGAATCCATCCGGGGTTTAGTCTAATTTGCGGTTTTTGGAAATTTACGCAAAAACTTCGATAGGTTCTCAGCATAGAGCAGGATAAATGTGAACTGAGCTTTAGGCTAAGCTCACCCTAGGCTTTTTTATACTAATTTTCAGCTGCTTTTTACAGTACCAGCAAAGCCTATGAGAGTTAAGAAGTCTCATGCACACACGTTTTTTTTTTTTGTCATCAGGATTTTGTGCTTTGCATGTTTTTTTTTTAACAGAGCACGTCACTTCTTTCAGCGTTTTTCACCCATTGACTTGAATGGGTGGTGAAAAAAACACTGAAAAAATGCACCAAAAACGCAGGTATCATGTTTTGCAGTGTTTTTTTGTGCCAAAACCTCATTCTTTGGAATAGGACTTTTTTCAACACTAAATATTATCAGCATGCACAAAACCGCCTAAAAAAACCCGAGAAAAACCAAGCAAAATATGCTTTTTTCAGCAGCTTCTCTCCTGCCAAGAGATCAGGTTTTGCTGCAGAAAAAAAACGCTGAAAAAGCACCTAGTGTGAACTTACCCTTGTACTGAAAGCTTTAAAAAAATGTTATGTGACCCAAAATGTTACCATGATGAAAAAAGATGAGACAGGGAAAATGGCAGACACAAATGCAATATGTATAAATCCTTTTTATTAAATGATTAATGGGTTAAAACACTTAAAAAGGGGGGGGGGGGAAGAGAGCTGACATGGTAAAAATGGTTGAGAGAGAATAATACAAATGACGCGCTGTGAAAATGATAAGAGGTGTACTCATGTACACATAGAAGTATAAATACATCTGAGAAATATTAATAAAGTTGGCCTCAGCAGGATAAGGGTGATTGAAATAATTAAATATATGCAACAGTGCTGAATATAACTTCCCCCATAAATATATGCACGTTAACAACTAACACAGATATAAAGTTTGTCCATTTTGATAAAACATCACACAGTTACTAAGAGAGAACAATAAGGCACAATCATAGAATAGTAAGCTTAAATTAAGCGGGTTGCCTGGTCTAAAATGAAAAGTCTGTAGTCGCTTTGTGTGACTGCAGTCTTTTCTATCCCCCTGTGCGCTGCGAGGATTCACCAGTGTCTGAGCCAGGAACAGCGGTGATGTATGCAATATGTGTAACGTGGCGCAGGCCGGTAGCACATTACATGACGGTTGGGGTTCTGACTGGGTGTGTGATATGAAAGCACTATTATGCCCTTGCAGGCTGCATGTCGCCAATAACTTAGGTTTGCCAGAACCAAATGTTGAAGACTTCAATGAGGGTGACCACAAGTCAAAAATAAACTTTTTACTTAACGAAAACTTTGTGGGAATTATATACAGTAGGTAGCCGATCCACAGCTTTATGAACATTTCCTTCAGAATACAGAGAATTTCTTAAACACAGTCTCAACTTCTTAGGGTATGTGCACACGCTGCGGAGTTTGCTGAGGATGCGCAGCGGATTGGCTGCTGCAGATTCGCAGCAGTTTTCCATGCGTTTACAGTACCATGTAAACCTATGGAAAACAAATGCGCACATGCTGCGGAAAAAAATGCGTGGAAACGCTGCGTTTATTTTGCAGCATGTCAATTCTTTGTGCGGATTCCGCAGCAGTTTACACCTGCTCCATAATAGGAATCCGCAGGTGTAAAACCGCAGGTGAAATCCGCAAAAAAAACGCGGTAAATTTCCTGCGGATTTACCAAAATCAGTCTGTAAAAATCCGTAAGACTTTCCGCAACGTGTGCACGTAGCCTTACTAGTTTGTTCTATCTCCACTGCTTCACTTTCCTTCACCACAACCCAGCTCAATAACACCGTCCAGTTAGCAAGAGTCTTATTCTCAACCTGCGGTTCCGCATCTTGTTTCCCCTGAAGGAAGCCGTGTTGCCAGTATAGCAAGTACTTATCTTCTCTACTACTGACAATCTGGAACTCCCACCTGGGGCACTTTCTTCGTCTCACGTACTCTGTCCCGTCTTGGCCCATTACCTCTCTGAGTTATAAACACCATAATGACGACTGTTACTTTTGTTCATGCAATGTGAAAGGGTATAATTCCAAATGGAAGCATACATTTCATACCTCAAGCTTCATTCAGTAATTTGTCCCATCCCCCATGGCAGATATCAGTACCCAAGGCCCCTGCTACTTTGGAAGAGTTACCTAGCTCCGATGAAGGTGGAATCATACCTGAACCAGATGACGAATCAACTTCTGCCATTGAAGATGATACAAGAGCATCATTTTTTTCCCAGGAGGAGATGAAGGATTCAGTAAGAGACTGGAATCTTCCCAAAGATGCCGCTGAGTTACTTGGATCAAGGCTTAAAAGCAGGAATTTAATGTTACCAGGAGTATCTTTTTCATGGTTCAGACATCGTGAAAAGGAGTTTGCTCCTTACTTTGCCTAGGAAGACGAGTTGGTTTATTGCATCAATGTTGAAGGTTAGATAGGTCAATTCAAAATCCAATATGTTTCAGCGCAATTACGTATTTTTATAGATTTTTCAAAACGAAGTCTCAAAGCAGTTTTCCTCCACAAAGGCGTTATTTTGCGCTTCTATCCCTGTAGGTTATTCTGTACAATTGAAGGAAACCTACGAAAACCTGGAAATGCTTCTTTGTAAACTTAAATTTGAAGACCACGGTTTGCAAGTGTGTGGGGATTTGAAGGTCTTGTGCATGCTGCTCTGGCAAGAAACTGAGTATACCAAATACCCTTGTTTTCTGTGTCCGTGGGACAGTCGACACTGCCAAAATCACTGGACCAAAAAGAGTTGGCAGCCGAGGATGCTCACAGTCAGTGAAAAAAATGTCTACAAGAAATTTTGATACCTCCTGTAGTGCAGCGGTAGCACACTTATGCAGTGATGAGGCAGTGACCCAGCAAAGTGCAAAGCAAAACGTCTCTTCAATGTTCAACTCCGCAAAACACAGCACACAACATCCTCTGGATTGCAGCCGGGCCTCTGGATTACAGTCACTAAACACACCAGTCCACCTCTGAACTGTTGCACCACCATGTTAATGTGCTACTCACAGCTTTACACAGTACACGATATCCTCCGGATCGGAGCTGGGAACCATATCCTCGTTTACAGTCACTAAACACGCCTGTCCACCACCTGAGACCAGTTGCTGTGGGTGACTGCACCGCTGTGTTTGCTGTGAGTGCCAAGCATCTCAGCTCCCCTGGCTGTTTGGCTCCGCTGGCCTGTCTTGCCTCACACAGATGGAGCTCTGCAGAGCTGACTGCTCTGCACTCCTCCAAACACCACACTGAGGCAGCCTCTGACCCTGACACACCCAAACCCTATACTGCAGGGTTTTTAACTTGAATCTGTGGCCTTCAATAACATGGAAAACACGGCCCAGAATTAAACGGACTGCACGACTACCATCCTGCAGTCTGTTTCAAAACACAAAAGCCCAGAGCAGGTTTTCCCTAAATCTGCCTTTGACAACCAGCATGTCCAAGACCTATACTCACTTTAGTCTGCATTGCAACCACAGCTATGCCTGTGACTGCAATGCACTCTCATGGCCTCAATATGCCTCTTGCGCATCCTGGGGGGAACATACAGTGACCTTCACATCTAACACCAGTCACTGCCTCACACTCCCTATAAAGTTCTTCTACTACCTCTCGACATAAAATAGGGCTTGATGAAGCAAATCGTAAAATCACTTCCAAGAGATGGGGAATGCTTCAAATACTTGGTTACCAAGTTTCCAGTCCTCTCTGAGGCAAAATTGAAGGAAGGTGAGTTTGTCGAACCAGACATTAGAAGGCTTATAGCTGATAAAGAGTTTGTCAATACCATGACTTATCCTCAAAAAAGGGTGGCTTGCATTTAAAGAGGTTGTAGAGAAATTTTTAGGCAATAAAAAAGATTGTCAGAAGAATGCTGAAAGCATTTCAAGCTCCATTCCCACCTTGACTACTTTCCTAAAAATGTGTGAGCTGTGAGTGAAGAGCAAGCTAAACGATTCCACCAGGACATTAAAGAGAGAGATGGAAAGAAGATACCATGGAAAATGGAGCATTACATTGATGGCAGACTACTGTTGGATGCTTCAGAGAGACATTCCAAATGCTACTCACAAGAGGAAATGTATCAAGAGGAGACTCACAGGGGAAAAAAAAAAAAAATCGATTTCAGTGTGTGTTAGTGAGCTCATTTCAGTTCAAAAATGATTTTCATGAAAAATGTGTAATAAAAAAATAATTTTATAAGTCTATTTTCATTTATTTCATGGCATTGCCTTATTTAACATAGTTTCCTAAATTGTCAGAAATTGTGATGTCCCATGACAAAACGGAGGTCATTTTCGGATTCAGAGCAACAACAAACATAAAGATTACGTGGAATAACCAAAACGGATGATGAAATTTTATTTTTTGTAGATCTGTGTAATGAATGAGCTTAGGAACTATTTAACCCCTTTCTGACATATGACGTACTATCCCGTATGACCACCGACGGGATAGTACGTCATAAGCGATCGGCCGCGCTCACGGGGAGAGCGCGGCCGGGTGTCAGCTGCATATCGCAGCTGACATCCGGCATTATGTTCCAGGAGCGGTCACGGACCGCCCCCGGCACATTAACCCCCGTCACACCGCGATCAAACATGATCGCGGTGTGCCGGCGGTATAGGGAAACATCGCGCAGGGAGGGGGCTCCCTGCGGGCTTCCCTGAGACCCCCGGAGCAACGCGATGTGATCGTGTTGCTCCGAGGGTCTCCTACCTCCTTCCTCGCTGCAGGTCCCGGATCCAAGATGGCCGCGGCATCCGGGTCCTGCAGGGAGGGAGGTGGCTTACCGAGTGCCTGCTCAGAGCAGGCGCTGGTAAGCCTGCAGTGCTGTGAGGCAGATCGGTGATCTGACAGAGTGCTGTGCACACTCTCAGATCATCGATCTGTAATGTCCCCCCCTGGGACAAAGTTAAAAAAAAATTTTTTCCACATGTGTAAAAAAAAAAAAAAATCCTAAAAAAAAAATATATATATTATTCCCATAAATTCATTTCTTAATCTAAATAATAAAAAAAACAATAAAAGTACACGTCTAGTATCGCCGCGTCCGTAACGACCCAACCTATAAAACTGTCCCACTAGTTAACCCCTTCAGTAAACACCGTAAGAATAAAAAAAAAAAAACGAGGCAAAAAACAACGCTTTATTACCATACCGCGGAACAAAAAGTGGAATAACACGCGATTAAAAAGACAGATATAAATAACCATGGTAACGCTGAAAACATCATCTTGTCCCGCAAAAAACGAGCCATCATACAGCATCATCAGCAAAAAAATAAAAAAGTTATAGTCCTGAGAATAAAGCGATACCAAAATAATTATTTTTTCTATAAAATAGTTTATCATATAAAAGCGCCAAAACATTAAAAAAAATGATATACTGTAAATGAGATATCGCTGTAATCGTACTGACCCGACGAATAAAACTGCTTTATCAATTTTACCAAACGCGGAACGGTATAAACGCCTCCCCCAAAAGAAATTCATGAATAGCTGTTTTTTGATCATTATGCCTCACAAAAATCGGAATAAAAAGCGATCAAAAAATGACACGTGCCCGAAAATGTTACCAATAAAAACGTCAACTCGTTCCGCAAAAAACAAGACCTCACATGACTCTGTGGACTCAAATATGGAAAAATTATAGCTCTCAAAATGTGGTAACGCAAAAAATATTTTTTTGCAATAAAAAGCGTCTTTCAGTGTGTGACGGCTGCCAATCATAAAAATCCGCTAAATAACCCGCTATAAAAGTAAATCAAACCCCCCTTCATCACCCCCTTAGTTAGGGAAAAATAAAAAAAATTTAAAAAAGTATTTATTTCCATTTTCCCATTAGGGTTAGGGCTAGGGTTGGGGCTAGGGTTGGGGTTAGGGTTATTGCTAGGGTTAGGGCTAGGGTTAAGGCTACAGTTAGGATTGGGGCTAAAGTTAGGGTTTGGATTACATTTACGGTTGGGAATAGGGTTGGGTGTGTCTGGGTTAGAGGTGTGGTTAGGGTTGCTGTTGGGATTAGGGTAAGGGGTGTGTTTGGATTAGGGTATCAGTTATAATTGGGGGGTTTCCACTGTTTAGGCACATCAGGGGCTCTCCAAACGGGACATGGCATCCGATCTCAATTCCAGCCAATTCTGCGTTGAAAAAGTAAAACAGTGCTCCTTCCCTTCAGAGCTCTCCCGTGTGCCCAAACAGGGGTTTACCCCAACATATGGGGTATCAGCGTACTCAGGACAAATTGGACAACAACTTTTGGGGTCCAATTTCTCCTGTTACCCTTGGGAAAATACAAAACTGGGGGCTAAAAAATAAGTTTTGTGGGGAAAAAAAAGGATTTTTTATTTTCACGGCTCTGCGTTGTAAACTGTAGTGAAACACTTGGGGGTTCAAGGTTCTCACAACACATCTAGATAAGTTCCTTGGGGGTCTAGTTTCCAATATGGGGTCACTTGTGGGGGGTTTGTACTGTTTGGGTACATCAGGGGCTCTGCAAATGCAACGTGACGCCTGCAGACCAATTCATTTAAGTCTGCATTCCAAATGGCGCTCCTTCCCTTCCGAGCTTTGTCATGCACCCAAACAGTGGTTCCCCCCCACATATGGGGTATCAGCGTACTCAGGACAAATTGGACAACAACTTTTGGGGTCCAATTTATCCTGATACCCTTGTGAAAATACAAAACGGGGGGCTAAAAAATCATTTTTGTGAAAAAAAAAAGAATTTTTATTTTCAAGGCTCTGTGTTATAAACTGTAGTGAAACACTTGGGGGTTCAAAGCTCTCAAAACACATCTGAATAAGTTCCTTAGGAGGTCTACTTTCCAAAATGGTGTCATTTGTGGGGGTTTTTAATGGTTAGGCACATCAGGAGCTCTCCAAACGCAACATGGTATCCCATCTGAATTCCAGTCAATTTTGCATTGAAAAGTAAAATAGCGCTCCTTCCCTTCCGACCACTGCTATGCGCCCAAACAGTGGTTTACCCCCACATGTTGGGTATCGTCGTACTCAGGACAAATTGCACAACAACTTTTGTGGTCTAATTTCTTCTCTTACCCTTGGGGAAATAAAAAAATGGGGGTGAAAAGATCATTTTTGTGAAAAAATATGATTTTTTATTTTTACGGCTCTGCATTATAAACTTCTGTGAAGCACTTGTTGGGTCAAAGTGCTCACCACACATCTAGACAAGTTCCTTAAGGGGTCTACTTTCCAAAATGGTGTCACTTGTGGGGGGTTTCAATGTTTAGGCACATCATGGGCTCTCCAAACGCAACATGGCGTCCCATCTCAATTCCAGTCAATTTTGCATTGAAAAGTCAAATGGCGCTCCTTTCCTCCCGAGCTCTGCCATGCGCCCAAACAGTGGTTTACCCCCACATATGGGGTATCAGCGTACTCAGGACAAATTGTACAACAAGTTTTGGGGTCAATTTTCTCCTGTTACCCTTGGTAAAATAAAACAAATTGGAGCTGAAATAAATTTTGTGTGAAAAAAAGTTAAATGTTCATTTTTATTTAAACATTCCAAAAATTCCTGTGAAACAACTGAAGGGCTAATAAACTTCTTGAAAGTGGTTTTGAGTACCTTGAGGGGTGCAGTTTTAAGAATAGTGTCACACTTGGGTATTTTCTATCATATAGACCCCTCAAAATGACTTCAAATGAGATGTGGTCCCTAAGAAAAAATGGTGTTGTAAAAATGAGAAATTTCTGGTCAACTTTTAACCCTTATAACTCCCTAACAAAAAAAAATTTTGGTTCCAAAATTGTGCTGATGTAGACATGTGGGAAATGTTACTTATTAAGTATTTTGCGTGACATATGTCTGTGATTTAAGGGCATAAAAATTCAAAGTTGGAAAAATGCGAAATTTTCAAAATTTTCAGCAAATATTCGTTTTTTTCACAAATAAACGCAAGTTATATCGAAGAAATTTTACCACTATCATGAAGTACAATATGTCACGAGGAAACAATGTCAGAATCGCCAAGATCCGTTGAAGCGTTCCAGAGTTATAACCTCATAAAGGGACAGTGGTCAGAATTGTAAAAATTGGCCTGGTCATTAACGTGCAAACCACCCTTGGGGGTGAAGGGGTTAAAGGGAACCTGTCACCCCCAAAATCGAGGGTGAGCTAAGCCCACTGGCATTTCTGTAATGAAGAAGCTTGCGGGCGAAACGCGCGTCGGGGCGCACGAGGAAGGATTCGGTGGACTCTCACCTCACATAGCTGCCGGTCTCTTGGTTTTGCTCTTGTTGTAAGTAATAAGGACCTGTGTACCATTATAACTGTTTATACCCATGTACATTTGACACTTTTTTCATATGCTATAAGTAATTTGTATTGTTGCAGTACTAGGATAATTAACAGCTGTGAGTGACAGGGGCGGTAGAAATCTGTTCCCCCTTTTTCCTCCATGGGTGGTGATTAGATTTACAATACACCACTATCTGTATATTTGGAGGATTTGGAAGGACATCCTGAGCTTACCTTACCAGGCAGGGACATTGGTATTTGAATAACCAATGTAGCAATGTGAGAGTTTCCCTTCTCTATTCCATGGACACTCGGTTTGTGATTTTATGTTTTGTTCTGTTTGTTTATGGATTTTATTGTTAAAGGATAGAATAAAGATTTAATTTTTAAAATATATATTTTGGGTCTCTTCATGTGGCTAAAGCAATATAAGTCCACAATGGTTGTAAAATTTCTGTAATGTTGTAGATAAGCCCCCGATGTATCCTGAAAGATGAGAAAAAGAGGTTATATTATACTCACCGTATCTCTTACGTGGCTGGGCAATATACTACATTGCTGTGCTCTATACTACGTGACCTGGGTTATATACTGCATGGGCAGTGTTATATACTACGTCTCTGTGCTATATACTATGTGGCTGTGCTATATACTACGTAGCTGTGCAATATATTACGTGGCTGTGCAATATACTACATAGCTGGGCAATATACTATGGGTCTGTGCTATACACTACGTGGCTGTGCTATATACTACGTGGCTGTGCTATATACTACGTGGCTGTGCAATACACCACCTGTCTGTGCTATACACTACGTCTGTGCTATATACTACGTGGCTGTGCAATACATTACGTGGCTGTGCAATATATTACGTGGCTGTGCAATATATTATGTGGCTGGGCAATATACTACGTGACTGTGCTATACACTACGTGTCTGTGCTATACACTACGTGTCTGTGCTATACACTACATGTCTGTGCTATACACTACGTGGGCTGTTCTATATACTACGTGGCTGGGCAATATACTATGTGGCTGTGTTATATACTACGTGGGCTGTGCTATATACTATGTGGCTGGGCAATGTACTATGTGGCTGTGCTATATACTACGTGGCTGTGCTATAAACTACGTGACTGTGCAATATACGTGTCTGCAATATACTACGTGGCTGTGCAATATACTACGTGGCTGTGCAACATATTACGTGGCTGGGCAATATACGTGTCTGTGCTATACACTACGTGTCTGTGCTATACACTACGTGGCTGAGCAATATACTACGTGGCTGAGCAATATACTACGTGGCTGGGCAATATACTACGTGGCTGGGCAATATACTACGTGGCTGGGCAATATACTACTTGGCTGGGCAATATACTACGTGGCTGGGCAATATACTACGTGTAATAATTATAGGGGATAACTCAGGAGACTCTTTGCGTGGAACAAGACAACTACAGGACACAGTTTTATAAGTGGTAAAGTCTATATCATCACACGGTGATTCAAACAGGTGCAGAGAGAAACTCAAGTCCACAACACTTGGTGTAAATATTAAAACGCAGCTTAGCAGTCTATAGGGAACTTCAGAGGAAAATGCAATCACGCAGAAAGTCTATGAAGCACAATTATTCTTGAGAATACTTGACATGAATAAGTCCTTGTTTTAGTCCAAACATAGATAGCTATGCTTATAAGGCAGTTCAAATAATATCTTAGCTCAACCAGGGAGGCCTGGGTAATAGTATCAGGTTTTTGCAGAGCAGCAACAGCTTACATGTCCAGCAAATGCAGATGGAAGTAAACACGAGCAGCAGATGGAGGATTACTGGAAACTGGTGTATGCAGCAGGAACTCAGAGCAGAGTAGCAGGATAACCACACAGGTTCACAGGAGAAGGTATATAGCCAGGGAGTCACCAGAGTCAGGAGCTGGATGCAAGGCAGAGTACTCTAACACAGACTGAAGGCTGGGGTGGAGTTTTATAGCAGGAAGACACAGTGCACATGAGACCAAAGATGCCATCTTGGAAAAGGGCAGTAATGCACAAAAAGTAATAAAAATGTTCAGAGTCCTGACATTACTCCCTCCTTAGAAGCGGCCTCAGGACGATCCTGGACCTGGTTTCTCAGGGAATCTCTGATGAAAACGAGAAATCTTCTGTTGGGCATTGATGTTTTCCACAGGTTCCCAAGAGTCTTCCTCAGGGGGATATCCCTGCCATCTTACCAGATATTGGAGCCGATTCCTGCGAATCCTGGAATCAACAATTTCCTCCACCACAAATTGTTCTTGCCCATCAATCACCACAGGCTGCGAAGGTGGCACAACACGTCCCTGGAAGGTATTAGGAGATACAGGCTTTAGTAAAGATACATGAAAAACTGGGTGTACCTTCATAGTCCTAGGCAGCTTCAGCCGGCAGGCCACAGAGCTCACAATACCGTTGATCTTGAAAGGGCCAATGAATTTCTGTCCAAGTTTTTGTGAAGGAACGTTTAACTTCAGATTCTTAGTTGCTAACCACACGGAATCTCCTACCTTGAACATGGGTGCAGGTTTACGGAATCTATCAGCCGATCTCTTATAACGTTCTTGAGCTGTGGTCAGGGATTCCTTCAGAACCTCCAGATTTTGTCTCATCGCAGTCAGCCTTTCCTTCACTGCCAGAACCGGAGAATTAATTGGAGACCTAGGTAAGATACACGGATGATAACCCAGATTGGCAAAGAAAGGTGTAAATTTAGTGGAGGCGCTCTGAGAATTGTTACATGAAAATTCGGCTAACGGCAGCAACTCCAACCAATCATCCTGGAGATGGCTGACATAGCATCTTAGATATTGTTCCAGCGTCTGGTTGGTACCCTCAGTCTGACCATTTGTCTGGGGATGGTAAGCGGAAGAGAGACAGACATTAATATTGAGTGCAGAGCAAAACCCCTTCCAGAACCTTGAAGTGAACTGTACTCCACGGTCAGAGATGATCTCATCCGAAACCCCATGCAACCGAAAGACATTCTGTATAACCAAGTTCACTGTATCTTTAGCTGAGGGGAGACCGGTGCACGGAACAAAATGAGCAGCTTTAGTCAGGCGATCAACTACCACCATGATTGTATTCATGCCCCCCGATGTTTGCAGCTCCACAATAAAGTCCATTGATATAGACCCCCAAGGGTGGGATGGAACAGGAAGACCCATAGGTGCCACATGAGTCTTGTAACGGGCACATACCTCGTAAGAGAGAACATAGTCCTTGGTATCTTTCAGGCAAGTTGGCCACCAGAAGAATCGGCTCAGGAACTCTTGTGTCTTCTGTACCCCCCTGTGACCAGCCAACTTGGAGTCATGTACCAACTTGAGGATCTGCAGACGGACAACCTCAGGGACGTAGATACGTCGATCTCTGAACCACATGCCACCCTTAAAGACAAGATTAATATCCACAGGTGGGTTGGCCAGAAATACATCACGGTCATAGGCCTCCCTGCACTCCTTCCATAAGTCCTGATTGTGGATAACTCCGATGAAATTGGCATCAGATAGAATGTTCTTGGACGGGGCTCCAGGTATGGAATTCGCGATAAAGCATCAGCCTTCCCATTACGAGAACCTGGACGGTACGAGATAAAGTTAAATTGATTTAAAAATTAGTTCCAACGAGCCTGACGAGGAGAAAGACATCTAGCGGATCTAAGGAACTCTAAATTGCGATGGTCAGTTAGCACTATGATCTGTTGTGCAGCTCCTTGCAGATGATGCCTCCATTCTTTGAAAGCCGCAATAATAGCCAGCAATTCCTTGTCTCCCACGTCGTAATTCTTCTCTGCTGAGGTTAGTCTACGGGAAAAGAAAGCACAATGATGTAGCAGACCCTTCTCTCCAGTTCTTTGCGAGAGAATAGCCCCCAAAGCATTATCAGAAGCGTCCACCTCCACAATGAAAGAAAGTGTTGGATCTGGGTGTATCAACAGCGGTGCTGATGTGAAACAGATCTTAAGCCGATCAAAAGCTTCTAGAGCCTGTGATGACCACTTAAAGGGCTTTTCCTTCTTTGTCAAGGAAGTAATGGGACGGACAATATCAGAAAAATTTAGAATGAAGCGTCTGTAGAAATTTGCAAAACCAATAAAAAGTTGGACCTCCTTAACGTTCTTGGGTACCGGCCAGTCAAGGATAGCCTGAATCTTACCAGATTCCATGTGCAGCCCCTGGGGAGAGATGATATAACCTAAGAACTGTATCTCAGAACGATGGAACTCACATTTCTCCGGCTTAATATACAGATGGTTCTCTTTCAGATGTCTAAAAAACAGTTTTGACATGTTCTTCATGTTCCTGTAAAGAGTCAGAAAAGATTAGTATATCGTCCAAATAGATCACCACAAACTGGTCCAACAAATCTCTGAAAATGTCATTAGCAAGGTGTTGAAACGTTGCAGGGGCGTTACAAAGCCCGAAGGGCATCACAAGATATTCAAAGTGTCCATACCGGCATCTGAATGCTGTCTTCCACTCATCCCCTGGACAAATACGCACCAAATTATAAGCCCCAAGAAGATCCAGTTTAGAGAACACCTTAGCATGGCGGACTCTTTCCAGTAATTTGGGAATCAGAGGCAAAGGGTAACGGTTTCGTACGGTTACGTTATTGAGTTCCCGATAGTCAACACAGGGTCTCGGGTTCCCATCGTTCTTTTTTACAAAAAATATAGGTGCCCCTGCTGGTGAGGAAGAAGGACGTATGAAGCCTTTGGCCAGATTTTCATCAATACACTCCTTTAAGGCTTGAAGCTCAGGTGCCGCCAAAGGGTATACGTTACCAAAAGGAATAGCTGCCCCAGGAAGCAGCTCAAAGGGACAGTCATAATGCCTGTGTGGAGGAAGCTGATCTGCATTCTTCTTGTCATAGATGTCAGAGAACTCTTTATATGCTGGAAGTAAAGAAAATACCTGTACATGTGGTTCCGTAGCCGTGGACTCAGGGACAGCTTCTGTTACCTCTGAGTTGCTTCTTGTTGGAAAGATAATCTCCTTGATCTTCCAGTTGATAATTGGGTTCTGAGAATGCAACCAAGGAATGCCTAAAATCACAGGAAAATGAGGAGAAGAAATTAGCAAGAAAGAAAGTTGCTCCTGATGATTAGGCTCCAACAAAATTTCAAGGGGTACGGTCTCCTGATCCACAGGCCCAGAGATTAAAGGTGACTCATCCACTGTTTCCATGGTAATTGGAGAGGCTCTTTGCTGAATTTCAATACCATGTTCCTTGGCAAATGCGATATCCATGAAATTGCCACCTGCACCAGAGTCAATCATAGCTGCACTGGAAATCCACTGTCCTGAACACAGGATCTTAATAGGGAGAGAACAGTGAGAGTTCTTTTCCTTAAGCTCCTTGGGGGGTGAAGTCATAGAAAGTGAATATAATACAGCGTTTAAAGGCAGGCTACATTCAGAGATGTCAGATTCATCATCACAGTTGTCATATTCTCCTACCGCTGCTAGCACCTTGTTAGGCCGTCTAGGACACTTAGGACAATTGATCAAGAAGTGGTCAGACTGGCCGCAGTAGAAACATAGACTTTCACGAAGGCGATGCTCCCGGCGCTCATTGATCTTGCGCCTCTGAACGGAATCAATTTGCATGGGCACCGCCTCCTCCTCCTGAGATGTTTTACCTGCAGGCTCTTTGGAAGGAAGGGAAAAGTTAGAAATACGGTTATATGCAGCAAACTTCTCCTGCCTACGCTCAGTAATGCGAATGTCTATGCGCACACAATGCTGTATAAATGTCTCTAGCTCTTGTGGTGACTCAGAGCGAGCTAGTTCATCTTTTACAATACTAGACAGACCCCTTTTAAAAATAGGCAATTGTGCATAACTGTCCCAATTGGTATCTACCGCTAATCTCCTGAATTCAGTGGCATACTCAATAACAGAACGTTTAGCCTGGCGTAAAGACAATAAAGCAGATTCAGCGGTGGCACGGCGATTAGGGTCATCAAACATTAATGCCATAGCAGCCAAAAAATCGTCCAAATTATTTAACCACGGGTCACGAGACTCAATCATCAGATTCGCCCAGGCGAGCGCTCATGCGGTCAGCAGCATTATTACACACAATACTTTGGATCTATCATTAGGAAAACGGTCAGCATGCACATCAAAATATAGCATACATTGATTCACAAAGCCACGAAATTTGTCGCAATCACCATTAAATCTGAATGGGGGCAACTTAGGTGGGCTAGATGGTGGCGGTTGCCCAGCTGATAAAGTCGCTTGTGTAGCTATTTGCGTGCTTATGTCCTGAAAAGCCTGTCCATACTGGGACTCTATGCCAGCAAGTTTGTTTTCCTGGGCTACCATGCGGGTGCTTAAGTCCTGCAAAGTCTGTCCAAACAGTTGTTGTGTTCAAAGCTTCCAAACTTCTTTTGCAGACCTTCCACATCTTTCTGCAGTGATCTAATTATGGAAAACACCTGCTCTAATCTGCTCTCTGCAGTCATTGTTCCAGCAGTCTCCTCTTTTGTGGCTAGAGTATCCTGTAATAATTATAGGGGATAACTCAGGAGACTCTTTGCGTGGAACAAGACAACTACAGGACACAGTTTTATAAGTGGTAAAGTCTATATTATCACACGGTGATTCAAACAGGTGCAGAGAGAAACTCAAGTCCACAACACTTGGTGTAAATATTAAACGCAGCTTAGCAGTCTATAGGGAACTTCAGAGGAAAATGCAATCACGCAGAAAGTCTATGAAGCACAATTATTCTTGAGGATACTTGACATGAATAAGTCCTTGTTTTAGTCCAAACACAGATAGCTATGCTTATAAGGCAGTTCAAATAATATCTTAGCTCAACCAGGGAGGCCTGGGTAATAGTCTCAGGTTTTTGCAGAGCAGCAACAGCTTACATGTCCAGCAAATGCAGATGGAAGTAAACACGAGCAGCAGATGAAGGAGGATTACTGGAAACTGGTGTATGCAGCAGGAACTCAGAGCAGAGTAGCAGGATAACCACACAGGTTCACAGGAGAAGGTATATAGCCAGGGAGTCACCAAAGTCAGGAGCTGGATGCAAGGCAGAGTACTATAGCACAGACTGAAGGCTGGGGTGGAGTTTTATAGCAGGAAGACACAGTGCACATAAGACCAAAGATGCCATCTTGGAAAAGGGCAGTAATGCACAAAAGGTAATAAAAATGTTCAGAGTCCTGACATTACGTGGCTGTGTTGTTATATACTACGTGGGTTGTGTTATATACTACGTGGTTGTGTTATATACTACGTGGCTGGGCAATATACTACGTGGCTGGGCAATATACTACGTGGATGGGCAATATACTACGTGGCAGGGCAATATACTACGTGGCAGGGCAATATACTACGTGGCTGGGCAATATACTACGTGGCTGGGCAATATACTACGTGGCTGGGCAATATACTACGTGGCTGGGCAATATACGTGTCTGTGCTATATACTACGTGGCTGTGCAATATTTTACGTGGCTGTGTAATATACTACGTGGCTGTGCAACATATTACATGGCTGGGCAATATACTACGTGTGTGCTGTACACTACGTGTCTGTGCTTTATACTACGTGGCTGTGCTATATACTACGTGGCTGGGCAATATACTACGTGGCTGTGCTATTTACTACGTGGGCTGTGCTATATACTACATGGCTGGGCAATATACTGCGTGGCTGGGCAATATACTACGTAGCTGTGTTCTTATATACTACGTGGGCTGTGTTATATACTACGTGCGTTGTGTTATATACTACGTGGGCTGTGCTATATACTACGTGGCTGTGCAATATACTACGTGGCTGTGCAATATACTACGTGGCTGTGCAATATACTACGTGGCTGTGCAATATACTACGTGGCTGTGCAATATACTACGTGGCTGTGTTATATGCTACTTGCCTGTGCTATATTTCTCTGCTGTATCTGTGCATCATGAATCGTGGTATGTGTTAAAGAGGGGGGCCCAATGAGACTCTTTCGCCCAGGGCCCTCAAAAACCTGGAGCCGCCCCTGGCTTCACTGATTGTTGCTGATTGGTCACGCCCGGCCGCGAACAGTCGCAGTCCGCCCGCGAATTGGCGCGGAATTTGAACCACGCTTCGCTAATTGGTTGTGCCCGGCCAGCCGAATCCTGTGTATAAATTGCATTATTATGAAAACTTAATAAATAAACTACATACATATTCTAGAATACCCGATGCGTTAGAATCGGGCCACCATCTAGTAGAGAAAATAAACATATAAAAAAATATATATGTCAAAATATAGTGTTGCAAAGTAAAGTATGTTGACAAGGTCACGGATAAGCAATCTCTAATGTTGTGTGCTTAACAATTGACCGTACCTACAACCATCAGTACAACTAACAAGATAATTGAGATGAGTAAAAATTGGGATATAAATAAATCAATTAGCATATGGTATATGCACAGTGACATGATTACAAAAGGAAGCAAATCCAAGTGAGTGCATATGATAAAAAAAAATTGTATACATAGTGTACTGATAAAGCTGAAGTGTAAAATATAAAAGGATGCAAATAAACACATCAAGGTACGAAATAGAGTGAGTGTGAAATGAAAAAAAATGTATGTATAATAATACGGAGAGTATATAATAATCTCGCGAGACCGCTACGTCATCATCTCGCAAGACCGCAATGCACTCTTGGGACCGGAGCGTCGCAAGGAGCATCGGTAAACGCCTGGGCTGGATCTGGGGGCCGACGGAAGGTGAGTATATAACTATTTTTTATTTTAATTCTTTTTTTTAACAGTGATATGGTGCCTACATTGCTATATACTACATGGGCTGTGTTATATACTACATCTCTGTGCTATATACTATGTGGGCTGTGCTATATACTATGTGGCTGTGGTATATATTACGTAGGCTGGGCAATATACTACATTGCTGTGCTCTATACTACGTGGCCTGGGTTATATACTGCATGGGCAGTGTTATATACTACGTCTCTGTGCTATATACTATGTGGCTGTGCTATATACTACGTGGCTGTGCAATATATTACGTGGCTGTGCAATATATTACGTGGCTGTGCAATATATTACGTGGCTGTGCAATATACTACGCGGTTGTGCAATATATTACATGGCTGGGCAATATACTGCGTGTCTGTGCTATACACTACGTGGCTGTGCTACATACTACGTGGCTGTGCTATATACTACGTGGCTGTGCAATATACTACATGGCTGGGCAATATACTACGTGGCTGGGCAATATACTACGTGGCTGGGCAATATACTACGTGGCTGGGCAATATACTATATGGGCTGTGCAATATACTATGTGGGCTGTGCAATATACTACGTGACTGGACAATATACTACATGGCTGGACAATATACTACGTGGCTGTGTTGTTATATACTACGTGGGCTGTGTTATATACGTGAGCTGTGCTATATACTACATGGCTGGGCAATATACTACGTGGCTGGGCAATATACTACGTGGCTGGGCAATATACTACGTGGCTGGGCAATATATTACGTGGCTGGGCAATATATTACGTGGCTGGGCAATATACGTGTCTGTGCTATATACTACGTGGCTGTGCAACATATTACGTGGCTGTGCAATATACTACTTGGCTGTGCAACATATTACGTGGCTGGGCAATATACTATGTGTCTGTGCTATACACTACGTGTCTGTGCTATACACTACGTGGCTGAGCAATATACTACGTGTCTGTGCTATATACTACGTGGCTGGGCAATATACTACGTGGGCTGTGCTATATACTACGTGACTGGGCAATATACTACGTGGGCTGTGTTATATACTACGTGGGTTGTGTTATATACTACGTGGGCTGTGCTATTACTACGTGGCTGGGCAATATACTACGTGGCTGTGCTATATACTACATGGGCTATGTTGTACGCTGCTTGGCTGTGCTATATTTCTCTGCTGTATCTGTGCATCATGAATCATGGTATGTGTTAAAGAGGAAGGCCCACTGAGAGTCTTTCGTCTGGGGCCCTCAAAAACCTGGAGCCGGCCCTGGCTTCACTGATTGGTCACTCCCGGCCGTGACCAATCAGCGACAGGCGCAGTCAACCCACGAATTGGCGCAGAATTTGAACCACGCTTCGCTAATTGGTCGTGGCCGGTTGGCCGAATCCTGTGCATAAATTGCATTATTCTGAAAACTTCATAAATAAACTACATACATATTCTAGAATACCCGATGCGTTAGAATCGGGCCACCATCTACTAGAGAAAATAAACATATAAAACAATATATATGTCGAAATATAGTGTTGCAAAGTAAAGTATGTTGACTAGGTCACGGATAAGCGAGTCTCTAATGTCGTGTGCTTAACAATTGACCCTACCTACAACCATCAGTGCAACTAACAAGATAATTGAGTTGATTAAACATTGGGATATAAATAAATCAATTAGCATATGGTATATGCACAGTGACATGATTAGAAAAGGAAGCAAATCCAAGTGAGTGCATATGATGAAAAAAATTGTATACATAGTGTACTGATAAAGCTGAAGTGTAAAATATAAAAGGATGCAAATAAACACATCAAGGTACGAAATAGAGTGAGTGTGAAATAAAAAAATGTATGTATAATAATCAAAAGCAAGCACATCCAAGCTAGTGTGAACAGGTGCCAGCCAAAAAAACATATACGGCAAGTTGAAAAACGATAAAGGTTGCACCATTATTTACCAAGAATGAGTACACTAGAACATTGAAAATGCATTACTACCATAGAAAATAAGAAAAAAGCGCTATATAATGTACACATGAAATATTTATCTGCAAAAATTGCTATGAAAAAGGAAGGTACTTTGCACATGAATTGGCCAATGTATGTGAGCAATAATCAAAAGCAAACGTGGGAATAATTGGAGATAATAATGTGAACATAGTGAGCACGTATGTATGTTCAATTATGCTAGAGGGCATGGAATGAGGAGTCCCATAAAGTATATAAGATTTTGCCAAGGTGTATCCAAATGTAAGTAGACCAGGCAGGTATTGTTGATCCAGGAAATGGTCCACGCAAAAAAGAGGGGAGAAAAACATCGATACTGATGCACTTAAATATAACAGAGTAAAGCTGCTTTCACACATCAGTTTTTTGCCATCAGGCTCAATCCGGGGGCTCGACGGATCCGTCGTAAATTGTGAAAAACTGATGCCACTTTGTCCGTTTTTTTTATCTGTTTTATGATGGATTACGTCAGATCCGTTTTTTTTAAAAACGCCCATGGGAGGCTCCCAAACGTGATTGGCTACTTAAAACCTATATATACAGTGTTCCTACAGCCCATCTTTGACAGGTTGTAGAGCAAGTGGCACATTATGTGCTTGGATGTAGGCTTATGATGTGGTTCTGCGATGCACGTAGGAAACTTACCAATTGCGAGCCCATTCCGGGTATTTCTCCACCCCGTCCGTCTCCTTCTGGAGGCACCTCTGATGCTGCAGCCTCCTGTTATACGAAAATTGCTGCAGCCTCCAGCTATACGAAAATTATATATATATATATATATACGGTATATACACACACAGCACCAGAAACAAAATACCTTTCCAGCATTCCAATGGCCTTCCAGACAGTAAACAAAAAGGGAAACAGCACAAGAAGATGTATAAAAAAAAAAAAATGACTTTAATGCCCTGTGGAGAAAGGATTTGTTTTATCCGAAACGTTGCCACGCCACAGGGCATTAAAGTCCTTTTTTTTTTTTTTTTTTTACATCTTTTTGTGCCGTTTCCTTTTTGTTTACTATATACAGGGTAGTTAAAAAGTAGGTGGACAGTATGTGTAATAGGATTGTGAAGGGGGAGATTTATCAAACATGGTTTTTGGGGTTCAAAGTTCTCACCACACATCTAGATAAGTTTCTTGGGGGGTCTAGTTTCCAAAATGGGGTCACTTGTGGGGGGTTTCTACTGTTTAGGTACATCAGGGGCCTTGCAAACACAACATGACGCCCCCAGACCATTCCATCAAAGTCTGCATTGCAAAACGTCACTAATTCTCTTCCGAGCTCCGACGTGCGCCCAAACAGTGGTTCCCCCCCACATATGGGGTTTTAGTGTACTCAGGACAAATTGGATAACAACTTTTGGGGTCCACTTTCTCCTTTTACCCTTGGGAAAATAAAAAAAATGTTGCTAAAAGATCATTTTTGTGACTAAAAAGTTAAATTTTTTTTCTTCCATGTTGCTTCTGCTGCTGTGAAACACCTGAAGGGTTAATAAACTTCTTGAATGTGGTTTTGAGCTCCTTTAGGCTATGTGCACACGTATAATGGTCCTCTGCGGATTTTTCTGCAGCGGAATTGATAAATCTGCAGCAAAAACGCTGCGTTTTTGCTGCAGATTTATTGCGAATTTACCGCAGTTTTTCTGCGGTTTTCTATTGGAGCAGGTGTAAAGCTGCTGCAGAATCCGCAGAATGAAGTGACATGCTGCAGAATGTAAACCGCTGCGTTTCCGAGCGTTTTTTTCCGCAGCATGTGCACAGCGTTTTCTGTTTCCCATAGGTTTACATTGTAATGTAAACTCATGGGAAACTGCTGCGGACCCACAGCTGCGGAAACGTTGCGGATCCGCAGCAAAATCCACAGCGTGTGCACATACCCTAAGGGCTGCAGTTTTTAGAATGGTGTCACTTTTGGGTATTTTCTGCCACATAGACCTCTCAAACTGACTTCAAATGTGAGGTGGTCCCTAAAAAAAATGGTTTTGTAAATTTTGTTGTAAAAATGAGAAATCGCTGGTCAACTTTTAACCCTTCTAACTTCCTAACAAAAAAAAATGTGTTTCCAAAATTGTGCTGATGTAAAGTAGACATGTGGGAAATGTTATTTATTAACTATTTTGTGTCACATAATTCTCTGGTTCAACAGAATAAAAATTCAAAATAAATAATAATAAATCAAAATAAATGTTATTTTCTGTCCACCTACTTGTGGACCACCCTGTATATATACTGTACATATATAAACATTTATTTACCTCACAGCGCTGACGACGCGGGGGAGAACTCCCACAAGAAGACATGCTGTGGCTTGTTGCTGGCCTGGTACGCTGCGGCAGGTTTTAGCTCTGGTGGCAGGTCTGTGTCTTGATTGATTGCTGGCTGGTAAATGGATGATTGAAGCCCTATTAGCAGGCCTTAACCCCTTTCTGCCATTGGACGTACTATTCCGTCCATGTGGGGTGGGCCCTAATTCCCAAGGACGGAATAGTACGTCCAGCGCGATCGGCCGCGCTCACGGGGGGAGCGCGGCCGATCGTGGCTGGGTGTCAGCTGCCTATCGCAGCTGACATCCGACACTATGTGCCAGGAGCTTGCACATTAACCCCCGGCACACCACGATCAAACATGATCGCGGTGTGCCGGCGGTACAGGGAAGCATCGCGCAGGGAGGGGGCTCCCTGCGGGCTTCCCTGAGACCCCCGGAGCAACGCGATGTGATCGCGTTGCTGCGAGGGTCTCTTACCTCTCCTCCCTGCAGCAGGCCTGGATCCAAAATGGCCGCGGCATCCGGGTCCTGCAGGGAGAGAGGTGGCTTACCAAGTGCCTGCTCAGAGCAAGCGCTTGGTAAGCCTACAGCACTGTAAGTCAGATCGCCGATCTGACAGAGTGCTGTGCAAACTGTCAGATCAGCGATCTGTGATGTCACCCCCGGGACAAAGTAAAAAAGAAAAAAAAAATTTCCACATGTGTAAAAAAAAAAAGAAAAAAAATATTCCTAAATTAAAAAAATATATATATACAGTGCCTAAAAGTAGTATTCAACCCCCTGCAGATTTAGCAAGTTTAATAAGATGCAAATAAGTTAGAGCCTTCAAACTTCAAACAAGAGCAGGATTTATTAACAGATGCATAAATCTTACAAACCAAAAAGTTTTGTTGCTCAGTTAAATTTTTATAAATTTTAAACATAAAAGTGTGGGTCAATTATTATTCAACCCCTAGGTTTAATATTTTGTGGAATAACCTTTGTTTGCAATTACAGCTAATAATCGTCTTTTATAAGACCTGATCAGGCCGGCACAGGTCTCTGGAGTTATCTTGGCCCACTCCTCCATGCAGATCTTCTCCAAGTTATCTAGGTTCTTTGGGTGTCTCATGTGGACTTTAATCTTGAGCTCCTTCCACAAGTTTTCAATTGGGTTAAGGTCAGGAGACTGACTAGGCCACTGCAACACCTTGATTTTTTGCCTCTTGAACCAGGCCTTGGTTTTCTTGGCTGTGTGCTTTGGGTCGTTGTCTTGTTGGAAGATGAAATGACGACCCATCTTAAGATCCTTGATGGAGGAGCGGAGGTTCTTGGCCAAAATCTCCAGGTAGGCCGTGCTATCCATCTTCCCATGGATGCGGACCAGATGGCCAGGCCCCTTGGCTGAGAAACAGCCCCACAGCATGATGCTGCCACCACCATGCTTGACTGTAGGGATGGTATTCTTGTGGTCGTATGCAGTGTCATCCAGTCTCCAAACGTCACGTGTGTGGTTGGCACCAAAGATCTCGATCTTGGTCTCATCAGACCAGAGAACCTTGAACCAGTCAGAGTCTCAGAGTCCTCCAAGTGATCATGAGCAAACTGTAGACGAGCCTTGACATGACGCTTTGAAAATAAAGGTACCTTACGGGCTCGTCTGGAACGGAGACCATTGCGGTGGAGTACGTTACTTATGGTATTGACTGAAACCAATGTCCCCACTGCCATGAGATCTTCCCGGAGCTCCTTCCTTGTTGTCCTTGGGTTAGCCTTGACTCTTCGGACAAGCCTGGCCTCGGCACGGGAGGAAACTTTCAAAGGCTGTCCAGGCCGTGGAAGGCTAACAGTAGTTCCATAAGCCTTCCACTTCCGGATGATGCTCCCAACAGTGGAGACAGGTAGGCCCAACTCCTTGGAAAGGGTTTTGTACCCCTTGCCAGCCTTGTGACCCTCCACGATCTTGTCTCTGATGGCCTTGGAATGCTCCTTTTTCTTTCCCATGTTGACCATGTTTGAGTGCTGTTCACAAGTTTGGGGAGGGTCTTAAATAGTCAGAAAAGGCTGGAAAAAGAGATAATTAATCCAAACATGTGAAGCTCATTGTTCTTTGTGCCTGAACTACTTCTTAATACTTTAGGGGAACCAAACAGAATTCTGGTGGGTTGAGGGGTTGAATAATAAATGACCCTCTGAAAAAACTTTTCCCAATTTAAAAAAAAAATAAACAAAGAAATAACATTCTTTTTTGCTGCAGTGCATTTCACACTTCCAGGCTGATCTACAGTCCAAATATCACAATGCCAAGTTAATTCCAAATGTGTAAACCTGCTAAATCTGCAGGGGTTGAATACTACTTGTAGGCACTGTATATATTATTCCCATAAATACATTTCTTTATCTAAATAAAAAAAAAATTAAACAATAAAAGTACACATATTTAGTATCGCCACCTATAAAACTATATCACTAGTTAACCCCTCCAATGAACACCGTAAAAAAAAAAAAAAACGAGGCAAAAAACAACGCTTTATTCTCATACCGCCAAACGAAAAGTGGAATAACACGCGATCAAAAAAAGGATATAAATAACCATGGTACCGCTGAAAAAGTCATCGTCCCGCAAAAAAAGAGCCGCCATACAGCATCATCAGCGAAAAAATAAAAAAGTTATAGTCCTCAGAATAAAGCGATGCAAAAATAATTATTTTTTCTATGAAATTTTTTATCGTATAAAAGCGCCAAAACATAAAAAAATGATATAAATGAGATATCGCTGTAATCGTACTGACCCGAAGAATAAAACTGCTTTATCAATTTTACCAAACGCGGAACGGTATAAACGCCTCCCCCAAAAGAAATTCATGAATAGCTTGTTTTTGGTCATTCTGCCTCACAAAAATCAGAATAAAAAGCGATCAAAAAATCTCCCATGCCCGAACATATTACCAATAAAAACGTCAACTCGTCCCGCTAAAAATAAGACCTCACATGACTCTGTGGACTCAAATATGGAAAAATTATAGCTCTCAAAATGTGGTAACACAAAAAATATTTTTTGCAATAAAAAGCGTCTTTCAGTGTGTGACGGCTGCCAATCATAAAAATCCGCTAAAAAACCCGCTATAAAAGTAAATCAAACCCCCCTTCATCACCCGCTTAGTTAGGGAAAAATTTAAAAAATGTATTTATTTCCATTTTCCCGTTAGGGTTAGGGCTAGTGTTAGGGCTAGGGTTGGGGCTAGGGTTAAGGCTACAGTTAGGGTTGGGGCTAAAGTTAGGGTAAGGGTTGGGGCTAAAGTTAGGGTTTGGACTACATTTACGGTTGGGAATAGGGTTGGGATTAGGGTTAGGGGTGTGTCTGGGTTAGAGGTGTGGTTAGGGTTACCGTTGGGATTAGGGTTAGGGGTGTGTTTGGATTAGGATTTCAGTTATAATTGGGGGGTTTCCACTGATTAGGCACATCAGGGGCTCTCCAAACGCGACATGGCGTCCGATCTCAATTCCAGCCAATTCTGCGTTGAAAAAGTAAAACAGTGCTCCTTCCCTTCCGAGCTCTCCCGTGCGCCCAAACAGGGGTTTACCCCAACATATGGGGTATCAGCGTACTCAGGACACATTGGAGAACAACTTTTGGGGTCCAATTTCTCCTGTTACCCTTGGGAAAATACAAAACTGGGGGCTAAAAAATAATGTGTGTGGAAAAAAAATATTTTTTATTTGCACGGCTCTGCGTTATAAACTGTAGTGAAACACTTGGGGGTTCAAAGCTCTCACAACACATCTAGATGAGTTCCTTAGGGGGTCTACTTTGGAAAATGGTGTCACTTGTGGGGGGTTTCTACTGTTTAGGTACATTAGGGGCTCTGCAAACGCAATGTGACGCCTGCAGACCATTCCATCTAAGTTTGCATTCCAAATGGTGCTCCTTCCTTTCCGAGCCCTCAAGACAAGGACACATTGGACAACAACTTTTGGGGTCCAATTTCTCCTGTTACCCTTGGGAAAATACAAAACTGCGGGCTAAAAAATAATTTTGGGGGGGAAATTTTTATTTTCACAGCTCTGCGTTATAAACTGTAGTGAAACACTTGGGGATTCAAAGTTCTCACAACACAACTAGATAAGTTCCTTGGGGGGTCTAGTTTCCAATATTGGGTCACTTGTGGGGGGTTTCTACTGTTTAGGCACATTAGGGGCTCTGCAAACACAACATGACGCCCCCAGACCATTCCATCAAAGTCTGCATTGCAAAACGTCACTAATTCTCTTCCGAGCTCCGACGTGCGCCCAAACAGTGGTTCCCCCCACATATGGGGTTTTAGTGTACTCAGGACAAATTGGATAACAACTTTTGGGGTCCAATTTCTCCTGTTATCCTTGGGAAAATACAAAACTGGGGGCTAAAAAATAATTTTTGTGGGAAAAAATTTTGGTTTAATTTTTACGGCTCTGCATTATAAACTTCTGTGAAGCACTTGGTGGGTCAAAGTGCTCACCACACCTCTAGATAAGTTCCTTAGGGGGTCTACTTTCCAAAATGGTGTCACTTGTCGGGGGGTTTCAATGTTTAGGCACATCAGGGGCTCTCCAAACGCAACATGGAGTCCCATCTCAATTCCTGTCAATTTTGCAGTGAAAAGTCAAACGGCGCTCCTTCCCTTCCGAGCTCTGCCATGCGCCCAAACAGTGGTTTACCCCCACATATGGGGTATCAGCGTACTCAAGACAAATTGTACAACAACTTTTGGGGTCCAACTTCTTCTCTTACCCTTGGGAAAATAAAAAATTGGGGGCGAAAAGATCATTTTTGTGAAAAAATATGATTTTTTATTTTTACGGTTCTGCATTATAAACTTCTGTGAAGCACTTGGTGGGTCAAAGTGCTCACCACACCTCTAGATAAATTCCTTAGGGGTCTACTTTCCAAAATGGTGTCACTTGTGGGGGGTTTCAATGTTTAGGCACATCAGGGGCTCTCCAAACGCAACATGGCGTCCCATCTCAATTCCAGTCAATTTTGCATCGAAAAGTCAAATGGCGCTCCTTTGCTTCCGAGCTCTGTCATGCGCCCAAACAGTGGTTTACCCCCACATATGGGGTATTGGCGTACTCAGGACAAATTCTACAACATCTTTTAGGGTCCATTTTTTCCTGTTACCCTTGTTAAAATAAAACAAATTGGAGCTGAAGTAAATTTTTTGTGAAAAAAAGTTAAATGTTCATTTTTATTTAAACATTCCAAAAATTCCTGTGAAACACCTGAAGGGTTAATAAACTTCTTGAATGTGGTTTTGAGCACCTTGAGGGGTGAAGTTTTTAGAATGGTGTCACACTTGGGTATTTTCTATCATATAGACCCCTCAAAATGACTTCAAATGAGATGTGGTCCCTAAAAAAAATGGTGTTGTAAAAATGAGAAATTGCTGGTCAACTTTTAACCCTTATAACTCCCTAACAAAAAAAATTTTTGGTTCCAAATTTGTGCTGATGTAAAGTAGACATGTGGGAAATGTTACTTATTAAGTATTTTGTGTGACATATCACTGTGATTTAATTGCATAAAAATTCAAAGTTGGAAAATTGTGAAATTTTAAAAATTTTCACCAAATTTCCATTTTTTTCACAAATAAACGCAGGTACAATCAAATAAATTTTATCACTATCATGAAGTACAATATGTCACGAGAAAACATTGTCAGAATCACCATGATCCGTTGAAGCGTTCCAGAGTTATAACCTCATAAAGGGACATTGGTCAGAATTGTAAAAATTGGCCTAGCCATTAACGTGCAAACCACCCTTAGAGGTGAAGGGGTTAAATACATCTTTCCTAATCGTGGGCTCGCCAATTGTATCTGAGCATGCGCAGTTAAAAAAATGGAATCCGGCGCCGGATTCCGTCATCTGACTGATCCGGTGCCCATAGGCTTCCATTCTAGCACTGTCCGGTTATTGCTGGACAAATAATTTTCTACGGATCCGGTGAACGACGGATGAAACATGAGGCCATCCTTCGCAATCCTTTGCTAATACAAGTCTATGAGAAAAAAAACAGATCTGGTGGCATCATTCGACGGATCCGTTTTTTTTTTTAAATTCGCCGGATAGAGCCTGACGGCGAAAAACTGATATGTAAAAGGGACCTAACAAACAACTCCATTAAAAACTATTAGAAGAAAATTCAAATAAGGGGAGGAATATAACAAAAAAAAAAACAAACAGTGGAGGCAGGTTCCTCTAAGGAAGGGCACAAAAGTGAGACACTCATTGAGTCCCTGTTCGTCTATTGAATAAATTAAAAAAATCTTGCGTTGTGCGAGGGTACGTTTCCAGTCTCCACCTCTAGGGTCCGAATTATGTGATCAATAGAACGTACTTTAAAGGGAACCTGTCAGCAGGATTGTGCACAGTAACCTACAGGCGGTGTCAGGTCGGCGCCGGAATACTGATTAAAATCATACCTTGGTTAACGAAATCTGTCGGCGGTGCCATCTTGCTAGAGAAAAAAAATTATTTACTCTTCCAAGATGGCACCGCCTGTGTAGTAGCAGGTATCGGACCGCTGATAGCTGTTACTACACAGGAACGGCCGGTGCCCTTTTCAAACTGATTTTATTAGGAATTTATGGATAACATGAAAGAAAAAGATTACATACACATTATATATATACAATCATGCTGCAGCGCAGGCGCCACCGCCACGCAGAAGGGTATAGATTTTTTTCTAAGATATATATATATATATATATATATATATATATATACATACAATATTCATTATGTAAACTATGGGGGCAGGTCAGTGAGGGAACAGTGACAGTCTGCATTATGAATATCTAGTTAGAGCACCACAAAGACCCCCCACAGGCCGCCCCAGGGCACAAGAATATCATTAACTCAAAACTGAAAATAAAGATTAAACAACCACAAGATGGATTTCATCAACCCAGGCATCATTGTAATCAGTATAACGGCGCCGACTTGACACGGTGTAGGTTACTGTGCACAATCCTGCTGACAGGTTCCCTTTCAAGAAAAAGTTGCAGTGCATGATTCTGGCTGTTTCCATAGCTAACAACACCCATTTTTAAAGGGAACCTGTTGTGTCCCCAAACGTTGTTTTCCTGTATATATAAGACTGATCCGAGTTTACAGAAGTTGTACAGTACTTGGACAACGTTCTCTTATACCCCACACTTGGCCCCAATAAATTAAAAAACCTGTACTTACCTCCCATGCTTGCGGCATTCCCGCGGTGTCAGCACTCACGGTCCCAGGGCTCCCGTGACATGTGACCCAAGTTCCCAATCAGCGCTAGCGTCACTGTCCCCGCCTTCAGACAAATCGAACATGAAGAGGAAGGGTATGTGTCCACGTTCAGGATTGCATCAGGATTTGGTCAGGATTTTACGCAGGTAAAATCCTGACCAAATCTGCACCTGAGGTCACTGGCAGGTCACCTGCATTGTTAATGCGTTGTTTCAGCATTGTAAGGACATGCTGCGTTCTTAAAAGACGCGCCACATGTCCGTTTCCGCGGGTCTGCCGCATGCGTCTTTTAATGCATAGTGGAGACGGGATTTGATGAAATCCACTATGCTGTAACATCTGGACGCTGCATGTCCTAAACGTGGAAACATACCCGAAGTCAGAGATCAGCTGCAGCCCGGACTTCCTCTTCGTTCAATTTGTCTGAAGGCGGAGTCAGTGACACCATCGCTGATTGGGCGCCGGGGTCACATGTCACAACAACCAAACGGGGATCGGGGAGAGCAAGTGCCGACACCGCTGGAACGGGAGGGGAGTATAGTATAAGCTTTTTTATTTTATTAGGGCCAAACATTTTGAAGTTGTCCACTACTTTAACCCCTTTCTGACCTTGGACGGGATAGTACGTCCGAGGTCAGAACCCCTGCTTTGATTTGGGCTCCAGCGGTGTTTTGAACAGCTGACATGTGCGCGCAAGAGCGAGTGGAATCGCAATCCACCCGCCGCTATTAACTAGTTAAATGCCACTGTTAAACGCTCACAGCGGCATTTAACTACCGCATTGCCGACCCCATCACATGATTGGGGGTCAGCGATGCGTCAGGATAGTAACCATAGGTCTCAAGGAGACCTCTATGGTTGCTGATGCCGGCTTGCTGTGAGCGCTTCCTGTGGTCGGCGTTCATAGCAAGCCTGTAATTCAGCTACGTAGGAGCGATCTGATGATCGCTGCTATGTGGCAGAGCTGATCAGGCTATGCCAGCTTCTAGCCTGCCATGGAGGCTATTGAAGCATGGCAAAAGTAAAAAAAAAATGTTTAAAAAAAATATGAAATAAATAAAAAATATATAAAAGTTTAAATCACCCCCCTTTCGCCCCATTTAAAATAAAACAATAAAAAAAACAAATATACACATATTTGGTATCGCCACATTCAGAATCACCCGATCTATCAATAAAAAAAAGCATTAACCTGATCGCTAAACGGCGTAGAGAGAAAAAAATTAGAAACTCCCAAATTAAGTTTTTTTGGTCGCCGCAACATTGCATTAAAATGCAATAATGGACGATCAAAAGAAGGTATCTGCACCGAAATGGTATCACTAAAAACGTCAGCTCAGCACGCAGAAAATAAGCCCTCACCCGACCCCAGATCATGAAAAATGGAGACGCTACGAGTATCGGAAGATGGCGCAATTTTTTTTTTTTATAGCAAAGTTGGGAATTTTTTTTGACCACTTAGACTTCTTTCACACTTCCGTCAGTACGGGGCCGGCACGAAGCGTCGGCTCGACGTACCGACGGATGTTGTGAAATTTCGGCACAACGTGGGCAGCAGATGCAGTTTTTCATTCAACCAAACGACGCAAGTGTGAAAGAAGCCTAAGGCCATGTTCACACTTTGCGGCGTCCCTCTGCGGGTTCTCCCGCAGCGGATTTGATAAATCTGCAGGGCAAAACCGCTGCGGTTATCCCTGCAGATTCATCGCGGTTTGTTCCGCGGTTTCCGCCTATACTATTGATGCTGCATATGCAGCAATATGCAGCATCAATAGTAATGTTAAAAATAATAAAAATTGGTTATACTCACCCTCCGATGTCCGGATCTCCTCAGCGCTGCACCCGGTGGTCCGGTTCCAAAGATGATGTGCGAGAAGGACCCTTCGTGACGTCACGGTCATGTGACCGCGGCGTCATCACGGTCATGTGACCGTGACGTCACCGCAGGTCCTGTTCGCACAGCAACTCTGACCGGCCGGCCGCGTGCAGCGCTGAGAGGTGAGTATAACATGATTTTTTATTTTTATTCTTTTTTTTTTACCCCAAATATGGTTCCCAGGGCCTGGAGGAGAGTCTCCTCTCCTCCACCCCGGGTACCACCCGCACATTAGCCGCTTACTTCCCGCAACGTGGGCACAGCCCCATGCGGGAAGTAAGCGGTTCAATGCATTCCTATGGGTGCAGAATCGCAGCGATTCTGCACAAAGAAGTGACATGCTGCGGGTTTTAAACCGCTGCGTTTCTGCGCGGTTTTTCCCGCAGCATTTGCACAGCGGTTTGCGGTTTCCATAGGGTTTACATGTAAATGGAAACGCTATGGAAACTGCTGCGGACCCGCAGCATCAAAATCGAGGCAGTTCCGCGGTAAAAACCGCAAAGTGTGAACATGGCCTTAGGCTGCCGTCATACTAGCAGCATTTGGTCAGTATTTTACATCAGTATTTGTAAGCCAAAACCATGAGTGGGTGATAAATGCAGAAGTGGTGCATATGTTTCTATTATACTTTTCCTCTATTTGTTCCCCTCCTGGTTTTGGCTTAGGGTACCGTCACACAGTGCCATTTTCATCGCTACGACGGTACGATTCGTGACGTTCTAGCGATATCCATACGATATCGCTGTGTCTGACACGCAGCAGCGATCAGGGATCCTGCTGAGAATCGTACGTCGTAGCAGATCGTTTGGAACTTTCTTTCGTCGCTTGATCACCCGCTGACATCGCTGGATCGTTGTGTGTGACAGCGATCCAGCGATGTGTTCGCTTGTAACCAGGGTAAACATCGGGTAACTAAGCGCAGGGCCGCGCTTAGTAACCCGATGTTTACCCTGGTTACCAGCGTAAACGTAAAAAAAACAAACAGTACATACTTACATTCCGGTGTCTGTCCTCCGGCGTCTCAGCTTCTCTGCACTGTGAGCGCCTGCCGGCCGGAAAGCGTGCACAGCGGTGACGTCACCGCTCTGCTTTCCGGCCGCTGTGCACAGTGCAGAGAAGCAGAACGCCGGGGGACAGACACCGGAATGTAAGTATGTACTGTTTGTTTTTTTTACGTTTACGCTGGTAACCAGGGTAAACATCGGGTTACTAAGCGCGGCCCTGCGCTTAGTAACCCGATGTTTACCCTGGTTACCCGGGGACTTCGGCATCGCTCCAGCGCCGTGATTGCAAAGTGTGACCGCAGTCTACGACGCTGGAGCGATAATCATACGACGCTGCGACGTCACGGATCGTGCCGTCGTAGCGATGAAAATGGTACTGTGTGACGGTACCCTTACACATACTGATGTAAAATACTGACCAAATACTGCTAGTGCGACGGCAGCCTCAGATAAAAAGGAACCTAGACATGTTTGGTGTCTATGAACTCGTAATTACCTGGAGAATGAAAATGGCTGGTCAGATTTAGCGAACCCAGCAAAAAAGCCAAACAAAAACCACGCAAGGGATTGCACTTTTTTGCAATTTCACCGCACTTGGAATTTTTTTCCCGTTTTCTAGTACACGACATGGTAAAACCAATGATGTCGTTCAAATGTACAACTCGTTTCGCAAAAAATAAGCCCTCACATGGCCATATTGACAGAAAAATAAAAAAGTTATGGCTCTGGGAAGGAGGGGAGCGATAAACGAACACGGAAAAATGGAAAATCCCACGGTCATGAAGGGGTTAATTGTGCTCTAAAGCTGCCTGGCCCCCGCACTGAGAGCCCCTCTGCCTGCAGGAATAAAATGTATTCCTCCCACTCCCAGAAGCCTTGGACTTTCAGGCACCACTCAGTACGTCAGGCGAACTATGGGAGACCCTGCGCCGATCTCGCCTGTGATTGGCTGCAGGGGTGACGCGATTGATGCAGGGGCTTGTTTCCACATGCGAGAATCACGTCCGTGTCTCGCATGTAGAAACCAAGCTCTGGTGTCTGCACTCAGGAGCGGAGCTGTGCGGCTCCATGTGTTCCTATGCGGCCGCACGCTCTGCTCCGGAGTGCAGACACCAGAGCTTGGTTTCTACATGCGAGACACGGACGTGATTCTCGCATGTGGAAACAAGCCCTAACATAGATTTTTGTCTCATCCTAACGCTTACACACTGCATGGTCTGCACAGATCTGCCGCAGTGAGCCGCCGTGCCCAGGGACGCCCGTCCTCCGCACACGCTGTGACCTGCAGCTGAACCGGCTACAGCCGGGACGTAACATCCGCTGAGTAGACGCCGGGCGGGCCCCGTGTGCTCACAGGGCTGAGCGGAGGGGTGCTGTGCAGAGTCACCGCCTCTCCCACCTATCCCCACACTGAGGCTGTGTGCAGGGCCGGGCAGGCCCTCCCCCGGATGTGTGCTGGTTGGTACGGTCTTCCCGGCTGTTCTAGGAGTCGGGACAGGGAACAGCAGTAAGGTGGGAGCGAGGGCCGAGGAGCGCACGGTGCCGCCGGGTGTCAGTCTGTCAGTGAGGGGCACAGCGGGCGCTGAGAGCTGCACCACTGGAGGACATGCCGACACAGAGGGACAGCACCATGTCCCAGCCCGCCGAGAACTCCCACCAAGTCCGGGTCAAGGCGTATTTCAAAGGGTGAGTAGTGCGGGGCAGTGTCTCCGCCTGGGGTGGGCTTCTCCTGGGTACCCTCAGTGGTCCACGGACTCCTCGCCCAGGGTCACTGGCACCAGTATCATGGTATGGCATCATAGGTGGATTCTGGGCAGACACCCATGTGGTTACACATAGTTTTGGTTCATGCTACCACTTGTTGCACTGATTCATGCTAAATGGAATTTTGGGCTCTGCGGGGGGAATCCGGGGCAGCAGCACTAGCGGTTCTGGGGGGGGGAGAACTCTGGGTCAGCGGTGCCGGTAACTCCGCCGGGAGGGAGAACCCTGGGTCAGTGGCGCCGGTAACTCCACCGGGAGGGAGAACCCTGGGTCAGCGGCGCCGGTAACTCCACCGGGAGGGAGAGCCCTGGGTCAGCGGCGCCGGTAACTCCACCGGGAGGGAGAGCCCTGGGTCAGCGGCGCCGGTAACTCCACCGGGAGGGAGAGCCCTGGGTCAGCGGCGCCGGTAACTCCACCGGGAGGGAGAGCCCTGGGTCAGCGGCGCCGGTAACTCCACCGGGAGGGAGAGCCCTGGGTCAGCGGCGCCGGTAACTCCACCGGGAGGGAGAGCCCTGGGTCAGCGGCGCCGGTAACTCCACCGGGAGGGAGAGCCCTGGGTCAGCGGCGCCGGTAACTCCACCGGGAGGGAGAGCCCTGGGTCAGCGGCGCCGGTAACTCCACCGGGAGGGAGAGCCCTGGGTCAGCGGCGCCGGTAACTCCACCGGGAGGGAGAGCCCTGGGTCAGCGGCGCCGGTAACTCCACCGGGAGGGAGAGCCCTGGGTCAGCGGCGCCGGTAACTCCACCGGGAGGGAGAGCCCTGGGTCAGCGGCGCCGGTAACTCCACCGGGAGGGAGAGCCCTGGGTCAGCGGCGCCGGTAACTCCACCGGGAGGGAGAGCCCTGGGTCAGCGGCGCCGGTAACTCCACCGGGAGGGAGAGCCCTGGGTCAGCGGCGCCGGTAACTCTGTTGGGAGGAAAACCCTGGGGCAGCGGCGCCGTGGGGGATGCCCAGTCACTATCTGAGTAATTTGACATGTATTGTATATATGACTACAACAATGGATGTAATAATTTAAAGTTCTGTGAGTTTTGTATTTATAGCAGCTGAGTAACCAATCAGCCCTTGTACAGCACTGGTATTGCTCTTACTTTCTATGCTGTATTTCATAGTAAACGCTACGGTAAGAAGCATGTGATAACTCCCCTCAGGGGCATAACTATAGGGGAGCACAATAGACGTGACACCTAGGCCTGCTGACTGCCATCACATACCGTAAGTAGACATCAGCATTGTGGCTGGTATACTTCTGGGGGGACCTCAGGTTATACCTCTATGTTCAATGTAGTAGGCATAGGAATCATTACCTCGCTACTCGCGTCGTCTAAAACACAATGTTTTTCTCCACGGTACTGTATGAGATCATGGTGATAAATGGCCACCAGACAACGCCATGAATAGCATACATGCGCCCTGCCACTATGTACCGCTATTTAGCATTTGTAGGAAGTTAGGGTGGGATGGTCTGAAAATGTTAGAACTTGTAGTACAAGTGTATTGTCAAAAAGGTGACATTCCACATCTTATGTTTCCCAACTGCAATGTCTCGAGAGCCTGCAAACGCTACAACTAGAAAAGAGTGAGAGTCACATTCAACTGCTGCAGCAGATCCACACATCATCCTGCCATTGGTCAGTGCTGCGTTCATTATCTGCATAGAAAATTATCACCTTGTCGTCAAGGTTGGTAGAGACCCCAATTATTGGGCACCCTGTCAATCATCTGATGAATATACCATGAAGGGGGCTGTATGAAACGGATAAGAAATCAATACAGTGAAAACCAACTATTGTCACAGTGGAAAGTACATAATTGCGCATCACTCTGAAGCGCCAACAGTGTCCATGGTTTACATATACAGGCTTGATGTGCCCTACGTGATGACTCGCTTCTCATTGCCAGGAGCAGGCCACCCTGTGAGATCAACCAATTGTGGGGAACACTTCCATTAGTGTTCCGTGTGCCGCCATATTCCATTACACTTCCATTAGTGTTTCGTGTGCCGGCATATTCCATTACACTTCCAGTAGTTTCCGTGTGCCGCCATATTCCATAACACTTCCATTAGTGTTTCGTGTGCCGCCATATTCCATTACACTTCCAGTAGTGTTCCGTGTGCCGCCATATTCCATTACACTTCCAGTAGTGTTCCGTGTGCCGCCATATTCCATTACACTTCCATTAGTGTTCTGTGTGCCGCCATATTCCATTACACTTTCATTAGTGTTCCGTGTGCCGCCATATTCCATTACACTTCCATTAGTGTTTCGTGTGCCGCCATATTCCATTACACTTCCATTAGTGTTTCGTGTGCCGCCATATTCCATTACACTTCCAGTAGTGTTCCGTGTGCCGCCATATTCCATTACACTTCCAGTAGTGTTCCGTGTGCCGGCATATTCCATTACACTTCCAGTAGTGTTCCGTGTGCTGCCATATTCCATTACACTTCCATTACTGTCCTGTGTGCCGCCATATTCCATTACACTTCCATTAGTGTCCTGTGTGCCGCCATATTCCATTACACTTCCATTAGTGTTTCGTGTGCCGCCATATTCCATAACACTTCCATTAGTGTTCTGTGTGCCGCCATATTCCATTACACTTCCATTAGTGTCCCGTGTGCCGCCATATTCCATTACACTTCCATTAGTGTTTCGTGTGCCGCCATATTCCATTACACTTCCAGTAGTGTTCCGTGTGCCGCCATATTCCATTACACTTCCAGTAGTGTTCCGTGTGCCGCCATATTCCATTACACTTCCAGTAGTGTTCCGTGTGCCGGCATATTCCATTACACTTCCAGTAGTGTTCCGTGTGCTGCCATATTCCATTACACTTCCATTAGTGTCCCGTGTGCTGCCATATTCCATTACACTTCCATTAGTGTCCTGTGTGCCGCCATATTCCATTACACTTCCAGTAGTGTTCCGTGTGCCGCCATATTCCATTACACTTCCATTAGTGTCCTGTGTGCCGCCATATTCCATTACACTTCCAGTAGTGTTCCGTGTGCCGCCATATTCCATTACACTTCCAGTAGTGTTCCGTGTGCCGCCATATTCCATTACACTTCCATTACTGTCCTGTGTGCCGCCATATTCCATTACACTTCCATTAGTGTTTCGTGTGCCGGCATATTCCATTACACTTCCAGTAGTTTCCGTGTGCCGCCATATTCCATAACACTTCCATTAGTGTTTCGTGTGCCGCCATATTCCATTACACTTCCAGTAGTGTTCCGTGTGCCGCCATATTCCATTACACTTCCAGTAGTGTTCCGTGTGCCGCCATATTCCATTACACTTCCATTAGTGTTCTGTGTGCCGCCATATTCCATTACACTTTCATTAGTGTTCCGTGTGCCGCCATATTCCATTACACTTCCATTAGTGTTTCGTGTGCCGCCATATTCCATTACACTTCCATTAGTGTTTCGTGTGCCGCCATATTCCATTACACTTCCAGTAGTGTTCCGTGTGCCGCCATATTCCATTACACTTCCAGTAGTGTTCCGTGTGCCGGCATATTCCATTACACTTCCAGTAGTGTTCCGTGTGCTGCCATATTCCATTACACTTCCATTACTGTCCTGTGTGCCGCCATATTCCATTACACTTCCATTAGTGTTTCGTGTGCCGCCATATTCCATAACACTTCCATTAGTGTTCTGTGTGCCGCCATATTCCATTACACTTCCATTAGTGTCCCGTGTGCCGCCATATTCCATTACACTTCCATTAGTGTTTCGTGTGCCGCCATATTCCATTACACTTCCAGTAGTGTTCCGTGTGCCGCCATATTCCATTACACTTCCAGTAGTGTTCCGTGTGCCGCCATATTCCATTACACTTCCAGTAGTGTTCCGTGTGCCGGCATATTCCATTACACTTCCAGTAGTGTTCCGTGTGCTGCCATATTCCATTACACTTCCATTAGTGTCCTGTGTGCTGCCATATTCCATTACACTTCCATTAGTGTCCTGTGTGCCGCCATATTCCATTACACTTCCAGTAGTGTTCCGTGTGCCGCCATATTCCATTACACTTCCATTAGTGTCCTGTGTGCCGCCATATTCCATTACACTTCCAGTAGTGTTCCGTGTGCCGCCATATTCCATTACACTTCCAGTAGTGTTCCGTGTGCCGCCATATTCCATTACACTTCCATTACTGTCCTGTGTGCCGCCATATTCCATTACACTTCCATTAGTGTTCCGTGTGCCGCCATATTCCATTACACTTCCATTAGTGTCCCGTGTGCCGCCACATTCCATTACACTTCAAGTAGTGTTCCGTGTGCTGCCATATTCCATTACACTTCCATTAGTGAACTGTGTGCTGCCATATTCCATTACACTTCCATTAGTGTTCCGTGTGCCGCCATATTCCATTACACTTCCAGTAGTTTCCGTGTGCCACCATCTTCCATTAGTGTTCCATGTGCCTCCATATTCCATTACACTTCCATTAGTGTTCCGTGTGCCGCCATATGGTACCTCAGTGACTACTTCTTTAGCAGAAACCTGATGTGTTGAAGCAATGGAATTAGGCAATGTTTTGCTCTTTTCACAAATCCTAGTTAAAGCTGTAAAGAAAAATACCTGTGCAAGGAAAGTGTAATGGGGATAAATCATGAGCCGATACAATGCAGAAACTGTGCAAATTTTAATTAGAAAAACCACAAACGGCAGCCTTCTATCAGCTCATCTTGGCCCATATCTGCGACAGCCTCAGAAGTGATGTGAGCACATTTCTCTTTTCGCCTGTTTTTTCTTAACATGGCACCTATAAGTACCAAGTTGCATTTCTTCTGCCCACCAAGCCCCATCACTGGCCTCTAAGGCCGGGGTCACACTAGCGTATAACATGGCCGAGTGCTTCTGATGTTTATCAGACAGCCATGTTTTTCTGTGGGGCAATACTGAACGCAGCAATAGATATATATCCCTCTATAGGAGGTGATCTATTGGCTCTCCTATGGAGTGAGTGATATACATCTGCTGGGTAGATGAATGGTGGACCATTCGGAAGAATTGTGAAGACCAAAGAAAAAAAGCCAAACGTCATCAACAAGGAAAGTTGGTATCTATATGTATAATTGTCTAAGGGGTACTTCCGTCTGTTTGTAACGGAAATCCCGCGTCGCTGATTGGTCCCGGCCGTGACCAATTAGTGACGTGCACAGTCCGGCCGTGATTTCGCCCTTCCCTACTCCCCTCCAGTCAGTGCCCCCTCCCTACTCCCCAGTCAGTGCCCCCATAGCGGTTTAGCAGTTCGTTAAACGGACTGCGATACACCGCGGCATAACGCGGTGTAACGCAGTCTGTTAACGCTGCTTATTAACCCTGTGTGACCAACTTTTTACTATTGATGCTGCCTATGCAGCATCAATAGTAAAAAGATCTAATGTTAAAAATAATAAAAAAAAAAAAAATCATTATTCTCACCTTCCGGCGCCTTTCCCGCTCCTCGCGACGCTCCGGTCCCAAGAATCCATTGCGGCAATGACCGGAGATGGCATAGCGGTCTCGCGAGATATTGATGTAGCGGTCTCGCTAGACCGCTACATCATCACGTGTTATTGCCGCAATGCATTCTTGGGACTGGAGCATCGCGAGGAGCATCGCTAAATGCCTGGGCTGGATCCGGGGGCCGCCGGAAAGTGAGTATATAACTATTTTTTATTTTAATTCTTTTTATAATAGGGATATGGTGCCCACATTGCTGTATACTACGTGGGCTGTGTTATATACACTGTGTTCCAAATTATGATGCAAATAATATTTCCTCATATTTTCTCTAAATTACCTACCTGAATTGCAGTCATTGTTATTTTCCAGTCATCTACTATTCTAGTATAATTGGAATGTTTTGGAACAAACTGCCTATGAAAACAGTATCTTTTTTAAAAAAATAAACACTCAAAATGCATGTTCCAAATTATTATGCACAGCAGAGTTTTCAACCTTTTTTATTTTATTTTGAACAAACAAATGGTCAATTGTGAAGTTATAAGCATTATCAGCTTATTACAAAATGAAATCAAACAGTTTTCAAGTGAAAACTTTATTCTAGGTGATGTTACACTTGCACATAGGACCCCTTGTTCGAAAGAAGCTTCTGAACTCTCGTCCATTGAATTTGTCAGTTTTTGGATGGTTTCTGCTTCAATTGTTTTGCATGTGGACAGAATCCCCTCCCAGAGCTGTTGCTTAGGTGTGAACTGCCTCCCACCATCATAGACACTCTTTTTGATGATGCTCCAGAGGTTCTCAATGGGGTTGAGGTCAGGGGAAGATGGTGGCCACACCATAAGTTTGTCCTCTTTTATGCCCATAGCAGCCAGAGATGCAGATGTGTTTTTTGCAGCATGAGACGGTGCATTATCATGCATGAAAATGATCTTGCTGCGGAAAGCATGGTTCTTCCTCTTGAACCATGGCAGGAAGTGTTGTTTTAGAAACTCCACATAGATTATGGAGTTCATCTTTACCCCTTCAGGAATCATAAAGGGGCTGACAATCTCTCTCCCCATGATTCCAGCCTAAAACATTACTCCACCTCCTCCTTGTTGGCGCCTTAGCCGTGTTTTCATGGGGTGTCCATCAACCAGCCATCCTCCACTCCATCCATCTGGACCATTGAGCATTGCACGGCACTCATCGGTGAACAAAACAGTTTGGAAGTCAGTCTTCATGTATCGTTTGGCCCACTGGAGCCGTTTCTGCTTGTGTGCAGTGGATAGAGGTGGTCGACAGGATGGCTTCGCACCTCTGAAGGACCCTGCATCTTGTTGTTCTGAGGACGTTGGAGGCACCAGGAGCTTCAAAAACTTGTCTGCTGCTATGACAAGGCATTTTTGCAGCTGCTCTTTTAACCTTACGCAATTGCCTGTTGGAAAGAGTCCTCAATTTTTCCTTATCAGCACGCACACGTGTGTGCTGGGAATCAGCTACATACTTCTTGATTGTGCGATGATCACGATGAAGTGTCTTGGCAATGTTGATTGTAGTCATGCCTTGACCTAAATACTCCACAATTTGTTGCTTCTCAGCAGCCGACACATCCTTTTTCTTTCCCATTTTGGCAAAAAATGTAGGCTGCTTAATAATGTGGAACATCCTTCTTAAGTAGTCTTGCCTTTATTTGGACACACCTGCCAAACTAATTTGCACAGGTATCTGCAATTGCTTTCAGTGATATAAAGAGCCCTGACACACATCACCATCAATGAGTTTAAATGACAAAAAAATTCTAACCTTATCACTCCTAAACTCTTTGTGCGTAATAATTTGGAACACAGTGTACTGCATGGACTGTTATATACTGCGTGGCCTGTGCTATATACTACGTGCCTGTGCTATATACTACGTCTCTGTGCTATATACTACGTGCCTGTGGTATATACTACGTCTCTGTGCTATATACTACGTCTCTGTGCTATATACTACGTCTCTGTGCTATATACTACGTCTCTGTGCTATATACTACGTCTCTGTGCTATATACTACGTCTCTGTGCTATATACTACGTCTCTGTGCTATATACTACGTCTCTGTGCTATATACTACGTCTCTGTGCTATATACTACGTCTCTGTGCTATATACTACGTCTCTGTGCTATATACTACGTCTCTGTGCTATATACTACGTCTCTGTGCTATATACTACGTCTCTGTGCTATATACTACGTCTCTGTGCTATATACTATGTGGCTGTGCAATATACTTATGGGCTGTGTTATTTACTGCGTGGCCTGTGCAATATACTGCGTGGCCTGTGCAATATACTACGTGGCCTGTGCAATATACTACGTGGCTGTGCAGTATACTACGTGAGCTGTGCAGTATACTACGTGAGCTGTGCAGTATACTACGTGAGCTGTGCAATATACTACGTGAGCTGGGCTATGTGCTGCGGGGCTGGGCTATGTGCTGCGGGGCTGGGCTATGTGCTGCGGGGCCTGTGCTATATACTACTATACATATTCTAGAATACCCGAGGCGTTAGAATCGGGTCAACATCTAGTAATAAATATAAAGGTAAAATACAAGAGTGGTAAGAGGTAGCACCACATACACGAGGTGCCCTTAGGCTGTGTGCACACTTTGCTGATTTTTCGCGTTTTTTTCGCGGTTTTTCCCGATTAAAAACGCTATAAAACCGCAAAAAAAACAGCATACAATATGCATTCCATCATTTAGAATGAATTCCGCAAGTTTTGTGCACATGATGCATTTTTTTTTCCGCGAAACGAAAAACGCAGCATGTTCATTAACCCCTTCCCGACCTGTGACACAGCGTATGCGTCATGAAAGGGTTTTCACTTTGTTACATGCTTGTGGTTATCTGAGGACTATTTGATCCTTTTTGTTTTTGGGGGATTGTTTGGTGTGCCACTTTTTCGCCTGGTCTGTATATGGGCAGCTTGATCACTTAGAGTGATAGACTCGGTGTTCATGTCAGCTTGCGTAAGCTGTGTGATAATAATGATGGTTGAATCTTGGTCCATGTGTACCATCTTGGAAATAGGACTATTTATTTATTGATGCATATATATATGTTTGTGGGTTCTACCTATGTATATATTGTTGTGCTTTTAAATACTACCGGCATACCTTCCATTGTTACTATCTTTGAGGTTTTATTATTCGTCCTTTTGTGACTTGCTGGGTTTGCATGTATTTATATATATACCTCTATAGCACCACGCTTCCATCTATGGTTCCCACTATGCCCATGTGGGTGTTTTTCATACCATATTTTCTCATCAATATGCTGTCCATATAGGATTCTTAGGACCAGGTGTACACCTATTTATATATTGTTCCCCTTGTATTTTGTTTTCAGGCATGTGGCCCTATTCTGGGCATGTACTGTTTTTAAATGTTTTTAAATTGTTTTTCCTGTGTTATACCTTAATAAAATAATGTGATTTTTTGTATACATTCCTGCTGTTTGGTGATCCCCATTTTCTTTATGGCCTTTGCTGCTTTCTTTTTTCTTTGTATCTTCATATTCTAAGGCCTAGGTTGGATCCCAAAACTATATATCTGTGGTGCCCCCATACATGTATATATTTTGTGCGTCATGAAAGTCGGTGCCAATCCGACCTGTGACGCATATGCTGTGTCACAGAATGATCGCGTCCCTGCAGATCGGGTGAAGGGGTTAACTCCCATTTTACCCGATCTGCAGAGACAGGGGGAGTGGTACTTCAGCCCAGGGGGGGTGGCTTCACCCCCCCGTGGCTACGATCGCTCTGATTGGCCGTTGAAACTGAAACTGCCAATCAGAGCGATTTGTAATATTTCACCTATGAAAATGGTGAAATATTACAATCCAGCCATGGCCGATGCTGCAATAGCATCTGCCATGGCTGGAGACCCCGATCTGCCCCCACCCCACCGATCACCTCCCCAGTCGTCCTTTTTGCCCCGATCTCCGTTCCGCTCCCCTCCTCCCTCCTGTCGGCTCCCCCGGTCCTCCTGTCCGCTCCCCAGGTCCTCCGATTTTCCCCCCCCCCCGTGTTCCAAGCCCACCCCCCCATACTTACCTAGCTCCGATGTCCCTCCCGGTGTCCGGCCGTCTTCTTCATGGGCGCCGCCATCTTGGAAAATGGCGGGCGCATGCGCAGTGCGCCCGCCGAATCTGCCAGCCGGCAGATTCGTTCCTGCACATTTTGGTCGCTGTGATAAGTTCACAGCGATCAAAATAAAAAAAATAGTAAATAAATCCCCCCCCTTTATCACCCCCATAATAAAATATAGAAAATATAATTATTTTTATTGTTTTTCCATTAGGGGTAGGGTTAGGGCTAGGGTTGCACTTAGGGCTAGGGTTGCGGTTAGGGCTAGGGTTGCACTTAGGGCTAGGGTTGCACTTAGGGCTAGGGTTGCACTTAGGGCTAGGGTTGCACTTAGGGCTAGGGTTGCACTTAGGGCTAGGGTTGCACTTAGGGCTAGGGTTGCACTTAGGGCTAGGGTTGCACTTAGGGCTAGGGTTGCACTTAGGGCTAGGGTTGCACTTAGGGCTAGGGTTGCACTTAGGGCTAGGGTTGCACTTAGGGCTAGGGTTGCACTTAGGGCTAGGGTTGCACTTAGGGCTAGGGTTGCACTTAGGGCTAGGGTTGCACTTAGGGCTAGGGTTGCACTTAGGGCTAGGGTTGCACTTAGGGCTAGGGTTGCACTTAGGGCTAGGGTTGCACTTAGGGCTAGGGTTGCACTTAGGGCTAGGGTTGCACTTAGGGCTAGGGTTGCACTTAGGGCTAGGGTTGCACTTAGGGCTAGGGTTGCACTTAGGGCTAGGGTTGCACTTAGGGCTAGGGTTGCACTTAGGGCTAGGGTTGCACTTAGGGCTAGGGTTGCACTTAGGGCTAGGGTTGCACTTAGGGCTAGGGTTGCACTTAGGGCTAGGGTTGCACTTAGGGCTAGGGTTGCACTTAGGGCTAGGGTTGCACTTAGGGCTAGGGTTGCACTTAGGGCTAGGGTTGCACTTAGGGCTAGGGTTGCACTTAGGGCTAGGGTTGCACTTAGGGCTAGGGTTGCACTTAGGGCTAGGGTTGCACTTAGGGCTAGGGTTGCACTTAGGGCTAGGGTTGCACTTAGGGCTAGGGTTGCACTTAGGGCTAGGGTTGCACTTAGGGCTAGGGTTGCACTTAGGGCTAGGGTTGCACTTAGGGCTAGGGTTGCACTTAGGGCTAGGGTTGCACTTAGGGCTAGGGTTGCACTTAGGGCTAGGGTTGCACTTAGGGCTAGGGTTGCACTTAGGGCTAGGGTTGCACTTAGGGCTAGGGTTGCACTTAGGGCTAGGGCTGCACTTAGGGCTAGGGCTGCACTTAGGGCTAGGGTTGCACTTAGGGCTGCACTTAGGGCTAGGGTTGCACTTAGGGTTGCACTTAGGGTTCCACTTAGGGCTAGGGTTGCACTTAGGGTTGCACTTAGGGCTAGGGTTGCACTTAGGGTTGCACTTAGGGCTAGGGTTGCACTTAGGGTTGCACTTAGGGCTAGGGTTGCACTTAGGGTTGCACTTAGGGCTAGGGTTGCACTTAGGGTTGCACTTAGGGCTAGGGTTGCACTTAGGGTTGCACTTAGGGTTGCACTTAGGGTTGCACTTAGGGTTGCACTTAGGGTTGCACTTAGGGCTAGGGTTGCACTTAGGGCTAGGGTTGCACTTAGGGTTGCACTTAGGGCTAGGGTTGCACTTAGGGTTGCACTTAGGGCTAGGGTTGCACTTAGGGTTGCACTTAGGGTTCCACTTAGGGCTAGGGTTGCACTTAGGGTTGCACTTAGGGTTGCACTTAGGGCTAGGGTTGCACTTAGGGTTGCACTTAGGGCTAGGGTTGCACTTAGGGCTAGGGTTGCACTTAGGGCTAGGGTTGCACTTAGGGCTAGGGTTGCACTTAGGGCTAGGGTTGCACTTAGGGCTAGGGTTGCACTTAGGGCTAGGGTTGCACTTAGGGCTAGGGTTGCACTTAGGGCTAGGGTTGCACTTAGGGCTAGGGTTGCACTTAGGGCTAGGGTTGCACTTAGGGCTAGGGTTGCACTTAGGGCTAGGGTTGCACTTAGGGTTGCACTTAGGGCTAGGGTTGCACTTAGGGTTGCACTTAGGGCTAGGGTTGCACTTAGGGTTGCACTTAGGGTTCCACTTAGGGCTAGGGTTGCACTTAGGGTTGCACTTAGGGTTGCACTTAGGGCTAGGGTTGCACTTAGGGTTGCACTTAGGGCTAGGGTTGCACTTAGGGCTAGGGTTGCACTTAGGGCTAGGGTTGCACTTAGGGCTAGGGTTGCACTTAGGGCTAGGGTTGCACTTAGGGCTAGGGTTGCACTTAGGGCTAGGGTTGCACTTAGGGCTAGGGTTGCACTTAGGGCTAGGGTTGCACTTAGGGCTAGGGTTGCACTTAGGGCTAGGGTTGCACTTAGGGCTAGGGTTGCACTTAGGGCTAGGGTTGCACTTAGGGCTAGGGTTAGAATTAGGGCTAGAATTAGGCTATGTGCACACGGTGCGGATTGGTCGCTGCGGATTCGTATCAGTTTTCCATCACGTTTACAGTACCACGTAAACCTATGGAAAACCAAATCCGCTGTGCCCATGGTGCGGAAAATACAGCGCGGAAACGCTGCGTTGTATTTTCCGCAGCATGTCAATTCTTTGTGCAATTCCGCAGCGTTTTACACCTGCTCCATAATAGGAATCCGCAGGTGAAATCCACACAAAAAACACTGTAAATCCGCGGTAAATCAGCAGGTAAAGCGCAGTGCGTTTTACCTGCAGATTTTTCAAAAACTGCGGAAAAATCCACACAAATCCGCAACGTGAGCACATAGCCTTAGGGTTAGGGTTGGAATTAGGGGTAAGACTAGGGTTAGGGATGTGTTGGGGTTAGTGTTGGAGTTAGAATTGAGGGGTTTCCACTTTTTAGGCACATCAGGGGGTCTCCAAACGCGACACGGCGCCACCATTGATTCCAGCAAATCTTGCGTTGAAAAAGTAAAATGGTGCTCTCTCCCTTCCGAGCCCCGACGGGTGCCCAAACAGTGGTTTACCCCCACATATGGGGTACCAGCGTACTCAGGAGAAACTGATCAACAACTTTTGGGGTCCAATTTCTCCTGTAACCCTTGGGAAAATAAAAAATTGCGGGCTAAAAAATTATTTTTGAGGAAAGAAAAATGATTTTTTATTTTCACGGCTCTGCGTTATAAACTTCTGTGAAGCACTTGTTGGTTTAACCCCTTAACGACCGCCGATACGCCTTTTAACGGCGGCCGCTAAGGGTACTTAAACCACAGCGCCGTTAATTAACGGCGCTGTGGAAAAAGTGAATAGCGCCCCCCAGAGTCGGATTTTCTCTGGGGTCTCGGTTGCCGAGGGTAGCCGAGACCCCAGAGAACATGATTCGGGGGTTTTTTACCGACCCCCGAGTTGCGATCGCCGGTAATTAACCGTTTACCGGCGGTCGCAACAAAAAAAAAAAAAAACGCGATTTGCCGTTTAATTTCTCTGTCCTCCGATGTGATCGCACATCGGAGGACAGAGAAATGTGGTCCCCGATGGCCCCCAATAGCCCCCCAATACTTACCTACCTCCCCCGGTGCTCCTCGTGTCTCCCCATGGGCGCCGCCATCTTTTTTCCGGGAAAAAATGGCGGGCGCACGCGCAGTGCGCCCGCCGCCCGGCACCCGGATGTTCTTTGGGGTCTCGGCTGCCGGGGGTAGCCGAGACCCCAAAGAACATGATCGGGGTCGATTTGCACCGACCCCTGCTTTGCGATCGCCGGTAATTAACAGTTTACCGGCGACCGCAAAAAAAAAAAAAAAAAAAAGCGATCAGTTATTTCTCTGTCCTCTGATGTGATCGCACATCAGAGGACAGAGAAATAGGGGGATTCGGGGACCCTATCATACTCACCCGGGGTCCCTGGGTCCTCTTCTGTCTTCTCCTGCCAGCCGGCTTTTTCATCATGGCGGGCGCATGCGCAGTGCGCCCGCCATCTGCTGCCATCTGCCGGCCGGCAGGAGAAGACAAGTTGGGGCTAAAATTAGGGTTAGGGTTAGAGTTAGGGTTAGGGTTAGAGTTAGGGTTAGGGTTGGGGCTAAATTTAGGGTTAGGGTTAGGGCTAGGGTTAGGGTTAGGCTACTTTCACACTAGCGTTTTTTGGCTTCCGTCGCAATGCGTCGTTGGAGAAAAAACGCATCCTGCAAAAGTGCTTGCAGGATGCGTTTTTTCTCCATTGGCTTGCATTAGCGACGCATTGCGACGGATTGCCACATGTCGCATCCGTCGTGCGACGGATGCGTCGTGCTTCGGCGGACCGTCGACACAAAAAAAACTACATGTAACTTTTTTGTGCGACGTGTCCCACATATTTCAGTGCCACGTGCCACGTATTTAAGTGACACGTGCCACGTATCAAAGTGCCACGTGCCACATATTTCAGTGCCACGTATCAAAGTGCCACGTGCCACGTATCAAAGTGCCACGTGCCACGTATCAAAGTGCCACGTGCCACGTATCAAAGTGCCACGTGCCACATATTTCAGTGCCACGTGCCACGTATCAAAGTGCCACGTGCCACGTATCAAAGTGCCACGTGCCACATCTTTCAGTGCCACGTATTTAAGAGACACGTGCCACGTATCAAAGTGCCACGTGCCACATATTTCAGTGCCACGTGCCACGTATTTAAGTGACACGTGCCACGTATCAAAGTGCCACGTGCCACATATTTCAGTGCCACGTATCAAAGTGCCACGTATCAAAGTGCCACGTATCAAAGTGCCACGTGCCACGTATCAAAGTGCCACGTGCCACATATTTCAGTGCCACGTGCCACGTATCAAAGTGCCACGTGCCACGTATCAAAGTGCCACGTGCCACATCTTTCAGTGCCACGTGCCACGTATTTAAGTGACACGTGCCACGTATCAAAGTGCCACGTATCACGTATTTCAGTGCCACGTATTTAAGTGACACGTATCACGTATAAGTGCCACGTGTCACGTATTTAATTGCCACATATTTAAGTGCCACGTATCAAGATTTTCCATGGAGAACAGACACATCCAGAGATATGTCTGCTCTCCACGGCTGCAGCAACACACTGACAGGAGCCATAGTTCCTGTCGGTGTGTCACTGCGCATGCGCGAGCGAGTTTACCGGCGGTCATTGACCCCGGCACTCTCGCTTAACGGCAGTGCTGCGTGGGAAAGTTCAACGCAGCTGTACTGCTGTTAACCGAGACGCCGGAGTCATTGAACTCCGGAACAGTACGCGATACACTGCTAGGAGCTTCGCTCCTGGCAGTGTATCGCCGGAGAGCAGCCGATCGGCGTGGGACACTCGTTTTATGGATTCTGCGGACAGGGAGTATGAATTTGGTTTATTATTTTTGGATTTTTTCCTGGAGGATCGAGGGCTTCGCCTACAAGTGTGCTGTTGGTGAGTATATACTCTGTGTTATATGTTGTATGTACTGTGTGTCATGTATGTGTATTGTGTGTAGGTGTTTTGTGTAACTTTACAATTGTGCTAAGTCGCCGGACACAGGGACAACTCTCCCATCCTAATACCGGATGGGAGTAGTAGTCCCATACGGCGACTTAGCACAATGGTGGCACTAGCGTCGCATGGGGACACACACACGCACACGCACACACACACACACACACAGAAGGACTCCATGCTGCTTCACTGGGGGGCGGGGGCTTCCCTCTTCCTGTCCGACGTCACGTCCGGTCCTGGGTGTCAACCCCTCCGTACAAAGACGCCGACACCCAGGACAAAGGCGCTGTGTGTGGAAGGTAATATGGGGCCCTAGGGGGATACGCAGACACGCCGCTGCGTAAAGAATTGACATGTCAATTCTTTTTACGCCGGCGTGTTTGCAGACAAAAGCGCCGCGTTTTTTTGCGGTGTGTCTGAACGGCAAAGTGAATTTCTCATTCACTTTGCCGGCAGACGAAAATGACATTGCGCATTTTTGAAAAGCGCCCGCAAAATAGCGCTCAAAAATGCGCTATGTCTGAAAGTAGCCTAAGGCTTCTTTCACACTTGCGTCGGTACGGGGCGGTCGCAATGCGTCGGCCCGATGTACCGACGCACGTTGTGAAAATTGTGCACAACGTGGGCAGCGGATGCAGTTTTTCAACGCATCCGCTGCCCAGTCTATGTCCTGGGGAGGAGGGGGCAGAGTTACGGCCACGCATCCGCGGAAATGGCGGACGCGACGTACAAAAAAAAGGTTACATTGAACTTTTTTTGTGACGACGGGGGCTAAAGTTATGGTTAGGGTTGGGGCTAAAGTTAGGGTTGGGGCTAAAGTTAGGGTTAGAGTTGGGATTAGGGTTAGGGTTTGGATTAGGGTTGGGATTAGTGTTACGTTTGGGATTAGGGTTGGGATTAGGGTTAGGGTTGGGATTAGGGTTAGGGGTGTGTTGGATTTAGGGTTTTGATTAGGGTTATGGTTAGGGTTGAGATTAGGGCTGTTTTGGGGTTAGGGTTGTGATTATCGTTAGGGTTGTGATTAGGATTATGGATCGGGTTGAGATTAGGGTTAGGGCTGTGTTGGGGTTAGGGTTGGAGTTAGATTTGGGGGGTTTCCACTGTTTAGGTACATCAGGGGGTCTCCAAACACGACAGCCAATTTTGCGCTAAAAAAGTAAAATGGTACTCCCTCCCTTCTGAGCTCTGCCGTGCGCCCAAACAATGGTTTACCCCCACATATGGGGCATCAGCGTACTCGGGATAAATTGGACAACAACTTTTGGGGTCCAATTTCTCCTGTTACCCTTGTGAAAATAAAAACTTGGGGGCTAAAAATCTTTTTTGTTGGAAAAAAATATATTTTTTTATTTTCACTACTCTGCATTATAAATTTCTGTGAAGCACTTGAGCTTTCAAAGTTCTCACCACATATCTAGATAAGTTCCTTAGGGGGTCTAGTTTCCAAAATTTGGTCACTTGTGGGGGTTTCTACTGTTTAGGTACATTAGGGGTCTGCAAACGCAACATAACGCCCGCAGACAATTCTATCAAAGTCTGCATTGCAAAATGGCGCTCCTTCCCTTCCGAGCTCTGCCGTGCGCCCAAACAGTGGTTTACCCCCACATATGGGGTACCAGCATACTCAGGACAAATTGGACAACAACTTTTGGGGTCCAATTTCTCTTGTTACCCTTGTGAAAATAAAAATTTGGGGGCTAAAAAAATCTTTTTTGTGGGAAAAAAAATATTTTTTATTTTCACTACTCTGCATTATAAACTTCTGTGAAGCACTTGGGCATTCAAAGTTCTCACCACATATCTAGATAAGTTCCTTGGGGGGTCTATTTTCCAAAATGGGGTCACTTGTTGGGGGTTTCTACTGTTTAGGTACATTAGGGGTCTGCAAAGGCAACATAACGCCCGCAGACAATTCTATCAAAGTCTGCATTCCAAAATGGCACTCCTTCCCTTCCGAGCTCTGCCATGCGCCCAAACAGTGGTTTACCCCCACATATGGGGTACCAGCATACTCAGGACAAATTGGACAACAACTTTTGGGGTCCAATTTCTCTTGTTACCCTTGTGAAAATAAAAACTTGGGGGCTAAAAAATCTTTATTGTTAAAAAATATATATTTTTTATTTTCACGACTCTGCATTATAAACTTCTGTGATGCACTTGGGCATTCAAAGTTCTCACTACACATCTAGATAAGTTCCATGGGGGGTCTAGTTTCCAAAATGGGGTCACTTTTGGGGGGTTTCTGCTGTTTAGGCACATCAGGGGCTCTCCAAACGCGACATGGCGTCCGATCTCAATTCCAGTCAATTTTGCATTGAAAAGTCAAATGGCGCTCCTTTGCTTCCGAGCTCAGCCATGCGCCCAAACAGTGGTTTACCCCCACATATGGGGTGTCGGCGTACTCAAGACAAATTGTACAACAGCTTCTGGGGTCCATTTTCTCCTGTTACCCTTGGTAAAATAAAAATTTGGAGGCAAAAAGATCATTTTTGTAGAAAAAATGCGATTTTTTTATTTTCACGGCTCTACGTTATAAACTTCTGTGAAGCACCTGGGGGTTTAAAGTGCTCACCACACATCTAGATAAGTTCCTTAAGGGGTCTAGTTTCCAAAATGGTATCACTTGTGGGGGGTTTCCACTGTTTAGGCACATCAGGGACTCTCCAAACGCGACATGGCATCCGATCTCAATTCCAGCCAATTCTGCATTGAAAAAGTCAAACGGTGCTCCTTCACTTCCAAGCTCTGCGGTGCGCCCAAACAGTGGTTTACCTCCACATATGGGGTATCGACGTACTCAGGAGAAATTGCACAACAACTTTTGTGGTCTAATTTCTCCTGTTACCCTTGTGAAAATAAAAATTTTGGGGCAAAAAGATCATTTTTGTAGAAAAAATGAGATTTTTTATTTTCACGGCTCTACGTTATAAACTTCTGTGAAGCACTTGGGGGTTCAAAGTGCTCACCACACATCTAGATAAGTTCCTTGGGGGGTCTAGTTTCCAAAATGGTATCACTTGTGGGGGGTTTCCACTGTTTAGGCACATCAGGGACTCTCCAAACGCGACATGGCATCCGATCTCAATTCCAGCCAATTCTGCATTGAAAAAGTCAAACGGTGCTCCTTCACTTCCAAGCTCTGCGGTGCGCCCAAACAGTGGTTTACCTCCACATATGGGGTATCGACGTACTCAGGAGAAATTGCACAACAACTTTTGTGGTCTAATTTCTCCTGTTACCCTTGTGAAAATAAGAATTTGTGGGCGAAAAAATCATTTTTGTGAAAACAAATGCGATTTTTCATTTTCACGGCTCTACGTTATAAACTTCTGTGAAGCACTTGGGGGTTCAAAGTGCTCACCACACATCTAGATAAGTTCCTTGGGGGGTCTAGTTTCCAAAATGGTGTCACTTGTGGGGGGTTTCCACTGTTTAGGCACATTAGGGGCTCTCCAAACGCGACATGGCGTCCGATCTCAATTCCAGCCAATTCTGCATTGAAACAGTCAAACGGTGCTCCTTCACTTCCAAGCTCTGCGGTGCGCCCAAACAGTGGTTTACCTCCACATATGGGGTATCGGCGTACTCAGGAAAAATTGCACAACAAAATTTGTGGTTAAATTTCTGTTTTTACACTTGTGAAAATTAAAAAAAATGGTTCTGAAGTAAAATGTTTGCAAAAAAAAGTAAAATGTTAATTTTTTTCTTCCACATTGTTTTAGTTCCTGTGAAGTACGTAAAGGGTTAATAAACTTCTTGAATGTGGTTTTGAGCAGCTTGAGGGGTGCAGTTTTTAGAATGGTGTCACACTTGGTTATTTTCTATCATATAGACCCCTCAAAATCACTTCAAAGGTGATGTGGTCCCTAAAAAAAACATGGTGTTGTAAAAATGAGAAATTGCTGGTCAACTTTTAACCCTTATAACTCCCTAACAAAAAAAAAAATTGTTTCCAAAATTGTGCTGATGTAAAGTAGACATGTGAGAAATGTTATTTATTAACTATTTTTTGTGACATATCTCTCTGATTTAAGGGCATAAAAATACAAAGTTTGAAAATTGCAAAATTTTAAAAATTTTCGCCATATTTCCATTTTTTTCATAAATAATCGCAAGTAATATCGAAGAAATGTTACCACTAACTTGAAGTACAACATGTCACGAAAAAACAATCTCAGAATCAGCGGGATCCGATAAAGCGTTCCAGAGTTATAACCTCATAAAGTGACACTGGTCAGAATTGTAAAAATTGGCTCGGTCATTAAGTACCAAATTGGCTCTGTCACTAAGGGGTTAAAGTGCTCACTATGCATCTAGATAAGTTCCTTGGGGGGTCTAGTTTCCAAAATGGGGTCACTTGTGGGGAAGCTCCAATGTTTAGGTACACAGGGACTCTCCAAACGCGACATGGTGTCCGCTAACGATTGGAGCTAATTTTCCATTCAAAAAGTCAAATGGCGCGCCTTCCCTTCCGAGCCTTGCCATGCGCCCAAACAGTGGTTTACCCCCACATATGAGGTATCGGCGTACTCAGGAGAAATTGCCCAACAAATTTTAGGATCCATTTTATCCTGTCGCCCATGTGAAAATTAAAAAATTGAGGCTAAAAGAATTTTTATGTGAAAAAAAAGTACTTTTTCATTTTTACGGATCAATTTGTGAAGCACCTGAGGGTTCAAAGTGCTCACTATGCATCTAGATAAGATCCTTGGGGGGTCTCCTTTCCAAAATGGGGTCACATGTGGGGAAGCTCCAATGTTTAGGCACACAGGGGCTCTCCAAACACGACATGGTGTCCGCTAAAGATTGGAGCCAATTTTTCATTCAAAAAGTCAAATGGCGCTCCTTCCCTTCCGAGTTCTGCCGTGCGCCCAAACAGTGGTTTACCCCCACATATGAGGTATCAGCGTACTCAGGACAAATTGGACAATAACGTTCGTGGTCCAGTTTCTCCTTTTACCCTTGGGAAAATAAAAAAATTGTTGCTAAAAGATCATTTTTGTGACTAAAAAGTTAAATGTTCATTTTTTCCTTCCATGTTGCTTCTGCTGCTGTGAAACACCTGAAGGGTTAATAAACTTCTTGAATGTGGTTTTGAGCACCTTGAGGGGTGCAGTTTTTAGAATGGTGTCACTTTTGGGTATTTTCAGCCATATAGAACCCTCAAATTGACTCCAAATGTGAGGTGGTCCCTAAAAAAAATGGTTTTGTAAATTTTGTTGTAAAAATGAGAAATCACTGGTCAAATTTTAACCCTTATAACTTCCTAGCAAAAAAAAATGTTGTTTCCAAAATTGTGCTGATGTAAAGTAGACATGTGGGAAATGTTATTTATTAACTATTTTGTGTCACATAACTCTCTGGTTTAACAGAATAAAAATTCAAAATGTGAAAATTGCAAAATTTTCAAAATTTTCGCCAAATTTCCATTTTTTTTCACAAATAAACGCAGAAATTATCTACCTAAATTTACCACTAACATGAAGCCCAATATTTCACGAAAAAACAATCTCCGAATCGCTAGGATCCGTTGAAGCGTTCCCGAGTTATTACATCATAAAGGGACACTGGTCAGAATTGCAAAAAACGGCAAGGTCATTAAGGCCAAAATAGGCTGGGTCATGAAGGGGTTAATTTTGCAGTTTTTTTGCGGATTTCCCACTATAAAATGCATTGGGAAATGTCCGGAAAAAAAACGCATCAAAAACGCATGCCGATTTCTTGCAGAAAATTTCAGGTTTTTCTCAGGAATTTTCTGCAAGAATTCCTGAATGTGTGCACATAGCCTTACAGTTCCATAAAGAGAAAACATAATTATACCAGATAAAAATATTTTATAAAAGCCAAACCACTAGGCAATAAATATCAGCCTAAATGTGCATCACAGGTAATAGTACAGTTTCTCGTCCTGACTTAAAGGGAACCAGTCACCACGTTTGTGCCATGTGAGATAAGGCCACCACTTTCAGCCCTGATATACAGCATTCTATAATGCTGTATATATGCCCCAAATTTGGCCTGGAAGACAAGACAAAGACCTTTTTAAATACTCACTTACAGGGCAGTTCGGACTAGTGGGGGTCGCTGTCTCGGTCCGGTGCCTCCCTTCTTGCAATGTTGTCCTCCTTCTTGCTTTGTGTGGATGGCACCGTCTTATGTCATCCCCGGCATTGTGCTCCTGTGCATGTGTACTTTTCCCTGAGGGCAGAGCAAAGTACTGAAGTGTGCAGGAAAAGGCCAGACAGCCCTGGTGCATGGACACTGCAGTACTTGACTCTGCCCTGGTCAGTGCTGAGAAGTACGCCTGCGCAGGAGCGCGATACTGGGGACACTGGATGACGTAGGACTCGTCATCCACATGGAACAGAAGATGGGTGGACCGCATCGCAAGAAGAAGGCAGGAAGCGGACCGAGTAGCAATGCTGGACCCGACCGCCCCGTAGATAATATAAAAAGCCCTTTTTCGTGTCTTACAGGCCGGATTGGGGGCTGGTATACTGCGTTGTAGAATACGGTATTTCAGGGCAGAAAGGTGATGGCTGTATCTCACATGGGACAAACCTGATGACCGGTTCATATATGTCTGAGGATTGGGCCGAGCATTGCGATAAGAGCACAGTTCACATTTCATGGCAATAGACAATTCTTTCCTTGGTGGCATGTACGGTTTTGTGCTAGTTCTTGCAGAATTGTGTTTATTGTGGTGATGGAGTTGCTCAAATTGTGAGGAATAAAAATTATTTCAGAAAGTAAATAAAATGTGCATATCTGTATGAATACTTGCCCCCCTGACCTACACATATACAATCCTAGCTCTTACCTGGTCTGTGTTTCCTGACCCTGTCCTCATTCTTGGATTTACCGAAAATGCCCTTGCAGCCAGTCACTGGCTAAGGTGGGTCACCTCTGTTTCAGTGATTGGCTGGGTGGGCAAGTCCAGTGTGGCAAGGCTGGGTTCAGTCAGGAACAAGCCTTACAGGGTGAGCATCAATTCTTTTATTATTTTTTAACCAGTCTGTTTTTTTGCAGTAATTCTTATTTCCATAAACCCCCTTTACATAGTATATCGCAGGACAGAATGTATTATCATGGCAGCTATGTGTACATCTGTAGAATTTAACAACCTTGGACTGTCGCAGAGGCGTTCATAGATGACAGATGTGGACTTTCAGCTTCCAGTATTTGTTTTATTGCATTTTTGTTCCTCTTCAGTAAGTCTTGTGAATTTTTGGAATGTCTGTGAGAAATGTAGTGTCTCACGTCTTCTGAATGTCCTGGCTGAGAGAGAATTGTCATTACTGTGTATGTTTTTTGCCTTTTTCGTAAAAATCCCTTTTAGATATGAGTCATGATGGTTGTTGGGTGACTACCACCAGTGGCACCTGTTGCAGGTAGCATAATACATGTACCATGAGGGGCATACACATCTGGATTTTTAGTATGCACACAGTCTGTAACAATGCAATTAAATACAGTATTTAAGTTTTTTGTTTGTTTGTTTGTTTTTTTTTTTTTGAAGCCTGATGCCAAAACATGTGGGTAGATCACCTGAAAGCTGAACCGAAAAGGGCGAATAATAAACTTTACAGGAATGCAGTGACTGCGTAATATTAATGGTGGTGTCCCTATAGTGATGCACTAGGTGATAAGCTCTGTACCCCACTGTGCGATATTGTTGCTATAGGAAAAGAAACTGCACGTGTATAAAGGGCACATTGCGAAATGTTATGTCTGAATTCTGACATTTAGCGCAGCTCTGAGATGCCAGGGTTGAAGGGGAAGCAGAGTCTTCAGCTCTGTCTGCTAGAGCCTCTCACAGGGGCACTCTCGCTTTATAATGTTGCGATGATGCACCATTCTGCTTAGTGAGCACTGAGCCTCTGGGGCAACCACAGGATCAAAATAATGAAAATGTAAATCCTTGGCAGTTCTCCTGCACATACAACAGACCGCGAATAGTAATGATGTAAAGGGAATATCAGCAGCCCATTCACTATGAGCAATGTTGGTGGTCCGGGCAGTCAGACTCCCACTGTTTAGAGAGTGGTGGCATAACCTAGTGATGAGCCATCATTTACTGTAGTGGAGAAACCAGCACCGCTGAGACCACCTGAACCACGTGTATAAGGCTGACCCGTGCCATTACATGCAGGGACTGCAGTCAGGTACTTGGCTAGTCCTAGACAATTGTATGCAGTCCAAGCTGAATGTATCAGCAGATCTCACTTGCGGTTTGAGATAATCAGTCTACAGTCTAGCCTTCTAAATCCATATGCTTTACTGATTGCCAGGAGGAGGAAGCAAAAACCTATGTCCTTTTTTATATTTTTAATCTATTTTTCGTAGATGAACTTCTTTGATTTGGTGCTGTTTCAAACACAGATATTTTATACTCGGAGTATAAAGGGATATTTAGAAGTCCATGGCCCCAATAAATCAAAGTTTTGACATCAGTATTCTGGTATAAAAAGCTTTGAAAAGGTGGAAACTGCGCAATGCAGGCTTGTGAAGCAATGTTCCGAATTTGTGTTTGCAGAGCTCAAGCAAAGTGGGCAGAGCTGGTGCAGGGCTCGTCATGTTCACGATGAGTGGTAATGTCCCTTTTGCCACAAATTTTGCTCTAGTCTCAGTGGAGTAAGATTTGGGGCGAGGCACACAACACCTTGCGCCTAGCTTGATTCATTAAAGGGAGAAACAATGACTCCTGCACTACCAAACATATCAGAACCAATGTATATAAGAGGTAGGAATGGCAAATACTGTAACAGCAAGAGGGCTGGATGCTTTTCTCACAACAAATGGCATTGTGGGTTACAAGTACCGTAATTGCAGCACAGAATGTATAATGACGGGGGTTGAACTTGATAAAACTGTGCCTTTTTTTAACCTATAGACCTAGGTCACCGTCAGGGCTGTGGAGTCGGTAAGCCAAACCTCTGACTCCTCTTTTCCTGACCCCACAGCACTGGTCACTACTGATCATGGACATAAAGTGCAGCACAGAATATCTCCACTAAAGGCTGAGATCCTTAGATCAGGAACAGAACAGACATGGGACATTTCATAGCTTTCCCAAATTCTTACGAACAAATTTACAGCACCTCCTGCATTGTACTACTGTACTCTTTTATTATATATTTTAGGAGCCAGAGTTGGTCCATTTTATACCAACTCCACCAAAATATATTCGACTCCACGGCCCTGGTCACCATGTATATGACAAAGCAAAAGTGTGCCTCTTAGGCTACTTTCACATTTCCGTCGGTACGGGCCCGTTGCAATGCGTCGGGCCGACGTACGTTGTGAAATAACTGCACGACGTGGGCAGCGGATGCAGTTTTTCAACGCATCCGCTGCCCATTCTGCAGTCTGGGGAGGAGGGGGCGGAGTTTCGGCCGGGCATGCGCGGTCGAAAATGGCGGACCCGACACACCAAAAAAGTTCCATGGAACTTTTTTTGTGCTGACGGTCTGCCAAAACACGATGCATCCGTCGCACAATGGATGCGACATGTGGCAATCCGTCGCTAATACAAGTCTATGGGAAAAAACGCATCCTGTTAGCACATTTGCAGGATCCGTTTTTTTCCCAAAACGACGGATTGCGACGGAGCTCTAAAGACGGAAGTGTGAAAGTAGCCTTAATGATTTAGAATCCTTGCACTTCACCCGTCTCCTCATCAACACTGGCGTGAAAAATGTTGGTATTGATGAATTGTGGCCTGTATACAAGCAGGTTGACCTACATTCATCAAATTGTTTTTCGGTGTAAAAATACATTGAAATTCTGCTAAAGTTTTGTGCAAGTTGGAGTTCTGCAAGAAATATAGCGACACTTGCCGTGAGCAGAGCTGTGACAGAGTGTGGCGATGTCTGCATGGCAAATTCATCATATTTTATACCACAAAGGTGGCATAAATGACTCCCAGAATTCTGGAGTAACCATTCTGGCGAAGGAGAGATGCCTGTCTTAATGAATTGGGGCCATAGTGTTTTGGGGTGTTTTCCTAGCATTTTTTTTTTAAGCATGCAGCATGTTCTGAGTATAGCTGTTTTTTTCCCTTAGGAAAAATTTTGGGATAGCCCTTCAAACACATGAATGTATTTACATGCATTTCAAACTTTGAGTGTTTGAAGGCCAAAGAAAAGTGTAAGGACTGGTTCAGACAGCCATATAGGAATCCAGACCATGAGCTCGTCCATATTGGGTGGCTGCCAGAGCTGCCATTACAAACAGTGCATGAATTTCTACACAATTGGTCTTCTTGGAATGTATGCCACCACCCTGGCTCTATAATAAGTCTGTGTGCTCTCATTTGTTAACACAGTCCAAACATGCACTCATCTGAACTCTGAAACCCACTTATGTCACATCTGTTGCATGCAGAGGGACGCTCGCTGCAGCCGTGAGTTGTGGATGCTCCAAGCACTGCAGCAGCTTAAAGGGAACCTGTCACCCCTCCCCCAGGCGCTAAAAGAGCCATCTTGTGTAGCAGTAATGCTGCATTCTGACAAGGTGGCTCTTTTAGTTATTGGTGCTGTAACTGCCGAAATAATCAGTTTTCGAATGTGTCCCAAATACCTGTCTTCAGTCCTGGAGGCAGGCCTTTCCCCCCTGCTGCAGACGCCACACAGCCGTCACTCAAATCTTCTTGGTGCTGGGTGCCGCCTCATCACCGCTGTTTTGAAATGAGCCGGCACCTGCGCTCTTTTCTCCTGCCTTGGGCAGGCGCAGTGAGTGCTGCCCGTCTTTCCTCATATGCAGTCTAGCTGACTGCGCCTGTGCGGCCGCCCTGCCTGTGAATCCCCGCCCCGCAGTGTCTTCTGATTTATTCTCACTGCAGGGCTGGGATTCACAGGCAGGGCGGCCGCACAGGCGCAGTCATCTAGACTGCATATGAGGACAGACGGCCAGCGCTCACTGCGCCTGCCCAAGGCAGGAGAAAAGAGTGCAGGCACCGGCTCATTTCAAAACAGCGCTGAGGAGGCGGCGCCAAGAAGACTTGAGTGACGGCTGTGTGGCGTCTGCAGCAGGGGGGAAACGCCTGCCTCCAGGACTGAAGAAAGGTATTTAGGACAAATTACAAAACTGATTATTTCGGCAGTTACAGCACCCAGAACTAAAAGAGCCACCTTGTCAGAATGCAGCATTACTGCTGCACAAGGTGGCTCTTTTAGTTAAAAACCCCTGGGGGGGTGACAGGTTCCCTTTAACTTCGGCAACGTCCCACTGCAGCTATTTTCCCCTCTCATGTCAGTCAGAAGAAAGAATATTGTCACTATCAACCTGTCCTTTTTCTAGATCACATGTAAGTGATGGATTGTGGGCATAAATCTTGCTGACCGGTTCCCTGTAACATGCATATCCCTCTTTTGTCAGGTAAATATCCACAAATTTGTTGTCATTAAGCAGAGTTGTCTTCCAAAATCATAGTAATAAGGACATGAATGAAATGGTCGTGTAAGCAAACGTTGCTTGTTCTCAGTTGGGACTTTTACTTTATCTTTAAGGAAGCTGAACACACAAAGCATTAGTCGTAAGTGAAAGCTGCCTGTGTTTGCATGACTGCCTGATCTGCAGTGAAGCGCGGATCACACTGGCTTGTTATTGCTTCTTCAAAATCTTTAATTTTTCATTTAAAGGCCCACTAATCTAAAAAATGCATGAATTAAGAGTCCAGCTTTTATCACTGTATATTGGGTAAATGTTTCTAAAGTTCAACACATTGTGCTTGAAAAAGTAGAAATGCAATTCTCTAAATGATTCTCATTGTTGAAATTATAATACTGGCACACTAAAATTTCCAACATCCATTCCATTTTTAAGGTGTCAAAGAAACAGAAAAACAAAATTGTGCCATATTTGTTGCCCAACAAACAATGGTGCCCAGTGCACGCTGTTGACTTACATTTAGGTCCTAGTTCGGTTGTGCTGTCCTTCCTTGAGATGGGAATATAACTTTGGATGTTGCATTGTTCTTACCATTTTTTTTTTGTGTGGGAAAAAGTACTAGATTAAAGGGCCACTGTCGCCCCCCCCTCCAGCCGTTATAAACTAAAAAAGCCACCTTGTGCAGCAGTAATGCTGCATTCTAACAATGTGGCTCTTTTAGTTTTAGGTTCAAGCATACCCCAATACTTCTACGTAGATAACTTTTATACCAGCATCCCCCTCTTCAAGTCCCTCTCTTTGTGAGTTTAGGTTCAAGCATACCCCAATACTTCTACGTAGATAACTTTTATACCAGCATCCCCCTCTTCAAGTCCCTCTCTTTGTGAGTTACTGTGGCCTACATTGCTGTCTGAAAAAATCCGAAAGGTCTTCCTAGGATGCTATTTGGGCAGCTGCTCAGGGTGAAAACAAAGCCCAATGTGGCGACAAACTGCTGGTGGTAAAGTACAAAGACAAGAGGGATGTCCTTTTCTTGACCACCATACATGGTGGTGGCAGCATCCCCACCACTGTATGTGGTACCTCCTACACAGGTCACCAAACCACTACTAAATTCATTTGTGACTTGCACAACTTTGGTATGTCAACCTGACACACTCTACACTATTCACATATGCCAACCTGATGCACGCTGCACAATTTACGTATACCACATTATAAAATTCACATACCAGGAAAAAATAGATCAATTCCATTATAGGGTCACTGGTGGCAGGTTTAGGCATATCAGGGGCTCTCCAAACACAACATGACAACTGCAGACCATTCCATCAGTCTGCGCTCCAAAACGTCACTCCTTCCTTTCCAAGCCCTGCCATGCTCTCAAACTGTAGACTTAACCCACATATAGGGTATCTGCGTAATCAAGGGAAATTGCATAACAAATTTTCAGGTCCACTTTCTCTTGTTACCCTTGTGAAAATAACAATAAAAAATTGTGGCTAAAAGAACATTATTGGGGAAAAAGTGTTTTTTTTTTTTTTTTTTTTATCACTGCTCAACGGTTTAAATTTTTCTTTTAACGCACCTGAGGGTTCAGGGTGCTCGCCACACGTCTAGATAAGATCCTTGAGGGGTCTAGTTTCCAAAACTGGCCAACAAATTTTGGGGTCCATTTTTCTCCTGTTAGCCTTATGGGAAAAAAAAAAAAAAGGTCTAAAGTAAAGTTTTTGTGAAAATAGTTAAATGCTCATATTTTCCTTCCACATTACTTTAATTCCTGTGAACCATCTGAAGGTTTTATAAACTTGAATGTGGTTTTGAGCATCTTGAGGCATGCAGTTTTTAGGATGTCACTTTTCGGTATTGTCTGTCATATAGACCCCTCAAAGTATCTTCTAATGTGATTAAATAAGTTAAAGAAAAAAAATAAAAAAAAGACGCGCCGCATGTCTGGAAACGCAGGGCCGCCGGATGCGTGTTTGCACGCATAGTGGAGACAGGATTTCATAAAATCCCCTCCACTATGCTGTAACATCTGGACACTGCGGGTTCAATGCTGCGGTTGTACACAGCGTTCAATCTGCAGCTAATCCGGATGTAATACGGCACGTGGAAACATACCCTAACAATGAGTTCTAGCCAGGACCCAGATTATATAGGAGATGGGAATGGCTAACAGTGCACAGCTGAGAGCTTAAGGCTATGTGCACACGTTGCGGTTTTTACCGCGGAACCGCAGCGTTTCTGCAGCTGCGGGTCCGCAGCAGTTTCCATAGCGTTTACAGTTACATGTAAACCTATGGAAACCGCAATCCGCTGTGCACATGCTGCGGGAAAAACCGCGCAGAAACGCAGCGGTTTACATTCCGCAGCATATCACTTCTTTGTGCAGAATTGCGGCTATTCTGCACACATAGGAATGCATTGATCCGCTTACTTCCCGCATGGGGCTGTGCCCACGATGCGGGAAGTAAGCGTATCATGTGCGGATGGTACCCGGGGTGGAGGAGAGGAGACTCTCCTCCAGGCCCTGGGAACCATATTTGTGTAAAAAAAAAAAAAAAAAATTAAAATAATGATATACTCACCTCTCAGCGCTGCATGCGGCCGTCCGGTCTCAGGGTTGCTGTGCGAGCAGGGCCTGCGATCACGTCGCGGTCACATGACCGTGACGTCACGAAGGTCCTTCTCGCACAGCATCTTTGGAACTGCAGCGCCGAGGAGATCGGGACGTCAGAGGGTGAGTATAACCATTTTTTAATTATTTTTAACATTACTATTGATGCTGCATATTGCTGCATATGCAGCATCAATAGTAGAAGTAAACCCGCAGCGGAAACCGCAAGACAAACCGCGATAAATCTGCAGGGATAACCGCAGCGGTTTTGCCCTGCAGATTTATCAAATCCGCTGCGGGAGAACCCGCAGAGGACCTTCCCTACGTGTGCACATAACCTAAATGCTCCAGGAACTCTTAACAGAGCAGATTAACCCCTGCACTACCAAAATAAATTTACACCGATTAGTAAGGCTAATTTCACATTTGCGTTCGGGGCTTTTTCGGAGGGCTGCGTACTTCCTTCGTTACGCTCTGCATACTTCTGCATGTGTCTTGCGTACCTATCTTTAACATTGGGTACGCAGGACATGCAAAGTACAGTATAGGAGAAGCTGTGCCATTTCTTGATTCATCCTAGAAAAACAATGTCACACTGATGGTAAACATTTATCAAAAGTTTGCTAACAACTAGTGGATTGTGCTTTTTCTTCTTGAGGACTGGTTTACATGTATAAAGCATAGTTTTAATACTATCTACCTGTTTAGTATGTGGCAGGTATATGGTTTTGAGGTATCTACCTGTTTTTAGTGACTCATTGTATACCGGTTTGTTCTAGTATAATGAGATAAACATGCACATTATGACGCCATATCATGAACATGACTCTAGTATAGGTGTCGCTTCATTTGTGTGGGGTGGTTCTAGTTCCTTTTAATGGGAACATTAATAGGTGTGGCATGCTCTAGTTCAGTGTTAGGGTATGTGCACACGCTACGGATTTTGCAGCGGATCCGCAGCGGTTTCCCATGCATTTACAGTACCATGTAAAGCTATGGGAAATGAAATCCGCAGTGCACATCCCGCGGAAAAAAATGCGCAGAAACGCAGCGGTTTATTTTCCGCAGCATGTCAATTCTTTGTGCGGAATCCGCAGCGGTTTTTCACCTGCTCCAATAGGAAACTGCAGGTGAAAACCCACAGCAGAATCCGCAGTAAAAACCGCAGCGGTTTTGCACTGTGGATTTATCTAAACCGCTGCGGAAAATTCCGCAATGGAATCCGCAACGTGTGCACATGGCCTTAGAGTGAATTTTAGTTTTCTGCCCAGCATGCTTGTACCGTGTGACACGTTATCACGAATACTGTAACTTTGAGTCACCTATACTGACGCTTATTTAGAACTCTTCCAACTATGGGGCTGCCTTCTATTACACACCCAGGTATGTGACATGGTGGTCTCCAATATGTTTGCGACATTCTCTAGACCCCTGGACTGTAAGTTTCGGGATAGTCATACCCGTGGGAGGAGGTGACTCGCTACTTTCACACATTTCTGTGCTGTCATGTAGGTGTCATGTTTCAAGGTCCTATTTATTGTGGCGTATGTTTGCAAATGAAGTAGCTGTAAATGTCGCCGAGCTCTGTATGGCTGTATGCAGCTAATTAACAATAGATTTTAGCACTGAATAAAATTCAGCCTCCGTCTTGAGCCCTTGTTAAACCGAACATTGTGTTTACTTAAGTCTATTTCCAAGTTAAAGGGAACCTTCCCTTCCAAAGAACAGAATTAACTATATATACCGTTAAACAAGAAAAAATACCGACAGCAGATCCCCTGTTTCTTGCCACCGCCATTTACCTCTTCAGCTTGCATAAAAACAACGGTCAACGAGAGGAGTTCGGGTGCGCATCAGAAAAAGTTTTTAAACAATTGTCCAGAATAAAACGTTGCACTATTAGCTCGCTGCAACTTTTACAACATGAAATAAAGGAACATTTTATTCGGAGGGTGAGTGCCACCATTTTTCTCTTTCTGGAGAAGTACTAACTATATACTGTATATAAAGCACTGTGGAATATGATGGCGCTAGACAACCAAAGCATAATAATATACAAGTGCTTCTCACTAAAGTAGAAGATCATCAAAAAATTAATATATTTAAGTTCTATACAAAAAGTGAAACTAATATTTAATATGTAGTCATTACAAAAAGAGTGATGTATTTCAGGTGTTTATTTATGTTGATGATTATGCCTTACAGCCAATGAAAACCCCAAAGTCATTATCTCAGTAAATTGGAATAATTAAAAAACACCTGCAAAGGCTTCCTAAGCGTTTAAAAAGGTCCCTAAAGGTACCGTCACACAGTGCAATTTTGATCGCTACAACGGCACGATCCGTGACGTTCCAGCGATGCATTTACGATATCGTTGTGTCTGACACGCTACTGCGATCCGGATCCCCGCTGAGAATCGTACGTCGTAGCAGATCGTTTGAAACTTTCTTTGGTCGTCTAGTGTCCCGCTGTGGCGGCATGATTGCATTGTGTGACACAGGTTGTATACGATGTGCGCACAGTAACCAACGGCTTCTACATCGCAAATATGTCATGAAATTATCGCTCCAGCGCCGTGTATTGCAACGTGTGACCGCAGTCTACGACGCTGGAGCGATACTTATACGACGCTGCAACGTCACGAATCGTGCCGTCGTAGCGATGAAAATGCCACTGTGTGACGGTACCCTTAGGCCCCTTTCACACATCAGTTTTTTGCCATCAGTCGCCGGATCCGTCAAATTTTGGAGAAAAAAAACAGAAAAAAAAACTGTTCCGGCGACTGATGGCGCCGGATCCGTTTTTTTCTCATAGACTTGTACTAGCGACGGATTGTGACGGTTTGGCCTCACGTTTCATGTGTCATTCGCCGGATCTGTTGAAAATTGTTGATCCGGCGGCCGGAGATGGCGGACAAATTAACTTTTTTTTGTCTCCGTCGAAAAAACGGACAGCGTCGGATCCGTCGCCGTCCATCGTTTGCTAGACTGGAAGCCTATGGCGCCAGATCCATCAAATGACAGAATCCGGCTACGGATTGCGTTTTTTTTTAAACTGAGCATGCTCCTATATTTTTTTTTTTTTTTTTTTTTTTTTTAAGGATTCAATTAGTCGGATCTGGCAAAAAACAACTGATCCGTCGCATCAGTTTTTCACAATCTGCAACAGATCCGTCGAGCCAACGGATTGTGACTGACGGCAAAAAACTGATGTGTAAAAGGGGCCTTAGGGTATGTTTCCACGTTCAGGAAACGCTGCGTTTTTGACACTGCGTTTTTCCGCAGCGTCAAAAACGCAGCGTCCAGATGTTACAGCATAGTGGAGGGGATTTCATGAAATCCCAACTCCACTATGCGTTAAAAAACGTATGCGTTTTTGCCGCGAAAACGCATGTGCGGTGCGTTTTTTCAAAACGCAGCATGTTGCTACAATGAGCAAAACACGCAGGCACACCACAGGTGACCTGCCAGTGACCTCAGGTGCAGTTTTGGTCAGGATTTTACTTGCATAAAATCCTGACCAAAGCCTGAAGCAAACCTGAAAGTGGACACATACCCTTAGTCGGTTTCAGTAGGCTCCTCAATCATGGGGAAGACTGCTGACTTGACAGATGTCCAGAAGGCAGTCATTGACACACTCGACAAGGAGGGTAAGCCACAAAAGGCCATTGCTAAAGGAGCTGGCTGTTCAGAGTCCTGTATCCAAGCATATTAATGGAAGGTTGAGTGGAAGGAAAAAGTGTGGTAGAAAAAGATACACAAGCAACCGGGATAACCGCAGTCTTGAAAGGATTGTTAAGAAAAGGCCATTCAAAATCTTAGGGGAGATTCACAAGGAGTGGACGGCGGCTGGAGTCATTGCTTCAAGAGCCACCACACACTGATGAATCCCGACATGGGCTGCAAGTGTCGCATTCATTGTGCCAAACCACTCATGACCAATAGACAATACCAGAAGTGTCTTACCTGGGCCAAGGAGAAAAAGAACTGGACTGTCGCTCAGTGGTCCAAGGTGTTTCAGATGGAAGTAAATGTTGCATTTCATTTGGAAATCAAGGTTCCAGAGTCTGGAGGAAGAGTAGAGAGGCACACAATCCAAGCTGCTTGAGGTTTAGTGTGAAGTTTCTACTATCAGTGATGGTTTGGGGAGGCCATGTCATCTGCTAGTGTAGGTCCATTGTGTTTTATCAATACCAAAATCAGCGCAGCCGTCTATCAGGAAATTTTTTAGAGCACTTCATGCTTCCCTTTGCCGACAATCTTTTTGAAGATGGAAGTTTCATTCTCCGGCAGGACTTGGCACCTGTCCACACTGCCAAAAGTACCAATACCTGGTTTAAATACAACAGTATCACTATGCTTGATTGGCCAGCAAACTCGCCTGACCTTGACCCCACAGAGAATCTATGGCGTATTGTCAAGAGGACGATGAGAGACACCAGACCCAACAATGCAGACGAGCTGAAGGCTATCAAAGCAACCTGGGCTTCCATAACACCTCAGCAGCGCCACAGGCTGATCGCCTCCATGTCACGCTGCATTGATGCAGTAATTGATGCAAAAAGAGCCCAGACCAAGTATTGAGTGCATTTACGGAACATATGTTTCAGTAGGCCAACATTTTGGATTTTAAAATCATTTTTCAAGCTGGTGTTATAAAATATTCTAATTTACTGAGATACCGTAATGACTTTTGGGTTTTCATTGGCTGTAAGCCATAATCATCAACATTAACAGAAATAGACATTTGAAATAGATCACTATGTTTGTAATGACTCAATATAATGAGTTTCATTTTTTGTATTGAAGAACTGAAATAAATTAACTTTTTGATATTCTAATTTTGTGAGAAGCACTTGTAGGTCATCAGCTCAGCATTACCTCACTATGCCCAGTACTTAACATCTATCCTTTTACAGGAGACATCAGTTGGGCATTTCATGCACATGATTGAAAGGGTTTTTCCATCTTTGAAAGTGATTACTGTCAGTCTTAGGCTACGTTCACATTTGCGGTCAGCGCCGCAGCGTCGGGCGCCGCAGCGGCGCCGCATGCGTCATGCGCCCCTATATTTAACATGGGGGCGCATGGACATGCGTTGTGCTGCGTTTTGCGCCGCATGGCCGCAAGCGTTGGACGCAAGAAACGCATCAAGTTGCATTTTTTTGCGTCCAACTTTCGGCCAAAAACGACGCATGCGGCGCAAAACGCAGCGTTTTAGCGTGCGTTTTGCCGCGTTTTTGTTTGCGTTGTGCGCTGCGGCGCCGACGCTGCGGCGCACAACGCAAATGTGAACGTAGCCTTAGAGAGAGGTATTTTCTCATTTGTAGTAGAGCTACAGTTTCTTGTCAGACTGTCGTCAAACCAGATGCTTTGTCTCCCCCCACCTCATTGTAGATTGTCAGCTCTTACGGGCAAGGTCGTCATTATTTTGCTTTAATTGTATTACTTTGTATGTTACTTATTACGTGTGTATGAACTGTTGAATTGTAAAGCGCTGCGGAATATGTTGGCGCTATATAAATATTATTATTATTATTATTGTGGTCATAATACAGACAAGAAGATAAACCTGCAAAATGTTTGTGTGAGAAAGCCCTGATGCAGACCCGTCATCTAATTTATGCCGCCTGATCCACAGTCAACACGAATTCATCACTGGCCGCTGGGGACCTGACTCTGACTCGTCATCCAGAGCACATAGTCTCCGACAGGCTTTCAAAGAATGTTTCTTCAGAAATGCAACATTTCAGAGAGTCATGAACGGCTACAATAATTCTGTCCACATTTTGGGCAGCATGAATTTTTCGTGGCATGTTTGGTTTATGGAGGCAAAATTGACTCGCCTGCTCTTTTGCCGTGCAATGGCCAGGACTCCACTATAAGGGTTCGCTTACAAAGACCGGCAGCATGATATGAGTGTCGATCGGTAAGCTTTACTGATTGGTTTGCCTGTATGATGTAGAGGCAAGCCAAAGTAAATGATGTGCACTGAGCGATCAGTTGTTCTCTGTAGTGTACGTCCTGTTTACATGGGATGATGCACTGCTGAGAACGATCATCTTATGCTCTAAAAGATAATTTCACCCAGTGAACAAGCGTTTCTCTCATTCATTGAGGGATCGTCTGCAAGAAAATCTTGAAAAGAGCGACTTTAACAGCGCTTGTTAACGATTCTCATTATTTTTTTTTTTAAAGGGGCATAAAAAATTCACAGCCTTATGAATGGCAGAGTAGGTATCCCATTTAACACAGTAGGAGTGCGTTTGTGTGCTTGTTCACTTTTTTTTTTTTTATTATTATCTTATAAATTATCAGGTTACTTAACCAAGTGATCTAAATGGCTAATCTTGTTGTTGAGTTGTACGAAGTTTGAGCCCTTCCCAAACTGGTCTTGTGTTCTACACCTGGAAGTGTGATCCTGTTCAGATCAAACCTTGGTGACTCACTTAGAGAGTTCACCCGTGATCTCAGGGTATTGTGTAATCATAATTATATGTTTGTCTTTCTGATTAGTAATGCAATCATAATGCTGGACTGTTTGATTTCCTGTTACATTTATTTTTTGCATTCCAGTTTTACTTTGGGCAATGACTAAAAAAAATACATTTACATTGTTTTAAATTGCATATAGTTCCATGTTGTCTATAGCTGGCCATAAACTTTTGGATGTCTGTCACCCAAGCCGCCCCTGCCATCCTGCTCCCCTATACACATGCACCCTGGGGTTGACCCGACATATATTCTTAGTGGGGAGCAGACAAAATACTGCTGACAAGCACCTCTGGCTGTGGCCTATCTTATTTAAAAGCACAGGTTATGGTATGCTGCAATCCAACATCTGTTACTTCTTTTTGCCCAACATCTACCATCGGTGGAGCGTTGTGACCACCATACATAGATGGTTTGCTGTTCCTATCAGCAAGTGTCGGGCTGGCGTTGATTTCATGTATATGACTACCTTTATTGCGATACAAGTTCTGTGCCAGTGATCAGAACCCTTTTCTATTATTTACATATACACACCAATCTCTTTTTATTAGTAAATGCTTCATGTCAAGTTTGATTTACACACAGACTTTGACTCAAGGCAATGATTTCCTAATCTGGTGACCTGATGACTGTTACTTTGCTTTTATGGAGAACCTTATAAGGATCTGTTCTCATCTGCAACAGACCAAGATATGTAACCTAAGGGCACATTTATAAGTGACTGCTGCTGTTAAACGACCACCGATTGGCTGCATGCAGCCAATCAGCAGAGGTTTAATAGACCTTTTTGGATTGTCCACATGTTCTTTGCACACAGAAAAATTGTTGATTTGATCGTTCTGTGCACAAAGAACATCATTTTATTGACAGCCCCTTTGTTGGGTGATTACTTTTAATGACTACTACAGTCTCAGAATTATTCGGGCCCTTCATGACAAGTGTCTTCTTTAGCACTTCTGGCTGTTATGACCAACTGCATACGATACATAACCAGACACCATCTTCTGGCAGCGTTTCTGAGGAATCTTGGCCCATCTCTTATGGGCAATAACCTTCATGTCACTAATATTCTTGGGTTTACATTCTACAACTTTTTTCTTTAAGGCTACTTTCACACATCAGGTTTTTCGCTGCATGCCGATTCTGGCGCCGCGCCGCAGCACCGGATCCGGCTTATTTTGTGAAAACCGGATGTTCGGATCCGGCAGAAAACCGGGCCCGTCTCATCCGGTTGTCATCAGTTTCATCCGTTTTTCCATCCGTTTTTCGACAGATCCAGTTTTTAAAAACGCCCCCTGACATGTGATTGGCCCCCTGAAAACTATATATACAGTGTTCCTACAGCCCATCAGTGACATGTTTGAGAGGAGCAAGATACAGAGCAAGATGGACGGCATTATTGCGAAGATTCTGCATAACAACGTGGATTTCATCGTGGAGGCGAATCGATTGAAAACAATTGTTCTTGAGAAGGAGCGAGAGAGACAGCGCATCATGCGTCTGCGCCGACGCCGTTTGTGGATCCACCCCATCACTGCACAGAGAATGACACGGGGAGTCTTTTCCACTTTATACATGGAGCTACGAGGAGACCCGGAGAAGTTTTTCAGCTATATGTGGATGAAAGCGTTGAACTTTGATGTATTGGTGGAGCGGGTTGAACATCTAATAAGGTGGAGTGATACATATTGCAGATTCTCCATTACACCGGCTGAGCGTCTGATGGTCACTCTTCGGTAAGCATTTTTTGGATGTCCTCTTGTAGCGCACTTTCATTGATTGCTATTTTGAATTTGTAGTAATTTCTGCCTTCCTTTTGTTCACAGATTCCTAGCAACTGGAGAATCCCTGTCTTCACTACATTTCCAGTTCAGACATCTTTTGAAACCCTACTCCAGCCGTGGTTTAAACAATACTAAAAGAATTTTCAACTACCGACTCACACGTGCACGGAGAATGGTGGAGTGTGCGTTTGGCATCTTAACCGCCAAATGGAGAGTTCTACTGGCAGCTATTAACTTGAAGACAGAGACTATGGATGAGGTAGTGAAAGCGTGTGTTGTCCTGCACAATTATGTGCTATCCAAGGAACAGATTTCCATTGAGGACCAGTCTGAACAAACCACCTTGGCTGATTATAGCAACCAAACGTATAGAAGTTCTGTGACTGTTTCCCGAACTCGGGATCAATTTGCAGAATATTTTATTTCACCCGAAGGAAGAATAGACTGGCAGGATGAGAGTTTGAACAATTTGTCTTTTTCCTTGTAACAAGTATTTTACCTTTTACCCAAGTTGTGTACCTGTTTGGGTTGTACCCAAAGTATTTTACGTCTGACCAATAAACCTTGTTTAACCAAAGTGTTATCTATACCTTATCAAGAAAATACAAAATAGATTTATACAACAAAGTTTTATTACAATTTTTTTTTTTTTTTTTTTTAAACAAAAAAAATGTTATTTTGCAACACAAAAAACAATTTTATTCTGCTGAACACAAAACTATAGGTTAGAATAAGTCGGGGTGGAGATAGTGCTGGGAGGGGCTGTCGGACAGGGACACTTCGACAGTGGGAGTGTGGAGAGAGGAATGTGTTGGTGGTGGGGAAGGATCAATAGGTAGTGGTGAAGGAGTGGAGAAGGCAGTTGAGCGGGTGGGCAGAAAAGTGGGATTGGGGTTAGGAATTTAGTAGGATGGAGGGGTGTAGGTGATGATTTGGGAGGCAGAAGCCGTGATGGGTGGAGAAGAGGGTTGGGAAGGAGGTGAAACAGGCTGGTGGTAGTGGCCAGAGAGAGGAGGCGCGGATGAAGTGGTATGGGTCGGGATCATCATATTGGTGGGAAGGGGCACGGGCGGGTCGCTGGTAGTGTGGCTGGTGGGAAGGGGCACGGGAACGCTGAAAGTGTTGTGGCTTGTGGAACGGGACATGGGCACGATGTGAGTGGTGAGGTTGGTGGGATGGGGCACGGGCAGGTTGGTGGTATGGGTCAGGAGGATGGTAGTGGCTGTAGTGATGGACAGTGGAGGAAGCAGGGGCAGTTGCAGCATGGGTGGCCAGAGTCTCTGCTTTTGAGGCAATGAGCGCTAGAGTAGACTGGCAGGATTCCATTACTTGCATCTACTGAGAAGCAGATAGCGTCTCCATTTGCTCAAGTACCGACTGGAAAAAAGTGTTGTTCGGTGACTGTCTTGCCTCTGAACGCATCGTTAGCAGAAGTGTATGCATCTCGAGTATACTTTTATTTATTAAATTAAAACCTGCAGCTATTTGCTCGGACAAAACTTTCAGACAGTTCTGGAATGATGCGTTCAGGTGTAAGAACTCGGGCGCATAGCTCTGTACCTGACCCCTCTGACGAAGGCGCCCCGATGCTACATGTGTACTAGAGGTGGCAGCAGCAGAGGGGTGGGGTACAGGAAACGCTATATCCTCACCAGCAGATTCATGCAATGGAACCGGCCAGGATGCTCCAGCGCTTGTGGATGGGACAGAGGGATCCGATGTGTGGGAAGGTGCAGAGGGGTCCTCACTGTCAGTGTCCCACGGTGGCGGCCTCCTGAGGGATCGCCCCAGAAGGGTTCAACTGTGCTGCAGGCTCCCGACGGTGCTGTGGAACAAAAGAGAAAAAGAAACAATTAATATACTGTCATTGCATGGCCCTGGCTGAAAGAGCAAAAGAGGTTTAGACATGTTAAACATTGGTTAGTACATGTGGTGGGTAATATTTACCTTCGGGTCACCATCGTTGACCTGAGGAACGACAGGGCTTGGGCATACTTGTATTTGCTCCTGCGTCCTCCAGATCCACTCGGGGCCCGCATCTTTTTGTTGAACTCCTTCTTAAAGCGATCCCTGATCGACCGCCACCTTTTCACAATCCACTCACCTGTCAAAATAGGAGAAACAAAAAAATTGGTTAGAAACAGTACTTAGAATGCATCAACAAAACTGAACTGAGGATACTTACGTTCTTGATTCTGGGCCTGAACATCGAGGTCCTCCCACCTCGCTATTAGCTCTTGGCAGATTTGTTCCCAGAGTCGACGGGTCACTGTGATATCAGCATGGAAAAAAAAAATTAAAACAAAATTGTAAACATAGAAAACCTCAAAAAAAAAAAAAAAAACATATATGCTTGCACGACGGCGGCCGCCACGACTCTCACGCCGACGACCCTGGGAGCCACTGGAAGGACCTCTGGATCGAGCACCAGAATCTGAACTCTAGAAGAAAAATAACTTAAAAATTATGTGCTTGTATGTAGCCTTTCTATGTGTTGTGTGCCATGTGATGGCTGTAATGAAAATTTTTAATGTGTTGTGTGATGTCGGAATTTATCAGTTTGTATGTGTTGTGTTCTAACCGTAAGTATCTTGTGTTAAGTGTTGTGTGTAGTGTTAGGTTGTGGTTCCGCGATACATGAAAGAAACATACCAATTGTGATCCCGCTCCAGGCCTTGCTCCACCCCTTCCCTCTTCTTCTGGGAGCACTTCTTGGACAACGGCAGCAGCTTCCTACAAAGAAAAATGGCAAAATACATTTGTGTGTGTGTATATATACGTGTGTGTGTGTATATATACGTGTGTGTGTGTATATATATATATATATATATATATATATATATATATATATATATATATATATATATATATATATATATATATATATACATACATATACATATATACATATACATATATACATATACATATACATACACACACACATATACACACACACACACCCTTCTAGTCATTACAAGTCAACTGTATGTTGAGCAGTATTGCCTTGGAAAGCTACCTGAATTCTGGACCGCATGTATTTGTATGATGTCTGCAAACTTTCATAAGATGAAAACTCTACTATAGAACTGGTGGGCTAGTAAACTAGCTGGTGGCTCATTTCGACTTTTGTCTAATCAGGATTGGGGTCTTAATAGGAAGATGCATACTGAACTTTTGTATATGTATTGTTACACTGTCTAGCTAAACCTCCAGCCGTATACTAGGACTTTTTTCCTGCTTGCTTAAATCCTTATCTCATTCATGTGACTGCAATTCTGACTTGCCGATCTATGTTTTGAGTTAGAATTCACCTTTGCAATGTAAGTCTATGAAGCGTCTGAACAAATCGCCGTATGTTTATATTGTAAAATCAGCTTCCAGCTAACGGGTAGCACGGTGGCTCAGTGGTTAGCACTGTTGCTTTGCAGTGCGGTGGTCCTGGGTCCAAATTTCATTAAGAACAACATCTGCAAGGAGTTTGTATGTTCTTCTTGTGTTTGCGTGGGTTTCCTACCTCAATCCAAGGACATACTAATAGGTCATTTAGAATGTGAGCCCCAATGGGGTCAGTGATAATGTCTGTAGAGAAATTAATGGTGCTACATAGGCGAGTAAAATAAATAACTCGTCACAAATTGGAATAATGAAACCACTATATATATATAGATGTGCATATATTGTGAAGATCAATGCCATTTTTTTTTTACCAAGCCATTTACGTAGTTGACTCTGAATCACACTATTCACAATGGTAAAAAAAACCAAAACTCAATTCTAGCAAGATGGCTGCCCCTGTAATCGTGTAATCTGGTGTCATTTGTGTCAAAAAACTGTCTTCGATGACGTAGATCATAGTGATGTGCTTTAGACACTTTATATGACTTGTCCTTGCTAGGTGATGTAACTTTGCAAAAAGGTTGTGTGTGACAAAAGGCACCAAAACTTTGATCATGTGCCTTTCTGGCATAAAGTCATTGAATAAGTGGTGTAACCTTAGGCCATGTGCACACGTTCAGTATTTTTCGCGTTTTTTCGCTATAAAAACGCGAAAAAAACGCTTACATATGCCTCCTGTTATTTACAGTGTATTCCACATTTCTTGTGCAAATGTAGCATTTTTTTTCCGCGAAAAAAATCGCATCGCGGGAAAAAAAGCAACATGTTCATTAAATTTGCGGAATTGCGGGGATTCCGCACACCTAGGAGTGCATTGATCTGCTTATTTTCCGCATGTGGCTGTGCCCACCATGCGGGAAGTAAGCAGATTATGTGCGGTTGGTACCCAGGGTGGAGGAGAGGAGACTCTCCTCCACAGACTGGGCACCATATAATTGGTAAAAAAAAAAGAATTAAAATAAAAAATAGTGATATACTCACCTTCGATGGCCCCCGGAGTCTTCCCGTCTCTCAGGTGCACGCTGCCGCTTCCGTTCCTATAGATGGTGTGTGTGTGTGAAGGACCTGCGATGACGTCGCGGTCTTGTGATTGGTCGCGTGACCGCGACGTCATCGAAGGTCCTGCACACACACACCATCTATAGGAACGGACGCCGCTGAGATCGGCTGTCTGCAGGTGAGTATAACCATTTTTTTAATTTTTTTAATTATTTTTAAACATTCTATCTTTTACTATTGATGCTGCATAGGCAGCATCTATAGTAAAAAATTGGTCATATTTGTCAAACACTATGTTTGACAAGTGTGACCAACCCGTCAGTCAGTTTTCCAAGCGATGCTACTGATCGCTTGGAAAACTTTAGCATTCTGCAAGCTAATTTCGCTTGCAAAATGCTAAAAAAAACCGCAAAAAAAAAGCAGATTTCTTGCAGAAAATTTCCGGTTTTCTTCAGGAAATTTCTGCAAGAAATCCTGACGTGTGCACATACCCTTACACTAAACAGATCTATAAAACAGCAGGAACCACTATCATAAATCTGTAACCTTTTTAAAGGGGTTGTGTGGTCTGGAATGAAAAGTCTGCAGACACTGAGTGCAGACTTGTGAATCCTCCCATCACACTCACTGTGCGCTGCGAGGGTTCATCGGGGTCGATGCTGGGAACAGCGGTCAAGCATGCAATATGCATACTCGCGGACAGAACCTGTCAACTGGTCGCGGCCTCACTCAGTACATTTGAGCCTGCAGACTTCATTCCTGACTGGACAACCCCTTTAAGCCTGTCTAGTTTAAACTTGCACTTGCACTATGTAAAAATTAGTAAGTAAAGAGGCATAGAAATATAATACTGACTGCACTCATGTTGGGGAAGAGTAGGTCCACACTCTTGGAGAAGTTAGTTTTTTATTGACGCATTTCAGGTTCGGACTGAAATCCTTTCTCAAAACAAACTACAGGAAAAAAGATCATGGCCGAACCTGAAACACATCAATAAACTACTTTAACTTCTCAAAAGTGTGGACCTACTCTTCCCCAATATGAGTGCAGTCAGTATTATATATTAGTACCTCTATCACTTATTGTTTCCATACTGAAGAAGCTCATACCTTCTGTCGGCGTAACTGCAGAAGCTACGATAATTGCAACCCGGCATTATTGGACTTGTGCCAGCCACAACCCCATTTGCCCCAATGTGTTTCAGTATCTGAATGTAATAAGGAAAAAATATAGGTGATCCTTTAAATCCTTTTCCCATTTGGGGTTAGCTCACTTGTCAGTTCGCAGGAAACCATGAGCCCATTGCATTGAAGGCCTCTTTCACACATCCGTTTTTTAGAATTGGTCACAATCCGTCAAAGTGTTGAAAAGACAAATCCTGTGCAGATTGTAAAAAACTGATGCACTTGGATCAATTTTTCCATCAAAGCAGCTGCTGACGGAATTTAAAGGAACGGAATTCTAGAGAGCGAGAGAGACGGATCCTGCGTCCATAGGCTTCCATTATAGCCAACGACAGATGGTGCTGGATCCGTCACTGTTCGCCTTTTCGACATACACAAAATAACGTTTATGTCCGTTGTCTCTGGCCGACTGACAAAGACTTTACGATGGATCCGTCAAAACAGATGAAACGGAAGGCCATCTGTCACAATCCGTCGCTAATACAAGTCTATGAGAAAAAAACGGATCCAGCAGCAACATTTGCTGGATCCGTTTTTTCATAAAACGACGGATTTTGACAGAAACAGACTGAAGTGTGAAAGAGGCCTTATTCAGTGGCCCGGTGAAAAATAGAAGATTTCAAAATTTATTTTTATTTATTTTTTTTATGTCAATGGTACAAAAAATTTGACTCAAATAATGTGTAATTCTCTGGTGGTACATTTTAAGTATATGTTTCATGGTACTGATGAAAGATCCCATTTAGTACAGAGTGACCACAACCTGTGCAATCAGTGGCACAAACCAGGGCTGTGGAGTCGGTAGGCTAAAGGTACCTTCACACTAAGCGACGCTGCAGCGATACGGACAACGATGCCGATCGCTGCAGCGTCGCTTTTTCGTCGTTGTGTGGTCGCTGGAGAGCTGTCACACATGCCGAAGTCCCCTGGTAACCAGGGTAAACATCGGGTTACTAAGCGCAGGGCCGCGCTTAGTAACCCGATGTTTACCCTGGTTACCATTGTAAAAGTAAAAAAAAATAACACTCACATTCCGGTGCCCGGCGTCCGCTTCCCTGCACTCCTCCTGCATCCTGTGTCAGCGCCGAACATCTCCGGCATCTCCCACAGAGCAGAGCGGTGACGTCACCGCTCTGCTTTACGGCCGGCACTTACACAGGATGCAGGAGGAGTGCAGGGAAGCGGACGCCGGGCACCGGAATGTGAGTATGTGTTTTTTTTTTTTAACTTTTACGATGGTAACCAGGGTAAACATCGGGTTATTAAGCGCGGCCCTGCACTTAGTAACCCGATGTTTGCCCTGGTTACCAGTGAAGACATCGCTGGATCTGTGTCACACACACCGATCCAGCGATGTCAGCGGGAGATCCAGCGACGAAATAAAGTTCTGGACTTCCAGCAACGACCAGCGATCTCACAGCGGGATCCTGATCGCTGCTGCGTGTCAAACACAACGATATCGCTAGCCAGGACGCTGCAACGTCACGGATCGCTAGCGATATCGTTTAGTGTGAAGGTACCTTAAATCTCCGACTCCTCAATTTCCATGACTCCGACTCCCTCATACATGGCTCATGTTTAAGTGTCAAATTTACTGTGGTAAAATGGTAACATCAGGCTTTTAATCATTATTATGATACAATAATCAAGCCATTTAGATAGAACATATATTTATTGGAATACAACTTTAAAACAAAAAACTATTTCATATTTACAATTTATTATACTCTCTGCAGTAAGTGTATAAAAAAAAAAAGTACTGAATAACATTTGTGCAGTCTATGAATTTGTTCTGAGAAATAGTATTGCCTCCATCAGACCCTCCTTTATAGATGACTTCAAATCTGACCTAAATTTTTAAGGCCAGAGAACAACCTCTCTACACGAAGGCTAGGTTCACATTGCGTTAACAGCAGCCCGTTCAACACATGCGTTAACGGGCTGCTGTTAACGCAAGTGCCGATATGTCATATTGCTAGCGCAGATAGAGCTAGCAGATGCTCTACCTGCGCTAGCAGTGCCGGAAACGCTGCAGCCCGCGTCCCAGGGTCCATCACTCAATGACGGCACATCGCTAGCGGCATGCGCTAGCGATGCGCCCGAAATAGGGGATAATGGCAGCGTTAACGGACTGCGTTATGCCGTAGTGTAAGGCAGTCCGTCTAACGGACTGCCACAACGTAATGTGAACCTGGCCTAACTTGGGTTGGTGGCAAAGCGGTAACCACATGGCAACATCTCTAACAATTTCAGGATATAAAGGAATTGCCTCGTGCAGAGTCTATTTTGATGAACGATTGAACTCTTCTACTTCTTTGAGAGCAAGTGGAAAAACGTTGCTGAAATATGGTCAATCTGTTTTCTTTGGGAGTGGAATCTTTTTCCCTGCTGCAACGCTTTGTCTGCTCCATGTCGTCTAAATACTTGTCGAAATCAAACTCCTCATCTGATGAGGATGAAAGAATGGCAGCAGCAGCAGCACTGGCAGGACCCGAGTCCTCTTGCTCTTGGCTGTCCTGTAGCCCACGCATCCTAACTGCTACCTCAATCAAAGCTTCTTTTCCTTTAGTAAGCTGTTGATCATCCAGCAATATACGATGACTCGGGTCCACATAAACAGCTACCAGAAGAATTTTATTTTCTAATAGCAGAGTCTCTCTGTTTCATTAGAGCAGCAATGACATCAGCGATTAAACCTCCTCCTTGGGACAGTCAAAGCAACAAGTTCTTCCACTCCTTTATAAAAATGCCAGGAGTTAAAATCCTCAGCTTGTAACTTTGTAGTCACTGTAAATGGGTGCTGAAGCAATTCCTTCAATTCAGCCACCTGTGTCCATTGACCTTCATGTATTGTTACCTGAGGGTTCGCCATATCTACAAGGAAGGGCTTCAGCTCAAGCAATCACTCAATCATTAAATAGGTGCTGCCCCACTGAGTGGCTTAATCCACAATTGCCCCTTTTCCAGCACGTCTCTTCAAGATGGAATCAATTTTAGGGGTTCTGGCAGCTATAGCCAATTTCTTCACTTTGCTAATCAGAGTTCCAGCATGTCCCTCTTACACACTATCTCTTATTGCCAGCTTCAGCGTGTGCACAACACAGTGCATGTGATGAATAGGAAAGAGGTGTGAAGCAGCTTCAACAAGATCATCTAGTTGTAAAGAATCATTTTGCTGTTCTTCTGTAGTAATATCTGTTTGTTCCTTCGTTATGGGAACAGGATAGTGGCCTTCCGTCTCCAACATACTGAATCTGAAATGTTCTAGCTGCTGTTCACCTTCATTATTCTCATTCATCAGTTTTAGGGCTCATTTCCACTTGCGAGAAACACGTCCGTGTCTCGCATGTGGAAACCAAGCTGTGGCGCCAGCACTCCAGAGCGGAGCGTGCGGCCGCATAGGAATACATGGAGCTGCACGCTCTGCTCCAAAGTGCCGGCGCCAGAGCTTGGTTTCCACATGCGAGACTTGGACGTGTTTACAGCATTATCAGTTACCATAGCAAGAACCTGTTTTGGTTTTTTTTAGTTCATAATCTTGCAAAACTTTTTCCACTAAGGTCTGGAGAAACTGGCTGCTGTGAAGGGCTTTAGTATCTTTTACTGCCAGAGTCTAAAGGTACCTTCACACTAAACGATATCGCTAGCGATCCGTGACGTTGCAGCGTCCTGGCTAGTGATATCGTTGAGTTTGACAGGCAGCAGCGATCAGGATCCTGCTGTGATATCGCTGGTCATTGGTTAAAGTTCAGAACTTTATTTGGTCGTCAGATCGGCGTGTATCGTTGTGTTTGACAGCAAAAGCAACGATACCAGCGATGTTTTACAATGGTAACCAGGGTAAATATCGGGTTACTAAGCGCAGGGCCGCGCTTAGTAACCCGATGTTTACCCTGGTTACCAGTGTAAAATGTAAAAAAACAAACAGTACATACTCACCCTCTGATGTCTGTCACACGTCCCTCGCCGTCCGCTTCCTGCACTGACTGAGCGCCGGCCGTAAAGTGAAAGCACAGCGGTGACGTCACCGCTCTGCTGTTAGGGCCGGCACTCAGTCAGTGCAGGAAGCGGACGCCGGGGGACGCGAAGGTGAGTATGTACTGTTTGTTTTTTTTACATTTTACACTGGTAACCAGGGTAAACATCGGGTTACTAAGCGCGGCCCTGCGCTTAGTAACCCGATGTTTACCCTGGTTACCCGGGGACCTCGGCATAGTTGGTCGCTGGAGAGCTGTCTGTGTGACAGCTCTCCAGCGACCAAACAGCGACGCTGCAGCGATCGGCATCGTTGTCTGTATCGCTGCAGCGTCGCTTAGTGTGAAGGTACCTTTGAATGTTGATGGCAAAATAGTTCACTCTGTGACGTGTGCAGGCATCCATTTTAACAAATACAAAGCGTCTCTTGAGAGTCTTTTTAAGATCTTCCTTTTGTTAAGGGCTTCTTCAGTCACTAATTTTCTAATACTTTCTCTTTCAAGAGAAACACCAAGTTTGTGGGCCATTTCTCCATTAAGAGCTGTAAAAGCTGTTTGTGCAAATAATGATAATGGTACGCTGTCCTTCACAACAAGCTTGATGAGCAGTCTTTTTAAACACCTCTTCTGTCATTGTTGCAGTAACTTTGTCATTTACAAAATATCTTGTAACTGATGTTTGAGACACTCTTTCCTCCTTTGCCTGACTGGAAGTGCTGGTCTCTGGTTTCTTGGTACTGCTGTGGTTTTTTTCAAGCACATCTTTGTAAACTTCTGGGTGGCAGCGTTGTAAATATTTTCTTCGATTGGAAGCTCTTGAAGTAGCATTTTTATCACTGCCTGATTTTGTTATCACAGCATTTTTTCCTCTGGGTCACTTATACACTGACACACAAAATGTTTATCGAGTCACTGTAAAATCCTCAAATACAGCTGACTTCATAAGATGCCTCTTAAACCTTTTCTAGTTATGTAAATTCGCTCTCAAAATAATTTTGTCCTGTAAAAAAATGTATATGGTAATTCTTGCAAGAATAGGGAATCATGCACTGTATAATGTAGGATATAAGTAAAACAATCTTTGCATAAATCAATAGGACAGAAAAGTATAAAGTTTGTAAAATGTTAGATGGCTTTTTGCTGAACTTTCAATGTCAGGCTTGTCTCAGGGTACAGCTCATTAAATGCTTCACATCATATTTCTTCACAGTCTATGAAGAAGGGAGGAGGGAGGGAGCATGTTTGTGCTGAATCATATTGCAGAACACACACACACACACACACACACACACACACACACACACACACACACACACACACACACACACACACACACACACATATATGTTCTCATCAATCCTGTTACTGTATTTCTGAATTTGAGAGGTTAGAAAACCATTTTTCCCCTTAGTCTACGTATAGTGTATATAAGTCATCAGGGCAGCTAATTTCTCCAACCATGAGTTAAGAGGAAAAACAAACTAAAACATCAAGAATACAGGGACAACATATACTGGACTATTGATTTATGAACAGTTTATTGAAAGTTTAGATATGTTTTAAGAAGTAGATGCCTTAGGGTACTGTCACACAGTGCCATTTTGATCGCTACGACGGCACGATCCGTGACGTCGCAGCGATCGTATGATTATCGCTCCAGCGTCGTAGACTGCGGTCACACGTTGCAATCACGGCGCTGGAGCGATGCCGAAGTCCCCGGGTAACCAGGGTAAACATCGGGTTACTAAGCGCAGGGCCGCGCTTAGTAACGCGATGTTTACCCTGGTTACCAGCGTAAACGTAAAAAAAACAAACAGTACATACTTACATTCCGGTGTCTGTCCCCCGGCGCTGTGCTTCTCTGCACTGTGTAAGCACCATAGCCGGAAAGCACAGCGGTGACGTCAGACGTCACCGCTGTGCTCGCTTTCTGGCTGGCCGGCGCTCACAGTGCAGAGAAGCTGAGACGCCGGAGGACAGACACCGGAATGTAAGTATGTACTGTTTGTTTTTTTTACGTTTACGTTGGTAACCACGGTAAACATCGGGTTACTAAGCGCGGCCCTGCGCTTAGTTACCCGATGTTTACCCTGGTTACAAGCGAACACATCGCTGGATCGCTGTCACACACAACGATCCAGCGATGTCAGCGGGTGATCAAGCGACGAAAGAAAGTTCCAAACGATCTGCTACGACGTACGATTCTCAGCAGGATCCCTGATCGCTGCTGCGTGTCAGACACTGCGATATCGTAACGATATCGCTAGAACGTCACGAATCGTACCGTCGTAGCGATCAAAATGGCACTGTGTGACAGTACCCTTAATCCTGCTTTCCTGTTCACTCCAGAAGTTCTGAGATAAATACAGGCATTCCTTCCCTGTGTGTTTTATTGTTCTCCTTATCTGTAGAGGAGGAGCTTCACTACTTATCATGAACATAAACTACAGCACAGATTCATCTCAGCTAAAAGTCTAGACCTTAGATCAGATTATAGAACATTTCATAACTTTCCTAAATTCTTATGATAAAAATATTCCCCACAAACTGCATTGAACTACTGTACCCAATTTATTATATATTTTAGAAGTTGGATTCCGGCTCCAAAATGGGCTCAAACTCCGACTCCACTGCCCTTGCACAAACCCTGCCGAGCATTCGTGTACCCAAAGGGCAAAAAGTCGCCCTAGAAGAACAATTCTCTGCTGTTCCCGTGATGGGTCGTCTTATTGCATCAACATTTATATGGTGATGAAATCAAACTGCTGTACATTGAGCTTGATGTGTTGATTGCCGTACTAGCTTCCATTCCTATGCGCCACACGCACATCGCTATATTATATTCTCTATCTCTATGGAAAGGAATTTCTGGCTCAGCACAGATGTACATTACTTGTACAGGAATCCTTGGTGGCTATGCGCACAGCTTAAATACCTCTGCCAAGAGAGATTATCCATAGCTGCTCTAACTTATTTTAAAATGCGAAATGTTGTCTAATTATTTTTGCTTGAAAAGGCGGATACTCGTAAAAGAAAGAAACAAGAAGGGAAAAAAAGAGCAGCACAAATGAAACTGGTGGGAGAGAATAAACAGACTTGTCACAGCATGCTGTGCTGGCGCTGGACTTCCTGGGGAGTAGGTGTAATTGGATGTACTTGGCCATATGGCTGTGTTATCATGTACCTTACCCTAAAGATGTGCAGGGCGCAAATTAACCCCTTCAGGTCGGCAGAAGGAAAGCTTATAGCTGAACAATGAGTTTCTACAGATGATGTGGCTTTATATCTGTATCTAGAGTGGATTCAGCCATGTTCATTGCTAACAGGCGCAAAATTAAGAATGCAGAAAGCCACATCTATACACTAACAAATCAGTAGACTGGTAGTTGTTGACCATTCTGGTGGCAATCTATTTTGTGTGCAAGGTATTACTAATACTACTACTAACAATAATAATTATATAGCACCATTGATTCCATGGTGCTGTACATGAGAAGGGGTTACACAAAATACAGATATCACTTACAGTAAACAAACTAACAATGACAGACTGGTACAGAGGGAAGAGGACCCTGCCCTTGCGGGCTTACATTCTACAGGATGGTGGGGAAGGAGACAGTAGGTCGGGGGTTGCAGTAGCTCCGGTGGTGTTGCGGTGGCAGCGGGGTCAATACAGGTTGTAGGAAGAGGTGGGTTTTCAGGTTCCGTCTGGAGGCTCCGTATGTGGTGGATAATCGGATGTGTTGGGGCACAGAATTACAGAGGATGGGGGATATTCGGGAGAAGTCTTGGAGGCGATTGGGTGAGGAACAAATAATTGTGGAGGAGAGAAGGAGATCTTGGCAGGACCGTAGAGTATGTGAGGGAATTAACAGGTGATTAGTTAGGAGATATACGGAGGAGAAAGGTTATGGATGGTTTTGTAGGTCAGTGTTAGTAGTTTGAACTGGATATGCTGGGAAATTGGGAGCCAGTGAAGGAATTTGTAAAGGGGAGAAGCAGAGGAGTAGCGAGGAGAGAAATTAATTACGGTAGTCGGGCAGCAGAGTTAAGGACGGACTGGAGAGATGCAAGAGTGTTAGCAGGTAGGCTACAGAGGATGATGTTGCAGTAGTTGAGATGGGAGATGATTAGGGCATGGACAAGCATTTTGGTAGAGCGAGGATTGAGGAAAGGATGGATTCTGGAAATATATTTGAGCTGGAGGTGGCGAGAGCTTGGAAGGGCGGTTTGAAGGACAAGCTGATAGACATTCTGGGATTCTGGACAGCAGAGGTAGATCAGTCATCAGCATATAGATGGTACTGGAACCCATAGGACTTTGAGTTGTCCCAGGTAGCCCCCTTCTGTCCCCCAATGTCTGCTCCAAGAGCCAAGTAAGTATTGGACAGGGGTATATTTCAATAAAATGATTTCTTTCTACATAAAACAGGCATTACTTGATTTGTCCGACATCTGCTTATTCAAGGAATCTTAGGCTATATGCCCATGTTCAGGATTATTCGCAGAATAAAACCGGACTCCTTTCGCAGGAAATCCGCTCACGTTTTTTTCGCGTTTTTTCCCGGAGTGTCCCATTACAATAATATAGCGGCAAATCCGCAGATTTTCTGCAAAATTAATGAACATGCTGCGTTTTTTTCCGTGGAAAAGCGTTTTTGCAGCGGAAAACCGCCGCAAAAACGCGAAAACGCTAACATTCCAGAACGTGGGCACATAGCCTAAAAGTTCAGGACAGCTGGAGGAGCCAACTGTGGGCGACGGGCATTGTAGGCTCCAACAGAAAATTACTGAAAGCGTATTGGTCATTGCAGGTGACTTTTTGGTGTAGGCGACCTTTTGTACTCTTGAGAAATGACACTATTTCTGACCATTATATGACTTGTTTCCTGCATTTTTCACCGGTATACCCCTCTTGTCTCTACCTAGTGGGTGGAAACCAGCTGCTATGATGTCTTCCGTTCATAGACATGAGGGATTCCAGCTTTTTTTTTTTCTCTAGGCAACACACAGGCAGCAGCAAGGAAAACATTATACAGCAATACTTTGTCAATCTAATTACAGTATCCCTTGCATATGTCTGTTATTCATAAAGCTCAGATGATAAAGAATATACCGTAAGTTAATTTTTGGTATGTAGACATTTCAATCTTTTTTGATAAGCGTTTCAAGGGTTCGCGAGCATGTGAAGCACATTGATTCCATAGTGGATTTAAATGAAGTTTAAGTACATGTTGTTGTTATTTTTATAATTACTTAGACCAGTAATTATACAATAGACTGCAATACTGCAGTAATTTGTATGGATATTCAAGAGATTGGAGGTTCAGGTACCCATAAAGCAGGGATTGCCTGTTTGTTAGGCAATCCCCGCATGTGTTGTGGATGTCAAACACCCGTGAGACATGCGGCGGCGGTGACTCAAGCATAGTATTCGAGCACACGGAAGACACTTGGTTATCACTTGAGCATACTAAGATAACACTTTATTCAAGCACGCTCCCGTATCACTAATCGCCAGCCTTTGCCCAAAACAGACAGAACTAATGAAAGATTATATATTCCATATGGTGAATTTTGAAATGGAGAAAAAAAATCAGAATGGCAAAATTTGAGGTTTTTTGTTGAACTTTCTACTTCCACCCAAAAATTGATTAACAGAAAATCGGTCATCTGGACACCAAAATGCTGATAAACTTTTTTCCAAACGTTTTATTGGGATTTTAAAATTATAACTGGGTAGGATAGACCAGGAAGGGGAGGAGGGGAAGGGGAGGTATATGAGATCAGGAAAATAAAACCCCTATGAAAATAGGGGAAAAGAGGCATGTTTACATACATATAGGAATCATATGTTTACGATACATCCTGAAATAGAGTTCCTACGTGTGTACATTAGCTTATGATGTAGATTAAAGTATTATTGAAAAAGCTTAAACCATGTAACTGAAATACAAGATTATGTGTTGTAGCTCAATAAAACAGGAAAACCTGCCTAAAATAGAGTTCTGATATGTATACATGAGCTTATGATGTAGATAAATGTATTATTGAATTAAACAACGCATCCCTCATCAAGATAACTACTCAAATTGAAATACAAGACTAAATTATGTAGCACTCAGTAAAACATGAAAACCTGCCCGGTCCGGGGTCACCTTGTGTGACCCAGAAACCGCTTGGGGGCAATGTCCGGTTCGGTATCAGTAAGACAAGCAAGTGGAAAATATACATTTTTCAGGTAGGGTATGGCTCCGGTGTGGCCAGAGGGACAGCATCAGGTGGAGTTGTAGAAAACGATAATCCCACTCTTTTTAGGAGGGTCATTCCCTCCTCCGGACTTGAGAGGGTGTACGCCTTTGAAGCGAGTTTCACATGTAAGTTGGAAGACTTTGTCCACTGGTAGCAGATTCCAGCGTGTGTGAGTCCCCGGGTGGTTTGGAAAAAAGATTTGCATCTTTGTAGGGTTATTTTTGACAGGTCCTTAAAAAAAGATAGGTTACTGTATGGAGCTGGGAGAACTTTTGAGTATCTTGTCAACCCAAGAAGGTCATTTTTAACCCCTGTGGGGAAGAAGGACACAATGACGTCGCAGGCATCATGTGAAGGGAGAGATGGCGGCCTTTCGATTCTGAAGACTTTCTCAATTAAATTTTCCCCTTCTCTTTTGGGTAACAGGTGGGAAAGCATTTTAGAAATGTACTTTTTTAGCTGTGGAGGTTGAATCGATTCAGGTATGCCTCTTATTTTAATGTTGTCTTTTCTTCTGAAGTCCTCATAGTTGGCCAGATATTCTCTGAAAGAGGCGATGTCTTTTTGGATCCCCTCCAGGGAGTCCAAGAATATGTGCGGATTGCCAGTCTGGGTAGGAAGCGAAGTGCGGTAATTTTGGACCAGAGGTTCCACCCTCCCTTGGTCTTGAAGCAGAGTACCGATGTCCTTATTAGGGCAAAATTTAGAGTCACCAACAATAAAATGAGCTAAATCTTTAAAGAGCTGTTTAATAAATGATTCAGAGGCTCTTTCCGTGTTTGGTTGTTGGGAAACGGATATATTTGGTTCATAGCTAATATGATTGTTGCCCCTCTTCAAAATATTTGTTGATGTTAAAAGAGCTCTGCAGATGTCTATCATGAAGCTTTCAGATGGGTAGTCGTCGGAAGCTGGAATGTTATCTATTAAAGTAATTGGAAAATGGATCTCGGGTCTCTCATCCTGGTTCTTTTGACTTTTTGTGGGCACATGGGTCTCAAACTCCATAGGGCTCCCAGGAGGGGAATTTTGGGTAGAGGTTTCGTTAAAATCTGTGAAATTATGAAAGTCACTGTCCTCACTATCAGTTGTCTGTCATTTTGATAAATTCTTCTGAATGGGAATTTTCTGACCCCTCTGATAAGTCAGAGGAGTTATCTGAGTCGTAATTTACAACCTCCTGTTCCTTTTGGACTCCTGAGATGTTGCTGTCTTTATTGGATGATTCCATAGAAGAAATGAGATGGGGGGGTTAATTTTGTCAACATTCCTCTGAGTCCTCTTTTACATATCCGATTGAGTTCTTCCACCAACATATTTTGTTGTGACTTCAAATGTGTGAGAAAATCGCTCTCTGGAGTGTCAGAGGACTGGTCGCAATCGCTCCAGGGTTCTGGCGATGACCCTTTAGCAGATGAGTCTCTGCTTATTTGTCCGTTGTTAAGGATTTCATGGGTCATCCCTGTGAATTTTGGGGTACTGTAAGGTGAGTCTAAAGAGGCATATTTGCTATGTAGCAGTGGCGATATTGTTGGCGCTATTCCAGCACTGCTTGCTAGCCAGATTCCCTCCTCCCTGTCCGACCCCTCCTCAGGCTCCTCTCCCTCCTCATTGCCGTTTCTGCCCGATTGTCTGATTTATCCCGTCCCCAATACAATCCCCCTTATTAGTAGTGAAGTCGCATTGGTGGTCAGGGGTGACAGTCAGTTATATATTGTGGAGGTTTCGTGACACTAAAAACAAGTGGCGACGTTCCAGTCCCCGCTTTGTAAATCCTCTGCAGAGCCTGCAGCGGCGGGACTCCCTCCTCCCCCACCGCAGCTGTTTCTTTCTCCAGTGCTCCACGTGCGGCCATCAAAGAAAGCTCCGGGCCGCTCAATGATTTTTCTCCCTGCCCCCTCAGGACCGAGTCTCCCCGGTAGGACCCGCCTACCTCTCGAGTGGGGACCTCTTCCGACGTTGCTCTCTCCTGTGGCCGTGACTCAGCCGCCGCCTGCATCTTTGGCACAAATGCCGGAGCATCGTACCTTAACTGCGGCGGCAGCGAGAGCGCCGAGTCACTTCTGGGTCTGTGACCCAGGCTTGCCGTGAGCTGGATAGTCGCTTCTCTCCGGCTTCTTCGTGCAGCACTCTGCTACGCTCTTGTGTCCTGTTTGCCTGCTGGGGCTCCGTCGGGTGTCCGCTGAGCAGACGCTGCCTGTGTGCTGTCTCCGTCGTGCAGCTTCTGCTTTATGATGTCTGTCCTTGGCGTTGATTTCCGGCTTGTGTTCCCGCCGCTGCATAAGCCCCGGGAAGTCCGGTCTTCTTCGCTGTATACTGTTTACCCGGTGGCTGTGCTTTAATGGATTTAGCCTTATCCGGGGTCTGGCAGGGAGCTGGGACCAGGGTCGCCGCAGCATTTCCGGTCCTCACAGGCCTGGGTGTAGCAAGGCCTCCACTGTGGGCTCCTCTGATGTTTTGCACCGCAGGAGGATGATAACTCCCGGTGCCTGTTTTTTTCTTATTGTGCGTGGGTCCTGGCATATTAGGATAGCAATTAAGTCAGTCTCAGCACTTTCAGTAAGCTTATAGTATGCTATATAAGGGGAAATAGCAGGAGCTCCTGTGAAGCACGTCTGCTTGCTTCCCCTGGCAAACCACGCCCCCCCCAAAATGCTGATAAACTTCTGTATACTTGTATTCATTTGTATGACAATCCTACTGCCCCATATAACAATTGCCAGGTCCTTTTTGCCTCAAAGTAACTTTTTTTATGTAAGTTAAATTTTATTACATTTTTTTCAGCTCCTTACCACTTAACAAGCCTCAGCCACTACAAGTGGGCAAAGCAGCTCCATACGTAAGTACTTCCGGCACCAATAACTGCTGATCAGGGTTGCCGGGGGTCGGACCCTGGCCGATCATACATTGATGACCCATCCTAAGCATATGCCATCAATGTAAAAATAATGGACAACCTGCTTATCGACTATCCATGAGCTGGGCAATAACTTATTGATCAACGGGGGTCCAACCGCTGGAACTTGCACCAGAGAGGGAGTCTTCTATCCCAGTTAGGATGGAGTGGCTGTGTTCATGCCCGAGCACTGCTCCATTTATTCCCTATGGGGCTGCACTTCACTGTTTCTGGGGAATAAATGGCGTGATATCTTGGCATGGGCACTGTCGCGCCATTGTATGCAGGCGAAGTGCCATGTTGGGCCTAAAAAGTCCTGAATTTGTGCAAGTTCCAGTAGTCAGACACAAACAATAAGTGATCTACTCTGTGCGCAGGTGAGGCCATGTTTTCACTGCAGAACACCTATGGAGGAATGATGTGCTTGCTGATGTCTTTTCATACTTGAAAAGAGAAGCCGCATTGCTGGGAAAGCAGCTTATGATCACACAAACAAGACTGACTTATACAGAAGTAGCTCCTGTAGGTTAATGTTTGATGAATTTGCGATCTGTCCTGCAGCTTCCCATTAGTATTTCTTGCATACGCCTGTAAGCCGGCGTAGTATAATGGCTGCTGCAGGAGAAGTACCTTTATTAAGCTAACAAATGGTGGCGTTGTGTGCATGTAATTACCTGCTTGGGGTAGTCCAGGAGATGGTTGATGATTATGCATTGCCAATTCCCATGGGTCAGTAGCTAGTCAGTAATCACTGTCTCTAGTTTCCATATTTTCACAAGCTTAAAAAGAAATGTATTCCTAGAATTGTTCATGTAGGATTTTGATTTTAACTGACTCTTATTTAAGCAATAATTGAAAACCATTACAGCACTGGTGATTTGGTGGATAGCACTCTTGCCTTGTAGTCTTGGGGTGGTAACAGTTAGTTGGCGACATTAGTATGTTTAAAAAAAATTGTTTGGGAAAAGATATTTAGATGTGAACATTTTGCATGTTTTTCTCATGTTTGGGCTACGGTCATCTGGCTACTCCCCCATGTATCGATCTGTTCTGGAATTTCCGCACTATATCGTGTGATACTACTGCCCAAGTATGGTGAGACCGCTTGCCTCACTGGTCACACCACAAGCTGTGTAATCCCGCAGTGACTGTCTGCAGCGTATACTAACCTGCTGCAGATCTCGGGTTTCTATCCCAGATGTGTGTGTCCACAGTCCTGGAACTGTAAAGCACAGCAGATTTGACATCTGAAAATTCTTGTTGACAAATCTGTTGTAAATATGTCCTGTGTGAACCAGCCGTAAGTGTTTGCTCCCACGTGCCATATTCACTGTATTACAGGCTTGTCCTTGGTACTTTGTCATCTCTTCACAAAATATATTAAAGCCATCAGATACGTGTAACACTTAGTTCTCCTTCCCTCAGTTTTTAATTTACTGCAGTGTATCGGGGGATTAGCAAAACTCCTACAGCGTAGCAGATAGGAATCCAGTGTATGTCTATGAATATCTATTACACTTCTATTATGTGCAGTATCCTGCAGACCGCCACCGTTCTCCATGTATCTTGCAGCCTTTTGTTAACCCCTTGTATAAATATCCATCAGTATTGCAGAATTGCTCCATCCTGTCCCCCTGGTTATGCTTTTACATGTAAAACATTATCAGCAGATTATTACAAGTGTGCTTCTTACAGCTGGACTATGCACTCTTTTGGCTTGGAACATATTATTTTCACATGTTAGTGGCTTCTTTTAGTAGACATAATAACAATAAGTTTTAGTCTTTAATGTTCATTCCTTCGAGACCCTGTAGTCTGATTCTTGCTGCCCAATCACAGGGCAGGAATCCTATGTTATTGCAGCCCCGGGTTTTATTCTGCATCAGCGATGGTTAATCTGAGGCCGGTGCCCGCTGCTCCCCGCTCCTATCCCCTAGCCTGCACACACATAGGGAGCAGATGTTGGACAAAGAACTATACATTTGTAGTGTTTGCCTTAATTAACCATAATATCATAGTTGTTTTTTTCCCCCATTTAAACGGTTTCATCTGACCGTAGATTTCTTGTATAGTTGTTCACAAATTCATCCGGACAACTAGCCTGTCATCCATCTGTCAGACCCTAAAAATCTGTCCAGCTTGAGCTCCATCACTACATTGCCTGGTCACCCGATAATTTTCCCATTGTCCCATTATACCGCTCCTTTGAGCATATCTTAGACGTGATTCAGTGGTTGCTTAGCGACATGAACAGAAGTAAGAGCTGTACTATCCCCTGTGTAGTCACCTGTCTGTCTGCCAAAGAGACTACATGTTGTGTGCAAACTATATTCCAAATTACACCACAGGGGCTTTTATGACCCCCCCCCCCCCCCCCATTCTAAAACCATAGGCCTTAATATGGCGTTACTCTTGTCTTTGTAACTATAAAAGCTTCCGCTCTTCTGCGGAGGCTTTGATCAAGATTTTGAAATGTCCATTGGAATTTTTACCCATTCATCCAGAAGAGCATTTGTGAGGCCAGACACTGGTGGGAGGGCCTGACCTGGAATCTGCCTTTCAGTTTCATCTCAAAAGTTTAGATGAGGTTGTTGGGATGGGGGATCTCTTTGTGGCCAGTCAAGTTCTTCCACACCAAACTCGCCCAACCGTTCCTTTATGGACCTTGCTTTGCTCACTGAGGCGCAGTCATGCTGAAACGAAAAGAGACCTTCCCCAAACTGTTCCACAACTGTTGGAAGAATGCAGTAGATCAGTAGGACTTGGTATGTCCCACTTACCTTCATTGGAACTGCGGTATGTAGCCTAGGCCAACCCCTGAAAAATAACCCTAAAGCATTAGCCCTTCTCCTGGCGTCCACCAAACCTCGACTTGTAAGAGATGTGAGCTCACTCCACATAATGCTTCATTGCTCCAGAGTCCAGTGGCACCTAGATAGACCCCAGTCCATCACGTGGCATAGTGCTTGGTGATGTAAGACTTGAACGCAGCTGCTCTTCCATGAAAACCGATGTCTTGAAGCTCCCGCCACCATTTCCATAATGCCACCCAGTTGATCGTGCAATATTTAAAGAGGTTGTACTCTACCCTGACAGCTCCTTCTCAATAACCATGAGCCACCGTTGTAAAATAACAATGGCTACTTTCGCCTCCAGTGTGCGCCCTGTTGCAATGGTGTTGGCACAGGCTCTCCTGGGGCTCACGTGACCACCTGTCATGAGAGCCCTGAAGCCAATCCGGGCCGCTTCACTCTCGGAGGAAGCCAGTGCTGCGACTGCTATCATTACTGGATGTCCGATTTGTTCAAAGAAGGGGCCAGTGAAGCGGCTACTGATTGCTGCAGGGATCCCCAGGAGAGCCAGTGCCGGTGCCTGCTCCACAGGGGAGTATAGATGTTATTTTATTGGGGGGAAACATAGGGACTGAGATGTGGTTGTCAGAGTAGTGGACAACCCCTTTTTAAAGAGAATCCGCCACCAGGGTTTTGCAGTGTAATCTGGAAGCAGCATGATGTATGGACATAGACCTAATTCCAGTAATGTATCATTGCTGGTCTGCATGGAGTAATTTTGAAGCAATCACTGTTTTCTCTGCTGCAAACCTAGCCATACTTTCAATGCTGAGCTCGGTATAATCCACACCACTGATTGTCAGCGTTCTGTGTACACTGCAGTGATGGCGCCTGGTTACACAGAGCAGTTGTCCTGCAGGCATAAAACCTAGTCCTGTAGTGATGATCTCCTGTTAATTAAGACACTGATTTTATTGAAACGGTAACACAGTCTATTAAATGACACATCACTGGAATCAGGCTCTCAGCCCCCTACAATGCTCTCAGATTCCTTTTAATATAGCCATACTGAGTAATCCATCAGCAGGTTTTTGCTTTGAGCAGTAATGAAGGTGTGGATTATTTTGTAAATATTCAGGCATATTAAGGATACTTTTACACTATTTGATACATTCACAGTATGGCAAGTAGATTTGCTTTATTTGCAGCCATATTTTACAATCTGGTTGTGAGGATGCTTGTGTCACACCATATTTTGTTACTTCGTTAACTGAGATTGGAACTTTATACCGACATAAAAGTAATTGGTCAAAGCTTCTGTGTATTGATTAACGAAAATGAGTAAATTATCATTCGTTGTTCAATCGCTGGGTGGTGAGTTTACACTGGGTGGTGGTTGGAATGATCGTTTTGATAATCATTACCCTATGCCATGATGCATACGGCTTTTCTGACGACGTGGTTTTATGCACTGATATTTTTGTGGACTATGTACTAAAATTTAGCTTTTTATTTTCAGAGACATCATGATTACCCATTTTGACCCCAGCATCACCTTTGATGGGCTTTGTAGTGAGGTGAAGGATATGTGCGCTTTTGACAACGAGCAGCTCTTCACAATGAAGTGGATTGACGAAGAAGGTAATAATTGCAGGCAGCTCTAACTCAACCTGTTCATTACCATATAACGTAAAATTAGGTTGCAGTCATGGATGCTGCCCCTTTCCCAAACACACAATGCGACTGCCAGGGGTCACCAGTTGGTCGTCCTAGGAAAGCCATTCTGTGGCTTGGCATCACAGCAGAACCTCAAATACACCCTATACTGCAATACTACATTATTGTAGTGTGTAAAGACTTATTTTTAAACTTAATATTTTGCAATTCATCGTCTTTGCTCATATTGGTCTGAGGATGTGTATAAAAAATTCTTGAATTTTTGCCTTACTTTCAGTAAGACTGTGTCAATTAATTAGTATATTATAAAGGTTTAGATCACCCTCTCCTTTTTCCCCCCAAGTTAAAAATTAAAAGAATACAGAAAAGCAGCTTTAGTATCATTGTCTGTTAAAATCCTTAAAAAATCTGAAAATATTTGAAGTGTACTGTTAACGGCAAAAACCCAAAAAATAAAATTGCTGAAATTGCCATTTTTTGGTCACTGCACTGTACGTAAAAAAAACTATAAAAATCGACAGCCTGTAACTGACCCATAGGGAAACAAGAAGGTCCCCTGGGGTTCCCCTATGCACAAGTGGGCCTCCCACATGAGTAGTGCTAGTACATTTTATACATAATATGTAGGCAGCATCTCTTTTATTTAGCAAATTACTCATAAAATGTTGCATATAGCTAGAGACTAGGACCCAAAAATCAATGTTGCTGGTGGGCCCTTGGTACCCCAGTCCGATATTCGGTAGCGATGAACATGTTGTATGTACCCCAATATCCACTACAGCTCAGTGCATTAAAAAAAAAAAAAAGCCCCGGGCCTCCGAAAATAGCAACACGTGTGTGTGTGTGTGTGTGTGTGTGTGTGTGTGTGTGTGTGTGTGTGTGTGTGTGTGAGAAACATCTATAATAAGCCGGAGGTGTGGTCCTGTACGGCAGGTGTATGTCACAAGTGGCTGACCTTGGTGATGTAAAGTCTATACCAGTAGCACTAGATTACTGAGATGGATTTTACTTGACTGGATTTTTTATCTGGGGTTTAGGAGCGACCACAAGAGCCTGAGTGGGAAAGGTCACTCCCAGACTCCAGTCCGGGTCTTAAAGACCCAATAACAGTATTTATTTTATTATCAATATCATAGTGACCGGAGGAATCATATTGCCAGGTTAATTTTACTACACAATGAATGCAATAAAAGCTGAACCCAAAAAATAGTGCCAGAATAGTTTTGGTTTTTTTTTGCTTCATCATTTCACACCACTATGAAATTTTTTGCGCTTCCCTCATTTTTCAGGATATTCTATTGTGAAAAGAATGGTGTTATTCAAAACTACAACTATTCCCGCAAACAATAAGTTGTGATAGGTCAACTAAAAAAAAAAAAAAAGGGAAGGCAAAAATAAGTGACCCCACCTTCCACGCCGAAAGTCACCTGATCACAAAGGGGTTAACTCCTGTAAACCATCCACTTCTACATACCTACCATGTGAGATGGTGGAAAGCAACAAATATGCATTGTATGTAGCATAGTACATTGTGTGCAGCATATGATTGTGTGGGAGCCTGTAATAACTATATAAATGAGTGACATGGAAGGGAGCTGTATCTCCTTGATGAAGCCCTCTATATGCGTCTCTATCTGTAGTTTGTATTTTGGTTTAATATATTTGTATTCCATATTACCATCCATGTATGATACCCATAAATCATTTCTAGAGCTGGCTTCTCTGAATGCTACGACTATCTCCCTGTCTCTGGGTTATATCCCATAATGATGAGAATGTGGGAGTCTTTGTATTTTCCATATCATCCATTATTTCCACACTACTAATGGAGGTAGCTTTAGTAGCAGTGAAGCAGCTCTTGCTAGGTATTTGCCTATGGCCCTGATTTGATTTATACAAATCATAATTGGAAGCCCTATAACTCCTGCCCTGTCAGCAGTCAGTGCGCCATTTCTGTTGTGCATTTACATGAGCTGCGTACATGTGTAGAATCCTTACAATGCAATGCTCGCTGGTAAATTCTCATGTATTGCACAGCAGTGTGCCTTGGCTGCACGAGATGAGCCATGGAGATGTTTGCTCCATCTTCTCATCTGTCTCGGGTTGTAACTGATCATATATTAATAGCTTTCAGCATTTCCATCATTTTTATTGAATATATTTTCCAGGTCACCACCTGACAGCACACTGGAGGACGTCCTTCTTAGCCATGATGGGACAGGAAACACGAGAGGTTAAAAGGACCCTCCCCCTACCACCCTTCAGTGTTTTTCCTGTCCCATTATGGATAGGAACGGCGAGAGGAAGCTACCGTTCTGTGCGGGGGGATGTGGATCGGGGGGGCTTTGCCTCACCCTTCCCTCCATAAGGCGCCCGCTGGCCGACACCCGACCGAGGGTCCCTCTGCCTACCAGTGTAGCGCTGCTCCTGGTATGAGGATCGCTTCCCCCTGCCGGGGGCTCTCGATCCTTCCGTCACGCCCCCTGGTGCATGCGAATCCCAGCGGCGGCCTCTGCTGATGTCGGCGTCTCCATGCGGCCGGCATGGGGATGGAAACCCTCGCTGCACCATCCTCTCTTTCCGGCCGCGCGTCACTTCCGGTTTGCGGCTGAGGGGGGCGGGCGGCGTCTCTGCAGGCGGTAGTGAGCGCGGGAGCGCTGTACAGATGAAAAGAGGAACAGAAGTATAAAGGTATGTGCAGGGGCAGTAAGCGATCTCCAGTGCAGTAACATGGAGGACGCAGCTAGAGCAGAGGGGCAGGAGTCCACAGCGCTAGTAAGTAGAGCAGGGCTCTTTGTTATGGATATCTTAAAAAAAAAAAAAAAAAAAATGGGGCATTATCCTAGAGTTTGTTATTTTCTATAGGCTGCCTCATTACCTGAAAAACCGTTAAAGAAACCTGGCAAGAGCAAGAAGTGCCCTATTTGTGCAGCCAAGCTGAAAGATACCTGGCAGAAACCCCTATGTGAAGCATGCACCTGCAAAATCATAGGAGAGGAGCAGGCTTCTCTTATGTCAAATATGAGAGCCATGATAAGAGAGGAGGTCCAGGCTTCGGTATCAAGTCTGGTACTACCGCAAGCCTCACCTTCAGAGAGACCGAGCAAAAGGCAGAGGGTCGATTACTCTTCAGGAGACTCGTTATCTGCGGTATCGGATATAGGGGAGGAAGAGGAGAGCAGAGACCCTCCAGAGAGAGGGAGGAAATACTTATTCTCCGCAGCAGACACAGGAGAACTGTTGGAAGCTGTACGGCATACTATGCAGATTGAGGATCCACAACCATCTTGTTCGGTTCAAGATGAAATGTTTGGTGGCCTGCGCTCACAAACTGCGATGGTGTTTCCTGTAAATTCCCATATTAGATCCATGATTTTGGATGAATGGGAGGAGGCGGAGAAGAGATTGACTATTCCTAAAGATTTCCGACTCCGCTTGCCGTTTGACCCGGAGGATGTTAAAGAATGGGTCGATGTTCCTAAAATAGACATTCCATTGGCGAAAGTGTCCAAAAGAACCTCAATCCCCTTTGAGGACTCTTCCAACTTAAAAGAGCCCATGGACAGAAAGGCAGATGGACTTTTGAAACGGGCCTGGGAAAGTTCTTCGGCGGTTATCGGAGCTAATATTGCAGCAACATCAGTGGCTCGCTCCATGGACCTGTGGCTAAATGATCTTCAGGATCAATTAATAGCCAAAACTCCTAGAGATACTATCCTGAAATCTCTGCCTCTGTTAAAATTGGCAACCACCTTTTTAGCAGACGCGTCCGCAGAGACTGTTAGATTTGCGGCTAGAGGGCAATCTCTCTCTAATGCAGCCAGAAGAGCTATCTGGCTCAAAAGCTGGTCGGGTGATATGCACTCCAAAAATAAATTATGTTCCATACCCTTCTCTGGGGGCAGGGTCTTCGGACCAGTCCTCGACGATATCTTAGAGAAAGCCGCAGATGTAAAAAAGGGGTTCCCCGAAGAAAAGCCTAAAAAATTCCAGCCCTTTCGGAGACCCCGCTATAATCAGAAACAGGATTACAGGGGTAAAGGGAAGCAAGGTAGATGGAGCTACCAGAAAGGGGGAGATAGTAGACCCAAAACCAAGGACTCGAGTTACTCAGGTCCGAGGTCCAGCTACCATAGAAAATGACGCCATCAGAGTAGGGGGTCGTCTAGCCGGATTCCTAGAAGGTTGGAGGGAAATAACAACGAGTCCTTGGGTGTTACAAGTGGTGTCCCAGGGGTACAAAATCGAATTTTCCTCCCTTCCGCCCGAAAGATTTCTGGTGTCCAGTACACATCTAAAATCATCGTCCCCCATGTGGTCGGATATACAGGACCTCCTAAAAATGGCAGCAATTGTTCCGGTCCCCTCTCAAGAAGAGTACAGAGGTCATTACTCGAATCTCTTCTCGATAACAAAACCATCAGGAGAGTCGAGAACAATTATAAATCTGAAGCACCTAAACAACTGGGTGGTATACAAAAGGTTCAAAATGGAGTCGATTCGGTCTACCATTCCTCTGTTGGGAAAGGGTATGGTGATGTGCACTCTGGACCTAAAGAGTGCATATTACCATGTTCCCATTTACTTAAACCACCAAAAGTTCCTGCGGTTCGCGGTAAACATGGAAGGGAAAATCTATCACTTTCAGTTTCGCTGTCTCCCCTTCGGCCTGGCGTCGGCTCCCAGAGTTTTTACAAAACTTATGGTAGAGGTAGTCGCATATCTGAGAAATCAGGATTTGTTGGTAATCCCTTACCTAGACGACTTTTTGGTAGCGGCAGAGTCAGTAAACCAGCTCAGGATCAACTGTCAGTTCCTCATATCCACTCTAGAGAGTCTCGGATGGATCATAAACTGGGAGAAGTCAGATCTAATACCAAAATCCAGAATAAAATTCCTAGGAGTCATGCTCGACTCGGAAACAAGAATGTCCTACCTTCCGGAAGACAGGCTAAAGGGTATAGTAAAAAAGGTCCATCTTTTCTCGCGAGGCCGAAATACGATCAGAGACGGGATGATAATACTGGGGCTAATGACGGCCTGTATCCCTTGCGTGAGATGGAGTCAGTTTCATTCCCGACAGCTTCAGCAGGGAGTTCTGAAGAGCTGGAACAGAACGCAAAATTCTCTAAATCAAAGACTAAATCTTTCTTTTCAGATCAAGAGGTCTCTGGTATGGTGGACTCTCTCCAAAAATCTCCGGCTGGGAGTACCATGGCTCCAAACTCCGAGTGTGTCAGTCACGACAGACGCAAGTCAGGAAGGTTGGGGAGGTCATGTCCTGGGAAGATATTTCCAAGGTCGCTGGGAAAGAAAGGACCGCAAGAAGTCATCAAACCACAGAGAGTTGCATGCGGTTTGGAAGGTCTTAACGGCGGCACAACATTTGCTGAAGAACAAGCATGTAAAGATCTTCTCGGACAATACGACGACCGTAGCCTTCCTTCGACACCAGGGGGGCCCAAGACATCTGGCATTGCAAGATCTAGCAGAACAGATCTTCAAGTGGGCAGAGAAGTCGGTGCGGTCAATCTCGGCGGTACATCTGGAGGGATCCAAGAACCAGTTGGCGGATTTCCTGAGCAGGAAAAGTGTATCCCCTACAGAGTGGGAACTAAACGACGAAGTATTCAGGGATCTTTGTCATCGTTGGGGGAAGCCGGCTGTGGATCTATTTGCTACAAAGCAAAACGCAAAAGTCAAGACCTTTTACTCCCTAAACCCCTGGGAAAGCCCAGCTGCGATCGATGCCCTGTCACAGCCTTGGAACGACGGTCTTCTGTATGCGTTTCCACCTCTGGCATTGATTCCAAGAGCACTCAGGAAAATCTGCGAGGACGGGGCCAAAGTTATCCTCATAGCTCCTCACTGGCCGAAACGAAGTTGGTTTCCAATGCTAAAGAGATTATCAGTGGAAGAACCCTTCCGGTTACCAGACAGAGAGGATCTTCTTCTACAAGGTCCAGTTCTACACCAGAACCCAGGAGCGCTTCAGTTGGCAGCCTGGATCCTGAACGGAAGGTCTTGAGGGCAAAAGGTCTTTCAGATGACGTCATTTCTACCCTTCAAGCCAGCAGGAAGCCGGTGACATCTGCCATCTACACAAAAATATGGAAAACATTCTGTGGATTCTGTGGGAAGATGACAGTTGATACTGACCATCCAGATATCCCAAAAATTCTTGACTTCTTGCAGTCAGGATTTCAGAAAGGTCTTAGACCAAGTACATTAAGAGTCCAGATAGCGGCCCTAAGTGTATTTTTTGATTTTTCTTTATCTACTCACCCCTGGATTAGTCGATTCTCTAGAGCAGTCCAGAGGCTAAGGCCATTTATTAGGAAATCAGTCCCACCGTGGGATCTTAATCTGGTCCTGAATTTTCTCTGTGATCAGTCCTGGGATATATCGGGAGACATAGACATCAACAAACTCTCTCTTAAAACCGCGTTTTTAGTTGCGATCACATCGGCAAAAAGGTTGGGGGAACTACAGGCTCTTTCGGTACAGAACCCGTATTTACAGATCTTCGATGATAAAATAGTACTAAAGCTTGATCCGGCCTTTCTCCCTAAGGTCGTTTCTGATACTAATATGAATCAGGAGATTGTTTTACCGTCTTTTTGCCAATTCCCTAAAAATCAAAAAGAAAGATTTTTTCATAACCTTGATGTAAGGGAATCAGTACTCAGGTACCTTGATCTATCTAGACCCTGGAGACAGGACAATAACTTGTTTGTTCAGTTCAGAGGTTCAAATAGGGGGAAAAAAGCGTCTAAAGCGACTATCGCACGGTGGATAAAATCTACAATTGATTTAGCCTACAAAGCTAAAGGTCTAAATTCCCCGGTTAATCTTAAAGCCCACTCATCTAGGGCCATAGCCACATCATGGGCGGAGAAAGGGGGGGCTACGGCAGACCAGATCTGTAGAGCTGCATCATGGTCTAATCTTAGTACCTTTTCTAAACACTATAAACTAGATGTAGTTTCGCCTCAGTTGGCTTTTGGTAGGAAGGTACTTCAAGCAGTGGTCCCACCCTGAATACCATTCTCCTTTGGTATTTCTCCAGTGTGCTGTCAGGTGGTGACCTGGAAAACAGTAATTAGACTTACTGGTAATTGTATTTCCAGGAATCCATCCTGACAGCACTGTTAGTTCCCTCCCTATGGTTTGATCTTTATACTTATGTGATGTAACATTTGTATGATTGATTATCTTGTTGTAATAAAACTTGTTTTTGCATCCATCCAGATGTGTTACTTTGGAAAAACACTGAAGGGTGGTAGGGGGAGGGTCCTTTTAACCTCTCGTGTTTCCTGTCCCATCATGGCTAAGAAGGACGTCCTCCAGTGTGCTGTCAGGATGGATTCCTGGAAATACAATTACCAGTAAGTCTAATTACTGTTTTGCCATCATTCATGTTATGATAAAGCTATAGTAAAGAAGAGCCTCATGCTATTGACATGTGTACATGTTGGATCCTCTTATAGGTGTGTGAGATTATATAATCCGAAAAAAAGGGAATATCCTCCAGCGGTAGCCAAAAATATAGTTTGTCTGTTTCATGTCTATGGATCTCTTTTGCTGACCTACTACAGTTTTTAATGTGATTAATAAACTATAATTTTTTATATATTTTTGGCTACCGCTGGAGGATATTCCTTGTTTCTGCATTTTAAAGAAGTTGTCCCCTTTCAGAAAATTCCAGTCCCCGGGTGCAGTTTGTTACTAAAAAAACCACAAAACCCTGCACTTTCCTTGCCCTTCCTGGGTCCAGCACTGAGTCTCCTCCGCGGTTCCCAGTGTCTGGTGTTGGCAGTGGGCAGCGTGGCAGTCAGTCCATGAGCTCCACAGCTCTGAGCGTGGCGTTCTGTCCACACGGGATGTCCAGATACCAGGAGGAGCATCGGCGACTCAGCTGCACCTGGGGACGGGGAGTAAAGTCTTTGTGATGATGATGATAATTTTTATTTTTAATAATAAATCAAACCATTATTTTTGTTATTAATAATTTAATAAAACTGCGCTCGGGGACCAACATTTTCTGAAAATAATCTGCAAGCTAAATACTGCCGGAAGGTAAAGGGGTTCTCCACCCAATGCTATTGTTCATGTTGCCCGAGTGCGATATTAAAATTGCACGTTTGCAGCTACTAATCCCCAATTGCTTTACCGTATTGCTGGCAGGGTCCCTCTCAGTCTCCTCTCCTAGCATTATCGGGTGATGCGCCCACAGATCCACAAGGGCTAGGCCAGCGGTATGGCAGATCAGTATGATCGGTATTGGTAATTTTGTAGTGCACCCAGGCCTTAAAATAAAAATAACTGTATGAGGTGAACACTGTTAATTCTGAGTTCACATATTGGTGCACAAGTTTAGATGTAAAATATGTCCACAGACTGCCATGTGTTTCTGGCACAAGATGGGCCTTCATACATCAGGATACATTTATTTATTTTCACTGTATACTAAAATAATGAGCATGGCCTACTATACTTTCTTAGTAAACGACTGTATACCTGTGCCGGAAAGTTTCCTTTGGGAACACTCCCAGCATTTTACTTCTGTCAGAGTAAAAACGAGATATAAATAGCTAATTAGTTTCAATTTAAAATGGCCACCAATTTCCATATTTAATTAGACACTATTATGCAGATATATTTGTATGTGCTGCTTGTGCAGTGTAGTCCAGGCTTCTTGTTCCATGTCTTACAGGTGCCATTACCTAGTGGCCTCTCGGACTACACTGCACAAATACCTTGATGATTTCTGTCCTGCAGTGGAGGTAATTTACCAGCTCTCTATTACCAGTAGGCCGTGGATTAATGATGGTGGCAGGCCTATAGTACAGCTTCAGAGAAGGCCCCCCGAGTTGATCGTCCTTGCTTATCTGGGGCCATTGTCAGCATGTAATGTGACTAATCGGTAAATAACTGTCTGCAGCAGATCGCTGTGTATGGGGGCAATGTCCTCCTAGCAAACACATAAGATTGGATCAGATATCACACCAGGGTTTGCTTGCTTGTCTCTTTATTGGCAGATGTGTTTACTTGGGACCAGTGGATCGATAGGAATGTTCTGATAGTTCTCTGGCCCATGTTAAAGGGCTGGTCGCCTCTGAATTGCTGATTTTAGCACCCAAGTGTCCCAGCCATATATATTTTTTTTTTTAAATAACGCAGTAGCACATATTATATACCAGGATGCCCACTCCTCCTTCCTGTGATAGATTAGCTGTTGGCAGTGGCTATCAAATAAAATGTAATCCGCTGCAATTTGTCAGGAATTTTTCTTTTTTTTTTTTAGGTAAAAAATGTGTAATGCCCTGACACAAATATGGCCAGAACCTGTGGTGAGGCCTGATGATGCAGCTGCCATGCTAAAGGTCTCATGTTCATTGATCTAAATCTATAGCTTTTAATTAAAAATAAATAAATCTGAGGACATTATTTGTACTTTGTTGTGGTTGTTTTGCTTTGCTCTTAGGGTACCGTCACACAGTGCAATTTTAATCGCTACAACGGCACGATTCGTGACGTTCCAGCGATGCATTTACGATATCGCTGTGTCTGACACGCTACTGCGATCCGGATCCCCGCTGAGAATCGTACGTCGTAGCAGATCGTTTGAAACTTTCTTTCGTCGTCTAGTGTCCCGCTGTGGCGGCATGATTGCATTGTGTGACACAGGTTGTATACGATGTGCGCACAGTAACCAACGGCTTCTACATCGCAAATACGTCATGAAATTATCGCTCCAGCGCCGTGTATTGCAACGTGTGACCGCAGTATACGACGCTGGAGCGATACTTATACGACGCTGCAACGTCACGAATCGTGCCGTCGTAGCGATGAAAATGGCACTGTGTGACGGTACCCTTATGTATCTTTCTCAACCATTTGTCAGCTCAAACTGGAATAGTCACTTTGCTGTTTGTTCTTTGTTTCTAATTGTATTTTTGTGGTAGAAGGTAATAAAACAAACAGAATGTGTCATGTTCATTTGCTGTGCGCTCACCTGTATCACACTGGCTGCCTCCCTGCAGATGTCCGATTCCCCCCACCCATTAACATCACATAATCCCCTATCTACCCTCTGTACACATCACTCCTGTTCAGCAGGCCATAAATCACAGGGGTTGTGTTGTGTGTGAGATCCCTGGCAAGGTATAAGATGAGGCATCACATTGGGGGGTAATATTACATGCTACCTTTGTTAATAAGACCTCTTACCACGGTGCAGAAAATGGCACGCAAATTATCACATGCCCATCTGTTACCATTCAATGCCCGAAAGCATAGACTTGCTCTTTTGTGGATTTCTAGCAGAGTCTTTTATTAAAACCTATTCCTGATTGCTATTAAAGTGATGTGATTCTGCCTTTTTAATTACTGTCTGGGGACACCAGTCTGGGGAAGCCTTTAAATGTAATTTCCAGCTCAGGAAAGGGAGGCCACACCCTGGACTCTCCTGACAGCAGCTTTCCCCTTGAAACGGCTATGTAGGAGCATATTTTTTTGGACATAATTACATTGATCTGTTACTGTTATTTCTCCTACAAATGTATAAACTGACAGCTGGCCAAATCCAGCTTGGGTGGTTTTGGCGGGTTGGGGGTGTCCATCCCTAAAGATTCTGCCACTGTCCAAGAGGAATGACCAAGGAATGGTACAAAGCATCCTGGCCAGCACACTTCATGGCTGCCTTAATGGCCTAGATGTTTTTACCCCTGCAGTGATATATTCCACCATTTTCCCGTAGGAATTATTTTCACATGTCATACATAGGGTTTGTGCTAATGTATTATTACCTTCTTTATTATCAGGAGATCCATGCACGGTGTCTTCACAGCTGGAGCTAGAAGAAGCTTTCCGGTTGTATGAACTAAATAAAGATTCTGAGCTGCTAATTCACGGTGAGAAAAATACAATATGTGAGTCACATTAATCAATACAGTAAAGAGTTATTCTTCTGTGGAGGGATTATTGATGGCTGTTCATAATGCACTCACTTTGTGTTAAATAAAAGTCATTTCATGGTGGCACCAATTAACTGCTGATGAAGAAAGCCTGTATTGTACAATGGCAGTCACAGTGTGTTCCTTTCCAGTGTTCCCCTGTACACCCGAGAGGCCAGGAATGCCCTGCGCTGGGGAGGACAGTAAGTACAATTAATGTGATTTTATGCATGTTTCAAAGGCCGAATAACAAGACCAACACACTAAAACCCCAAACTTGTCATTCTTTTAACTTTTTTTTTTATTCTCATCTCCGCTATTTAGAGTATTTATTTATTTTTTAAATATGGCATACATTCACATACTGTATTCCGGGACATTAATAGATGACCTATCCTTTCCGATAAACCATAAATATCAGATAAGCGGGCATCTGACTGCCTTCACTGGTCTGCAGATTGTGGCACTTCACTCAGCAAGGCGCCAATTTCATTATTTGCCAAGCACCGCTTTTTACGTTTTATAGCAGTAGTTCCTGTTACTGCAGCTTTTTTTCCATTCAAGTGAACAACTAAAATAATTTGGACTTAGAGTTTTATCTTCTTGTTTTTGCCAGTTTTGGAGCCTGGTCTACCTCTTAAAGTTCTCCTTGTTATATGGCTACTTCAGATCTGAAACATACAAAACAACTGCTCTTTATTTCAACTCTTAGCAGAATTAGACACTGCAAGTAAAAAATTATTGGTCTGCTGGGAAAAAAGATCAAAGCCATGTCTAGGTTTTGTACAATTCGCGAACCACACATATATACGTTTCTTCGAGTCCATGATGTGAACGGACAAGACATGGTGGCCATCCTTGTTCCATCAATGTTGTCTGGCTAAAAACTCATTCGTGTGAATTCTGCCTTAGAAGAAAGTGGGCAAGTCTGTTATTCTCCAGTCTGTAGAGACCTGCTAATGAATGAGTGGGTGTCTTGCCATACTAAGAGCATGCAGAGTGATACTCACTTGGTCTGGAGAAACAGAGTTGACCTTGTTCCTTTGGCATGATGACCTGAAACTGTGGTGAGTCAGCCCATCAATGTGGCATCTGATCTATGTGAGATCAGTCCGCGATCTATGTGAGATCAGTCCGCGATCTATGTGAGATCAGTCCGCGGTCTATGTGAGATCAGTCCGCGGTCTATGTGAGATCAGTCCGCGGTCTATGTGAGATCAGTCCGCGGTCTATGTGAGATCAGTCCGCGGTCTATGTGAGATCAGTCCGCGGTCTATGTGAGATCAGTCCGCGGTCTATGTGAGATCAGTCCGCGGTCTATGTGAGATCAGTCCGCGGTCTATGTGAGATCAGTCCGCGGTCTATGTGAGATCAGTCCGCGGTCTATGTGAGATCAGTCCGCGGTCTATGTGAGATCAGTCCGCGGTCTATGTGAGATCAGTCCGCGGTCTATGTGAGATCAGTCCGCGGTCTATGTGAGATCAGTCCGCGGTCTATAGTCCGCGATCTATGTGAGATCAGTCCTCGATCCATGTGAGATCAGTCCTCGATCCATGTGAGATCAGTCCTCGATCCATGTGAGATCAGTCCTCGATCCATGTGAGATCAGTCCTCGATCCATGTGAGATCAGTCCTCGATCCATGTGAGATCAGTCCTCGATCCATGTGAGATCAGTCCGCGGTCTATGTGAGATCAGTCCGCGGTCTATGTGAGATCAGTCCGCGGTCTATGTGAGATCAGTCCGCGGTCTATGTGAGATCAGTCCGCGGTCTATGTGAGATCAGTCCGCGGTCTATGTGAGATCAGTCCGCGGTCTATGTGAGATCAGTCCGCGGTCTATGTGAGATCAGTCCGCGGTCTATGTGAGATCAGTCCGCGGTCTATGTGAGATCAGTCCTCGATCCATGTGAGATCAGTCCTCGATCCATGTGAGATCAGTCCTCGATCCATGTGAGATCAGTCCGCGGTCTATGTGAGATCAGTCCGCGGTCTATGTGAGATCAGTCCGCGGTCTATGTGAGATCAGTCCGCGATCTTGATTATCAATAGTCTAAATGCAACATTGTTCTGTGCAATTATATAATTTTCTGGAATAGGCAAGATTGCCAGAAATTTCAGACAAATGTTTCAAAGTTGAAGAATCAAACATCTGAAAATCTGAGCTCCCTCTTTGCGTCTTCTAATGTCCGTCTACATATAGCTGCAGTTGTGTAGTAGCCATACTGTACTCTCGCACCATTTGGTTTCAGACATAAAACTGTAATCTGCATGACCAACTGGAACAACCAAAACATTTTGTATAACTTTGTATTTTGGGGTTAAACTTTTATCAGAGTCCATCTATCGGCGTGGAGCAAGACGGTGGCGAAAACTCTACTGTGCAAATGGACATACATTCCAAGCCAAGAGATTTAACAGAGTAGGTGTTATGTTTCTTACATTTGTTTATAGGTTTGTCATTGTCATTTTGTACTTTATTACTGTTATTCTATTAAAGGGGTTGTCCGGGGCTATTTTATTATTATTATTATTAATATTATTATTATTATTATTATTACAATGTGCCTACAGTCCTGCATTATCACTGATCGTGCTTGCTATTCCCTTCCCACGGCACACACACTAAGGCTACTTTCACACATCAGGTTTTCGCTGTCAGGCTAAATCCGGCTAAATTTCAAAAAAACGAATCCGGTGAATGTTGCTGCCGGATCCAGTTTTTTTCCCATAGACTTGTATTAGTGCCGGATTGCCCCAGATGACGTTGCGTTTCGTCCAGTTTTTGCCGGATCCAGCAAATCTGTTTCAGGTTTCTGGAAAAAACGTCCATAGCAAAGTTTTTTGTCTCTGGCAAAAAAGCCGGAAGCGTTGGATCTGGCGCTTTCGGCTGTTTGCTAGAATGGAAGCCGGAAGGTGCCGGATCTGGAAAATGAAGGATTCCGGCGCCGGATTCCGTTTTTTTAAACTGAGCATGCTCCAAATTTTTTTTATCCAATAATCTAGATATGTTAGCCGGATCCGTCGAAAAAACAGATCCACCACATCAGTTTTTCACAAACTGCGCTGGATCCGGTTTTTCCAACATTCGCCGGATTGTGCCTGATGCAAAAAACCTGGTGTGAAAGTAGCCGAAGCAAGCACAAACTACTATGCCCTGATACCTTACCATGTTCTGTACTTCATTCACAATAAAAGCCTGCAATTCAAAAAAAACTTGTGAGTGCTGGGAATATCTCTTCTAAGATTGACTCAGCAGAACAGGTTTACAAATAAGCACACAACAGAATGAAGCTGGTGGAAAAAAAACCTGTGTTTTTTTTTGTTTTTTTTGTTTGTTTCTCATCACATCACAGAAGTTATTTGTTCATGATGCAGCTCCTCTTGACCGTTAAAGCATGTCTCAAGCAGTGTTTCTTCAGGCTGCAGCCCTTCCTGACTAGGACGAGTTGCAGCTTGAAATATGTGACATTGGACATTTTTATCACATTCTCGGAGAACCCTTTTTATGGGGAAACTATCACCCAGTTTTTGCTATCCCATCCGAGAGCAGCATGATGTAGAGCAGGAACCCTGATTCCAGTGATGTCACTTACTAAGCTGCTTGCTGCAGTTTTGATGAAAGTCACTTTTTTTCCACTGCTGACGATCTTTCACTTCTGAGACTGCCAAGCTCGGTGTAACAGAGCCCATGGGCATAAGGGACTACGTGGCAGCTGGTTAACTAGTCCCTTAGTGATAATCTTCTGCTAAGTGGTGTTTTTTTTTTTTTTTGTTTTTTTTTTATGTAAACTCGTTTTATTGAATATCGTACAACATAACAAGGTTACATCATAGAACAAAGAAACAAACTGCATTTCTCCTTGTGCATTATTCCTGTCTGGCAAAGTTAACCCTGTCCTTAACATACCATGGGTCTTATACTGTATATTAACCAAGAGCATAAGACACCCATGTTCATTACTAAATAACACATACTTTAATCATAAGGGAATACTCTGCATCGCCTGGGGACTAATGTGAGTCAAACGAGAAACAAGCAATGGCTACCATACCTTATCAAATTTTTGAGGAACGTGTCTACTTTTATATTCCACACGGTCATTTGAAGCTGCAGTATTTACCATATTTATAGAAGAAAATAAACTTAGGCACTCAACTTATGCAGAACTTTTTGTGATTTAATGTAGTCATCAATTAAACGTTTCGGCCACAGTGAAAGACCTTCTTCAGTAACAGCAAAATCTGTGCAGAAGTATAAGTCCGCTAATAAGCGGTGGATTCCGTGTCCCTGCCAGACACGCCGGCATACTGTCCTCTCTGGGTCTCCATTACACACCAGTCATACCGGTTGGGACCTTATATTTCTGCACAGATTTTTCTGTTACTGAAGAAGGCCTTTCACTGTGGCCGAAACATTTAATTGATGACTACATTAAATCACAAAAAGTTCTGCATAAGTTGAGTGCCTAAGTTTATTTTCTTCTATATATATATGGTGTGGGACCCTACCTAGGCACCTCTTCTGGTAGTGCATACGGTGTCTCTCCATATCGTATTTACCATATTGACCCAGTGTGACATCTGCGGGGGTCTTACATCCATCCATCTCATGGTGATAGCCTTGTGAGCCAAAAAACATTTTCCCTGAGAAGAGTGCAAGGTTACTGAGGCCAGGTCTCCTCATCAAGGATTCATAACTAACCTACCTTAGGACAGAGTGGTACAGGGGATTGTATGATATAGATGAGGATAGCTATGACCTCTTTCCAAAAGTCTGCAATAGGAAGGCAATACTACATATATAAGATCCGCCGCCTCTTCCCCACACCTATGGCAATCTATAGAGGTAGATCTACCCATTTTATATAACCGGCCAAGTGTCCAGTATTATTGATGGGCTAAATACATTTAGACCAGCTTGTTATTAATTGCTGGGGAGGTCAAAGCCTCGTTCCAATCCTCATTTTATATGGAGGGTATTACGGTCTTCCACTTGGCCTCAACCATCGATGGCAATGAGGAGTATCTCCTGGTTAGTAACTGGGTGTATGAAAAGAGGATCAACCTGTTGGGTCCCTGACTCCTTAATATCCCTATCAGGAAGTATAAGGATATGAGAGAATTTCCAATGTCTGGGAACTGGGTATTTATGGCATGTCTGAGTTACAGATATTTAAGTGTCTGGGAGCTTGATAGAGGTGTTGACATTGATCAAATGAAACACCCTGGATATTTACCTGCGCCAGTGCTTTGACCCCCAAGTTCGACCAAAACTGAGCATCTTGGGAATGTAGCAATTTGAGAAGAACACGGTTATGCAGCCTGGAGAATACGAAGTATCCTCTAGGCTGGATGTGTTAGTAATTCTGAGGAGGTGCCCTGCTAAGGATAGAAACAAGGGCCTTTATTGCTTCAAAAGACCACGCTCCTACTATAAGGGGGACTCTGCTACTGCGTCTTTGAATTGAAAAATCTTTTTGCTGACTCTCCACACTTGAACCGCAAGTCTGAGTTGGCAAGAAGGAGCGTGAGGATTTGTCTCTCTGAAGACTCAGCAATGCGCAAGGTGGTGTTCAGAATTAGGCAAATAACACTGCACAACAAATTTCAGGGAAGTTCTTGTCCCCTGAGAAAATTTTATTGTATCTTATAGATTTTGATATGCTGAATATGAATATGTACTCCAAAAGTCTGTATCATGTAAGGTTTTTAACCCCTTCATGACCAGAGCTTTTTTCGTTTTCCACTCCCCTTCTTTCCAGAGCCATAACCTTTTTTTATTTTTCCTTCAATATGGCCGTGTGAGGGCTTATTTTTTGTGGGACGAGCTGTTTTTAATGATTCCACATTTGTTCAGATACGGTTTTTTGATTGCCCATTATTGTATTTTAATGTAATGTCACGAAGACCAAAAAATGTAATTCTGGCGTTTTGATTTTTTTTATCACTACGCCGTGTAACGATCATGTTAATTCTTTTATTTTATTGATTGACCGGGCGATTCTGAATGCGGTGATGCAATATGTGTAGGTTTGTTTTATTTTATTTTTTTTTTATATTTATACACTTTTTTTTAACTTTTGGCATGCTTCAATAGCCTCCATAGGAGGCTAGAAGCTGCCATAACCCGATCAGCTCTGCTACCTAGAGGCTATGCTCCGACCACCTCTATGCAGCAGAATTACAGGCTTGCTATGAGCGCTGACCACAGGGTGGCACTCATAGCAATCTGCCATCATCAACCATAGAGGTCTCGAGGAGACCTCTGGTTGTGATGGCAACGCAGCGATGACCCCTGATCACGTGACGGGGGTCGTCGCTGTGCGTATTTCTAGACCGGCGTCCAGAAGTGCATTTAAATGCCCGCTGTCAGTTTGACAGCGGCATTTAACTACTTAATAGGTGCGGGCAGATCGTGATTCCGCTGGCGCCAATTGCTGGCACATGTCAGCTATTGAAAACAGCTGACGTGTCACCGCTGGAGCCCACCTCAAAGCGGGGGATACTGCCAGCTGACGTACTATTCCGAAAGAAACAACAGTGTATAGTCTACATTATGACATCTGAGACACTACATACATGTGCATCGATGTCAGTAACAAAGGCAATTGTTCAAAAGTGTTTTGCAGATGACTTTCGTTTATAATCCATGTTTTTAGAATTCTAACAGTATTATAATATTTCGTGTCATTTCTCAAAAACCTTACGTCATGGGGAAAAACCTGAAGTCATTTCTGTAATCAGCATGAAAAAATCTATCAGGAACACTCAAAATTATTAATTATGTAATTATCTGCTCTCCCGTATTGTGGAAAGTGAAGTACTATAAGGCCATGTTCACACGTTCAGTATTTGGTGAGCTTTTTACCTCAGTATTTGGAAGCCAAAACCAGGAGTGGGCCAAAAATGTAGAAGTGGTGACGTGTCTCTATTATACTTCCTCTAATTGTTCCTCTCATGGTTTAGGCTTACACATGCTGAGGTAAAAAAAAAAAACTCATGAAAATACTCAACAGGTGCACATGGCTTAAGATGTAAACCTGAAAGTACCTCAGTAATGGACACATCGCAGGAATTGGGGTCTCTGTCTCTACCTTATGTTGCTCTTAGATTAAGTGGCATAAACCTGGTGACCGAGTCCCTTTAAATAGAAACTTTACCCCTTAAACCCAGAATTGGTCCATAGCATTCTGTGCTGGTAAACTAGTCTGGTATTGAAGACAAGAAGCTTTATTACTGGCAATGCAGACAAAGATGATGGCGTTGTTTGGACCAACCGATTTTATCTGTTTTTCCAGTACAAATTTGAAAAAGAAAGCTTGAATGTGATTATCAGCAAATCCAGCTTTGTCTGCACCACTTTTATTTGTGGCCCTAAATGTGATGTGGTTGGCACAGAAAAGCCGTCTTGTGCTGCATACAGACGTATATTGTAAGGCCTAGCGTGTTACCGTTTCCTGCTAATGGTTGGAGCTGCCTGATTCATGGTTTTATATACTAAAGTACCATCGTTGTGACTATGTGTTATATGTGTGTGTATCTCTCTCTCCAGCGAGCGCACTGTGCCATCTGCACTGACCGGATATGGGGGCTAGGAAGGCAGGGTTACAAATGCATCAACTGCAAGCTGCTGGTCCACAAGAAATGCCACAAACTAGTCAGCATTGAATGCGGACGGCACACGATAGCGGTAAGTAATTGTCATTTTTCTCTACTTGGCTAAACTTGTGATTTACAGCATTTGTAGAAATAGTGTATAGATGTGCATATCTGTAATATGCTTTTATTTGTATTAATATTGCAGGAACCAATCATACCTACGGATACTCCAAGCATGAATCCACAAATTGAGCCAGGTACATAAGATGTATGATGAGAAGAAATGCTCACTCATATTTTTCTAACACATTATTCCTCTATATGCAAGATGCAGTTAGCATTTTTGCCACAGAGCTGGGCTGTGTAGGTACTTAACATTTTTTTTATGATTTAATAGGTTATTCCCATCACCTCCATTTTTGTCTGCATTGCTATAAATAAACCTTCTGATCTTCAGGACAAGACCGTTTTACCAACATAGAACGCTATTGAGTGATTCTGGGTTTAAAATGGTTGTTCAGGCTTGGGATTCAAGTTTGCTGTTACTTTGTGAAAGCAGACATGTATCCTGTGCATGCTGTCAGGATTCTTTGGGTGATCATGTACAATTTGCATAGGTCCAGCCACATTATGACTAGACATGTCCAGCGCTTCTTAATTCACTTGTATTGAGCGAGACTGTGCACGTCTAGTCAACATGTGACCGCATGAATCGCATACTTGTGACGTGTGTGTGTGACGTGCCTTCCCACTGCCAGTATTGGAGAATCCTGACAGCGTGCATGCTGTGAGGTTCCACAAGTCTGAAGTTACATAGTGATTGTACAGCCCCTTTCAGTAATAAAGCTTCTCCACACCATACCTGACAAATGCTGTCTAAGGGTATGTGCACACGTCAGGATTTCTTGCAGAAAATTCCTGCAAGAAATCCGCATGCGTTTTTGTGTGTTTTTTTCCGGAGCTTCCCAATGCATTAAATAGCGGGAAAAATGCAAAAAAATCCGCAAAATTAATGAACATGATGCGTTTTTTACCGCGATGCGGTTTTTTGCAGAAAAAAAAAACGCATCGTGCACAAAAATTCCAGAATGCATTATAATTGATGGGATGCATATGCATGCTTTTTTTATGCGTTTTTATCGCGAAAAAAACGCAACGTGTGCACACAGCCTCAATGTTGCACAAGAACCAATTAATCAGATGATTGCAGTTTCAAGTCCCTAAGGGATCTCGAAAGAAAAAAATAGACATCCATAAAAGTCTGATCATTAAAATAAAAAATATAACGCCTACAAACACCACGAAGCACAAAGAGAAAATTTTAAACCTCACAATTGGCATTTTTCAGTGCACCTCTGCAAAAAAACACAGCAAGTAGTCAAAACATCGTATGCACCCCAAAATGGTATCCATAAAACACCAGCTTTCCAGGCACAGAAACAAGCCATCATACAGCTCAATTGGTAGAAAAATACAAATTGCGGGTCCTGAGAGAGTGGCAATGGTGACAAAAGCCCCCCCCCCCCCCCCCTTCCTTTTTTTTTTTTTTGCACAAATTTATTTTCCCTGGGACGTCCCTCATGACGGCATTACAGGAGGTACTCCTGAGAGGTTAACAGACCCCCCCCCCCTTCCGCCTCATCCCCAGTGTTTTTCCTGTCACTAGAAGGACAGGGGGTGCAAGAGGAGTGCAGAAGTGCGATACTTACCGGGGCTCAGCAGGATCGGAGGGGACTGGATCTCTTCCCTTTCTGCTGTCCAGAGGCTCCGTCGCTGATAAAAAAACAAAAACAAACAACTTTGTAATGTCATAATTGTACTGATCGGGAGAATTGTGTTGCACGCTCGTTTTTACCACACAATGAACTTTGTAAATGAATGTTATTCAAAATGGAAATGTTAAAAGATTATGGTTCTTGGAAAAAGTGAATATAAAAGCAAAAAGCTCAAAAGCAAAATTTGGCTTTGGTGGTAAGGGGTTAAAATTCTTCCCTGTTAATTAGTGCCATTTTCTAATTTCTTACACCTCATTTGCTAAGTAACTGGCCACTGTTGCGATCAAGCAGTAATGGCTTCACATGCTCTGTGCTTACAAACCCTTTCCAATAGAGCTTGTAAGTGCTGGTCGTGATCGTTTAATTGCGCTGTTAGCTTCCGATCCAGCTTCATTCAGTATTGCTGTAGAGCTCATATAGCAGCATCGGCGTTTGGACCAGAGACGTAACGATGCAGCTAGTTTGTATTCTTAATCCAAGTATTTGCGACCCATCATAGCCGAGAGGCTGGGGAAGCAGTATGCTCAAAGTGCAGCATATGGGACCGACCGTTACAACAAGCCAGCAGGAGGGTTTCTATATTTGTGGTATCTTTTAATTCTGAAGCGCGAGATATATTGGTCGATCCTGAATACCTTGACATAGGACTGGTTCATATATTCAGCTCACATCTGCCATTACAGTACTGGGATTTATCTTAGCTGCTGGTTTGTTTCTCCATTATGTCATAAAATGAGAAAACTGAAAGGAAAATTGAGCTCTAGGGTGCTTCAGTCCAAACTATAGCAAAACGCATCCATAATAGTTAGAGAATTGGGCATTACATGACCAATATGCATAAATTACATACTGGATGGCAGATGTTGGCTAGCTGGAAACTGAATGCCAGCTGTGGTGGCACACATGTCCCTCCGTACATTTACATAGTCCAGCTCCCCAAAGCCCCTTAGGAGAAGAATGCAGTAACTAAGTGGCCTTACATTACCATATAGTGAAGAGCACGAAGCCAAAAATGACTTGTTTAATTTTTTTTTTCTTTTATGCTTTGCAGAATCAACTTATAGGCACAGGAGTCATAATAATATAGATCAGGATGGCGAAGAGAAAGAGGTAAATGGTTTTACAGACTTTTATTGTTACTATTCTAGTTTTGTATTCTTTTTTATTTTAAGATTCCAACCTAACATTGGTCATATCTGAGGGAGTATGACATCCGTTAGGATGAAAACCTGAGAAATAGGCCGTAATAGCTCTTAGTAATTGTGTGTCCGCAGCTGCACTGCAAGAAGAAAAATACACTGCTTGTACAGGACAAGTGGCCTGTAATACCTGCTGTCATAGGTCTGATATTTTATTATCCCGTGTACTTTAAATTGGATGTATTTCTTGGAATCGGGTAAGATCATTCCTTCAGAATAAGTTGTTTGGCCTCATATCATCTTCACCGATTTCCAATATGTAATTTTTTTTTATTTATTTCTATAAAGTAACTGGACTTTCTGGTCATCCTATTATTTTATGGAGCTGAAAGCTTTGTATTTGCTTCCTACACCAAGATGATCCGTGAGCAGGGTTCGTTGTCTCTGCATTGATTTCCTACATTGGCTCAAGACTCTGCAATGCTCTAAAAGCAGAGGTAGAGATTTCTTTAAAAAAAAAAAAAAATCGCAAATCTAAAGGATCTTTCTAATCTCCTCTGTCATATTATGGTCATTATTTTATTTAAAGCATCACAATAACAAGCAGAACACTTCACTATCATTGGCAGATCCTTTACTTTCTTTGCATTGACATGACGGCTGTGTGCACACGTTGCCGTTTTTCTTTTTTTTTTTTTTTTCGCGTTCTTTCGCTGTACATTATGCATCCCATCATTTAGAATGCATTCCGCAATTTTTGTGCAAGTGATGCGTTTTTTTCCGCGGAAAAAACGCATCGCGGTAAAAAAACGCAGCATGTTCATTAATTTTGCGGATTTTTCGCGTTTTCCCCGCTATTAAATGCATTGGGAAGCTCCAGAAAAAAAAACCGCGAAAAAGCGTCAAAAATGCGAACAAAAAAACGCATGCGGATTTCTTGCAGAAAATGTCCGCTTTTGCTCAGGAAATTTCTGCAAGAAATCCTGAACGTGTGCACGTAGCCTTAGGGACTTGTGGTTTTGTTTGGAATTAATTTTTTGTTTCTAAATTTATTGGAATCCCCAGATGGTTATCTTATTAAAGAACAAAACCAGTGGGGCATTTATCAAGCTGAATCAAGTCTGGCATCATTTGTACTAAAAAAATCTGCGTCTTATGACTTGCAACATATTTATAATGTGTTTCAGACACTTTTTACAACTAGAGGGATGGGATGGCCTTGCTGAAATGGGTTATCTATAAAGGTGAATGGTTTGAACAAAATCTGTCAGTAGGATCATCTGTCTTGAGCTGTCTATATGGTCACACAGGTCATAGGAAGCTGAATAAAATGGTACTTCTGATATCTGCGATCCGATGTGTTCCAGAGAAATATACATTTTCCCTAATATGTTAATGAGATATAGATCTCCCTGAAAATCTGCCTCCAGAGCTTGTTTTATGACATGGTGAGTTACCAGTGTGGGACATGTAGATCAAGAAAGCAAACGGTCAGTCATTACAGGTCTCACACTGGTAATGCCTATTTTCATCTAAAGTAAACTCTGGAGGTAGATTCTCAGGAAGATCAGTGTCCAGCCAATACATCATTTACATGTGTTAAGAAAAAAAAAAAAGTGATTTCTATGGAATAAGACCTCGGATCGCAGGTATTAAGGTATCATTTTGGGTAACTTTCTATGATCTTTTATGTCCATGTAGACTTCTTAGGAGGGGTGATCCTACTGACAGATTCCCTTTAATGTGTGTAAAAATTCTGGCGCGCGTTGTTTGCACAAATAAGCCATTGGACGAAATTAGACATAATTATCAAACATGTACCATGATGAATTTGGTTATCTTAAGACTGTCTAGCCTAATTTTGCTCTGTTTAAGAATTAAACCGTTTTTATAAATCTACTCCTATTAGTGAAAATATAAATGCTAAAGTGGGCATATGATTTTTTTTTTTTTTACTACTTTTGTAATTGGTTTTGTAATGGGTGAAGATTTCTTGAAAATTGCCACCTCCCAGTGTAAAATATCCTATCCCTTACATATTTCTTTCAATCTGGGAATCTGTATGAATTTTCAGTTCAAATTTAATTTGTTGGTAAATTAGTGAAAACAAATGTGTTGGTCAAAAAAAATTCAGGAAACCACCTTCACTCCCTTGGTGTCCTCTAGACGTCGGCAGTGTAACATTTCACATTTACTCGTTAGCGTTTTTCCTGTGGACTGATCTGCTGGTGACTTGCCATGACCACACGATCATCTCTTCAATGAGAGCGGGAAAGGGTTTCTTACCAGGGCCATCCTATACTTACAGCAACAAGGCAATATGTGGAAAACCAAGTTTTGTTTCCGATCCTTAACATGATGAAATCGAAAATCCCATTTTTTAATCCGTGCATAAATAAGTCACACTTGGGTTCATCTCTGGAAGGTTTAATCCTCCAGGTACCCAATCATCAGGATCTTATGGTCTTGTTAGGTGAGGTATTATTATTTATATAGCACCATTGATTCCATGATGCTGTACGTGAGAAGGGGTTAAATACAAATTACAGGTATCGCTTACAGTGAGCAAACTAACCATGATAGACTGGTATAGGGGGAGGAACATGACACTGCCTTGCTGGGCTTACATTCTACAGGATGATAGGGACTTGTTGGGGGACAGAATTCCAGAGGGTGGGGAATATTCAGAAGTCTTGAAGGTGATTGTGTGAGGAACGAATAAGTGTGGAAGAGAGGAGGAGGTCTTCGGAGGACCGAAGATTGTGAGGGAAGATATCGGGAGATTAGTTCGGATATGTACAGAGGACACAGATTATGGATGGCTTTGTAGGTCAGTGTTAGTACTTTGAACTGAATTCGCTGGGGAATTGGGAGCCAGTGAAGGGATTTGCAGGGGTAGCGAGGAGAGAGATGGATTAGTTGCACAGCAGAGTTAAGGACGGACTGGAGAGGTGAGCGAGTGTTAGCAGGGAGGCCACAGAGGAGAATGTTGCAGTAGTCAAGGCGGGAGATGATGAGGGCATGCGCAAGCGTTTCAGTAGGTTGCGGTAAGGACGGATTCTGGAAAGATTTTTGAGCTGGAGGCGACAAGAGGTGGCGAGAGCTTGGATGTGCGGTTTGAAGGACAGGGCACAGTCAAGGGTTCTGAGGCAGCGGATTTCCGGTACAGGGGAAAGGGTATTGTAATTTATTGTGATAGATTGGGTAGGGAATATACATTCAATGGATAGGGAAGAGTTCTTCAATGAGCTTCTATAATAACGGTCTAGGAACCTGTCTTCTCTGCATATTTCTGGCAGTGTGAATTCTATGCACCTGTCATGATCAAACAGATGTACACTACTTGAAGTGTACTGATTGGCGCTGCGTTCCTGCACAGTATGGAATAATACGAAGATATGACATCTTCCACCAAGTATGACAATTCAGATTTGACTGCAGTTGAGCTTAGCATAATTTCCTTTCCCCATCATACGGAGGTGCCAAGGAGCGGAGATCTGGCCTACTACATCCAAGAAGCTTATAGTGAGGACTGTGGCAGAGGTACCAACTTTACTTTTTCTTTTTTTCTGGAGAGTTCATTAAAAAAATCACACAGACAATATTTTTACGGACCCACTTTGATAAGCCATAATAAACCATTATGATTATCAGTGATACTTGTCTGCAGCCCAAAATTCTGATGTGAAGACATCAGCTGCAATCACTGTAAACTGTAAAATAATTAGTCAAAAATTCTGTATACGCATCTGCAGCTTAAAAAAAATAAAAAAAATAACATTACATTTTTTCATGGACACAGCAAAAAAGTGCTCTATTTTTACAGATGGTCCTGGAGTTTCTGAATGGTTGGCCACCCTGCCTGACAGCCATAGCAGTTTTTATACCTGCAGATGTGATGGCAGTGCCTTAGATCATCTTATAAATGTTCCTGCACTTTCCTGACTCTTTTGTAAGACTCCTCTTAGGCTACAGATATATTTTAGAGATCATAAATGACGCCGTAACCCACTTTTCCAGCATGCTCACGCTGTGAAGAAAGGCTGGTTTTGATGGTAATAAATTGGAAACAGCTGACTGAGCCAGCGTACTTTGGTCACATTTCTTCTTTCTATCCCTACAATACACTTAGTTGTATTTATCCTCAGGAGTCTTCCATGAAAGTGGTCTTTTTCTTCCTCACCAGTTCAGACTGCCTGAATAGCTACAAAATGCTGCTCTAACATGAAATGGCCTCTTTAATCAGCTTCTTTTGAATTCCCCTTTTTTACCAGGCAAGAAACAGCAGGGACAGCGATAAGCCCCCCTCCAGCCTAGGATTGCAAGATTTTGACCTGCTTCGAGTTATTGGAAGAGGAAGCTACGCAAAGGTCCTGCTGGTGCGGTTAAAAAAGACCGAGCGCATCTATGCAATGAAGGTGGTAAAAAAGGAACTGGTTAATGATGATGAGGTGAGTATCATATACATCATCCTATACAAATAGTCATTCTACATTGGAAGTAGAATGTCTTAGGGGGGTTGTCCAGATTATTGTAGGTGGTGTATGTGACCGAATGCTGGGGCTGATGCTGCTTTTCGTGAATACACAGTAAATGTGTGTTCTTTTGACTGCATCGCTCAGCACCATTTAACCCCGAGCCACAAACTATATTTACACAAAGGTGGAAGCGTCTTGAGAAGTCTCGTCAGTTCCAGACTGAAGGTTACATTTTCATCCCTCTTTTAAAGACGTGTGATACTTGTTCTCATTTATGGCGGTGATGTAAGGCTGACTGTATTCACTTTCCTAATAGTGTGATGACACCTTTAAATTACCTTGTTAGTGCAGACAGCTGCTTAAACGGCACAACCTGTTTAGTACCCTGCTTTTTCAACCCTTTGCAACTGGTATCATCAAAAACGGCAAACATTAATACAATGAGCTAAATCGAATAAAAATGTGACTCCTATAAGGAGCTGGACGAGGACAATTCACTATTTCATTGTTCACATTTTGTCCTAAGCTTTGTGTAAATTGCAGGGATTTTTTTTCCAGATTTATTTTTCTTTTTTAGGATATTGACTGGGTTCAGACAGAAAAGCATGTGTTTGAACAAGCCTCTAACCACCCTTTTCTTGTCGGACTGCACTCCTGTTTCCAAACAGAAAGCAGGTAATAATAGCACTATGTATAGACCCCGGGCTTTTCCTGCTGTTAATGTACTGAATAAATATAGACTACGCTTTGCCTCCTTTGTGCTGTTATGCTGATCTATGGCTCACAGCTGTTTTGCACTGTGATCACATTTTCTGACGGCGATCCACATTGTGGCAGCTGATAAATTGCTCTTCGGCATTTGTTGTTTGTTGTGTTACCTGAGACATTCTGGTTTTTATACTGCGTTATTGCTATCCGTAAAATAACTCCAGGCCTGAAGTAATAGTATCACTCACATCTTCTCATAGGGCTTCCAGACCCTGGCCCAAAAGCTAGTATTAGACAGGATTGATTTCCCTTTTCTCTTTTCCTTCAGCTCCATAGAACATAGATGGCGTTTTAGGGAGGGTGAATTAGACATCATAGTCCATATTCAGAAACTGAAGCCAATTCATAGGAAATGCCATAACTTGTACAATGCAGTATTACACAAGATGAATTTATTTGTGCTACTATCATCAAAAATGGCAATCTAATTGTAAGGTTTTTTTTTACTGAAAAGCCTAAGGGTATGTGCACACGTTCAGGAATTTTCGCGTTTTTTCGCTATAAAAACGCATAAAAAAGCATACATATGCATCCTATCATTTAGAATGCATTCCGCAATTTTTGTGCACATGATGCTTTTTTTTCCGCAAAAAAACCGCATTGCTTGAAAAGAAGCATCATGTTCATTATTTTTGCGGATTTCCCATGGTTTTGTAGTGTCCGGAAAAAAACGCAAAAAAAAGCACTAAATCCGCGCAAAAAACGCATGCAGAATTCCTGCGGAAAACCTCAGGTTTATCTCCGGAAAATTCTGCATGCATTCTGGACGTGTGCACATACCCCAAATCTGTGCCCCAGAACTCACAGCAGAATGCACCCCATCAATGCATTAGGAGCAATTTACCTTACTTTGGTCATGTTTGGCAGATGGAGGGGTTAATGCTTTTAGTCTAGTTTTCAAACCAGAATATTAAAGATGTACCTTGTCTAGTGATGAGTGAATATGCTGGGATAAGGTGTTATCTGATCATGCTCAGGTGCAAACAGTGTCTTCGGTGTGCTCGAAAAATGTTTGAGTCCCCGCGGTTGCATGTGTCACGACGGTAGACAGCCGTTATACATGTAGAGATTGCCTAACAATCCGGTAACCCCTCCATGTGTTGTGGCTGTCAAACAGCCGTGAGGAATGCAGGCGCGGGGATGCTAACAAATTTTTCGAGCACACCGAAGACACTCGGTTAGCAGCCGCGCATGCTCTGATAAGACCCAAGCACGTTCTCTCATCACTGACCTTGTCAGTTTGAGGGCGAGCCCCCCATATATATAGGACTAAGTGTTTGCAGTGCTAGAGCTGCTCAGACTATATTAGAGCATGTGCACATGTTGCGGTTTTCTTTTCCTTCTCCAATTTGTCACACAACCTGAAGGGTTTCCTGATGCCAGAAAAGTGAATGAGAACCCTGCAGTCTCAGGCCCACGTTGCTCATTTTTGACTTGCAGAATAGGTGCAGATTTCACCCCTACTATTAAGTAGAGATGCAGGAATGTCTGCTTCAAATACTTAACATGTGCACATACCCTTCCTTAGCCTCATGTAACATGCAGCTGGATCTCCAGCCATCAGCAAGTTATCCCTACGACATGGGGAGGAGAAATCTGAGAATTCTTTTTAAATTAACTTATATTTGTATGTAATAACTTGGCTGTGTAATAAAGATAATGGCATATGTCTAACACTGACCATATACTGTACTTACAGTTGTGCTTCTTTTGCTTTGTGTCAGGTTGTTTTTTGTTATTGAATATGTAAATGGAGGAGATCTGATGTTTCACATGCAGCGTCAAAGGAAGCTTCCAGAAGAACATGCAAGGTTTGCTTTCATTAGATTAGTGTGCCTACTCAGACATGGTAATAAAGAACGTCTTCCTTTATACTATTAGCCTTTTGTGAGTTTTTTATGCACATTTTCTGCACCATTTCTGCCTCTATTAATGCACCACTGCAGCGTTTTGTGTTTTTCAGTGCTGGAGTGGCACTTTAAAGCCACGTTCACACGTTCAGTATTGGGTCAGTATTTTGCATCGATATTTGTAAGCCAAAATAGGAGTGGAACAATCCATAGAAAATAGAAGCAGGTCACCACTTCTATATTTGACGCACTGCTGGTTGTGACTTACAAATACTGATGTAAAATTCTGACCAAATACTGAACGTGTGAACGTGGCCTAAATGTAAGCCTCTGCCCCCGGTCATCTACTCGCCCTCCGGCATCTTTACCGTTTTTCGGAATCACTCCAGTCCCTTGGCGCCATCTTGTGACAGTAGCTTCTGACTAGCCAGAAGTCGTAAGCTACATCACAAGCTCGCAATACAAATCTAAGAGAACCAGAATGCTGCTCTCTTAGATTTGTTTTGAAAAGTGACCTCCGCGCCTCTCCATGAAACACTGAAGCAGCCGGCAGGTCACTTTTCGCTGGGGAGCGGTGGAGAAAACAGATAAACGCCAGAAGGTGAGTGTCAGACAGAGGGCAGGGGACTTGCATGTAAAGCACCACTCCAGCAGTATAATAAAAAGAACCTGCTGCAGCGGGGCTTTAAATAAATTGGGTTACTGGAGTTCTTTCATTGCATTTGAGTGCATTTTTTTATACAGTTTTTTTGCTTTTGACTGTTGTATCTCTTTGGTATTTCATGGTTTAAACAAAGCTGCATTGTTTTTGATACTTTTTGGTATTTGGCTTTGACAAAACTTTGATTCAGCCATGTGCGGATTACATGCGTTTTTGATTTTTCCGCCTCGGAAAAGTAGTAAAAACACATGTACATTTTTTTACTTGCAAATTTTCTGCATCTAATGCAAGTCTATGGGGAAAATCCACATATAAAACTTGAGCTTATTCACAATAGAAATTGACATGTTGCAGTGTTAAGAGGCACTACAGGTCAGTTTACGCTGAGTGGGAAAAAAAGCAGTGGTCATAAGATTTCTAGAATTCCCATACGCTTTGCTGGAAGTGTCAAAAATGTACCAACAACTCATTGTGGGCACACAGCCTTGGAAGTCAAGGTTCATACATTGTAGATATAGCAGCGTCTGGGGTTGTAGCTATGTCCTTAAAACTAAAAATGTAATTCATGACACATGACCTTTAATACCTGCGGCTTGTTCACATATCTGCTGCTGTGTTTGTAGACTCAGTGCCTGACGCACCTTACTGACTTATCATGCAGTCAGGTGCAATGTCTGCTTTGTTGGGTGAAAATAATGCTACGTACAGCAATGGCTCCACCAACTCTGATGTGAACGTGGCCTTGGATGAGTGTGTAGAAGAGAAATAGTGACCTTTCTTTTCCTGCCTTACCCTGATGTCCAGCAGTATAGTGATTGGATAATCGCAAAAAAGGAAAAACGTTATCAAATATAAGCTAGATGGATCAGGCGCAGCAGAAATGATTTAACGTATTTTCCGAATATCCTTGATATAAAAAGTGTGCACAGTTATTATAGAGCCCTTAAGCACATAAATCTAAATGGTATTGCTGCCAATGGGGGCTGGTCTGTGTCTAGTCGCGTGCCGCCATGTCTGTCTCCAGCCGCGTGCCGCGCCGCCATGTCTGTCTCCAGCCGCGTGCGGCGCCGCCATGTCTGTCTCCAGCCGCGTGCGGCGCCGCCATGTCTGTCTCCAGCCGCGTGCGGCGCCGCCATGTCTGTCTCCAGCCGCGTGCGGCGCCGCCATGTCTGTCTCCAGCCGCGTGCGGCGCCGCCATGTCTGTCTCCAGCCGCGTGCGGCGCCGCCATGTCTGTCTCCAGCCGCGTGCGGCGCCGCCATGTCTGTCTCCAGCCGCGTGCGGCGCCGCCATGTCTGTCTCCAGCCGCGTTGTGCGCCGCCATGTCTATCTCCAGCCGCGTGCGGCGCCGCCATGTCTGTCTCCAGCCGCGTTGTGCGCCGCCATGTCTGTCTCCAGCCGCGTTGTGCGCCGCCATGCCTGTCTCCAGCCGCGTGCGGCGCCGCCATGCCTGTCTCCAGCCGCGTGCGGCGCCGCCATGCCTGTCTCCAGCCGCGTGCGGCGCCGCCATGCCTGTCTCCAGCCGCGTGCGGCGCCGCCATGTCTGTCTCCAGCCGCGTTGTGCGCCGCCATGCCTGTCTCCAGCCGCGTGCGGCGCCGCCATGCCTGTCTCCAGCCGCCATGCCTGTCTCCAGCCGCGTGCGGCGCCGCCATGCCTGTCTCCAGCCGCGTGCGGCGCCGCCATGTCTGTCTCCAGCCGCGTTGTGCGCTGCCATGTCTGTCTCCAGCCGCGTTGTGCGCCGCCATGTCTGTCTCCAGCCGCGTGCGGCGCCGCCATGTCTGTCTCCCGCCTGCTTTATGTACAGAAGAGAAAAAAAGGAATTTCGTGAGAAAATACACATTTTCACACTTTCCAATAAAAGCTCTTGAATCTTTACAAATATTTGCTCTGTACAGAGTGGGTCCAGTGCAGAGAAATATTGGGTGTAGGAAATGAAATTGCCTTTGTGTCATACTAGGCTAGTCCAGTTCTGCGTACATTTCTATTGGCCTGTTAATTTGGGGTGTCGGAGCATATTTTCCGGGTATAGTACACCCTTTCTATGCTTCAGATCAGCCAGTATTTTCCTGGTGGTAATAGACTCATGCTTTCCTCCCTCTAGGTTTTACTCTGCAGAAATCAGTCTGGCATTAAACTACCTCCACGAGCGAGGAATTATTTATAGAGATTTAAAGCTGGACAACGTCTTATTGGATTCTGAAGGGCACATAAAACTTACTGACTATGGCATGTGCAAGGTGAGGAAAATGCTTTATGTTATTTGTCCACTGAAGCAAACTCTCTGTTCACAATTACCGCAGAAAACAAAGCGCTATATCAGCTACCAATATCTATCGGGACTAGTGAATGGAAAGTAGGGCCGACTGTGGTGGGGAAATGTCACAACACAACAGCAGGGGTTTTAATGTTACTGATGTTTGTATATTTACGGAGCTATACTGTTCTATATAATGTGTGTGAACCTCTAATCGTTTCTGCCAATTTTAGTTTGTGTACATGTTTTTCGTATGGTTTTTTTTTTTTACATCGGCATACCGTATGAGGGCTTGTTTTTTTGTGGGACAAGTTGTAATTTTGAATGACTCCATTCATTTTGCCATATAACAACTAGAAAATGGGGAAAAAATTAAATGGTTTTATTTTCTGTCAATAAACTAGTATAAGGGATTGTTTCCTTTTTGCTGAAACTGAAAAAGTATGTTCCATTGTTTGTTTGTTTATCTCTTTTTTTCTGTTTACATTATAGGTTAGTTTATTTTATAATAGATCAGACTTTTACGGAAGCGATGATACCAGAAATGCTTTGCCTTTTTTTTTTTTTTTGTTTGTTTTCCTTTTTAAAAGGGAAAAGAGGACAATTTGAAAATTGTGTGTGTGGAAAACAACTATTTGATACACTGCTGATTTTGCAAGTTTTTCGACCTACAAAGAATTGAGAGGTCTGTAATGTTTATCGTAGGTACACTTCAACTGTGGGAGACAGAATCTAAAAAGAAAATGCATAAAATCACACAATTTGATTTTTACATAATTAATTTGCATTTTACTGCATGAATTAAGTATTTGATACGATAGAAAAACAGAACTTAATATTTGGTACAGAAACCTTTGTTTTTCCCTTCCCCCATGACGGCACACCTGAGAGAGGGGATCCGCCCAGTCAGGACAGGAACCCTACTGAAAATAAAAGGGCGGTACCTCTCCCTCGCTTCAGTTGGGTTTCCTGTCCTGACAGGGACCCTTGTGCTGAACACGGCGGTTCGACTTACCCAGGTCCCGTCCCGGCGTGGAAGAACAGGCAGCGCCTGTGCGTCGGAGGTTCGGGTCCTGGAGGCGCCGTCCGCAGGTCCCCCCGGGTCACTGCGTCCGTGCGGGCGTTGTGCAGCATGGTTGGAGGACCGGGTTCCTTCCATGGCTGCCACGCCGCCCACCCCTCTCTGCCGGCGCGGCGGCCGCTTCCGGGTCGCTCTTCTGACGTCGCACGTCAGGCCCGCTGTGAATGGGCGTGCCCGTGTGACGTCGGAGGCAGGCGCCGGATCCAAGATGGCGGCGCCCATGAAGAAAACGCCGGCCGGTGAATGAAGACTCCGGCGGCATGGCAGAGAGGGGGAGGGATCACTATTGGGCACCGGAGAGGCGGGGAGTGCAGTGGTCGCCCCATAAAAGGGTGCTGGACCACAGAAGACGCGCTCATGTCCAAAAACTTCGCCATGGAGGTAGGACAACAAGAGCAGCTGCAGCAGTCTTCTTCACAGCAGCAGCAGCCGGAGCTCTCACCAGATGCCTTGCCGAGCCACCAACATACCAGGAGCAGCCGCTCAAGTGGTAAAAACAGTGGTCGTTCCGTCCGGCAAGATTCGTCAACGTCCAGGAGGGACGCTTCACGTGCATCTGTCCAGCCTCAAAAATCGGTACCCTTGATTGTCGGCGGTGGTGAGTGATCTACGTGAATGTATCCCTTATGGTAACAGGGTCCATTTTTCTGTTTTGATCACTAGGGGTCCAGGAAAGCTACCGGTAAAACAAAGAACCGAGAGTGTGCCCTTTGTAAAAACCCGCTCGCAGTGCAGTATCGGAAGGATCTCTGTGCTGACTGCATAAATAAGACTATTCAAGAAGAAACCCCTAATTTCACCACTAGCCTTAAAGCCATAATACAGGCGGAAATAAAAGACTCCTTAAAATTGGCCCTTAGCGAACCAAGAGGGGGAAGCCGTAGGGCGTCTACAGAGTCGGATACCTCTCAGAGACAAGGGAGTCATAAAACATCCCGATCTCCCTCTACTTCCCCAGCCTCGGTCCACTCTTCAGATTCCTCCTCGGACAGTGATTCAGGAGGTCGTCCGTGCCTTCCCACGGAGGACGTGGACAAATTAGTCAAAGCAGTTAGGTCTGCAATGGGCCTTAAAGAGGAGAAGACACCTAGGTCACTAGAGGATGTCATGTTTGGTGGCTTAGAAGAGAGGAGGAAACGCACGTTTCCAGTTAATGCAAAAATAAAAGCATTAATTGAGAAAGAGTGGAAAAGACCTGAAAAAATGGGTTCTTTGCCCTCTTCATCCAAAAGGAGATATCCCTTTGAAAATAAAGACTCTGAACCTTGGGAAAAGATCCCCAAAATTGACGGAGCGGTAGCCAAATGCTTAAAAAAATCGTCCCTTCCATTAGAAGACTCGGGTGTTCTTAAAGACCCGCTTGACAAAAAAGCAGATGGTTTTCTCAGACATATCTGGGAAGCCTCAGCGGGGGGCCTGAAGCCAGCAATCGCTGGAACTTGTACGGCCCGCGCTCTGATGGTCTGGCTACAGCAGATAGAGGATCAGCTAAGGGACAAGGTACCCAGATCCGACATCCTTGCCAATATATCCTTGGTGCAAGGGGCAGCAGCCTTTTTAGCAGACTCTTCTGCGGATTCCGCAAGACTAACGGCCAGAGCAGCGAGCTTGTCTAATGCGGCAAGAAGAGCCCTCTGGCTCAAAGGTTGTCCGGGGGATTTACCATCTAAACACAAGCTGTGCTCCATCCCATGTGATGGCCAACTCCTCTTTGGGAAAAAACTTGAAGAAATCCTGGAACATGCAGGAGATAAAAAGAAAGGCTTTCCCAATATCCCTAAAGAGTCCAAAAAACCCTTTTTTCGGAGGAGAAGATTTAATAGAGGTCGCCCCCCAGGAGAAAGAAAAAACTGGGACTTTAGGGATAAGAGAGGCTCAGGCTACATGTTCAAAGGGCCCTCTACATCGGCAAAGAAATCCCCCCAATGACATTACGCCAGAAGTGGGAGGAAGACTCTCCCTCTTCTTTCCGGCCTGGGTAAACATCTCCCCCAGTACCTGGGTCATAAATATAATCAGAGACGGCCTCAAAATAAAATTCACCTGTCCACCCAGACGAAACTTTATTATAACTCCCCGAAGAAAGTCCCAGCAGGAACAATCTGCCCTAGAAGCCGAAGTCCTGGGACTTATCCACAAAAAGGTTCTTCTGGAGGTTCCGGTTCAGGAGGAGGGAGACGGGTTTTACTCCCCCCTCTTCTTAATCCAAAAACCGGATGGTTCTTGGAGAACTATTATAAACTTAAAAAAACTCAACCAATCCATAGAGAACTACTCTTTCAAGATGGAGTCTATAAATACGACCATAAAACTCCTTTTCCAACACTGCTTCATGGCAGTAATAGACTTGAAAGATGCGTATTATCATATACCAATGCATCCGGAATATCAGAAATACTTGAGAGTAGCTCTCTATGTCCAGAACCAGATGAAACATTATCAATACACAGCCCTTCCGTTCGGTCTGTCTACAGCTCCCAGGGTGTTCACCAAGGTGATGGTGGAAGTAATGTCATACCTCCGGTCCCGGGATGTAGTCATTGTCCCATATCTGGACGATTTCCTGGTAATAGGAAGATCAGAGTCCCACTGCACTCATCAAGTATCAGTGGTAACATCAACTCTAAGGGAGCTGGGTTGGATAATAAATATCCCCAAGTCCAGACTGCTGCCAGTAAAATTACAGTCCTTCCTGGGGTTAATACTGGACTCCGAACGTCAGCTCTGCCTTCTTCCAGAAAACAAGGTAGACAAAATAATAAATCTGACCGGTACAGCAATACGCCAGCCGACAATGACTCTGAGAAAGGCAATGTCCCTTCTAGGCTCGTTAACATCGTGTATTCCGGCAGTAGAATGGGCACAATTCCACCTAAGACAACTACAGTGGGAAGTTCTCTCAGCCCAAAGACTGCTAAAAGGGCATTTAGAAGGAAATCTATGTCTCTCCCTGGGCGTAAGGGATTCCCTAGTTTGGTGGACTGTGAGAAACCACCTGACAATGGGGGTCCGGTGGCAAAATCCGGTCATAGACATTATCACGACCGACGCAAGCGGTACAGGTTGGGGGGCTCACCTGAGGTCTCACTCTGTACAAGGGACCTGGTCCATACGAGAAAAGAACTATGGATCAAACGAAAAAGAGCTGTGGGCAGTGGAGAAATCCCTAAGACATTTTCTTCCTTTACTCCGGGGTCGCCATACTCGAATCCTGACGGACAATCGAGCAGTGGTGGCGTATGTCAATCATCAGGGGGGAACGAGGTCCAAAGGCCTCATGCAGGCATCAAACATACTCTTTCAACTAGCAGAACAACACCTGTCATCTCTGTCGGCATTGCACATCAAAGGCACAGAAAACACTCAAGCGGACTTCCTGAGTCGCAGAGGCTTAAGGCAGGGGGAATGGTCATTAAACCCCCAGATATTTCAACAAATAGTCCAAGCCTGGGGCACACCAGAGATAGACTTGTTCGCCAACTCCCACAACAGAAAAGTCAGGAGGTTCTGCTCCTTGAATCCGAGAGAACATCCCTTCGCAGTAGATGCCCTACTGATACCTTGGAAGTTTTCTCTGGCCTACGCATTCCCCCCGATAGTGATGATTCCAGCTGTGATCCGGAAGATCAGAGAGGATCAGGCGAATATCATCTTCATAGCTCCTTTTTGGCCAAGGAGACCTTGGTTCTCCCTTCTAAGGCAGATGTCGGTAACAGACCCATGGATCCTGCCAGAGGTTCCGGACCTGCTAACCCAGGGCCCAGTGACCCACTCTCAGGTGAAGGGCTTCCATCTCGCAGCCTGGAATTTGAGAGGGCGTTACTAAGTCGCCAAGGATTCTCTCCAGGGTTAGTCTCCACCCTGTTGAAAAGCAGAAAACCCATAACCTCTAGAATCTATGGCAAAACATGGAAAAAATTTCTCGACTTCCTGGGGGAACCATTGGGGGAGGTGGCTCCAATAGGTCCTATCCTAGAGTTTCTGCAAGCAGGATTACATCTTGGGTTAGCAACCAGCACCCTTAAAGTTCAGGTTTCTGCCTTGGGGGCCCTATATAATTGTAATCTTGCCTCATATAAATGGGTCTCACGATTCATAAAATCTTGTAGTAGATCTCGGCCAGTTATTATCCCAAAAATCCCTCCTTGGGATCTAAATTTGGTCTTAGAAGCCCTGACTAAACAGCCCTTTGAGCCTTTGCAGGAGTTATCACCTAAGTTACTTACCCTTAAAACAGTTTTACTAGTAGCCTTAACATCGGCACGTAGGGTAAGTGATTTACAGGCCCTGTCAATATGCCCTCCTTATACTCAGGTTTTTGATGACAGGATTGTTCTAAGACCAGACCCGGCTTATCTCCCCAAGGTGGTTCAAAAGTTCCATAGGAGTCAGGAGATTACTTTACCATCTTTCTGTAGTAATCCTAAAAATCCAGGGGAACAAAGGTTCCACATGTTAGATGTGAGAAGATCTATGTTACAATACATGTCTGTGACTAATCAGTGGAGGAAAGACCAAACCCTATTCGTAGCCTTTCAGGGTAGCAAAAGAGGGTGCGGGGTAGCTAAAAGTACCATTGCTAGATGGATCAGGGAGGCCATTAGTTTATCCTATTCTGCAAGTGGCACTCCGGTTCCTGACGGCATCAAGGCTCACTCCACCAGAGCCGTGGCTACCTCCTGGGCAGAGAAAGCTGAGGTATCAATTGACCAAATTTGCAAGGCCGCTACCTGGTCCTCACCCTCAACTTTTTTCAAACACTACCGGCTAGACCTTTCCTCCTCTGCTGACCTAACCTTTGGTAGAAGGGTGCTCCAAGCGGTGGTCCCTCCCTAAGGTTTCATTCTACAAAATTCTCTCAGGTGTGCCGTCATGGGGGAAGGGAAAACACCAAGGTTACTTACGGGTAGCCGGTTTTTCCGGAGCCCATGACGGCACCCGTATATTCCCCCCCTTTTTTTCACCCTTTCGGTGTGCACTATTGTTTTGGGTGTGTTTAGTTAATATAATGTGGTGTTGGATTGCCATGTATACTAACCAGGGGGGCCTCTCATGCTCTGAAAACCAACTGAAGCGAGGGAGAGGTACCGCCCTTTTATTTTCAGTAGGGTTCCTGTCCTGACTGGGCGGATCCCCTCTCTCAGGTGTGCCGTCATGGGCTCCGGAAAAACCGGCTACCCGTAAGTAACCTTGGTGTTTCAATTACAGAGGTCAGATGTTATCTGTACTTCTTGACCAAGTTTGCAGACACTGCAGCAGGGATCTTGGCCTTCTCCTCCATACAGATCTTCTTCAGATTTCAGGGCCGTCTCTGGGCAACATTGCATTACAGCTCCCTTCACAGATTTTCAATTGGGTTCAGGTCTGGAGACTACCTTGGCCACTCCAGGACCTTGCAATGCTTTTTACGGAGCCACTCCTTTGTTTGCCTTGGCTGTGTTTCGCATCATTGTAATTCTGGAAGACCCAGCCACGACCCATCTTCAGTGCTCTTACTGAAGGAAGGAGGTTGTTGGCCCAAATCTCGCAATACATGACCCAATACATCCTCACATTCAATACGGTGCAGTTGTCCTGTCCCCTTTGCAGAAAAGCACCCCCAAAAAGTATGATGTTTCCCCCACCATGCTTCACGGTTGGGACTGTTCTTGGGGGGTTGTACTCATCCTTCTTCCTCCAAACACAGCGAGTGGAGTTGATTATAAAAAAAAAAAAAAAAAGTTCTATTTTCGTCTCACATGACCTCCCATGCCGCCTCAGGATAGTCTAGATGTTCATTTGTGAACTTCAAACGGGGCTGGTCATGTGTTGGCGTGAGCAAGGGGACCTTAGTGCCCTGCAGGATTTTAATCCATGACGGTGTAGTGTGTTACGGTAATGTTTGAGACTGTGGTCCCAGCTCTCCTCATGTCATTGACCAGGTCCTCCAGTTATGGGCTTATTCCTGACCTTTCTCAGAATCATCCTTACCCCACAATGCAAGATTGTGCATTAAGTCCCAGACCAAGGAAGTTTGACAGTCCTCTTGTATTTCTTCTCTTTTCTAATAACTGTGCCAACAGTTGCTTTCTCACCAAGCTACTTGCCTATTGTCCTGTAGCCCATCTCGGCCTTGTTCAGGTCTACAATTTCAATTTTGTCCTTGGTGTCCTTAGCTCTTTGGTCTTGGCTATGATGGAGAGAGTGATTGAACACGTTACATGTATAAAAGACACCTGTCCACAACTCATTCAAACAAATGCAATTAATACAGGTAATGAGTAGCAGGCTTCTTGAAGAATAACGAACAGATCTATGAGACCCAGAATTGTTGCAGGTTGGTAGGTGATCAAATACGTATTTCATGCAATAAAATGCTGTTTAATTATTTAAATAATTATACAATGTAATTTTCTAGGTTTTTTTTAGATTGTCTCTCACAGTTGAAGTCTACTTGAAGTGTACGATAAAAATTACACAACTCTCCATTCTTTGTAGGGAAAACTAGCAAAATCGGCAGTGAATCAAATACTTATTTTCCCCACCATTTTTACTTTAATCCTTTTAGGGGATTGAATCTCCTTGAACATACATCTTACCATAGTATTGCTGTATAAAGTCAAAATGATGTTCTCCAATGTAGTCCCCAACCACAGGCTTGGCATAAGAGGACTAAGATGGCAGTTACAGTGGCCTTTAATAGACAGTTAGCTGCCCTGAAAATTCATTGGCACACCAAATTGCAATAGGTGATGGGTGCTGGTGCATGTACCCTTTGGCAGTCGAGCCATTTGAATGCCGTGGTGAGCTATTGACCGAGGCATTTAAATGGTTGAACATCAGCGATCTGAGCAAGCAAGATGCCGGTTGTGCATTATTTATCATAGCATGACTTATTCCATGGCACTTTACATGTGAAAAGAGGTATACGTAATGAAAAAAAACAAGTACAATAATCATGAGCCATAGAAGTCACCGACTGGTACAGGCGAGGGCTCCGTCTACAAGGGATGGGTGGGAATACAGTAGGTGAGGAAAGAGCTTGTCGTGCAGCGGTATGGTGGAATGAGGGCTGCTGCTGGTTGTAGGCTTATCAGATGAGGTGGGTCTTCAGGTTCCTTTTTGAAGGTTTCCACAGTAGGTGAGAGTCTGATATGTTGAGGTAGAGCGTTTCAGAGTAAGAAGGTTTGAATCTTGTATGCGATTGTGGGAAGAGGGGATTAAAGAAGGAAATCTTGAGGATCGCAGGTTGCATGTAGGTAAGTGCCGGGAGACATGTTGTGGATGACTTTGAATGTCATGGTTAAGGTAATGGTTAAGGTTATGAACTGGAGTCTCTGGGCAATGTGGAGCCAGTGAAGGGGTTGACAGAGAGGAGAGGCCGGGGAATAGCGGGGGGACAGGTGGATTAGTCGGGCAGCAGGGTTTAGGATAGATTGTAGGGGTGTTAGAAGAGAGGCCATAGAGCAGGAGGTTGCAGTTGTTGAGATGATGAGGACATGCACTAGTGTTTTTGCAGATTCTTGGTTAAGAACTATACTGATCCTAGCCCAAGGTATGAATATTCCCATCCATCTCTGATCGTAGAAGTCTTGTCAGTGCTCTGTAGCAGATTACTGAGGGGACAGAGGCAGGGAAGTAACACAACTGCAGGATCAGAGTATTCTAATCGGGGTTTGTTGGTAGGGTGGGTCATGTAGGACGCCACCAGTGCATTTTAAGTGTTACTGTGTTCGCTGTATATTACCAGACTGTGACTGCTCCATTTTATGTCTGCACACTTGAGGAAGTTAAAAGTTTATTGATCCAGAAGCAAAAGTGATTGCATTTCATCAGCCAAGAATATTTTTCCCTAGTGTAACATAATTGGTTGATGTAACAATGTGTTACTCTGTTGCTCTTCTTACTGTCAACTTTCTGGATCAATACAAATAAGAGTGAGCTGGCTGTATACATTTCTGTATCTATAGGCATATATTGCTGTGCTTTCCACTTTCTCTTAAAATCACTATTAAATATAAGATGCAGCACACAATGGCTACGATACTCAATATAAGGATGTACATCCTAGAATGGTTATTAGCTGACACAGAAAGTGTAATAATCTAATAGGCAATCAGGCCCCACCTCAGGCAGCAATGTATCCATATACACAGTGTATCATGAGGAAACCAAGAAATAGACAAGGGGTGAAGGGACCCAAAAATGAGGGGGTGAAATAGAACAGGCCCATGGTGTGGCATTGGTAGCAACTGGGCCTAAGATGTGGTTCCTATTTATGTCACATTTACCTGCCATATTTGCAATTCTATTATTTGGATTTATTAAAGAGAACAACTCCACCTCAGTTGTTTCTCAAATAACCCGGCTTCCAGTGTTGCTGGTCTTGATTTGTTATTTTTTTGCCTAGATCTTGTTATTTGGCCGTGTGTATGCTCCCCCAGCCGTCTTCTGCACTGCAGCTGTATATTGCTGCCTGTGCTGTATTTCTCACTGACAGCTCCTTTGCTGTACTGTTATCCCTGCCTTATCTACCATCCTTAGCCCTCTCCTTTGATGCTCTTTTAGCAATAAATGTAAGGTATGTGCATTTATCTATTTGCACAGAGGTGTAACATTGCACAGATTGTGCGGAGTCTGCACTGAGCACAAATTCACAACCACTGTTTTTCATCTCTGTGAGCAAAAAGGGTTAAGATGGCATCAATATTCGTCTGCCGTGCAGCACATTTCCTTACCCATAATCATTCTTATGTGGACTGGTGAATATGGCTGGTTTCTCTTGTGTGATCCAGGTAGATGCCGTGCACAGCGCTGCGCTATCAGGTGCCGGGGTGTTTATCCTAATGTTGGCACAGATTATATCTTTAGCTCTTTACTTTTGCAGCATTATCCTGTTCGTTGTCCCTATGTACGCTTGCTATTTAAGCAAGCAACTGGATTTACAAACTTACATAACATGTTAGGCCAAATTCTCACTCAATCTCTCCATGTGTAAGCCAAATATAGCAATACATTTCTATGGACCAGATGTGTAGGGGGAATGCCCTTTTTGACAACTGCTGGGTGGTTTGCGGCATGGTGGACTTTTCCATAAGGCGCAGCACATCGACTGCACATTGAGGCATAAATGCTCCACATCAGAGAGGTTCTTCTGGTCACAAAAAGAAACTTACTCACGTTTTTGTCTTGTAAGACAACAACAGAACATTATTATTATTATTATTTATTATTATTATTATTATTATTATTTATATAGCACCATTAATTCCATGGTGCTGTACATGAGAAGGGGTTACAAACAAATTACAGATATCACTTACAGTAAACAAATTTACAATTACAGACTGGTACAGAGGGGAGAGGACCCTGCACTTGCGGACTTGCATTCTACGGGATAATGGGGAAGAGACAGGATGGTTGGGGGTGCGGCAGCTCTGGTGGTGGTGAGGCGGCAGCTCTGGTGGTGGTGAGGCGGCAGCTCTGGTGGTGGTGAGGCGGCAGCTCTGGTGGTGGTGAGGCGGCAGCTCTGGTGGTGGTGAGGCGGCAGCTCTGGTGGTGGTGAGGCGGCAGCTCTGGTGGTGAGGCTCGGGTGGTTGTGAGGCGGCAGAATGGTTATTGCAGGCTGCAAGTCTGAAGGATTCAAGGGTGGTGGATAATCGGACGTGTTGTATGAATTGTTACAAAATCCTTTTTTTATTCTGCTTTATATTGTTGCCAAGTGCTGGATAACATTTTAACCCATTCATTTTAACAGTCCGTATCACTGAAAGATTTAGGAAATGTGGGTTTGATCTGATTTCCTTAATGTGTCAAGTGAAATATTATCTTTAAACTTAGTGTTTTTTCCCGCAACCAAAAATAGTCCATTGTTCCCTATTTCTAAAATTAAAATGAGTCCAAATACATTCAATTGGTACAATGCATAGCATTTTAGTAGTTACTCCCACTCCAGTATTGCTGTGTTCTTCCTAGTTTCTACTGGTTTCGCCCTCCGGTAGTTCTGAAGACATCTGTAGAGCATGGACAGTGACATCTGCTCTGCTTCTATAGTGGATGCGTTTCCTCTGCTGTCATTGTATATTGCCCTCTGCAATCCATACACTACCTCTGCCACGGTCACTGTGGCGCTGCTCGAGAGGGCTGTAAATGAGCATCTATACCATCCCTGTGCTGAGTTGCTGTGAAGGGTAGGGGAGTAATCGGGGAGCAGTTCATTGAAGAGTTGGTGTTCCGAGGGCAGGTGCGCATTTGTATGGGGTGCAGTGCTGTGGTATCAGGATGTGCATGGAAATGGCAGACAACTGCTGGGTAAGGGAAAATATCAGTACACAGAAAAGTGAAGGGAAGAACCAGGATGGTAGGCAGAAGACTTCTGGGAAATGTAGTTTCCCCAGGCTGTAGTCACACAATGGCTGATGCAGGACCTCACACTTTACTGAATGATGCAGAACAGCAAAGAAACCAAGGAAAGACTATGTCAAGAAAGGTACAGAGTAATCCCATTTATGTATAGTACCCTGCCATATTTAACCTTATATTGGTTTCTAAAAAAAAGTTACATTATGGAAACAGCCTTTTAAATGCCTGGGTGAATTGTGGATTTATTTGTCTTATTTTATGTTTTAAAGGAAGGTTTACGGCCAGGAGACACTACTAGCACGTTTTGTGGTACACCAAATTACATTGCACCTGAAATCCTGCGTGGAGAAGATTATGGTAAAAAAAACAATCTGTGTGACCAATTTCTACTGATAGTAAAGTTCAGTGTGAACGGTGCTTCTATGGGCGATGATGTCACTTGGCTTTTTGCTGCATGTTTTTTTTTTATATTTAGTATACATAGGAGACAAACCACTTCAGAACAGTGTTAACAGGTATTTAGTCTTATATTCATGCTGTCACCCTAAACTCAAAAGACACTGCACATTGTTTTTGGTCCAAAGGCCATACTGTCATACCAAACATATCACTAGCACCTCAAACACAATTAAAGGGGTACTTACACGAATATATCACCATAACCACGATCAGTACATGAAAGCAGCACCAGAGCCATCATTATTTTGCTTTGCATATATAGTGCCACCATATTCCACAGCGCTTTACAGGAATAGTTATCACTGTCCACATTGGGGCTCTCAATCTAAATTCCCTATCAGTATGTCTTTGTAGTGTGGGAGGAAACCCACACAAACACTGAGAGAACTTGCAACAGTGATAATCACTGAGCACCATGCAGCCCCATATCTACTGCTAGTTCATGAGTGCTGAACTCTAAACTGTGATCAATTGCAATGTCAAGTCAGCCTCCACCATATATGTTTGTATGTCCTCAATGATAAGGAGATCCTAGTGGGCAGCGGAAGCAGTCTTACAACGCTTCCGCTGCCCCATTGTAAGGTCCGGGGAGGAGGGGGCGGAGTTTCGGCCGCGCATGTGCGGTCGAAAATGGCGGACACGACGCGCAAAAAAAGTGTTACATGTAACTTTTTTGTGCCGACGGTCCGCCAAAACGCGATGCAACCATCGCACGATGCGCTGTGTGGCCATACGTCGCAATGCGTCACTAATGTTAGTCTATGGGGAAAAAACGCATCTTGCAGACAACTTTGCAGGGTGCGTTTCTTCTCATAAACAACGCATTGCGACGTATTCAAAACGACGCTAGTGTGAAAGTAGCCTTACAGGTGAAGTTTAATCGTCCTCATTTTTTTTTCTCCGTATAGTTAAGACGCCATTATGAAATTTGACACTCACAGCTAGTCTCTTCAGAATTTCCTCTTCACTGTCCATCTGCAGCAAATCCCAGCATGGACACTTTTTAGTGTCATAATGCCTCATGAATAATATTTCCCATGCTGTGCCCCAATATAAATAATTGCCCCTCACTGCTTGCTTGACAAAATGGGACCTCCACACTGCCCTCTTATGATACATTGCTTCCACACTGTTCCCCTTTAAAAATCATAACTACCCACACTGTCTTCCCTTAGGAACTATAAGGGCCACGCTGTCCTTGCTCATGTTGCCCCATCTTTATGTTGTGTCCTCACACCCTACGCTCTCATCTTTCTATACTGTTTTCCCACGCTACTTTCTGTATACTGGGCCCACTTTTACACACTAATCTATGCCCCCACTATATTGTGCTCTCCCACCCCCATTCCTCCCTCTAAGGGTACCGTCACACAGTGGCATTTTTATCGCTACGACGGCACGATTCGTGACGTAGCGATATCGTTACGATCTCGCAGTGTCTGACACGCTACTGCGATCAGGCACCCTGCTGAGAATCGTACGTCGTAGCACATCGTTTGAAACTTTCTTTCGTCGCTGGATCTCCCGCTGTCATCGCTGGATCGTTGTGTGTGACAGCGATCCAGCGATGCGTTCGCTTGTAACCAGGGTAAACATCGGGTTACTAAGCGCAGGGCCGCGCTTAGTAACCCGATGTTTACCGTGGTTACCAGCGTAAAAGTAAAAAAAACAAACCGTACATGCTCACCATCTGATGTCCGTCAGGTCCCTTGCCGTCTGCTTCCCGCTCTCACTGAGATCCGGCCGTACAGTGAGAGAAGATCACAGCGGTGACGTCACCGCTGCGCTCTGCTCTCACTGTACGGCCGGATCTCAGTGAGAGCGGGAAGCAGACGGCAAGGGACCTGACGGACATCTGATGGTGAGCATGTACGGTTTGTTTTTTTTTTACTTTTACGCTGGTAACCACGGTAAACATCGGGTTACTAAGCGCGGCCCTGCGCTTAGTAACCCGATGTTTACCCTGGTTACCCGGGGACTTCGGCATCGCTCCAGCGCCGTGATTGCAACGTGTGACCGCAGTCTACGACGCTGGAGCGATAATCATACGACGCTGCGACGTCACGAATCGTGCCGTCGTAGCGATGTAAATGGTACTGTGTGACGGTACCCTTAAGTAAGTCCCTACAATCTTCAGCTGCAAAGATTAGTTTAGGCCCTGCGCCCCCCCCATCTTCTCACAGTGAACGGCAGGACATCATAAATGCTATTGTGCCCTTGTCCCAGCGTTTATATATTCAAATGGATCCTCATCTAAAAGACTGCTTTTTACCGCTTCTCCGGGCGGGCCTCCAGAAATTCTGTATGTTGTGCTGGTGTATATGCTGTGCAAGTGTGCAGTAAATTAACTTACAGAATGGAGATTGATCATGGAGAGTGCCTTCTAAAATATCTAAATTATTTTTTTAAATAAAAAAAAATTGGCAAGTATTTCAACGGACTTATGCTTTGTCTTCTAATTTATGTATGCTAAAGGCTTCAGTGTGGACTGGTGGGCGCTAGGTGTCTTGATGTTTGAGATGATGGCTGGTCGGTCACCATTCGATATTGTGGGAAGTACAGACAATCCAGACCAAAACACAGAGGATTTCCTTTTCCAAGGTACCAGCCATTTACTGGTTTTGTCTTTTTAGTATATAAATACAGTTGGTATTGTGTACTTTGAAATAAGTCTCTGTGTTGTTAACAGGATTTTTCCTTCGTATCATGTGGTGATATAGGTTCAATCCTGTGAACTAAGGGGACACGGTTCTAGTGCGCCTGTTCATCCCCTTTATTGATTTTCTCTAGACATCAGCACCCAGGTTTGCAGGAAGCTGACACCAGCTGAATTCGAGTGCATGCAATGGGATGCCGTTGCCTGTTCAATGAAACTCCAAGCTCCATAACCAGATGGAGCTACAGATTTGGGGATGAAAGCAAATTTTATAGTTTTAGTAAAAAAGAAATGTCACCCAGTCTTTCAGCCTTTTGCAGTTTGCTACTATTATGAGCATTGCTGTGGAGTCTGAGTCGGAGTCAGTCGTAGGTTTGGATTACCGACTACACAGCCCTGCTTATGAGACCTTTAAAGTTTTGTTGAGGTGGTAAGGCATACATACATACTGAAGGGGTTCACTCTGTGGAGTAGCTGCTTGAGACACAAAGCCATGGGTTTTTTTTATATCACAAACGGAATAATGTTTCCACTAGTTGTACAGTGCCAAAACAAAACCATAAACCTACAATCCCTAGCCTTGTCCAAGCAGTAACTAAAAAATACAGACCATGACTACTCGGACATGGCTGAGCTAATCCCAGTTCGGGGACAAAAACCAGCCATTGTCCATAGCAACCAGTGTTATATTGCAGTTAGGTGCACAGTACCGGCGCAGTCTCACTTCAGAGAGATTCTGGCTCATCTCTTCAGCTCCAACACAGCCCGCTCTGCTCAGCTTCCCCAGCTGACTGACCAACAGATGATCCCACAGCCTGGCTCTAGACATGGCTAGCAAGGTGCATGAAATCGGGGCCTCCAGTGCTGGGTTTTTCACCTTGTCCTCCGTGGCTTTCCACATTACTCCGGAAAATATCTTTTAGCAATTAAATATTTAGTTTTAATGATGGAGAAAATGTTTTTGTTTTTTTTCTCCCTTCCAGTTATTCTTGAAAAGCAAATTCGTATTCCAAGATCTTTGTCTGTGAAAGCAGCTAGCGTTTTAAAAAGCTTTCTGAATAAGGTAAGCCTAAGAACGTTTTCTGTCTCTTTTGGTACCTTGTTACTTTCTTCCAAACCATAGTTTAGCTCTTGGGCTGCATGGAGACATCCGTTGTACACACCGCGTGCTGCCTATTTTGATCCATACACACAACTGTTTGGAGAAGAGGTCTGTGAGACTCAGAACATGTCCTATTCTCATCCTACTCTGGCATTAAAGTCTAGGGTGATACATATAGAACAGATGAAAAAAGGAAGACGGACTTTGTACTTAATCGTTCCATTCGTGTTTCATCCGTTTTTCACTGATCCATTGCTAAGTGGTTAAAAAAAACAAGTTTAGTCGATCTGCTGCAGTTTTCAAAAATGAATGCAAAATGGAGGAAGTGTGAGAGAAAATGGTCCGTCCGTTTTACACTGATTTAGAGAACGGATGTGTGAATACAGCCTTAGTGTTTGACAAGCTTCTGATGACAAAATCTTTTATCAGTTCTGGAATGCATGGATAAACAAAAGTGCTAGGTTTATCCAATACTCCCGAATACTGTAGCTCAATGGCCATCTTCTAGAACAGTGCTCCTCAATCAGAGACTCGCCTGCTGATGTAACACTACAACTCCCAGCATGCCTGTACAGAACCACAGGTTGGATACCACCGGTATATTCAATGTCGCACAATCTACACAATACAAGACAGATGCATTTGGTGCTATGTACTGCCAGCACTAATGCAGTTCTTTGGATAATCAAATTAATGAAAAATTGATTCATGAAAAAAAACACAAACAAATCTGGAGCTCTACTTTGTAAGTATTCATCAGCGGCTCCTCTTGAATTTTTGTACTCATTTTTTTCTATATACTTTTTTTCAGTATATACTTTTTTGATCAGAAATATAAACCTACCAATTCTTTTTCTTATGCATTTTAGGAACCAAAGGACCGTCTCGGCTGTCATCCACAGACAGGATTTGCCGATATCCAGGGACATCAGTTTTTCCGCAATGTTGACTGGGATCTGGTAAATAGAACCATTTTTGCTATGATGTTTTTTTGTTTTTTAATTCACATTTACTACTTCTGTCTGTATATGGTATTCAAATTCAATAATTATGTATTTGTTGAAAATGAGAACCATTTCAGACTGATAACTAATGTGACTTTTCGGAATTTCACTCTACTTTTATTTTTAAACTGTATAATAAAATGAATAGTGTCATTCAAAAGTACAACTAGTCCCACAACAACAGGCCCTCAAATGGCTGTCGGTGAGAAAATAATAAAGTTACGGTTCTCGGAAGAGGGAAACGTGAAAGTGTAAAAATGAAAGGCAACTGTGTTTAACAACGTAACTGCTTCAAAACCTATTTGTCCTCCCTATTTGTTAGCCCCTGCTGGTATATCCATATTTTTCGGACTATAAGACACACCCCAAATTTTCAGAAGGAAAATGGGGCAAAAAAATGAATGCGTCAAATGGGGGTCCATCTTACAGTCCTGAATTCAGCTTACCCGGGGGGGATCATTGGCAGCGGAGTCACAGGGGGGTGTTTGGTGGTCTGGCGATATGACCCAGACTGGTGCGGGGGCTACGGCGACATTTTGTGAAAGCCCAGAGCCCCCGCACATCCATTGCTGCGATGCAGTTGTCTCAGGGAAATCCAATCCCAGTGCTGCGGTTCGGTGGTGCTGGGGCTACTGCGACATTTTGTGAAGGCCTGAAGCCCCCGCACTTCTGTTACCTCGATGCTGTAGCCTCTGGGAAAATGCCCACCTCCACATGCGCAGATTGAGATTTTGGTAACGAGATCTCAGAGCTGAGATCTCAATCTGTTCATGCGCCACCTCAGGGAGCCATTTTCCCTGAAGCCACAACATCTAGGCAATAGAAGTGCGGGGCCTCTGGGCTTTCACAAATTGTCGCCGGAGCTCCAAGCACCGCCTAACCTGCCGCATCAGGCTGGGATGGGAGCGAGATCATCGCCCTGCAGCTTCCGACCACCGCATGAATCGCCCGACTCCTGCTTGCCACCATGCTAACTGTAAGTACATTCCAACTAGAAGACGCACCCCCCGTTTTCCCCCAAAATTTTGGGGAAAAAAGTGTCTTGTAGTCCAAAAAATACGGTATAAATTCCAAGAGCTTTGAGCAGTGATGTTTGGATTAATAAAAAATGGTTAAGTAAAATTTTATTTTCTTCTTAGATGGAACAAAAACAAGTGGTTCCGCCCTTCAAGCCAAACATATGTGGAGAATTTGGGTTGGATAATTTTGATGTTCAGTTCACAAATGAGCCCGTTCAGCTCACTCCTGATGATGAGTACGTTACTTTCCTAATTCTTCTTGGAATTGGAATAAATTTCTTAATTTTTCCAAAACAGAATCGAGTCAGGGTTAACAATAAAAAGTTAGCGTTGTACCATAATAAACCATCCCTAGATGTGGCACTAATTGGCTATTGGATATGGTAAAGCAAATGTGATGGCTCTCCACTAAAGATGGCAGAACTGATTCGCAGGACTCCAGTCCATGAGACCGGTCAGTATTCTGTCACGGGAGGCCTGTGAATCGCCTCACCTCTTGGCTTCACCTCTGACTAGCCAGACTGGCAAGTTGTCTTCATTGCGGCTTGACGCACACACAGCGGCGCTCCAGCCAGACTAATTAAAAGAGGATCTGGGAATGCCAGGAGGTAAGGCGAATCATAGGCCTGCAAATCGAGCCTCCCATCTCTCCTCTCCCCCTCTTTTTTTTTTTTTTTTTTTTCACTCTCTGCTATTCACCAGAGACTAGTCTAGGAAAACCCCTTTAAATTGAGTTACTGTGGTTGGAGTGCGGAGTGTGCATTCCATTCTTGGGGTTGTTGGACATGACATTACTTTTTAAGTAGGGAGGTATTCAGGCTTTCCGAAGCCCCAGGTCATCAGCCTTTATTACCAGGAGTTGTAACGAGCTAGTAACTTCTTGTAGGTAAAATGGTAGTATTGGATGGCAGCCCTGGAAAGTAATGTAGACAGTGGCGCACTTGTTGCTTGACGTTGCCACATTTTGGTTCTTGCAAGAAAAGGTTCGAACATTTTTAATTGATATGGGGAACATGTTACAGAATTCCATTCTAATACACATTTTTAGGCTGCAAAAATATATTCAAAACCGCTCAGAGCAATACAGGGATGAAGATAAAAATGCCCTGATTCTCAGGGGGTTCATATTCTCCAAGGATTTTTATAAGGAACCCTACTGGTTGATCCTCTGCAGCACATTCAACCTGTGAAATCCCTTTTCCAATATATACCAGGTAGCGCAAGAAAACAATATTTTATCTGTGAACTCAACTGTTCAGCAATATAATATTTCCCTTTAGGGAAGGTGGGAGTTAGGAAGGAAAGACTTTAATGAAAAACAAGAGTAACAGAGGAAATGGGTGATATGAAAGACTGGTTTATCATACATGTGAACGCGTACGTGTGTAAAATGTAGAACACACACGTAGACATACATAACAGTATGGGTTGTATGTATACATATCATCAGGAACACTGAATATTTACACTTCCACATTAAATTGACATTCATTTTATTTTGGCATCAAAAATGAAATGTTTTTGTATTTAGACTAGGTGTAATTGGCAGTAATTACTGCTTTAGGTATGGGCATTAATTGCCCTTTAGCTTTGCATGTGTGAACAATTGTTTTTTCCTACTGTTTTGCAAATACCGGATTTGTCCTCTTTGACATTATGAGCTTAGCTTGTTGCTGTCCTCTTGCATGAATATACTTTTATCCAATGTAGCCGTCCTCCTGCAGACTTCAGCAGGGCTTCCTCTGATTCGTCTCATTTAACATATTTTAAAGGAGTTGTTTTTAAGAGATATATAGATGATATATACACACACACACACACACACACACACACACACACACACACACACACACACACACACACACACTTAGTTGACTTCCTCTCTTCTGACATTTTGTATACTGATCTGACTAGACTCTAGGAACCCCCTTTACACCAGTAATTGCCACCACTAATAAAAGCTTGGATCGCTCTTCCATTTGATCTCAATAACAGCCCCCTGCTTGGTGTGATTACAGAATATTTTACGCTCTGCATTTACTGCTCATTACTGATATTTTCTCTTTTTCTTGCAGGGATGTGGTGAGAAAGATTGACCAGTCAGAGTTTGAGGGTTTTGAATACATCAACCCTCTATTGATGTCAGCAGAAGAATGTGTATGATGGACGCTGCAGCTTTGTCGCTGCTGCCATTGCAGTGCCTGGGCCTCTTTCTGTTGCACAAAGAACACTACTGTACTGGCACCAGCCTGATGTATGGCCGGGCCACCAATCTATCTCCCTGTTACTATGTTACTATAATGCCATGTATTTAACATATGGACATGAAAAGTTAAGTTACAGTTCTTACATACTTTACCAGGATGTGTACATATTGGCCATTTATTTACTTATTTTTGTGTCTTGTGTAGAAAAATGTTGCATAGTTTCTGCGGTTACATGATTTGCTTTCTGCGGCAAATGTGTCCATACCTGAATGTAGCGGCTTTTTACCTGCTTCGCTGGAATGAAGCCGCACCCTGTCTCATATGAGATTGACGTTCTTCCACCTACAATCATGGCTGGTTACTATGCCTTTCATGCCTGCAGCAATATTCATCCATTTGTGTCCTAAGCCTAATAAATGGGCTGCAACTGCGGCAGGTTCTGGAATCTGGGGCATCATTATCAGTCTCTTATCTTGTGCTTGGAAATGGCCCACTGTATTAGTCAGACAGTGAGATGAAATGAATATATGTATTTAGGGTGTCATATCCATGGCGGTATTGTCCATTTTATGTTAAAATTGCTGCCCAGCAAGGTGTACTTTATATACAGCTTGATGGCGTGTGACTTATTCAGTCTGCTATGTAGGTAGGGCTTGCTATTGTTGTTCCATGAAATGTTTCATGTAAGTGGTTGATAAAGGGAACACTACAAGAAGTTTATTGTAACTCTTTATCGGTGCCAAATTCACATTGGATGTATTTTTGTGGCATACATGCCGCATGCCTTTCTTAAGTGAGCTTATTACATCGATGTCTTAGCTGAACCCTCAGAATGAGAAGACTAATGGCCTCGCTGGCTACATTTTTAAAGATGTGTTCCTAGAGATAATATACCTTATCCAGTTATATAACAGCCACCATTTTCATAATAGACGTTCTGGATATTCACTCTTATTGAATGTACGGCATGACGTTTGCTTCACAGGCCTGCTTATTACAAGGATGGCAAACATTGGCTAGACTGTGTATTACAGCAATGTGTGCATCATTACTGTGCACAGCATGGTGGATTTCTGGTCTCGGACTACTTGGGGGAGGGGATATATTCCCATTAAACATGGTATTTTCTCCATTTTAATCTGTCAGGTTTCCAGCAAAGTGTTAATGAGTTTCCCTAAATAGTGCCACAGTTCCTAGACAAGTGCTGACTTCATTAATGCAACATTAATAAACATACTTAGTACATGACAAGCTTTCTAAAGCTTTCACATTTTGTTTGCTTGGTCACAACCTAGCCTGTGGAAGTAGGGTAAAAGGGGTATTAACCAAATATACAACTTGACTAAAGAATAACAATGCTTCTAATGTGTTTTGGGCGTACTGCTTAGCTACCCCACTGCACCTCAAATTCGTTTATTTCTCCATTCATTAAATAGGTTGATTTCTGTCATGTATCGCACTAGTACTAGAATTCCTCTCCGGTCTTACGGAGATTCCATCTATGACTGCAGGTGATAAATCATAGCAAAGTCCTGCAGCCTGTGCACAGCCCCTCTTTTTGAGAGACTGATCCTCAGCTGACTTATGGGAGGTATGCTCAACCCTTCTCATAGCAAGAGGATTTTATGTCGGCCCCTTATATGTAATCTGTACAGTGTGACACATACCAACTCTTCACTATTCCGCCTTCGGAGTAGACCTGAGGGACCTCTGATTCTCGCAAGAAGACGCATATTTATGAGCCTTTCACTCCATGCTGAGATCACCACCAGATGCCTGTAATGTTAATGGACTGATGTTATTGATGATCTTGTCTTCCTCATTATCTTTTACTTACTTTTTTATGCTTTTATATTTTTATTAAGCGGCTTTATTCACTTTTCTTATGGTTCATTTTTACGATACTTGGTAGAATGTATGTGGGATCATCAGGGTTTTTTTTTTGTTTGTGTTTTTTTTTTTTTTTTAACCTATTGCACAAAAATATTTTTCATATAAATAATGAAGTGGTAATATTTGGGGGGATTCCTTAAGTGCCACTTTTTACCCCCTACAGTGTTCACGCTATGGTTTAATGTGGATCTGGCTATTCATAGCAAAAATAGCTGTCCGTTACCCAGTCGAGAATATGGCAGACCACTTCTTACAGCGCTGTTAATTCTGTTAAGATTTGCATGAAGTCTCTGATTGCAAATGTGAGCACAGCTTAACACACCAGAGGCAAGTGTTGCTCTATTTTTATCACTTCAGTTAGAGATTTGGACCATCCTAAAATATATATATTTTTTGTCTTGTGCATAGCTTGGCTGTAGCTAATGGGTAAAATCTCATTGTTGATTTTCAGGTTAGGTAACCATTTAGATTTTCTTTTTCAGAAACCTGAATTGAGATGACTGGACTCCTGGGTATTATAAACATATACATCTTGTATAGTATAATATTTTTAGATGTTATTACATTGTGCCGTATTATACTGTTTAAAAAAAAAAAACGAACTGTACCCCATAGCATTGCCTGCATGTAGTAATAAAACACAGCATATGACAAGAGTTGTAATTAAAGATTGGCTTTCTTTTAATAAAATGTTTATATGAGATTTGAAGTTATGCATTCCTAATAATTGCACAAAAGGGACTTTTTTTATGTAAAGCGGTACATTGTGTCCTTCAGCTGTGAATGCTGTAAATTGTTACTTTATTGTACATAAGCAAGACTAATTACATTCGTTACTATACACTGGATGTATAAAATTTTGAGTAGGTGAAAAAGTAATTTGTATTTTAGGTAACCCTAAAACCCCAACATCTGATCACCTTTTAAAGTGGCAAGTGCAAAATATGTGCTACATTGGTAGCCTGTGGCCGTTGGGTTAAAGCCCAGCGGACCTACTTCTAACTGCAGGTATCCAAAACGCCTCTTCTGTTTGGTAGGCTTGATGCAACATCATTGCATGACATAGTCTGGGCTACTAATCAAAAGAGGCTCCAAGGATGACAACGGGTAGGAGGAATTTCACAGAGCTCCATGGACTACTGATGTGGCTTCCAGCTGTACTAGGGGAACAAGGCCCCGGGAACAACTCACAAGAGAAATGGAGAAAAGGATATCAAAAAGATGAATAGTTTTAAGGCCCCATTCACACATCTGTTTTTATTCGGTCACCCATAACAGCACCACGAGAGAGGGGAACTGCCTTTCAGGGACAGGAAACCTGCAGACATAAAAGGGCGGCACCTCTCCCACGCATCAGATGGTTTCCTGTCATGCGACTCAGAGAGTGTTATGGCTGAAGTGCTGGCCCGGGGATATTCAGGCTAGGTCTAGACTGTGTACTATTCCATGTGAGGGGGATTACCTCTTTGGACCGGTCCTGGATGAGCTTCTGGAGAAGGCAGGGGATGATGAAAAGAAATTTCCCAGTCTGTTGGCTCCTTCCTACAGGCGTCCTTACAGTAGGAGAAGGTTTAATCTTGGGAAGCCATTCTAGGGCCAAAGCCAAGTGGGATGAGAGGAAAAGGAAAGGTACGGGGTTCATGTTTGGGAGCTCCTCGCGAGAGCGTAAGAAACCACCCCAGTGACTCTCGGCCTGTAGGGTTCGTAGTCTGATGACATGATGACATCAGGGCTGAAATTAGAGTTTTCTTCGATCCCACTGGACAGGTTCACAACAACCCCTTCCCGGTCATCCCCCTCAAAACAGCGAGCCCTGGAGGCAGAGGTTCTGGAGCCGTGGCATAAGGCAGTCCTGGTGGAGGTTCCTTGGCCAGAAAGGGGTTTTACTTCCCCCCCCCCCTTTCTGATTGGGAAGCCAGATGACTCCTTTAGGACGATTATTAACCTTGGAGCTCTAAATCAGCTCTTGGTAGCTCTAAATCAGCTCTTGGTAGTACGCCCCTTCAAAATGGGGTCAATTAGATCAGCAATAAAGCTAATCTTTAAAAACTGTTTCATGGCGGTATTGGCCCTAAAGGATGGGTACTATCACGTGCCTATTCACGCAGTACCTCAGCAGTTCCTCAGGGTGGTGGTAGTCATAGAGGGCACTATTAGACATTTTCAATTTAGAGCACTCCCCTTTGGTCTTGCCGTGGTCCCTTGAGTCTTTACACAGGTGGTAGCCGAGGTCATGGCTCATCTGCGTGAAACTAATGTCTTGATTATTCCCTACCTGGATGATTTTCTTATTGTAGGCAGGTCAGCGAATCATTGCTAAGTACTAGTAAGGGAGATAATAGCCACCCTGGAGCGCTTGGGGTGGCTGCTGAACATGAAGAAGTGGAGACTAGGGCCCTTAAGGATGCAGAAGTTCTTGGGGCTTATTCTAGACTCCGATACAGGAGTGTCATCTACTGCCTGATAAATTAGTTAACCTTCGATACCAAGTGATGAAAGCTTTGAACAATCCCACAATGTCCCTTAGTAAGGCGATGTCCCTAACCTCCTGCATCCCAGCGGTCCGGTGCGCTCAGTTTCATACCAGAACCTTGCAGTGGGATATTTTGTTTAATGACAGATCCCTTAGGGGGTACCTGCTGGGATTGATCTCCTTGTCCCCTTCTGTACATTTACTGAAGTGGTTAGACCAGGATAATCTGTCCAGGGGGTTCCTTGGGAAAATCACAACTTTGGGTGGTCTCCACGTACACTAGCCCTAGAGGATGGGGGGGGGTGCATCTGGGGGAGGTCGTAGTCCAGGGATTATGGGGAGAACAGTTCTTCTAACCTGAAGGAGCTGATGGCAGTGGAGCTAGCTGTAAGAAGGCAAATTATATCCCTACAGAGTCATCATGTCAGGATCCTCTCCGACAATCAGGTTGCAGTAGCCTACATCAACCACCAAGGGGGAAGTCAGTCCAGACCCCTAATGGAAGTGGGGGAGCTGCTATTTCAAGTAGCAGAGGAACATTTGCTGTCACTGACTGCTCTGCACATATGAGGAAAAGACGACATTAGAGCAGACTTTTTAAGCCCCAACCTACTCAGACAGGGAGAATGGAAACTGAAAAATTCCATCTTTGACCAGATTGTGCGGATGTAGGGGTCATCCAGACATAGACCTCTTCGCCACCAAGAAGAACAGAAAAGTGAGGCAGTTCTGTTCTCTCAACTCCAAAGAAAAACCACTGGTGGTAGATGCCTTCCTAATCAGGTGAGAATTCAGCCTGGCTTATGCCTTTTCCCCCTTAGCCCTATTACCTCTATTGGTGAGGAAGATCAGAGAAGACAGGGCAAGAGTTGTCGTGATTGCCCCCTTTTGGCCCAGAATGGCGTGGTTCTTGTGGCTAAGGACCATGGTGGTCACCGAGCCGTGGGTACTACTGGAACGCTCGGATCTCCACTCCTAAGGACCTGTCTACCCATCAGTAGGTGACCTGGCGGCGTAAAATTTGAAAGGATGTTGAGGAATAAAGTATTTGCCCAATAGGCACTCTCCTAAAGAGTAAGAAGGTGGTCATGACCAAGATCTACACCAGAACCTGGAAAAAGTTTAGTTACCTCAGAGTCGGAGGGAAGGTCCCGATACGTCAGGTCCTGGAAATTCCTTCAGAAAGGACTTGAAAAGGGTCTTTCCACGGGTACTCTTAATGTCCAGGTATCAACCCTGGGGGCCCTGTTTAGCTGTGATATCGAGGGTAATTACTTGGTTGCTAGATTTATTAAAGCATCAAGTAGATCTAGGCCCATTCTTAAAGAGAGGATTATGCCACGGGACATGAATTTGCTTTTCTCAGCTATGACAGAACCCCCTATTTGAACCCATTGAGTCAGCCACTATAAAGGTGCTCTCCCTTAAAGTAGCTCTCTTGGTTGCATTAACATCAGCCCGGAGGGTGAGCGATAGCCAAGCTCTTTCTAGGCTCCCTCTATATACCCAGCTCCTGGAAGACCGTGTTATACTTAAGCCAGATCATCTTGCCAAAAGTAGCCTCCAAATTCCATAGGTTGCAGGAAATAGTTCTCCCAATCCTAAGAACCAGAAAGGGATGAAGCTTAATACTCTATATGTCAGGAGCTGCCTCTTAGGGTACCGTCTCACATAACGATTTACCTACGATCACGACCAGCGATACGACCTGGCCGTGATCATTGGTAAGTCGCGTTGTGTGGTCGCTGGGGAGCTGTCACACAGTCAGCTCTCCAGCGACCAACGATGCCGAAGTCCCCGGGTAACCAGGGTAAACATCGGGTTACTAAGCGCAGGGCCGCGCTTAGTAACCCGATGTTTACCGTGGTTACCAGCGTAAAAGTAAAAAAAACCAAACAGTACATACTTACATTCCGGTGTCTGTCCCCCGGCGTTCTGCTTCTCTGCACTGTGAGCGCCGGCCAGCCGGAAAGCGAGCACAGCGGTGACGTAACCCGATGTTTACCCTGGTTACAAGCGAACGCATCGTTGGATCGCTGTCACACACAACGATCCAGCGATGACAGCGGGAGATCCAGCGACGAAAGAAAGTTCCAAACGATCTGCTACGACGTACGATTCTCAGCAGGGTCCCTGATCGCTGCTGCGTGTCAGACACACCGATATCGTATGGATATCGCTGGAACGTCACGGATCGTACCGTCGTAGCGACAAAAGTGCCACTGTGTGACAGTACCCTTAGAGTATTTATCTGTCACTGATCCTTGGAAAAACGATGATAATTCGTTTCCTTCCAGGGGGTTAGGAAGGCTCATTAACTAGATAGATTAGGGAGGCTATTTCATTAGCGTATACGTCATGTGGCAAGACTGCACCATAAGGTCTGAGGGCTTATTTTACTCGAGCCATGGCAGCTTCCTGGGTGGTGGAAAGATCGAATGTCTCAATTGAACAGATATGTAAGGCAGCTATATGGTCTTCTCCTTCCACCTTTTATAAATATTATAGGTTGGCTATAGGTGCCTCCTCTGTTCTCACATTTGGGATAAGGGTACTTCAGGCTATGGTCCCTCCCTAAGAAAATTCTTACCTCTCTGTAATTCTCTAGTGGTGCTGTCATGGGAGACCGAATAAAGTATGTTACTTACCGGTAACGGTATTTTTCAAAGCCCATGACAACACCCTTATATTCCCTCCCTTCACATGTTGGTGAGCACTTCTTCCACTTGTAAGTATTCACGAGTGTGAAATCATCGGGTATTAGGTGTATTGAATATTTCTGCCATTAACCATGGGAGGTCCTCTCGTGCTCTATAATCCAACTGATGCGTCGGAGAGATACCGACCTTTTATGTCTGTAGGTTTCCTGTCCCTGAAGGGCAGATCCCCTCTCGTGTGGTGCGGTCATGGGCTCCGAAAAATACCGTTACCTATAATTGATTAAGACTCTTGTGTACTTTTTCTATACGTATTTTTCATTGATGGAACACCTGTCCGTTATAGTTTATGGGCAGGAAAAAAAGACCTTTGTTTTTCCTCCGAATTATGGAATAAACTCACCCATTAAAGTGATTGGGCCAAGAAAAATACAGATACCACTTGAATGCCATCCATGTCTCATCCATGTCCGGTTTTACTGTCTAATAGATAAGAGAAACTTCAATCTGACGTCTGGATTTCTCGTATGAAAATAAAAAGATTGGTGATAAGAATGGACACGGACTAAAAATGTGTGAAAATCGCATCCTGCCCATGAAAATCAGGCTTCTTTTCTTTTTCTTTTTTTTTTTTTTTTGCACATATGAGCAAAAAAAAAACAAGAAACTTCTAATTGGGGCTTAAGATTTTTCATATGGTGATATTTTGGAAAATGTCTATCGAACAGTAATTATAAATGGAAACCTTTTGTATTGGAATTAACCCCTTCATAACCGGAGCTTTTTTTGGTTTTGCGTTTTCGTTTTTCGCTTCCCTCCTTCCCAGAGCCATAACATATTTTTTTTGTTTCTGTCAATATTGCCATGTGAGGGCTTATTTTTTGCAGGACGAGTTGTACTTTTGAACGAAACCATTGGTTTTACCATGTCGTGTACTAGAAAACAGGAAAGAAATTCCAAGTGCGGTGAAATTGCAAAAAGTGCAATCCCGCACTTGTTTTTTCTTTGACTTTTTTGCTAGGTTCACTAAATGCTAATACTGACCTGCCATTATGACTCTCCAGGTCATTACGAGCTCATAAATGCCAAACACGTCTAGATTCTTTTTTTTTTTATCTCCGTGGTGAAAAAAAAATTCCTAACTTTGCTAAAAAAAATATATATATTGCCAATTTTCCGATACCTATAGCGTCTCCATTTTTCGTGATCTTGGGTTGGGTAAGGGCTTATTTTTTTCGTGCCGAGCTGACGTTTTTAATTATACCATTTTGGTGCAGATACGTTCTTTTGATCAACCGTTATTGCATTTTAATGCAATGTCGCGGCAACCAAAAAAACAATTCTGGCGTTTTGACTATATCGCTGCGCTGTTTAGCAATCAGGTTAATACTTTTTTTTATTGATCGGGCGATTCTGAACGCGGCAATACCAAATATGTGTAGGTTTGAGATTTTTTTTAGTATTATTTTGAATGGGGCAAAAGGGGGTGATTTAAACTTGTATAATAATTATTATTTTTTTTAACTTTTTTTTTCTTTTTTTCTTTTGCCATCCTTCAATAGTCTCTATAGGAGACTGGAAGCTGGCACAACTCGATCGGCTCAGCTACATAGAGGAGATGTTCAGATCTCCTCTATGTAGCTGAGTTGCTATGACCACTGACCTCTGGGTGGTGCTCATAGCATTCTGGCACTGACAAACATAGAGGTCTCAAGGAGACCTCTGGTTGTCATGCTGACAAACAGATGAACCCCGATCATGTGACGGGGGTCACCAGTGCACGTATTTCCGGCCCGATGTCTTGCTATTGCGGGCACATGTCAGCTGTTCAAAACAGCTGACATGTCCCTGGAAAGATGTGAGCTCACAGCTGGAGCCCACATCAAAGCGAGATGGATACTGACATTGGTGTACTAATACGTCCGATGTCAGTAAGGGGTTAAAAACTGATGCAATATCCTGACCAAACTACCTCAGTGTAAGGTCCTTCCATGGAGATTGGACCCTCGCCAATTAAATGACAGCGTTACCTAGTGTTGCAATGTTATTTATATAAGTTTTATTCACACTTTTGGTAAATACATAAATGACTTGATATGCCAAGTATGACCTTTTGCAAACCATTTTTTTTTTTTTACCACAGCAACAACCATAAACCACAACGGAACTTAAACAAAATAATGCTTTGCATCACATTTTTAGTATTTCAGAAATGTCACTAAATTTTACAATACAAACTGCAAACATTACTAAATAGAGTGCCTTGCGAAAGTATTTGGCCCTCTTGTACTTTTCAACCTTTTCCCACATATCATGCTTCAACCATAAAGATGCCAAATGTAAATTTTTGGTGAAGAATCAACAACAAGTGGAACACAATTGTGAAGTTGAACGAAATCTATTGGTTATTTTTAATTTTTGTGGAAATTCAAAAACTGAAAAGTGGCGCATGCAATATTATTCGGCTCCTTTAACTTAATACTTTGTTGCACTACGTTTTGCTGCGATTACAGCTGCAAGTCGCTTGGGGTATGTCTCTATCAGTTTTGAACATTGAGAGACTGAAATTCTTGCCCATTCTTCCTTGGCAAACAGCTAAGCTCAGTGAGGTTTGATGGAGATCGTTTGTGAACAGCAGTTTTCAGTTCTTTCCACAGATTCTCGATTGGATTGAGGTCTGGACTTTGACCTGGCCATTCTAACACCTGGATACATTTATTTGTGAACCATTCCATTGTAGATTTTGCTTTATGTTTAGGATCATTGTCTTGTTGAAAGACAAATTTCCGTCCCAGTCTCAGGTCTTTTGCAGACTCCCAACAGGTTTTCTTCAAGAATGGTCCTGTATTTGGCTCCATCCATCTTTCCATCAATTTTAACCATCTTGCCTGTCCCTGCTGAAGAAAAGCAGGCCCAAACCATGATGCTGCCACCACCATGTTTGACAGTGGGGATGGTGTGTTCAGGGTGATGAGCTGTGTTGCCTTTACGCCAACCATATCGTTCAGCATTGTTGCCAAAAAGTTCGATTTTGGCTTTATCTGACCAGAGCACCTTCTTCCACGTGTTTGGTGTGTCTCCCAGGTGGCTTGTTTCAAACTTTAAATGACGCTTTTTATGGATATGTTTAAGAAATGGCTTTCTTCTTGCCACTCTTCCATAAAGGCCAGATTTGTGCAGTGTACGACTGATTGTTGTCCTATGGACAGACTATCCCACATCAGCTGTAGATCTCTGCAGTTCATCCAGAGTGATCATGGGCCTCTTGGCTGCATCTCTGATCAGTCTTCTCCTTGTTTGAGATGAAAGTTTAGAGGGACGTCCGGGTCTTGGTAGATTTGCAGTGGTAGGATACTCCTTCCATTTCAATATGATCGCTTGCACAGTGCTCCTTGGGATGTTTAAAGTTTTGGAAATCATTTTGTATCCAAATCCGGCTTTAAACTTCTCCACAACAGTATCACGAACCTGCCTGTTGTGTTCCTTGGATTTCATGATGCTCTCTGTGCTTCAAACAGAACCCCAAGACTATCACAGAGCAGGTGCATTTATACGGAGACTTGATTACACACAGGTGAATTATATTGATCATCATTAGGCATTTAGGACAACATTGGATCATTCAGAGATCCACAATGAACTTCTGGAGTGAGTTTGCTGCACTGAAAGTAAAGGGGCCGAATAATATTGCACTCCCCACTTTTCAGTTTTTGAATTTTCACAAAAATTTAAAATAACCAATAAATGTCATTCAACTTCACAATTGTGTTCCAATTGTTGTTGATTCTTCACCAAAAATTTATTTTTGGTATCTTTATGTTTGAAGCATGATATGTGGGTAAAGGTTGAAAAGTTCCAGGGGGCCGAATACTTTCGCAAGGCATTGTATGCGACCTGATAAAGATGTTATGTTAACTTTGAAAATCCAAGACAGAATGGCTGTATAGTCCTTTATGAAACCTTAATGCAATTCCTACCCACCTAGCCTCAGTGTTCCCCATCCCTGCTGTTGATTGGATCTCATACTGCTTAGTACAAGCTGCAGCCCCCTGTGAGGCTGGGTGGATAGAAACTGAATATAATTTGACTAATGATATTTTCATTCTATACCTGGATTCATAAAATGCTCACCTAAATGTTGAAATAGTATGGACATTTTAACATGGATTTTCAAAGTAAATGCTCCTACCTTGTCAGGTCAAAAATATCTCATTAATAATGTTTGAAGCTTGTATAGTTAAATCTGGTGACCAATCCACTTTAAATCCATTCATCTCTGATGCCTGAACCCTTATATTAGCATGGTAGGGTGAATTAATGTATGTGACGGGTCAATATATTCCAGGGCTGTATCATAAGGTCTCGTTTCTATACTATGACATAGGGATCCATTATCAATGGAATGGATGCAATCTACACCCCTTTAATCTTACCTGTTGCTTGAGATTTATTTCTTGACACGATGGAGGGGAAAACAAAACAATAAAAGTCAATGTCAATCCCAAGTTTGAGACAAGTGAAGGCAAAGAGGATAAAATATGACATTTTCATGGTATCCTGACCCCTGTTTTCTGAGCTCTTTCATGTCCTTGTCACTACATACAGTGATGCCCATTAGTAGAGATAGAGGAACACATCTGCAGTAGGTTTTCTTTGGTAATTGGTATCACTGTGACAATGGATGGGTAGCAACATAAAGTCTCTTCTGTTGGAAAGGTTGATTCAAGACAAATGGAGCTTATTGTACAGACGCTTGTTATCTCCATGTAACAATGGCTTCAATGATGACAAAAATGCCTTCCAAAAGGTATTGACAGTGAATGGTCTGACAATAACGAGGTCTCATGCATGTGTTGATAAATGTGAATGCTGCTAAATTTATTGTAATGCTCTAGAGAATATTCTGCATACTGTCAGAGGAAATGACAATATGGTTGAAATACTTCTAGGTCTCAGAATTTGTGCTTTTCAAAAAAAAAAAAGGCAACTGCCTTCGCATACCGGAGAAATATTAGCAAATATTGCCTAATAATGATGATGAATTCAGTGCAAACTTGTGGAGTATTTCATAAGTGCTTCTCTAGGTCTCATTTTGGAAAACATTAAAGGGGTTATCCAGATATTTTATTGTTTTTGCCTATGGGATAAGAACGAACAGGCAGATAGTTACTATGATAATTCTGCAACTTCCGTTGACAGAGCAGCGTCTGCTTCCGCTTGGCTCTGTCGACGGGGTGCCACTGCCGATGTCCTGATGATTGAGAGCTGGCTCTCTGCCATTTAATGTGGGGAGCTGGCTGTCAGTGAGCATGACATCTGCAGTGACGGCCCGTGGACAAATCAGACCGGAAGAGAAGGTGCTGCTCTGTTGATGAGAGGTGAAATAAAGCAGGAGAATCACCGATTGAGATTGTCCCCGTGCAGAACTAGCTACCGTATATACAGGTCCTTCTCAAAAAATTAGCATATAGTGTTAAATTTCATTATTTACCATAATGTAATGATTACAATTAAACTTTCATATATTATAGATTCATTATCCACCAACTGAAATTTGTCAGGTCTTTTATTGTTTTAATACTGATGATTTTGGCCTACAACTCCTGATAACCCAAAAAACCTGTCTCAATAAATTAGCATATTTCACCCGTCCAATCAAATAAAAGTGTTTTTTAATAACAAACGAAAAAACCATCAAATAATAATGTTCAGTTATGCACTCAATACTTTGTTGGGAATCCTTTGGCAGAAATGACTGCTTCAATGCGGCGTGGCATGGAGGCAATCAGCCTGTGACACTGCTGAGATGTTATGGAGGCCCAGGATGCTTCAATAGCGGCCTTAAGCTCATCCAGAGTGTTGGGTCTTGCGTCTCTCAACTTTCTCTTCACAATATCCCACAGATTCTCTATGGGGTTCAGGTCAGGAGAGTTGGCTGGCCAATTGAGCACAGTAATACCATGGTCAGTAAACCATTTACCAGTGGTTTTGGCACTGTGAGCAGGTGCCAGGTCGTGCTGAAAAATGAAATCTTCATCTCCATAAAGCATTTCAGCCGATGGAAGCATGAAGTGCTCCAAAATCTCCTGATAGCTAGCTGCATTGACCCTGCCCTTGATGAAACACAGTGGACCAACACCAGCAGCTGACATGGCACCCCACACCATCACTGACTGTGGGTACTTGACACTGGACTTCAGGCATTTTGGCATTTCCTTCTCCCCAGTCTTCCTCCAGACTCTGGCACCTTGATTTCCGAATGACATGCAAAATTTGCTTTCATCAGAAACAAGTACTTGGGACCACTTAGCAACAGTCCAGTGCTGCTTCTCTGTAGCCCAGGTCAGGCGCTTCTGCCGCTGTTTATGGTTCAAAAGTGGCTTTACCTGGGGAATGTGGCACCTGTAGCCCATTTCCTGCACACGCCTTTCCACACCAGACTCAGTCCACTGCTTCCTCAGGTTCCCCAAGGTCTGGAATCGGTCCTTCTCCACAATCTTCCTCAGGGTCCGGTCACCTCTTCTCGTTGTACAGCGTTTTCTGCCACATTGTTTCCTTCCAACAGACTTACCATTGAGGTGCCTTGATACAGCACTCTGGGAACAGCCTATTTGTTGAGAAATTTCTTTCTGGGTCTTACCCTCTTGCTTGAGGGTGTCAATGATGGCCTTCTTGACATCTGTCAGGTCGCTAGTCTTACCCATGATGGGGGTTTTGAGTAATGAACCAGGCAGGGAGTTTTTAAAAGCCTCAGGTATCTTTTGCATGTGTTTAGAGTTAATTAGTTGATTCAGAAGATTAGGGTAATAGGTCATTTAGAGAACCTTTTCTTGATATGCTAATTTATTGAGACATGTTATTGAGACATGTTTTTTGGGTTATCAGGAGTTGTATGCCAAAATCATCAGTATTAAAACAATAAAAAACCTGACAAATTTCAGTTGGTGGATAATGAATCTATAATATATGAAAGTTTAATTGTAATCATTACATTATGGTAAATAATGAAATTTAACACTATATGCTAATTTTTTGAGAAGGACCTGTACTCGAGTATAAGCCGAGATTTTCAGCCCAAATTTTTGGGCTGAAAGTGCCCTCTCGGCTTATACTCGAGTCATGATCGGTGGTGGGGTCGGCGGGTGAGCACTGTCATATACTTACCTAGTCCCGGCGTTCCTGTCGCTCCCCCTGCCTGTCACACTGTCTTCGGTGCCGCAGCCTCTTCCCCTGAGCGGTCACGTGGGACCGCTCATTAGAGAAATGAATAGGCGACTCCACCTCCCATAGGGGCGGAACCGCCTATTCATTTCTCTAATCAGCGGTGCCGGTGACCGCTGATAGAGAAAGAGGCTGCGGCACCGAAGACAGGCAGGGGGAAGGAGCGGGACGCCGGGAGCAGGTAAGTATTACATATTCACCTGTCCTCGTTCCACACGCCGGGTGTCGCGCCATCTTCCCGGCGTCTCTCCGCTCTGACTGTTCAGGCAGAGGGCGCGATGACGCATATAGTGTGCGCGCCGCCCTCTGCCTGATCAGTCAGTGCGGAGAGACGCCGGGAAGATGGCGCCGAGGAGCTGCAAGCAAGACAGGTGAGTATGTGTTTTTTTTTTTTTTTTATTGCAGCAGCAGCAGCAGCTATGGGGCAATAATGGACGGTGCAGAGCACTATATGGCACAGCTATGGGGCAATGGTGCAGAGCACTATATGGCACAGCTATGGGGCAATGGTGCAGAGCACTATATGGCACAGCTATGGGGCAATGGTGCAGAGCACTATATGGCACAGCTATGGGGCAATGGTGCAGAGCACTATATGGCACAGCTATGGGGCAACGGTGCAGAGCACTATATGGCACAGCTATGGGGCAACGGTGCAGAGCATGCACTATATGGCACAGCTATGGGGCAACGGTGCAGAGCACTATATGGCACAGCTATGGGGCAACGGTGCAGAGCACTATATGGCACAGCTATGGGGCAACGGTGCAGAGCATTATATATATGACACAGCTATGGGGCAACGGTGCAGAGCATTGTATATATGGCACAGCTTTATGTGGAGTATCTATGGGGCAATGGTGCAGAGCATTGTATATATGGCACAGCTTTATGTGGAGCATCTATGGGGCCATAATGAACGGTATGGAGTATCTATTTTTAATTTTGAAATTCACCGGTACCTGCTGCATTTTCCACCCTAGGCTTATACTCGAGTCAATAAGTTTTCCCAGTTTTTTGTGGCAAAATTAGGGGGGTCGGCTTATACTCGGGTCGGCTTATACTCGAGTACATACGGTAATTAGTTTTTAGTCCTATACACAAAAATAATAAGTCCTGGATAACCCTTTTAAAGGAAATCTGCCATCAGAAAATGGCCTGTTTAACACCCTTGAGACCGAAGATTTACATTTTTGTCACAGTGCACCTATGTGATCTATATAGCAAGCTCAGGACCTGAGCTTGCTTTATACTGCACAGATGCTGACTGTTCTAACAGCAATAAGTGCCGCTAGCCCCAGTCATTGCTGTTTAACCATTTAATTGCTGCTGCTAATCATTGTATAGTTGAAATGGCAAATTCCCATTCCCACCTACTACTTCCAAGAAAATCGCAGGGAGCTGATGGGTTGCCATGGCTGCCAGTGTGGTCCTCTGAAACACAACCTCAGACCAAAGAAATACATTTTCTGGACTGCTATGTGTTTTCTAGTAGTCTGGGAAATAGATAATTGGCATCAGCCATCTTGTTGCCATTTCTAGGCCAAAGAAATAGGTTTTTCTGGACCGTTGTGTGTTTTCTAGTACTGTTGCAAATAAATGAATCTACTATTCCGCCATCTCTTTGCGAGTAGTGTGCAGAAAAAACACTTTAAAAAATGAGATAATCTAATAGGGGATGTGGTGGTGTAGCTGCTGCAGGGAGATGACATGGCCGTTTTTTACCTGCTACTTGCCCAAATACAACACTTTCCTCTGGTGCATTTAAGCAACATGACGTTATGCGCCCTTGAATAAGCCCGAATCCTGCTGCACGAATGGTTAGGACTCAAGATGTTGAAGAGTTATTGGATTTGTGAGAGTGGCTCTGGTTCCTGTACGTTATCTTCCACCCGGTCCACTGCAGAAAGTACACAGTTGGCACCTGAGGACAATCGTCACCTAGCTTCCACATCCACCCCCTTGCAAATCAGCCAAGCAGTCTGAACCCCAAGTCATGTAGCAGTTTCTTCTGCTTTTTGATGAGTCTGCTGGCTGTGGTTCTGTGACCTTCCCCAGAAGTGGGAGAGACTGAGTTCACTGATGCCCAACCGCTTGTTATGTGGGAGGATGAGTATATGGGTTGGCTAGTGCACACAGTCAGAGGACTACAGCAACTCCTGTCAGATGATGAAACTCAGTTGCCAATTGCAGCGTCTTTCTGCAGTGGGTAGGCAGGGTTGAGGAGTCAGTAGAAGATGAAGCTGGGGTTCATGAGGTTCTAGACCCCCATTCCCTCATGAAACGGAGGCCATCTTAGTGGTATCCACAGTTCAGAGGGAGAGGTAGTGGCCACGCTGCTCTAACAGCACAGCAAAAGAGGGAACAGGATGCAAAGGCACAGCGGGCGGCCCCTAGCCAATACGTCGGCTGCTACTGCCCACCTCGTTACTAAACTCAACACACCAAAGACAGCTCAAAAGAGCTCCCTGGTGTGTCATTTCTTCAGGGAATACACTGCCGATAGGCAACACCTGTATGACCAGGCATGTGAATTCTAAGCAGGAGATGCAGTGGAGTACGCACCTTAAAAAGCATGACAGATTTCTTCCTCCCGCTCACAATTAACAGATCCACCTGCCTCCCCACAAAGATAGGATGTGACAGCATCACCACCAGTGTCACCGAGCATCTCCACACGGTCCGCTCTCCAACTGATTTGCTTGGATGTCTACCATAAATGTTCCCTTAGGCAGAGTGGGCTTGAGGTTCCCCATGGCGAAAGAGTGTCAGTGGGCCCCTTTAACACATACCACAATTCATGATGCACAGATATGGCAGAGAAATATAGGTATAGTACAATGCCAAAGATTTCACGTACTTTTTACAATACATGAGTGATACTGTATTGCAAATCCTACAATAGCTCAGAAACTGGACAGTATAGTCCTCCAGTATTATGGGCACTACATAGTGCTCCATACAGAATAAAGAGCCCCATATATTGATCCATATGGAATGAGCCCCATATATTGCTCCATACAGTATGAGCGCCATATAATGCTCCAAACAGTATAATGAGCGCCGTGTATTTCTCCATACATAATGGGCCCCATATAATGCTCCATACATAATAGGCCCCATGTAATTCTTCATTAGCCTCTTATATTGCTCCATGCTCTATATCAGTCTTCCCCAACTCCAGTCGTCAAGAGCCACCAACAGGTCATGTTTTCAGAATTTCCTTAGTATTGCCCAGGTGATGGAATTGTTGCCTGTCTAGATGATAGAATTCTCACCTGGGCAATACTAAGGAAATCCTGAAAACATGACCTGTTGGTTGCTCTTGGGGAACACTGCTCTATATGATGGGCCCCATATAATGCTCCATACAGTATATGATGGGCCCCATATATTGCTCCATACAGTATATGATGGGACCCCATCACAGAAATTGCAATATGTACTGGTTTTGTCTGTTTTCTATAGAGACAGTACTATTTTAAGAGCTGATCTGACATACCTTATCCGCAATACGAACAAATGCCAATGGATCCAGCTCACGTGACTGGCTTGAGACATGACAAGTATATATGAACTAGGACTAACATTTTTTTTCTCTCTAGACAAAAACTACTCACTTGGTGGGACCATAACACATTAAAAAAAAAGTACCCGGAAAAAAAAATGATTCCACGTGGTTAATGTTTAAGAAAAATTCCAACATATATTTTCTCAGAGGAATTTTTATCCAGCTGGAATAATATTTTATCTTAATGCTCATTGAAATTAATGGAGCTCATTGTATCACACGAGGAAATCAGATTAAATCAATTGAAAATTGATATAATTAAGGTCAATGCTAACTTGGCAAAATTCAAAAATGCCTCTGAATTTGAAAGTGCAAAAAGATGAATGATAATTTAAATGCCATGGAAAGATAAATCATAATAATAAAAAAATCCAAATTTAACAGAGATTCTCTAGACTATAAAAACAAGGTCTACACTTGGACAAACAAAACATGGAGGAAGCTACCAACAAACTATACTAAAAAATTGACATTCTAAACACCACAATGCAAGCAGAAAAAGAAAATCTATTTCCTCCTCTTCATTGGATTACAATGCCACAGAATACAATACAGACACACATCAGGGAGAGGGGGGCATGAGAACCAAGGGGAGACGCTACCTCACGAGAACCAGAAAATGGGACTATTACTTCTAGAGGAAAACTTATGTAGCGTGTTATTCTCACTCCCAGTATTTTATCATCTGTCCAAATTGAAGTCTTGGCCAAAAGTATAAACTTTGTTCCTAGCCAAAATTTCGATCTATTCAACACTATTAAAGATTGTCAACAAATTTACAAGACTATTAACTGTCAAAAAACATTTTTTTTCACTGAATAAGGCTACTTTCACACTAGCGTCGTGCACTGCACGTCGCTATGCGTCGTTTTGTAGAAAAAAACGCATCCTGCAAAAGTGCTTGCAGGATGCGTTTTTTCTCCATTGACTTGCATTAGCGACGCAGTGCGACTCATTGCCACACATCGCAACCGTCGTGCGACGGTTGCGTCGTGTTGTTTCGGACTGTCGCCACCAAAAAACGTTGCATGTAACGCATGCGCGGCCGGAACTCCGCCCCTCCTCCCCGCACCTCACAATGGGGCAGCGGATGCGTTGAAAAACAGCATCCGCTGCTCCCGTTGTGTGGCGCTTCCACAGTATGCGTCGGTGCGCCGCAACGTCGCATTGCGACGTGCAGTGCACGACGCTAATGTGAAAGTAGCCTAACAATGTCATACAGACAATATAAAACCTGCCAATACCCAGGCACTGGAGCCCAATGCATCACTCTCGTTTGTGGAACAAAACACATTACTCACCTTGAAATCTTCACAGGACAAGGAAGATAATCGTTACACTGAAGAACACTACGTACTATCCTCTCCAATTTCAAGTACTCTCATTGGATGTATTTCAAACTCTGGTGGAACAATACCTAAAAAGGTTACATGAACATATTGAAGACTCTCGCCATCATAATATTTTAGGCAAAAATCAATTTAAAACTATTACAGATATTAAACATAACCATAGCCTCACTATACGCCAATCTGACAAAGCGGACTGTGTTGTCATGGATACATCATTATACTGTAATTTATACTAAATTAGAACAGAGCCACATATATGTCCAAATCTGGACAGAAACAACTCCCATATAATATATCAACATACGGAAAAAGGAGTCCAACCGCTGTCACTTATAGTTTTGATAAAAGGTAAATGTTTATTTTGATAACAACAAGTTTTTAGGCTATCAAGCCTGGCTTAAACAAAAAATAAAATCACAGTATAACAAAGGTACGGGTAACAAACTACCCCACACATCACCAAAAATGTACAGCTGAAGGTTGCAGGTTCACTATTTTAGTAGGAGCATTAATCGTGGTATAGTTAAATAATAGCACTCTCAACCATGTAAAGGACTCATTCAGAGTAACCATAAACAAACAGTCAATGACTGCACCTTACCCATGTGAGCCGTGGTGTGTGTGTGGAGTATGGCAGCCCCTACACGTGTTTCGCGTAGGCTTCTTCCGGGGGCCGTACTATGTGTGTCCAACAGATTAGGATTTATAGACCTCCAGCACCTGAGGCTAATCATAATGGGACTCCATATGCGGCGCATGCGCACGTGACGTCAGCGCCGGAACTAGCGTCACAGCGGGCACTCCGGGACAGGCGAGAGGCCAGGGAGCCATAACCATGGCAACCCTGACACAAACACACAGCCCAATGGACGCCGGCTGCGACGCACCGTCACTCCGACGTCACGGTCATGCGCACATGGTCCAGCGCTTGTAAGTATTGAACGGGAGCAGCTTATATACTACGGCAGTGTGAATAATAGTAAAGTGACAATGTGCATAAAGTGCCTCATGTTGTGCGATCTCATATATCCCCGCCACTACAGGCAGTATATGATAAACTTGTATAAAGTGCATAAAGGCATATTATAAACACAATTATAAACACAACATTAATACATCCCAGAGGGTAAAGTGACAATGTGCCAAAAAGTGCCTCATATTGTGCAATCTCATATACCCCCGCCACTACAAGCAGTATACGATAAATTTATATAAAGTGTATAAAGGCATATTTTGAACACCATTATAAAAACAAAATTAATACATACCAACCACAACCTAAAATACAATACTATATATCAGTATATTAAACAAATTTTTATAATGCATAGTTAGAGAGTCCATAAACTTCAGTGAGGTACACCACAGTGTAGAAAGTTAGAAGATAGCTCCCGTTTTAGTAGACCTATCAGGTGCTCAAGTATCCACAATTCAATAGACACGTCCCGTAATGATGAACTAGAATACAGATAATTAAAAACATAATTAGAATAAAAAATATATTAAAAGGACACACAAACACATACTGGTGGGACCTAAATCAAGATATACCCAGTAATATTATAAAAAAGGGGCAAAACTAATCTGCTCGTTTAGTCCATAAGGGACTAATCTGACAAAGCGGACTGTGTTGTCATGGATACATCATTATACTGTAATTTAGTCTGGTCTATTTTAAGTGACAGCTGTATGCATAGATCCCTAACTTCTGACCCCAAACCTTCCTTTAAAAACACTTTCAAAATGTTTGCGTGAAGGTGTTTTTCTGGGGTTATGAATTCCAAACTACAAAGATGGCTTCTACCCAACCATCCCATTATGCCCATTTTCCATGGGCTACTCAAAAACATAATTCCACCTCCCCTACGTCCTATAATTTCTGGCATAGGATCCCTTAATGAGAATCTGAGTGAGTGGCTTGATGAACACTTTCAGTCAGAACTCCAGGTTATCTCTAGGATACTTCTTCAGTTCTCAGAGTATTTGAATCTTATTATTGGCAATCATAATTTTCCTTTGTCACACTGGATGTTATCTTGATAAATACTGTTCCTATATCTTAGGCCTGAAACAATTTATTCTTTTATCCTTAGAATATTTGTTAGGTCATAACTTTTTATGTTTAATAAAAAGTTTTATTTACAAACACTTGTTGCTCCCATGGGATCGAAGTTCTTGCCAACTTTAGCAATTCTGTTCATGTCGTGGGGTGAGGAATTTTTTTTCATGGATGATAAATCTTTTTTTTTAATGCTTTACATTAAATCATCCATCCAATCACATTTCTTTCCTCGATAATCCTGTTTCACACAAAGTGGATACTTCACTGTACAGGAAGGATAACACAGATAATAACATTTTACTGTCTTCTAGTTCCCATCCCCACCACACAATTTGAGCAATTCCATATGGCAAATTCACCCAGGAAAAACAAATTTTCTCTAGTGACAATGCCATTTTACTGAAGGAGCCATTATACGCAATAGACTTGCAGACAGAGGGTATAGTAAATCTAACAATAACCCCTTCATGACCAGAGGTATTCTTCATTTTTGCGTTTTCATAATAGTGGATACATTTGTTCAATATGACTTGTGTTTATTTGTGAAAATATCGTAGCAATGTGAAAAAATTAACATTTAACTTTTTTCTCAAAAATTTAATTTTAGCTGCAAATTTGTTATTTTCACAAGAGTAACAGGAGAAAATGGATCCTAAAATTTGTTGTGCAATTTCTCCTCAGTACGCCAATACCCCATATGTGGGGGAAATCCATTGTTTGGGTGCACGGCAGGTCTTGGAAGATAACTAGCACCATTTGACTTTTTGAGCGCAAAAATGGCTGGAATCAAGAGCGGATTACATGTTGGTTTGAAGAGCCCTCGAAGTGCCTAAACAGTAGAAACCCCCCCACCCCACCCCCCCCCCCCCCACACACACACACTCACACACACACACACACACACACACACACACACGCACATACATTTTGGAAACTAGGCTCCTTAAGGAACTTATATAGATGTGTGGTGAGCACCTTGAACCCCCAGGTGCTTCACAGAAGTTTATAACGTAAAGCTGTGAAAATAAAAAAATCACAATTTACCTACAAAAATATACTTTTAGCCCCAATTTTTTTTATTTTCACAAGAGTAACATGAGAAAATGGTTCTTACAATGTGTTGTATAATTTCTACTGAGTACGCCGATACCCAATATGTGGGGTAATACTACTATTTTGGCCCACAGCAGGACTGGGAAGGGAAGGAGCACCGTTTGAGTTTTTGAACGCAAAAACACCTGAAATTGAGAGCGGAAGCCATGTCGTGTTTGGAAAGCCCCTAATGTGCTTAAACAGTGGAACCCTCCCCCCACAAATGACCCCATTTTTTTAGACTAGACCCCTAAGAGAACTTATGTCGACTTGTCATGATGTCATGATAAAGTTCTGTTAGGCCACACGTCAGGGCTGAGAAGGAAGGAGAACTGTTTGGCTTTTGGAGCACAGGTTTTGCAAGAAGTTTACAGGCGACATTTGCGGAGCCCCTAAGGTACCAGAACAGCAGAAAAAACAAAAGTGACCCCATCGTAAAAACTGCACCTCTCAATTAACTCATCTATGGCTGCAGTGACTATTTTGTAACATGCATGCCTGGCTTTTTCTGGAGAATTGCAAATCAGCCAGTCTAGTACCCATATATTGTGACCAGGGGCGGACATACCGCCAATGCAGCTGGTGCAACTGCATCGGGGCCCGAAGATGGAGGGGGGCCCCTGTAGACAGGGGTGTACTGCCAATAGTATGCAGCCGCTACGGGGCCACTGAGTCAAGATTACAGGCGGGAGTGAGAGGGGCCCAGTGTCATGCAGCATCGGGCCCCTCACTCGCTCTGATCAGACCTGTGTCTAGCGGTAGGGCAAATGACTGCAGCAGAATCGTTCCTTCGCTGATCTGGAAACAGTAAGAGATCAGACATGCAAAGCCTGGGATGATCACGGCCACATTCCAGAAAAAAAGGACAAAGTTAAGAATTAAAATTAATCCAATAAGTGAAAAGAAATAAGTTTGGCACTGTCAAACCGTTTAGAACTTTGTAAAATGAGGAATCACCCTCTGTCGCAAGGACTTGGAGGTGCTCTACCTATATTAGAAGCTATAAATGAGTCCAAGGTAATCCAGGACAACATCGCCTGTATGGGCTGCTTGAGGATGGTTTTATCATTTTTCTTTTATTTATCAACCAGATACCATATTAAAGCCTGAATATTTAATAGTACATCTGGAATTGAAAATCAGAAAGAGAGAAACAAGTTCATGAAAGATAAATTGAATGATTTAATAGCTTCGTCCCAACCCATGCATGGCAACATTATTTGTATATAATGAAGAGTAACCATAAAGCGTTCTATCGGAATTAGTGATGAAAGCAGCATCATTATTAGGCCATATAGACAGGGACAGACAATGTAATGACTAGATGTCTCCTACAATACCACAGGCATATTCACATAAAATATGAAAATAAATGACTCTTTTTGTCAATTTTTAAAGATAAAACTGTTCATGAGATCGGCTCCCTTTCTCACCATATTAACTATTTTTACTCCACACTTCTGTAGGTTTAATAGCATCATTGCTCCAAGGTCTGGTAATTTTTAATTAAATATGTTATGAGTTGTACAGGCCATGTTAAGGGTGACCAGAACCTATACATCATTTTATTATTTAAAGGGAGGATAATATGCTTTTCCAAAATGATTTGCATAGAATAAGAATATGTTGCTTTATTAGCTGTATTTTCTTGTGCAGGGAATCCTAACAAGCTATGTGAGTGCCTTGTTTCTTGCACAACAGATGGCCAGGGATTCTTTGGGGATCTAAGACATAGGAAAGATTCCGTCCCCAAGCTCGCAACAGCTTGCTGTGTTACAGGTAATGCTCTCAGTTCCTCATTAGACTACTTCAGTTTAGGTTTTTACATTTACTGTGACATATATTTCCAGAAGACATGTTACTCATCAATAGATCTTAGAAAGGACTGAAAGTATGGAAGGTTCTCACTAAACCCCTTAATGTATTTGAGCATGTGCAGTACATGGTAAATGATGACATCATCAGTACATGCCAAATAAAGCCATCTAATGTATTATCATTAATGAAGATGACTAGACATAGCAGGCAGTATGACGAGCAGGAGCAAACCTTCCTTACACACTGGATCAGCTGCTGAAGTCTAGATTTGCTGTGCGTTACTGTGAATTACCATTTATGACAAGTCGGTGGTGCTAAATATACAAACAATTATAATAAACATGAATAAAGTGTTGTGCAAGGGGTCATCTCATTGCATCAACTGTTGTTATGAGGGCTTATTACTGTATAAAAACCATAACATCTATGGTTGATAAATAAGGAGGCATAACTATAGTATTCGCCATACCAAATATATTCATTAGCCTCTAATATTGCTGGCATTAAATATACGGCTGTTGGATTAAGTGCTCACGTGTGAATGGTAATCTAGTCCCTGATGAAACCAGGATCAGCACACAGCACACATCAGTGTACACATGCACCAGTCATTTTATGCTAGGATTTCCTCCCATGGGCAACAAGTGAAACTTTTAAGCTGCTCTACATGGATGGAGTGGCAGGAGAATGGTGGCTTTGTATTTATTTGAAATTAAAAAAAGATTTTTGTTAAGATTAATTTCACAGAATGCTTGTATACGTGTAAACTGCTCACAAACTTTCATTGTCTATGCCAATAGAGTGTTTGGCAAACAAAACCATCTGGTATACATCGGTGCACCTTTGCCTTGACTGTACTAAAAAGCACAGTTTTAATACAACTGCATGTAACAAAACATTAAAGTTCTGTATCCTTTATTTGGTATTTGAGTTAAAAGGAACCTGTCACCCCCAAAATCGAAGGTGAGCTAAGCCCACCGGCATCAGGGGCTTATCTACAGCATTCTGTAATGCTGTAGATAAGCCCCCGATGTATCCTGAAAGATGAGAAAAAGAGGTTCGATTATACTCACCCAGGGGCGGTTCCGGTTCTGTTCTGGTCCGATGGGTGTCGCGGTCCGGGGCCTCCTATCTTCTTACGATGACGTCCTCTTGTCTTCATGCTGCAGCTCCGGCGCAGGCGTACTTTGTCTGCCCTGTTGAGGGCAGAGCAAAGTACTGCAGTGCGCAGGCGCTGGGCCTCTGACCTTTCCCGGCGCCTGTGCACTGCAGTACTTTGCTCAGCCCACAACAGGTCAGACAAAGTACGCCTGCTGGAGCCGCAGCATGAAGTCAAGAAGACATCATCGTAAGAAGATGGGAGGCCCCGGACCCCGACGCCGGCCGGACCGCAGCGGGACCGCCCCTGGGTGAGTATAATCTAACCTCTTTTTCTCATCTTTCAGGATACATCGGGGGCTTATCTACAGCATTACAGAATGCTGTAGATAAGCCCCTGATGCCGGTGGGCTTAGCTCACCTTCGATTTTGGGGGTGACAGGTTCCCTTTAAAGGCAGACATATGCAACTTTCTGGCCCTGATTCACCAAGACTGGTGTTGTTCATGACAGTCTTGATGAGGAGCGTGCTGTAGTCAGTGGTGAGTGATTCATTAGACCACACGTGCCTCTTAATGAATCAAGCTCATTGTGAAGATCTGAGGTTGTGTGTTGTATGAATCACATAGGCAGGTAATCGATGCAATTCTTTTTATTTCTTCTGTCCACGTTCTTACATCAACTCTGGGTAGATGGCCACAATGAGATGCCCCCAGTCTGCAAGATCCAAACCCGGGACCTGCAGTTCCACTACCCCGGTACCAGACGATACCCACTGTCTTCCAACTTTTGGTTGGCCCACAGCCTTTGTATCTCTTGCTGATATAGTCTGCAGTCACAGCCTATGTTCCTCCAGATGATGGATATGATGACCATAGCTCGTGTATCCAGCTCCAGCCGGTAACAAGATATAATACAGTCCTAGCAAGTACACAAGATGGTGCAAATGATAGTCTCACCCTTTTGCTGGCTCACCAGGGATTTGAACCTCTGCGACTTTGGGGCATCCAGGACCAACTACCCCAACCAGTAGCATCCCACTTTTGGTGGGCACCCGCAGAGAGGAGACAGCAGCAAGATTATGAAGCTGACCGAGCACAGAGAGGTATGTGGACAGGTGACCTGATTGTGTCAACCTGGGATCTCCAAACATCTTTGTGGGTTCAGTGATGGACAGTGGAGGAGGTCTGTATTCCACCAGCTGGGGCCATGGTTCCCTGGACTAATGTCCTGTAGAGTCTCCAAGAGATAGAGACCGCCTCCTTTTATATTTCATAGCTCTCATTAAGGGCATTCTCCCACAGGATTGGAGGAGGTAATCCCTCAGTGTTCAATTGTTCAATTAGCCTGCATATTTGTCCTCCAAAATGTGCAGACTAGTACACCACAGGGGGCTGATGCAATATGTAATCAGGCATTCCACAAATTAACATACAACAAGAGTAAAGGGACAGACTCCCATAAAACAATGCCTCATGTCCCTCAAGACCTACTGAACAAGTGAACAGTGCACAACAAGGGTCAACATACAGACAGACTCTTAGAAGAAAATGGCTCAGGTCCCTTGACTTACTGGACAAAGGAATAGTACATCTGGCATAATTAGGAATAATACACCCCCATAACAGTGACCAAGTTGAAGTTGTGTCGTCACACTCATCTTAAAAGTGGCGAGCTTCTTATCACAAATTTTACTCAAAGACTCCAGTAAGGCACACTACAGATTGCGTAATTAGAAGAGCAGGCATTGCCAAGCCCCATCCCACCAATTTTGACTGAGCTTGCCAAAACTCACTGGGGCGCAAAAAGTTGCCTAATGTTTGCGTAACCCTACATTGCACAAAAAATTAGCAACTTTTCAAAGTGTTTTATGACACATTTCTGGTATAAACAATTTAATGAGTTTCGGCACAAATGTATAATGTTGCCGAAGTCTGGGGTATGTGTTTGGTGTACAATTGCTGCATGGTCGGTTCCTCTGTCTGCTGAGCTATTGCCCATGCTTTCCTGTCCAAATGCTGATGGTTTCTATTGTTTTAGTTTTCCATTCTTGGTTTGCTCCTCTCGAGGTGTTTCTCATTTTCCCGTTTTGGTTTGCTTTATCACATTCTGGGTGGGGTTTAATATGTTCACCCTTCCCTGCACTTCCTCGCTGGCTATATCCCTTGGTGGATGTGTGTTCAGGAGTTTCAGCCCTTCAGCCAAGGAGTTTACCTTGTTTAGTAAACTCCAGTTGTATTCCTGCAGTGAGTCTGCTGAGCGCCAACTGAATTCTGCAGCTCGGATTTGGCTGAAATAGATTGTGGATGCCATGTCTCATTTGAAGAGCCCCTGACATGTCAAAACAACAGAAACCCCCACAAGTGACACCATCTTGGAAACTACACATCTTGTTGAATTCTAGGGGTGTAGTTAGCATTTATTAATCTTTAGGCATTTCACGGACTTGTATAACTATGTACTTTGTCAATGGAAAATTACAATTTTTTCCATAAAAATGTAACTTTCGCCCCAAGTTTTTAATTTTCAAAAGGGTTAACTGGAGAAAAGAAATGAAGTTTTTACGCAATTTCTCCTAAGTATGCTAATACTCCATATGTGGTGAAAAACTTTTCTGAGACACAGTGCAAAGCTCAGAAGAGAAGAAGAGCCATATTGGAGTCCAGAATTTGCTGGAATGGTTTGAGGGTACCATGTCACATTGGCAGAACCCCTGAGATGCCAGAACAGCAGAACATATGGAAGAAGTGACCCCATTTTACTAACTACACCCTCAATGAATTCATCCAGGGGTGTAGTGAGCATGTTAACATCACATGTGCAACGTGTACAAAGCACGGCACATGATTTGTTTATCTTAAATTTTCTTTATGAAATTTGTTTTCCATTTTCTGTAATATACATTCAACATATGAAAACTTATTTTCTCAGATTTGAGAAACAAAACAATGACCCAAAGCATATTGCTAAAGCAACACTCGAGTGGTTTAAGGGGAAACTTGTAAATGTTTTGGAGTGGCCTAGTCAAAGCCCAAATCTTAATCCCATTGAGAATCTGTGGTCAGACTTGAAGATCGCTGTTCACCAGAGGAAGGGGCAAAAATCCTAGTGGTAAGATGTGAAAAGCTAATAGAGACTTATCCAAAGTGATTTCCAACTTTAATTGCCGCAAAAGGAGGCTCTACAAAGTACTGACTTTAGTTGGATGAATAGTTATGCACACTGAAGTTTTCATTTATTTTATTTTATTTGTTGTTTGCTTAAATGTCACATGTAAGAAGTTTGCACCTAAATTTGCAGGTCCTTATAAAATTATTAATATTTATATCCTGTAATAGTTAAGTTGCCACTTCCTATTGCCTTAAAAATCAATAATTATTTTAATTTTTCCATTAAAAAAATTGAGGGGACACCTGGTCCTCAATACATAATTAAGGCGTGAGGTAGAGCGAGTTCTTCATTTCAGGCGTTGTCAGGTGCCATCTGCAATATCTTGTTAAGTGGAAAGGTTATGGTCCTGAAGATAACTCCAGAGTTAATACGGAGGATCTTTATGTGGATCGACTAATAAGAGAGTTCTATCAGCGACGTCAGACGGTAAGGGCTTCTGAGGGTCCAGTACTGTCATGGCTGGTTTGCCTTGTTGCTGCATGGTTGGTTCCTCTGGCTGCTGAGCTATTGACCTTTTGTCCCTGTCCAAATGCTGAATGTTTTTATTGTCAGCTTTTCCTTCTCATTTTCCCATTTTGGTTTGCTCTTTCACATTCTGGGTGGGGTTTTATACAGTGGGTACGGTAAGTATTCAGACCCCTTTAAATTTTTCACTCTTTGTTTCATTGCAGCCATTTGGTAAATTCAAAAAAGTTCCTTTTTTTTCTCATTAATGTACACTCTGCACCCCATCTTGACTAAAAAACTGAAATGTAGAAATTTTTGCAAGAAAAACTGAAATATCACATGGTCATAAGTTTTCACACCCTTCACTTAGTATTGAGTAGAAGCACCCTTTTGAGTTAGTACAGCCACGAGTCTTCTTGGGAATGATGCAACAAGTTTTTCACACCTGGATTTGGGGATTCTCTGCCATTCTTCCTTGCAGATCCTCTCCAGTTCTGTCAGGTTGGATAGTGAACGTTGGTGGACAGTCATTTTCAGGTCTCTCCAGCTCAATTGGGTTTAGGTCAGGGTTCTGGCTGGGCCAGTTAACAATGGTCACAGAGTTGTTCTGAAGCCACTCCTTTGTTATTTTAGCTGTGTGCTTAGGGTCATTGTCTTGTTGGAAGGTGAACCTTTGGCCAAGTCTGAGGTCCAGAGCACTCTGGAAGTGGTTTTCATCCAGGATATCTCTGTACTTGGCCGATTTCATGTTTCCTTCAATGACAACCAGTTGTCCTGTCCCTGCATCTGAAAAACACCCCCATAGCATGATGCTACCACCACCATGTTTCACTGTTTGGGATTGTATTGGGCAGGTGATGAGCAGTGCCTGATTTTCTCCACACATACCGCTTAGAATTATCACAAAAAAGGTCTAACTTTGTTTCATCAAACCAAAGAATCTTATTTCTCATAGTCTGGGAGTCCTTTGTGTGTTTTTTAGCAATCTCTATGCAGGCTTTCACATATCTTGCACTGAGGAGAGGCTTCCGTCGGGTCACTCTGCCATAAAGGCCCGACTGGTGGAGGGCTGCAGTTGACTTTGTGGAACTTTCTCCCATCTCCCTAATGCACCTCTGGAGTTCAGCCACAGTGATCTTGGGATTCTTCTTTACCTCTCTCACCAAGGCTCTTCTCCCACAATTGCTCAGTTTGGCTGGACGGCCAGGTCTAGGAAGACTTCTGGTGGTCCCAAACGTCTTCCATTCAAGGAGTATAGAGGCCACTGTGCTCTTAGGAACCCTGAGTACTGCAGAAATTCTGTTGTAACCTTGGTCAGATATGTGCCTTGCCACAATTCTGTATCTGAGCTCCTTGGCAAGTTCCTTTGACCTCATGATTCTCATTTGGTCTGACATGCACTGTGAGCTGTGAAGTCTTATATAGACAGGTGTGTGCCTTTCCAAATCAAGTCCTATCAGTTTAATTAAACACAACTGGCCTCCAATGAAGGAGTAGAACCATCTCAAGGAGGATCACAAGGAAATGGACAGCATGTGAATTAAATATGAGTCTCTGAGCAAAGGGTCTGAATACTTATGTTATGACCATGTGATACTTCAGTTTTTCTTTTTTGTTAAATTTGCAAAAATGTCTACATTTCTGGGGGGTTTCAGACAAGATGGGGAGCAGAGTGTACATTAATGAGAAAAAAATGAACTTTTTTTAATTTACCAAAAGGCTGCAATGAAAGAAAGAGGTGAAAAATTTAAAGGGGTCTGAATACATTCCATACCCACTGTAGATTCATCCTTTACTACACTTCTTTGCTGGCTAAACCTCTTGATGGATATGTATTGAGGAGTTCCATTCCTTCAGCTAAGGGGTTAACCTTTTTGGTAAACTCCAATTGTATTCCTGCAGCAAGTCGGTTTGCTTTCCTTCCAAGCACCTTTTCCTTTTACCACAGTTAGGTTTTGTGGGGGTTACTTGTTCCTTTTATTTTGGTTCTCCTTAGTTCCCCCTCTCCATCTTATATGAACGTGTTTTAGTTTATCACCCAGGGTTTTCGTATCTTACTTCACACTTTCCTCTTCCCTTGTTTGCAGTGTTTCCTGGCCTCCCCTCTGGTTCCTCAGGAGGTATGAGAAACCCCTTGACATCCTTTTATTGAGTTAGGTCTGAGGGGGTGTATTTAGTTATGCGGCTAGAGCCTGTATAGTCTGTACAGGAATCAGTTGTGTGTAGGTGAGGCATCACCCTGTGGTTGAACATCCCTTTTACCATTGTGTGTGTGCACGTTTACGTTCACCCAAATGGGAACTTAACCTTAAAAAAAGTAGGGGGTTTTCTCTTCTTTTTAAACGTGTTTTGCATAGACAACCCTTTATCTACTATATAATTGTCTAAGGGTCACTTCTGTTGTGAACTCTGTTTTTGGGCTCCCTCTTGTGGTCACAAGTGGTACTGTGTGAGTGTTGTCTTTGGGCTCCCTCTGGTGGCTCTTTGTGTCATTCTGCAGGTCTGAGGTTGGATCAGCTGTCTCGTTATCTGTTAGCTGGTTCCTATTTAGTTCAGCTGGACTCTCAGTGGTTGCCTGCTGTCGTTGTATTCAGTGCTATTCTGATTGCTCCTGTCTACATCCGTTATCAGTCTCTCCAAGAGAAGCTAAGTTTTGTTTGCTTATTTTTGCTCATCTGTGTTCAAGATGTGTCCTAGTATATGATGTGTTTTGGTCCAGCTTGCTAATATGTGATTTCCCTGCTTGCTGGTGCTCTGGGGTGCTGAGTTGCTCCCCCCACATCGTTAGTTGGTGTGGGGGTTCTCGCATTCTCTGCGTGGATATTTTTGCATAGGGTTTTTTACTGACCGCACAGATCCCTTGCTATTTTCTGCTATCTAGCGTTAGCGGGCCTCATTTGCTTAACCTGTTTCATCTCTGCGTTTGTCTTTTCCTCTTAACTCACCGTTATTATTTGTGGGGGGCTTCTATTTCTTTGGGGTATTTCTCTGAGGCAAGTGAGGTCTTACTTTCTCTTTAGGGGTAGTCAGTTTCTCAGGCCGTGAAGAGACATCTAGGATTTCAGGAAACGTTCCACGGCCACCTTTAGTGTGTTTGGTTAGAATCAGGTTTGCGGTCAGTCCTGTTACCACATCCCCAGAGCTTGTCCTATTATCTCTGACTTAGCTGGTTAGATTTGTGATCCTAAGCCACTGGGATCATAACAGTACAGCAGGCCTGAAAAGTGTTTAATTCATCGCAGAAGTGGGATAAGAGAAATCCTGAGTACAATTTTTTTTTTTTTTTCCTCTCCCTTTGCTGCAGTCTGTCCAGCTTCTCTCATCCCCTTAAGTCTCTGGGTGGCTTTGAGTTCAGCTGCAGACATGGATATTCAGAGTCTGACTTCTAGTGTGGATCATCTTGCTGCAAGGGTGCAAAGCATTCAGGATTTTGTTGTTCACAGTCCTATGTCTGAGCCAAAAGTACCTATTTCTGAGTTGTTTTCTGGAGATAGATCTAGGTTTCTGAATTTTAAGAATAATTGTAAATTATTTCTTTCTTTGAGACCTCGTTCCTCTGGTGATTCCGCTCAGCAAGTTAGAATTGTTATCTCCCTGTTACGTGGCGACCCTCAAGATTGGGCCTTCTCCCTGGCGCCGGGAGATCCTGCATTGCTGAATGTGGATGCGTTTTTTCTGGCGCTTGGATTGCTTTATGAGGAACCTAATCTTGAGAAGCAGGCAGAAAGGGCCTTGCTGGCTCTCTCTCAGGGCCAGGATGAAGCTGAGGTGTATTGTCAAAAATTTCGGAAATGGTCGGTGCTTACTCAATGGAATGAGTGTGCCCTGGCTGCAAATTTCAGAGAAGGTCTTTCTGAAGCCATTAAGAATGTTATGGTGGGGTTCCCCACGCCTGCAAGTCTGAATGACTCAATGGCTTTGGCCATTCAGATTGATCAGCGTTTGCGGGAGCGCAAGTCTGCGCACCATCTGGCGGTGTTTTCTGAACAGAGACCTGAGTCTATGCAATGTGACCGAATTCTGACCAGAATTGAGCGGCAAAATCATAGACGTCAAAATGGGTTGTGCTTTTACTGTGGTGATTCAACTCATGTTATCTCAGCATGCTCTAAGCGCGTAAAAAAAATTGCTAAATCTGTCACCGTTGGTACTATACAGCCTAAATTCATTTTGTCTGTTACTTTAATTTGTTCTTTGTCATCCTACTCGGTTATGGCTTTTATGGATTCAGGTGCTGCCCTGAACCTGATGGATTTGTCGTTTGCCAGGCGCTGTGGTTTTGTCCTGGAGCCTTTGGAATTCCCTATTCCACTGAGGGGTATTGATGCTACACCATTGGCTGAGAATAAGCCTCAGTATTGGACTCAAGTGACCATGTGCATGACTCCTGTACATCAGGAGGTGATTCGCTTTCTTGTGCTGCATAATCTGCATGATGTGGTCGTTTTGGGTCTGCCATGGCTGCAGGCCCATAATCCAGTTCTGGATTGGAAAGCTATGTCTGTTTCAAGTTGGGGTTGCCAGGGGATTCATGGCGATGCTCCTTTGGTGTCAATTGCTTCTTCCACTCCTTCTGAGGTCCCTGAGTTTTTGTCGGACTACCAGGATGTATTTGATGAGCCCAGATCCGGTGCCCTGCCTCCTCACAGGGATTGTGATTGTGCTATAAATTTGATTCCTGGTAGTAAGTTCCCTAAGGGACGACTTTTTAATTTGTCTGTACCAGAACATGCCGCGATGCGGAGCTATATAAAGGAGTCTTTAGAGAAGGGACATATTCGCCCGTCCTCGTCCCCTCTTGGTGCAGGATTCTTTTTTGTGGCCAAGAAGGATGGTTCTTTGAGACCTTGTATAGATTATCGTCTTCTAAATAAAATCACGGTCAAATTTCAGTATCCTTTGCCACTATTATCTGATCTGTTTGCTCGGATTAAGGGGTCCAGTTGGTTCACCAAGATAGATCTTCGTGGTGCGTATAACCTTGTGCGTATTAAGCAGGGGGATGAATGGAAAACAGCATTTAATACGCCCGAAGGCCATTTTGAGTACTTGGTGATGCCTTTTGGACTCTCTAATGCTCCTTCTGTGTTCCAGTCCTTCATGCATGACATCTTCCGAGAATATCTGGATAAATTTATGATTGTGTATCTGGATGACATTTTGGTCTTTTCTGAGGACTGGGAGTCCCATGTGAAGCAGGTCAGGATGGTATTTCAGGTCCTGCATGCTAATGCCTTATTTGTGAAGGGCTCAAAATGTCTCTTCGGAGTACAGAAGGTTTCCTTTTTGGGTTTTATTTTTTCTCCTTCTACTATTGAGATGGACCCAGTCAAGGTCCAGGCTATTCATGACTGGACTCAGCCTACATCTGTTAAGAGTCTTCAGAAGTTCTTGGGTTTTGCTAATTTTTACCGTCGCTTCATTGCTAATTTTTCTGGCGTGGTTAAACCCTTGACGGATTTGACCAAGAAGGGTTCTGATGTGACTAATTGGTCTCCTGCGGCCGTGGAAGCCTTTCGGGAGCTGAAGCGCCGGTTTTCTTCGGCTCCAGTTTTGTGTCAGCCTGATGTCTCTCTTCCTTTTCAGGTCGAGGTTGATGCTTCTGAGATTGGAGCAGGGGCTGTTTTGTCGCAGAGAAGCTCTGATTGCTCTGTGATGAAGCCTTGTGCTTTCTTTTCAAGAAAGTTTTCGCCTGCCGAGCGGAATTATGATGTTGGTAATCGGGAGTTGTTGGCTATGAAGTGGGCATTTGAGGAGTGGCGACATTGGCTCGAGGAAGCTAAGCATCGTGTGGTGGTCTTGACTGATCACAAAAATCTGATTTATCTCGAGTCTGCCAAGCGGCTGAATCCTAGACAGGCTCGTTGGTCGTTGTTTTTCTCCCGTTTCGATTTTGTGGTCTCGTACCTGCCTGGTTCGAAGAACGTGAAGGCTGATGCTCTTTCTAGGAGTTTTGTGCCTGACTCTCCGGGAGTTTCAGAGCCGGCTGGTATCCTCAGAGAGGGAGTGATATTGTCTGCCATTTCCCCAGATTTGCGACGAGTGCTGCAGAAATTTCAGGCGGATAGACCTGACCGTTGCCCACCAGAGAGACTGTTTGTCCCAGATAGATGGACCAGCAGAGTTATTTCCGAGGTTCATTCTTCGGTGTTGGCAGGCCATCCTGGGATTTTTGGTACCAGGGATTTGGTGGCTAGGTCTTTCTGGTGGCCTCCCTTGTCGCGGGATGTGCGTTCCTTTGTGCAGTCCTGTGGGATTTGTGCTCGGTCTAAGACTTGCTGTTCTCGTGCCAGCGGTTTGCTTTTGCCTTTGCCTGTCCCGAAGAGGCCTTGGACGCACATTTCCATGGATTTTATTTTGGATCTTCCAGTCTCTCAGAGAATGTCTGTCATGTGGGTGGTGTGTGATCGTTTTTCCAAAATGGTCCATTTGATGCCCTTGCCTAAGTTGCCTTCCTCCTCCGATTTGGGTTCCTCTATTTTTTCAGAATGTGGTTCGCTTGCACGGCATCCCTGAAAATATTGTGTCTGACAGAGGATCCCAGTTTGTGTCCAGATTTTGGCGGATCTTTTGTGCTAAGATGGGCATTGATTTGTCTTTTTTGTTGGCCTTCCATCCTCAGACGAATGGCCAAACCGAGCGAACTAATCAGACCTTGGAAACTTATTTAAGATGTTTTGTTTCTGCTGATCAGGATGATTGGGTGACTTTTTTTGCCATTGGCCGAGTTTGCCCTTAATAATCGGGCTAGTTCTGCTACTTTGGTTTCGCCTTTTTTCTGCAATTCTGGTTTTCATCCTCGTTTTTCCTCGGGTCAGGTTGAGCCTTCTGACTGTCCTGGGGTGGATTCTGTGGTGGATAGGTTGCAGCAAATTTGGAACCATGTGGTGGACAATTTGAAGTTGTCACAGGAGAAGGCTCAGCGCTTTGCCAACCGCCGTCGCGGTGTGGGTCCCCGACTTCGTGTTGGGGATTTGGTATGGCTGTCTTCTCGGTATGTTCCTATGAAGGTTTCCTCTCCTGAATTCAAGCCTCGCTTCATCGGTCCTTATAAGATTTTGGAAATCCTTAACCCGGTGTCATTTCGTTTGGACCTCCCAGCGTCGTTTGCCATTCATAACGTGTTCCATAGGTCTTTGTTGCGGAGGTATGTGGTGTGTTGTGAATTTGGTTTCTGGGCTCCCCCGGTGGTTTCTGGTGGTACTGCACTTATGTGCTTCATCTCCTCTGTTCACCTGTTTCCATCAGGATGTGGGAGTTGTCTATTTAGCCTTGCTCCTCAGTCATTTCTATGCCGGCCAACAATGTTACCAGAAGCCTTTCTGTTGCATGTTCCTGCTCCTAGACTACTATCAGCTAAGTTGGACTTGTAGTCCTAAGTTTGTTTTGCATTTTTGTTCCAGTTCTCTGTGTTTGAATATTTCTGAGGCTGGAAGCTCTTGTGAGCTGAAATTGCCACTCTGGTGTCATGAGTTGATATTAGAGTCTTAAAGTAATTTCAGGATGGTGTTTTGAAAGGGTTTTCAGCTGACTGTGTAGTTCCCTTTTCTGTCTTCCTACTATCTAGTAAGCGGACCTCAATTTGCTAAACCTATCTTCATACTTCGTGTGTCAATTTCCTCTAAAATCACCGACATTATATGTGGGGGCTACTGTCTGCCTTTTGGGGAAAATTTCTCTAGAGGTAAGCCAGGTCTGTATTTTCCTCTGCTAGGGTCAGTCAGTTCTCCGGCTGGCGCTGGGCGTCTAGGGATAAAACGTAGGCACGCTACCCGGCCACTGTTAGTTGTGCGGTAGGTTTAGCTCATGGTCAGCTCGAGTTCCCATCTTCCAAGAGCTAGTCCTTTTGTATGCTTTACTACGGTCTCTTGCCATTGAGAACCATGACAGTTTGGCCGGCCAAGGGTTAAAATAATTGGCAGAAGAAAGGAGAGAAAAGAAGTCTGCAGAGAATTTTTTTATATTTTTTTTTTTTTCCTGAGTTTGCTCTTTAGTTGATTCACTAGCATCTCTGCTTACTGCAGCCTTCGTCTCTCTCTCCTTCTAATCCTTGAATGGTTCTGATTTCACCTGATTAATATGGATCCTCAGAGTTTAGCTACAGGTTTGGATAATCTCGCTGGGAAGGTTCAAAGTTTACAGGATTTTGTTATTCATGCTCCTATATCTGAACCTAGAATTCCTTTACCTGAATTTTTCTCCGGGGATAGATCTCGCTTCCAGAATTTCAAACATAATTGTAAATTATTTTTGTCTCTGAGATCTCGCTCCGCTGGAGATCCTGCACAGCAGGTCAGGATTGTAATTTCCTTGCTCCGAGGCGACCCTCAGGACTGGGCATTTGCTTTGACACCAGGGGATCCTGCGTTGCTCAATGTGGATGCGTTTTTCCTGGCTTTGGGGTTGCTTTATGAGGAACCTCATTTAGAGATTCAGGCTGAAAAAGCCTTAATGGCCCTGTCTCAAGGGCAAGATGAGGCTGAAATATACTGCCAAAAATTTCGTAAGTGGTCTGTGCTTACTCAGTGGAATGAGTGCGCCCTGGCGGCGAATTTCAGAGAGGGTCTCTCTGATGCCATTAAGGATGTTATGGTGGGGTTCCCTGTGCCTACAGGTCTGAATGAGTCCATGACAATGGCTATTCAGATTGATCGGCGTTTGCGGGAGCGCAAACCTGTGCACCATTTGGCGGTGTCTACTGAGAAGGCGCCAGAGATTATGCAATGTGATAGAATTCTGTCCAGAAGCGAACGACAGAATTTTAGGCGAAAAAATGGGTTATGCTTCTATTGTGGTGATTCAACTCATGTTATATCAGCATGCTCTAAACGTACTAAGAAGGTTGATAAGTCTGTTTCAATTGGCACTTTACAGTCTAAGTTTATTCTATCTGTGACCCTGATTTGCTCTTTATCGTCTATTACCGCGGACGCCTATGTCGACTCTGGCGCCGCTTTGAGTCTTATGGATTGGTCCTTTGCCAAACGCTGTGGGTTTGATTTAGAGCCTCTGGAAGTTTCTATACCTCTGAAGGGTATTGACTCCACGCCATTGGCTAGTAATAAACCACAATACTGGACACAAGTAACTATGCGTATTAATCCGGATCACCAGGAGATTATTCGCTTCCTTGTGTTGTATAATCTACATGATGTGTTGGTGCTTGGATTGCCATGGCTGCAATCTCATAACCCAGTCCTCGACTGGAAAGCAATGTCTGTGTTAAGCTGGGGATGTCAGGGGACTCATGGGGACGTACCTTTGGTTCCCATTTCGTCATCTACTCCCTCTGAGATTCCGGAATTTTTATCTGATTATCGTGACGTTTTTGAGGAGCCTAAAATTGGTTCACTACCTCCGCACAGAGAGTGCGATTGTACTATAGATCTGATTCCGGGCAGTAAGTTTCCAAAGGGTCGTTTATTTAATCTATCTGTGCCTGAACATGCTGCTATGCGGGAATATATTAAGGAGTCCTTGGAAAAGGGACATATTCGTCCTTCGTCATCTCCCTTAGGAGCCGGTTTTTTCTTTGTATCTAAAAAAGATGGCTCTTTGAGGCCGTGTATTGATTATCGGCTTTTGAATAAAATCACGGTTAAATATCAGTATCCTTTGCCACTGCTTACTGATTTGTTTGCTCGAATAAAGGGGGCCAAGTGGTTCTCTAAGATTGATCTTCGTGGGGCGTATAATTTAGTGCGAATTAAGCAGGGGGATGAGTGGAAAACCGCATTTAATACGCCTGAGGGCCATTTTGAGTATTTAGTAATGCCTTTTGGTCTTTCAAATGCCCCTTCAGTCTTTCAGTCCTTTATGCATGACATTTTCCGTGAATATTTGGATAAATTTTTGATTGTGTATCTGGATGATATTTTGATTTTTTCGGAGGACTGGGACTCTCATGTCCAACAGGTCAGGAGGGTTTTTCAGGTTTTGCGCTCTAATTCCTTGTGTGTAAAGGGTTCTAAGTGCGTTTTTGGGGTTCAAAAGATTTCGTTTTTGGGGTACATTTTTTCCCCCTCTTCCATTGAGATGGACCCTGTCAAGGTTCAGGCTATTTGTGATTGGACGCAACCCTCTTCTCTTAAGAGCCTTCAGAAGTTTTTGGGCTTTGCTAATTTTTATCGTCGATTTATAACTGGTTTTTCTGATGTCGCTAAACCGTTGACTGATTTGACTAAGAAGGGTGCTGATGTTGCTGAGTGGTCCCCTGCGGCTGTGGAGGCCTTTCGGGAGCTTAAGCGCCGCTTTTCTTCCGCCCCTGTATTGCGTCAGCCTGATGTTACTCTTCCTTTTCAGGTTGAGGTCGACGCTTCAGAAATCGGAGCTGGGGTGGTTTTGTCGCAGAAAAGTTCCGACTGCTCCGTGATGAGGCCTTGTGCGTTCTTTTCTCGTAAGTTTTCGCCCGCTGAGCGAAATTATGATATTGGTAATCGGGAGCTCTTGGCTATGAAGTGGGCTTTTGAGGAGTGGCGTCATTGGCTTGAGGGGGCTAGACATCAGGTGGTGGTATTGACCGACCACAAGAATTTGATTTATCTTGAGTCCGCCAGGCGCCTGAATCCTAGACAGGCGCGCTGGTCGTTATTTTTCTCTCGGTTTAATTTTGTGGTTTCTTACCTACCGGGTTCTAAAAATGTGAAGGCGGATGCCCTTTCTAGGAGTTTTGAGCCTGATTCCCCTGGTAATTCTGAACCTACAGGTATCCTTAAGGATGGAGTGATATTATCTGCTGTTTCCCCAGATTTGCGACGGGTCTTGCAGGAGTTTCAGGCGGATAGACCTGATCGTTGCCCGCCTGGTAGATTGTTTGTTCCTGATGATTGGACCAGTAGAGTCATCTCGGAGGTCCATTCTTCTGCGTTAGCAGGTCATCCTGGAATCTTTGGTACCAGGGATTTGGTGGCTAGGTCCTTCTGGTGGCCTTCCCTGTCGCGAGATGTGCGAGGTTTTGTGCAGTCTTGTGATGTTTGTGCTCGGGCCAAGCCTTGTTGTTCTCGGGCTAGTGGATTGTTGTTATCCTTGCCTATTTCGAAGAGGCCTTGGACTCACATCTCCATGGATTTTATTTCTGATCTCCCTGTTTCTCAGAAGATGTCTGTCATCTGGGTGGTGTGTGACCGTTTTTCTAAGATGGTCCATTTGGTTCCCTTGCCTAAATTGCCTTCCTCATCCGAGCTGGTTCCTCTGTTTTTTCAAAATGTGGTGCGCTTGCATGGTATTCCGGAGAATATCGTTTCTGACAGGGGAACCCAATTCGTGTCTAGATTTTGGCGAGCGTTCTGTGCTAGGATGGGCATTGATTTGTCTTTTTCGTCTGCTTTCCACCCTCAGACTAATGGCCAGACCGAGCGAACTAATCAGACCTTGGAGACTTATTTGAGGTGTTTTGTGTCTGCGGATCAGGATGATTGGGTTGCCTTTTTGCCCTTGGCGGAGTTTGCCCTCAATAATCGGGCTAGTTCTGCCACCTTGGTTTCTCCTTTCTTCTGTAATTCGGGGTTTCATCCTCGTTTCTCTTCCGGTCAGGTGGAGTCTTCGGATTGTCCTGGGGTGGATGCTGTGGTGGAGAGGTTGCATCAGATTTGGGGGCATGTGGTGGACAATTTGAAGTTGTCCCAGGAGAAGACTCAGCATTTTGCCAACCGCCGTCGTCGTGTTGGTCCTCGTCTTTGTGTTGGGGACTTGGTGTGGTTGTCTTCTCGTTTTGTCCCTATGAAGGTTTCTTCTCCTAAGTTTAAGCCTCGGTTCATCGGCCCGTACAAGATATTGGAGATTCTTAACCCTGTGTCCTTTCGTTTGGACCTCCCTGCATCTTTTTCTATTCATAATGTCTTCCATCGGTCATTGTTGCGCAGGTATGAGGTACCGGTTGTGCCTTCCGTTGAGCCTCCTGCTCCGGTGTTGGTTGAGGGTGAGTTGGAGTACGTTGTCGAGAAGATCTTGGACTCCCGTGTTTCCAGACGGAGACTTCAGTATCTTGTCAAGTGGAAGGGCTACGGTCAGGAGGATAGCTCTTGGGTGACAGCCTCTGATGTTCATGCCTCCGATTTGGTCCGTGCCTTTCATAGGGCTCATCCTGATCGCCCTGGTGGTTCTGGTGAGGGTTCGGTGCCCCCTCCTTGAGGGGGGGGTACTGTTGTGAATTTGGTTTCTGGGCTCCCCCGGTGGTTTCTGGTGGTACTGCACTTATGTGCTTCATCTCCTCTGTTCACCTGTTTCCATCAGGATGTGGGAGTTGTCTATTTAGCCTTGCTCCTCAGTCATTTCTATGCCGGCCAACAATGTTACCAGAAGCCTTTCTGTTGCATGTTCCTGCTCCTAGACTACTATCAGCTAAGTTGGACTTGTAGTCCTAAGTTTGTTTTGCATTTTTGTTCCAGTTCTCTGTGTTTGAATATTTCTGAGGCTGGAAGCTCTTGTGAGCTGAAATTGCCACTCTGGTGTCATGAGTTGATATTAGAGTCTTAAAGTAATTTCAGGATGGTGTTTTGAAAGGGTTTTCAGCTGACTGTGTAGTTCCCTTTTCTGTCTTCCTACTATCTAGTAAGCGGACCTCAATTTGCTAAACCTATCTTCATGCTTCGTGTGTCAATTTCCTCTAAAATCACCGACATTATATGTGGGGGCTACTGTCTGCCTTTTGGGGAAAATTTCTCTAGAGGTAAGCCAGGTCTGTATTTTCCTCTGCTAGGGTCAGTCAGTTCTCCGGCTGGCGCTGGGCGTCTAGGGATAAAACGTAGGCACGCTACCCGGCCACTGTTAGTTGTGCGGTAGGTTTAGCTCATGGTCAGCTCGAGTTCCCATCTTCCAAGAGCTAGTCCTTTTGTATGCTTTACTACGGTCTCTTGCCATTGAGAACCATGACAGTGGTGCCTGTGGTTCCTTCTGTTGAGCCCCCTGCCCCGGTGCTGGTGCTGGTTGAGGGCGAATTGGAGTACGTGGTGGAGAAGATCTTGGATTCTCGTATTTCGAGACGGAGGCTTCAGTATTTGGTTAAGTGGAAGGGCTATGGTCAGGAGGATAATTCCTGGGTTGTCGCCTCTGATGTTCATGCGGCCGATTTGGTTCATGCCTTCCATGTGGCTCATCCTGATCGCCCTGGGGGTTTTGATGAGGGTTCGGTGACCCCTCCTCAAGGGGGGGGGGTACTGTTGTGAACTCTGTTTTTGGGCTCCCTCTTGTGGTCACAAGTGGTACTGTGTGAGTGTTGTCTTTGGGCTCCCTCTGGTGGCTCTTTGTGTCATTCTGCAGGTCTGAGGTTGGATCAGCTGTCTCGTTATCTGTTAGCTGGTTCCTATTTAGTTCAGCTGGACTCTCAGTGGTTGCCTGCTGTCGTTGTATTCAGTGCTATTCTGATTGCTCCTGTCTACATCCGTTATCAGTCTCCAAGAGAAGCTAAGTTTTGTTTGCTTATTTTTGCTCATCTGTGTTCAAGATGTGTCCTAGTATATGATGTGTTTTGGTCCAGCTTGCTAATATGTGATTTCCCTGCTTGCTGGTGCTCTGGGGTGCTGAGTTGCTCCCCCCACATCGTTAGTTGGTGTGGGGGTTCTCGCATTCTCTGCGTGGATATTTTTGCATAGGGTTTTTTACTGACCGCACAGATCCCTTGCTATTTTCTGCTATCTAGCGTTAGCGGGCCTCATTTGCTTAACCTGTTTCATCTCTGCGTTTGTCTTTTCCTCTTAACTCACCGTTATTATTTGTGGGGGGCTTCTATTTCTTTGGGGTATTTCTCTGAGGCAAGTGAGGTCTTACTTTCTCTTTAGGGGTAGTCAGTTTCTCAGGCCGTGAAGAGACATCTAGGATTTCAGGAAACGTTCCACGGCCACCTTTAGTGTGTTTGGTTAGAATCAGGTTTGCGGTCAGTCCTGTTACCACATCCCCAGAGCTTGTCCTATTATCTCTGACTTAGCTGGTTAGATTTGTGATCCTAAGCCACTGGGATCATAACACACGTCCGTCTTTCTGTCTGTCCTTCTGTCTGTCTCTGTCACGGATATTCATTGGTCGCGGCGTCTGTCTGTCATGGAATCCAAGTCGCTGATTGGTCGTGGCAAAACAGCCACGACCAATCAGCGACGGCCAGAATCCGGCGGAAAAATGGCCGCTCCTTCCTCCCCGCAGTCAGTGCCCGCTCCGTACTCCCACAGGGTTAATGGCAGCGGTAACGGACCACGTTATGCCGCGGTGTAATGCACTCAGTTACCGCTGCTATTAACCCTGTGTGACCAACTTTTTACTATTCATGCTGCCTATGCAGCATGAATAGTAAAACGATCTAATGTTAAAAATAATTTAAAAAAATAAAAAATCGTTATATACTCACCGTCCGTCGGCCCCCGGATCGACAACAGGCCTTTCCCGCTCACGACGTTCCGGTAACCGGTCCATGCTGCGATCTCGCGAGATGATGACCTAGCGGTCTCGCGAGACGGCTACGTCGTCATCTCGCGAGACTGCAATGCACTCTTGAGACCGGAGCGCACGAGCAGCGTCGGTAACCGCTTCGCTTGGATCTGGGGGCTCCGGAAGGTGAGTATATAACTATTTTTTATTTCTTTTTTTAAACAGGGATATGATGCCCACATTGCTATATACTACGTGGGCTGGGCAATATACTACGTGGCTGGGCAATATACTACATGGGCTGTGCTATATACTACGTGGCTGGGCATTATACTACGTGACTATACAACGTGGGCTGCGCAATATACTACGTGGGCTGCGCAATATACTACGTGGACTGCGCAATATACTATGTGGGCTGCGGAATATACAACGTGGGCTGCGCAATATACAACGTGGCCTGTGCAATATACAACGTGAGCTGTACAATATACTACGTGGGCTGCGCTGTATACTACGTGGGCTGCGCAATATACTACGTGGGCTGCGCAATATACTGCGTGGGCTGCACAATATACTACGTGGACTGTGCAATGTACTACGTGGGCTGTGCAGTGTACTACGTGGGCTGTGCAATGTACTACGTGGGCTGCGCAATGTACAACGTGGGCTGCGCAATGTACTACGTGGGCTGCGCAATGTACTACGTGGGCTGCGCAATATACAACGTGGGCTGCGCAATATACTATGTAGGCTGCGCAATGTACTATGTGGGCTGTGCTATATACTACGTGGCTGGGCATTATACTATGTGACTATACAACATGGGCTGCGCAATATACTACGTGGGCTGCGCAATGTACAACGTGGGCTGCGCAATGTACTACGTGGGCTGCGCAATGTACTACGTGGGCTGCGCAATATACAACGTGGGCTGCGCAATATACTATGTAGGCTGCGCAATGTACTGCGTGGGCTGCGCAATGTACTGCGTTGGCTGCGCAATATATGTGGGCTGCGCAATGTACTGCGTTGGCTGCGCAATATACTGCGTGGGCTGCGCAATGTACTGCGTGGGGTGCGCAATGTACTGCGTGGGCTGCGCAATGTACTGCGTGGCTGTGCAATATACTACATGGGCTGTGCTATACACTACTCATACATATTCTAGAATACCCGATGCGTTAGAATCGGGCCACCATCTATATATATTTGGATTATTTGGATTAATCTCTACTTTTTAAAGGTATGTGCATGACTCTCATTAAGTTCATTCATCACCCGGCTCTGATTGATCTGAAATATTTCACTTTTTTAATAACATATTACAAATGATTCACTTGCACTGAATTTAGCATCAAACCGTTTATTTCCCTTATTTGTTGTATTCTAACTTTGTGTGTTTCCACTGTGTCCATCTGTTCTCTCCTTTGTGAGTGGAGCACATAAGCACGGTTGTGGAGCTTATTACCAATCTAAATACGGCTTTTTTTAATTTTAGATTAAGAAGACCGCGGGTGGTTATGTAAATGTGCGAGTCCCCTTACTCTAATCCTTGGTGAGCGTTCATTTCACCACACTGCAACTTGATTTGTGAAAACATTATTACGCTTTAATAAACATTATTTATCAGGGGAACAGTGGGTATTGCAGAATGCCACTTTCTTATAAGATTTCCCTAACTACGGCTAAGCATTTTGTTACTATGACTGGGGCACAGTCCAAGTGTTTATATCACATTAAACACATAGCAAAATTGCTAAAATTGCTTTAAATTAGGGCTGACAAACTGATTTGATAAAGCACATATAGTAAGGGACAATGCTACAGGAAGCCAATTGGACAAACTTGCTTTGGTGGTGATGAGACACGAACAACAAACAAATTTCCATATTGTCCAGGCTATATTTGAACCCATGACAACGGCTCTAAAAAGGAGCAGTGCTAAGCACAGAAGCTGTTAGGTGAGGATGCCGTCAGTAGTGTGTCAATCAGCGTGCACTCGTATTCCCGCATTTTAGGATCACGCTCTAGTGATGGAAATAAGGATGGCACATTGTGCTTGTAATGGGGATCCAGCAGGGTGGCCACACAGCAATCGGCACTTGTAACAATCCTGCCAACTCGGTGGTCGTTGAGCCGGCACAGCAGCAGGGTCAGACTGGGACACCGGAGGATCCTCTGGCGGGCCTGCCCCAGCTGCAACTCCTGCCTCCTTCATTCGTTCGGCCGTGCCTACCCTGCAAGCTAATAGCGTGCACCGAGCGGTGCACACTTTAGTCTATAGCCAGAACCAATGGGCAGGTTGCACAAGTGATGTGAAGTGCAGTGGCAGTGCCTTCACATCACCTGCCAGCACTGCTGGCTTCTATTGAAGATCAGTGCATGCCGACCCTCACTCCAGCCGGCACAGGCACAGCTGACTGTGCGAGGCGGAGTCTGAGAGGAGACACCACAGGCAACAGCTGATCTGCAAACCTCCTTCACCTGTTTCTGTGCTAAGTCTTCAGCTCCTCTCATACAACACCGCAGACAGCTGTGGTCTAAAGCTGATTGTATTGCAGCCAATCAGCATTAGTTTTCTTTGTGTGACCTCACAGCACTGCTAAGGCAAGGAGCTCTGGCAGACACATATGAAATTAGGTGACACTATGGAGGAAGGCGCACATAGCAAAATAGAGGTGAAACAGTTGGGGGACCACAGGAAATTAGGGGTGAAACAGTTGGGGGAGGGGGTCCACAGGAAATTAGAGGTGAAACAGTGGGGAGGGGGCCCACAGGAAATTAAAGGTGAAAGTGGAAAGAGTGGGCCCACAGGAAATTAAGTGGGGGAGGGGGGCACACAAGAAATTAAAGGTGAAACAGTGGGGGTCGAGGGCCCACAGGAAATTAAAGGTGAAACAGTGGGGAGAGGGCCCACAGGAAAATAGAGATGAAACAGTGGGGAGTGGGCCCACAGGAAATTAGGTGACACAGTGGGGGAGGGGGCCCTCAGATATTTAACCCCTTAACAACATCCACCTTACATGTATGGTGCACATTAAATGCCATTGTCCATCTCTGACAGCAGCATTTAACATGAGCCAACATGCGTGCGCATCATTCTCTCGCCCATCAGTGCCTCACAATCACGTCACAGCCGTGCCAATGGACATGTCATGACAGCCAGGGGTCTACTGATGACTAGAGTTGAGCGACTTTTACTTTTTTTGGATCGAGTCGGGTTTTGCGAAACCCGACTTTGTCAAAAGTCGGGTCTGGTGAAATTGGCCGATTATTGCGAAAAGTCGAAGGCCGACTGAAACACGAAACCCAATGCAAGTCAATGGGGAATCAAAGTCGGCAGTGAGTGGAGGACAGGAAAACACCTACAGTGCCCATTTTAATGCCAAAAACATCAATTCTTATTACTTAAGCTTGTCAATCTTAATTTACTTTATAATAATAGTTAGGCATTGAAAACTGGGGGTCATTTGGCTAAAGTTGTGGGGGGGTAGGGCTGGCTCAAGATTTTCGGCCCAGGAAACGCGGAATACGTCACAGCGGTGGAGCAGGGAGAGGTAAGTATTTCAACTTTGCAGGTGCTGTGATCCTGAGCAAGCGGGGGGCCCACTCGTTGGCACTGGCACAGGGCCCCTCATAGTACGGCAGTGTGTTTGACGGCGGGTGGTGCCTCCCACTGGCAGAGACACTTTTGCGTACTATGAGGGGCCCTGTGCCAGTGACGTCGCCAATGAATATTCCCCCCATCACCTGATGAAGGAACCTGCACTTTCATCTGCACCTTCCTCTTTGTCCCCATGTAAGGTGGTATAGTATGCGGGAAGTGGAACCTGACTTTCAGCAGGGTCAGATTCTGGCTGTGTAGAGTGCAAGGGGAATGTAGTGGTCTGGGTCAATGTACCAGCAGACTCATCTAGCAGTGGCTGGGCAATGGGCAGGATGAGGAGGAAACACAGATATAGGCCCAAATAATAAAGTAGGCTAAATGCCGTTCAAATGTGGTAACAGGACTAAACAGGCGGCATTGCTTTGTTCAGTGGAGGAAAACTGTAATGAGTGGCAGACACAGTTAGTAGGTCCAAATAATAAAGTGGGCTAAATGTCTGCCAAAAAATTGTTCATAAATAAACAGGTGGCATAGCTAGGTACAGGGGTGGGCTCCTCTGTTCAGTAGCAGACAGTGGTAGTAGGTGCAAAGTATTAACTGGTCTAAATGGAGGCCAGGGCCCCTGTATATTTTAACTATCATCTATCATTTCAACAAATTTGTATTGGCAGTGCCATTGAAGGATTTAACAGCACAGACTACACAGTGGTGGAGCAGGGAGAGGTAAGTATTGCAAGTGGTAGAGCACTGTTCGAGCTGGGGGGGGGAACACTCGTGGGTGGCAGTACTGGCACAGGGCCCCTCATATTATGACGGTGTGTCTGACGTTGGTTGTGCACCACCACCGTCAGAGACACTTCATTGTACTATGAGGGACCCTGTACCAGTGCCATCGCCCAAGAGTGGGCCCACCCACCTGTCCAGGCAAATGGCACTCGCACGGGTGCTTGCGCCAGGTGGTGACCACTGCCCTGTGGGGGGAGTCAGCCCATTTAGGGAGGTATAAAAATGGAGGACATTCAGCAGCTGCAAATGGAGGAATTGGAGAAGTCAGTAAGAGGAGGCCAAAAGCAAGACATTTTTCAGGCAAGCTACGTGTCAGCAGGGGAAGGTGGGGCAAAATAATTTGAAATCCATGATTGGCTCATTTTAATGAAGGTTAGATCATCAACATTTTGGGTAGCCAGACGTGTCCTTTCTTCGGTCAGTATTGAACCAGCAGCACTGAAGACTCTTTCTGATAGCACACTAGCAGCAGGGCAAGCGAGCTCCTGTAATGCATATTCTGCCAATTCAGGCCAGGTGTCTATTTTAGATGCCCAGTAATCAAAGGGGAATGACCTGTGAGGGAGAACATCGAAAAGGGAGGAAAAGTAGTTCGTAACCATACTGGACAAATGCTGTCTCCTGTCACTTTGAATCGATGCAGCAGTACCTGTCGTGTCAGCAGTCATTGCGAAATCACTCCACAACCTCGTCATAAAACCCCTCTGTCCAACGCCACTTCGGATTTGTGCACCTCTAACACCTCTGCCATGTTGCCCCCTACGGCTCATGTGAGAACCATCACCGCCGCTGTGTGCTGGGAATGCCTGAACCAAACGGTCTACAAGAGTTGCTTGTTTGGTAGCCAATATTTGCTCAAGGTTCTCAGGTGGCATGATATTTTGTAATTTTCCTTTATATCATGGATCCAGGAGGCAGGCCAACCAGTAATCGTCATCGGTCATCATTTTGATAATGCGGGGTGTTGTGAACTATATTTCTTGGCTCCCTCTTGTGGTCACTAGCGGTATTACACTAGGATCATCTTCCTCCAGGTTGGTACCCACCTGGTTCGTTAGGCCTTGGGTGTTCCTATTTAGACTTCCTGGAAACTCAGTCTAGTGCCTGGAATCGATATAGTCAGTCTGTCTGTTTGCTCCTGACTCCTGGTCTCCTGTTCTTTGCAAGATAAGCTAAGTCCTGCTTTCTTATTTTTGTTTATTCGCTTTGTTTCTATTTTGTTCCAGCTTGTTCATAATGTGATTTCTGATTTTTGCTGGAAGCTCTAGGGGGCTGATATTCTCCCCCCACACTGTTAGTCGGTGCGGGGGTTCTTGGATTTTCAGCGTGGATATTTTTGTAGGGTTTTTGCTGACCGTATAAGTCTCCTTCCTATTTTCTGCTATTAATTAGTGGGCCTCTCTTTGCTAAATCTAGTTCATTCTTACGTTTGTCTTTTCTTCTTACCTCACCGTTATTATTTGTTGGGGGCTTGTATTATAACTTTGGGGTCCTTTCTCTTGAGGCAAGTGAGGTCTTATTTTCTCTGAAAGGGTTAGTTAGTTCTCCGGCTGGTGCGAGACGTCTAGAATCAACGTAGGTACGTTCCCCGGCTACTTCTAGTTGTTGTGCTAGGATTAGATACACGGTCAGCCAAGTTACCACCTTCCTATGAGCTTGTTTTTGTGTTTGCGGACTTAGCTGGAACTTCTGAGATCCTCTACCACTAGGATCATAACAGTATTCCAGGCCGAAAGGGAATATTTATTGCATTGCAGAAGCGGGATTAAAAGAAAAGAAGTTCTGAGGTTTTTTTTTTTGTTTTTTTTTCTTCTTCCCCTTTTTCCTCTGAGTGGCTTGAAGCTCTGCTGCAGACATGAATGTTCAGACTCTGATTACTAGTGTGGATCAGCTTGCTGCACGAGTGCAGGGCATTCAGGATTTTGTTATTAGTAGTCCTATGTCAGAGCCTAAGATACCTATTCCTGAGCTTTTCTCTGGTGACCGATTTAAATTTGGGAATTTTAGGAATAATTGTAAATTGTTTCTATCTTTGAGACCGCGTTCGTCTGGAGACTCAGCTCAGCAAGTTAAAATTGTTATCTCTTTCTTGCGTGGCGACCCTCAGGATTGGGCTTTTTCATTGGCGCCAGGAGATCCGGCATTGGCAAATATTGATGCGTTTTTTTCTGGCGCTCGGATTGCTTTATGAGGAGCCCAATCTTGAAATTCAGGCAGAAAAAGCGTTGCTGGCTATCTCTCAGGGCCAAGATGAGGCTGAAGTGTATTGCCAAAAATTTCGGAAATGGTCCGTGCTTACTCAATGGAATGAGTGTGCTCTGGCCGCAAATTTCAGAAATGGCCTTTCTGAAGCCATTAAGAATGTGATGGTGGGTTTTCCCATTCCTACAAATCTGAGTGATTCTATGGCTCTGGCCATTCAGATAGATCGGCGTTTGCGGGAGCGTAAATCTGCTAATCCTCTGGCAGTGTTGTCTGAACGGACACCTGACTCAATGCTATGTGAAAGAATTCAGACTAGAACTGAACGACAAAATCATAGACGTCAGAATGGGTTGTGTTTTTACTGTGGTGATTCTACACATGTTATCTCAGCATGCTCTAAACGCCTAACAAAGATGGTTAGTCCTGTCGCCATTGGTAATTTGCATCCTAAGTTTATTTTGTCTGTAACTCTAATTTGCTCATTGTCTTCCTACCCTGTAATGGCATTTGTGGATTCAGGTGCTGCCCTGAGTCTTATGGACTTGTCGTTCGCCAAGCGCTGTGGTTTTGTCCTGGAGCCTTTAAAAAATCCTATTCCTCTTAGAGGAATTGATGCTATGCCATTGGCGGAGAATAAACCGCAGTATTGGACACAAGTGACCATGTGTATGACTCCTGAACATCGGGAGGTGATTCGTTTTCTTGTTCTGCATAAAATGCATGATTTGGTCGTTTTAGGTCTGCCATGATTACAGACCCATAATCCAGTTTTGGATTGGAAGGCAATGTCTGTGTCAAGTTGGGGTTGTCAGGGAATTCATTGCGATTCCCCGTCGGTGTCTATTGCTTCTTCTACTCCTTCTGAAGTTCCGGAGTATTTGTTGGACCATCAGGATGTATTCAGTGAGTCCAGGTCCAGTGCCCTTCCTCCTCATAGGGACTGTGACTGCGCTATAGATTTGATTCCTGGTAGTAAATTTCCTAAGGGACGATTATTTAATTTATCTGTACCTGAGCATGCCGCAATGCGTTCTTATATAAAGGAGTCTTTGGAGAAGGGACACATTCGTCCATCCTCTTCCCCTCTTGGTGCGGGATTCTTCTTTGTAGCCAAGAAAGACGGGTCTTTGAGACCTTGTATAGACTATCGGCTTCTGAATAAAATCACGGTCAAATTTCAGTATCCTTTGCCACTATTGTCGGACTTGTTTGCTCGGATTAAGGGTGCCAAGTGGTTCACCAAGATAGATCTTCGTGGTGCGTACAACCTTGTGCGCATTAAGCAGGGAGATGAATGGAAAACTGCGTTTAATACGCCCGAAGGTCATTTTGAGTACTTGGTGATGCCTTTTGGGCTTTCTAATGCTCCTTCAGTGTTTCAGTCTTTCATGCATGACATCTTCCGGAAGTATCTAGATCAATTTATGATTGTTTATCTGGATGATATTCTGTTTTTTTCTGATGATTGGGATTCTCATGTAAAGCAGGTCAGGATGGTGTTTCAGGTTTTGCGTGATAATGCTTTGTTTGTGAAGGGCTCAAAGTGTCTCTTTGGAGTGCAGAAGGTTTCCTTTCTGGGTTTCATTTTCTCCCCTTCTACAGTAGAGATGGACCCAGTCAAGGTCCGAACTATTCATGATTGGACTCAACCCACGTCTGTTAAGAGTCTTCAGAAGTTCTTGGGTTTTGCTAATTTCTACCGTCGTTTTATTGCTAATTTCTCTAGCGTTGTTAAACCTTTGACGGATATGACCAAGAAAGGTTCTGATGTGGCTAATTGGGCTCCGGCAGCCGTGGAGGCTTTCCGGGAGCTGAAGCGACGGTTTACTTCGGCGCCTGTTTTGTGCCAGCCTGATGTCTCACTTCCCTTTCAGGTTGAAGTGGACGCTTCTGAGATCGGTGCAGGGGCTGTTTTGTCGCAGAAAGGCTCTGGTTGCTCTGTGATGAGACCTTGTGCTTTTTTTTCTAGGAAATTTTCGCCTGCGGAGCGGAACTATGATGTTGGTAATCGGGAGTTCTTGGCCATGAAGTGGGCATTTGAGGAGTGGCGTCATTGGCTCGAGGGAGCTAAGCATCGTGTGGTGGTCTTGACGGATCACAAAAATTTGATGTATCTCGAGTCTGCTAAGCGCCTGAATCCTAGACAGGCTCGTTGGTCGTTGTTTTTCTCCCGTTTTGACTTTGTGGTCTCGTACTTGCCTGGTTCGAAGAATGTGAAGGCCGATGCTCTTTCTAGGAGTTTTGTGCCTGACTCTCCGGGAGTCTCAGAGCCAGCTGGTATTCTTAAAGAGGGAGTAATCTTGTCGGCCATTTCTCCTGATTTGCGTCGTGTGTTGCAGAGATTTCAGGCTGGTAGACCTGATCCTTGCCCACCTGATAGACTGTTTGTTCCTGATAAATGGACCAGCAGAGTTATCTCCGAGGTTCATTCCTCAGTGTTGGCGGGGCATCCTGGGATTTTTGGTACCAGAGATTTGGTGGCTAGGTCCTTTTGGTGGCCTTCCTTGTCGCGGGATGTGCGTTCTTTTGTGCAGTCCTGTGGGATTTGTGCTCGGGCTAAGCCTTGCTGTTCTCGTGCCAGCGGGTTGCTTTTGCCCTTGCCCATCCCGAAGAGGCCCTGGACACACATTTCCATGGATTTCATTTCAGATCTTCCGGTGTCTCAAGATATGTCTGTCATCTGGGTGGTGTGTGATCGCTTTTCCAAGATGGTCCATTTGGTGCCCTTGCCTAAGTTGCCTTCCTCTTCTGATCTGGTTCCTTTGTTCTTTCAGAATGTGGTTCGCTTGCATGGCATTCCTGAGAATATCGTGTCTGACAGAGGATCCCAGTTTGTGTCCAGATTCTGGCGATCTTTTTGTGCTAAGATGGGCATTGATTTGTCGTTTTCATCTGCCTTTCATCCTCAGACTAATGGCCAAACGGAGCGAACCAATCAGACGCTGGAGGCTTATTTGAGATGTTTTGTTTCTGTGGATCAGGATGATTGGGTGACCTTCTTGCCATTGGCTGAGTTTGCCCTCAATAATCTTGCTAGTTCCGCTACTTTGGTTTCGCCATTTTTCTGCAACTCTGGTTTTCATCCTCGTTTTTCCTCGGGTCATGTTGAACCTTCTGACTGTCCTGGGGTGGATTCCGTGGTGGATAGGTTGCAGCGGATTTGGAATCATGTGGTGGACAACTTGAAGTTGTCACAGGAGAAGGCTCAGCGTTTTGCCAACCGCCGCCGCGGTGTGGGTCCCCGACTTCGTGTTGGGGATTTGGTTTGGTTATCTTCTCGGTATGTCCCTCTGAAGGTTTCCTCTTCTAAGTTTAAGCCTCGCTTTATTGGTCCTTATAAAATTTTGGAAGTCCTTAATCCGGTGTCTTTTCGTTTGGATCTTCCGGTGTCATTTGCCATTCACAATGTGTTCCATAGGTCTCTGTTACGGCGGTACGTTGTGCCTGTGGTTCCTGCTGTTGACCCTCCGGCTCCGGTCTTGGTTGAGGGCGAGTTGGAGTACGTGGTGGAGAAGATCTTGGATTCTCGTCTCTCTAAATGGAGGCTTCAGTATCTGGTCAAATGGAAGGGCTATAGTCAGGAGGATAATTCCTGGGTGGTCGCCTCTGATGTTCATGTGGCCGATTTGGTGCGTGCCTTTCACGCTGCTCATCCTGATCGTCCTGGTGGTCTTGGTGAGGGTTCGGTGACCCCTCCTTAAAGGGGGGGTACTGTTGTGAACTATATTTCTTGGCTCCCTCTTGTGGTCACTAGCGGTATTACACTAGGATCATCTTCCTCCAGGTTGGTACCCACCTGGTTCGTTAGGCCTTGGGTGTTCCTATTTAGACTTCCTGGAAACTCAGTCTAGTGCCTGGAATCGATGTAGTCAGTCTATGTCTGTTTGCTCCTGACTCCTGGTCTCCTGTTCTTTGCAAGATAAGCTAAGTCCTGCTTTCTTATTTTTGTTTATTCGCTTTGTTTCTATTTTGTTCCAGCTTGTTCATAATGTGATTTCTGATTTTTGCTGGAAGCTCTAGGGGGCTGATATTCTCCCCCCACACCGTTAGTCGGTGCGGGGGTTCTTGGATTTTCAGCGTGGATATTTTTGTAGGGTTTTTGCTGACCGTATAAGTCTCCTTCCTATTTTCTGCTATTAATTAGTGGGCCTCTCTTTGCTAAATCTAGTTCATTCTTACGTTTGTCTTTTCTTCTTACCTCACCGTTATTATTTGTTGGGGGCTTGTATTATAACTTTGGGGTCCTTTCTCTTGAGGCAAGTGAGGTCTTATTTTCTCTGAAAGGGTTAGTTAGTTCTCCGGCTGGTGCGAGACGTCTAGAATCAACGTAGGTACGTTCCCCGGCTACTTCTAGTTGTTGTGCTAGGATTAGATATACGGTCAGCCAAGTTACCACCTTCCTATGAGCTTGTTTTTGTGTTTGCGGACTTAGCTGGAACTTCTGAGATCCTCTACCACTAGGATCATAACAGCGGGGGTCCCTTTTTAGGCATACTCAGCCATGTGGGCCAATGTTCCAGGTGTCAATTCACTGCTTGTGCTGGGTTGAGGAGCACGTTCTTGCAAATCAACATCACTTGTGTCCCGCAAAAACCCTGTACCTGACCTTGCAACGCCACCAGTTTCTATTGCCCCCTGAGAAGCATCCTCCTCCCATAAATATTCATCCCCATCATCCTCCTCCTCTTCGTCCACCATCTTGTCCAGGAGAGTTCCCAGAGCAGACAATGGCTGGCTGTCATCAAGGCTTCCCTCCTCCTCGGCTGCAGACGCCTGCTCCTTAATGTGCGTGAAACTGTCATGTCGGACGCTGTTCAGACCAGGTTGTTCGACAGACAGCGGTAATTCCACTTTTGACCACTATGCGCTCATTGGCGTCGGCTAGATTTTATCTAGCTGGTTCAGGGTTAAATTACCTGGTGCTCGGATTGGAAGCTGGGCCATGCCCACTGCCTTTAAATAGTTCTGAACATTGGGCGTCGCCGATTATAGCTTCTGTCTTCTGCAAGTTATCTCGGTCTGGAGTGGTGAGCTAGTAGTTGGAGTATCGTTGCTGGTGGTGTATTTCCCTTTGTCTTATTTGCTCCTTCCTATATTTGTATTTATTTTGCCCTTTGCATTTATAGTGTATTCCTGAGTGACTGCGGCGTGGTGCTTATGTTTCCGTTATCCTTGTCTGTGCTAACTGTGGGTATTGGAGTGTGGACTCTTCACTGGGTGGTGGGTTGTGGTTTCAGCCTAGGGTTGAAACAGGAGATAGGGCGAGGGTGGAGGCTCAGACATGCACACCATCAGTGTAAACTCTGGGAGAGGGTCAGTCAGGGTTTCCCTAGTCTGAGGGAAATCGCTGGGGCCCGTGTTATTAGCTCTTTCCTGCCTAGGTCTCCCGTGACATTATAATCGGCCAACATTATTTTCATGGATCCCATGATTTCCTTAACCAGCCAGTTGGAGGCGCTGTCCCTACAGGTCACTGAGTTGAGGGGGGCAGTGCAGCAACAGGGACTAGCAGTGTCTAATGTGCAAGCCGGAGTTACAGGTAAAGTTGCTGAGCCTAAGTTTCCTTTGCCTGAAAAATTTGCTGGGGAACGCAGTAAATTTGTTTCTTTTCTTGAAGCTTGCAAACTGTATTTCCGTATGCGCCCGATCTCCTCCGGTAATGAGGCTCAGCGTGTGGGCCTGGTGTTGTCATTATTAAGCGGGGATCCCCAAGCATGGGCGTTTTCTTGGCCATCTGATTCTGCTGTCAAAGAAAGACGCAACGGCGGAAAAACTTTTAAGCTCAGAGGGTGTGGAGGAGTCCAATCTGAGCTTATGTATATCCTCCATGATGGTTTCTCAATGCATGCTCCCTGCCAAAGTTGTTGTCGCTGGCAGAGAGCTGCCAATCACTGTTTTTGTGGATAGTGGTTCTGCCACAAATCTCATTGATGAGGAGTTTGCGCGCACTGCTGGTTTTAGGATCGAAAAACTGCCTCATCCTATCCGCGTGGTCACCATCAATTCTGCTCCTCTCCCACAGGGGGAGATTACTGAATTTGTGGCTGAGGTTAAACTCCACATTGGGGTTCTTCATTTCGAGCAGGTTACATGTAAGGTGCTCAAGAGTCTTCCTGCACAATTGGTTCTGGGTTTCCCATGGTTGTCTACACACAACCCGGTTATTGACTGGAAAACTCAGGACATAATTCAGTGGAGTGATTTCTGTCAGGAGAATTGCTTGGCCACATGTGTTTCTGCTGTGACTCCAAGCGTTCCTGAGTCACTTTTGGATTTTGTGGATGTGTTCTCTGAGAAAGGTTGTTCAGAGTTGCCACCACATCGCTCCTATGACTGTTCTATCAGGCTTAAACCAGGGGCCAAGTTGCCTAAAGCAAGGATGTTTAACATCTCCGGTCCGGAGAGACAAGCGCTAATGGATTACATTGCTGAAAGTTTGAGCAAAGGGCACATCAGGCCTTCGTCCTCACCAGTGGCAGCAGGGTTCTTCTTCGTTAAGAAGAAAGATGGTGGACTACGGCCGTGTCTGGATTTCAGGGAGTTGAACCAGATTACGGTTCGTGATCCATACCCCATGCCGTTGATACCGGATTTGTTCAACCAGGTGGCAGGTGCTAAGTGGTTTACCAAGCTTGACCTCAGGGGGGCGTACAACCTCATAAGAGTCCGTCAAGGTGATGAGTGGAAGACGGCTTTTAATACCCCTGAGGGTCATTTTGAAAATTTGGTGATGCCATTTGGGTTGACAAACGCACCTGCAGTGTTTCATCATTTCATTAATGATGTGTTCTCGCATGTTTTGGGGAAATTCGTTATTTTGTACCTAGATGACATCCTCATATATTCTTGCGACCGTGATACTCATTTAGATCATGTCAGGCAGGTGTTACAGCTTCTCAGAGAGAATAAGCTGTATGCTAAACTTGAGAAATGTGTATTTTCTGTTCAAGAGTTGCCTTACTTGGGGTATATTGTGTCTGCTTCTGGTTTTAAAATGGACGCCGCTAAGGTGCAAGCGGTGCTGCATTGGGAACGTCCTGATAACCTGAAAGCACTTCAGCGGTTCCTTGGGTTTTCTAACTACTATAGGAAGTTTATCAAGGATTTTTCTGTCATTGCTAAACCGCTAACTGACATGACTAAAAAGGGTACCAATTTCTCCGTTTGGCCTGAGGCTGCTGTGTGAGCATTTGAATCCCTTAAAAACAGGTTTGTTTCGGCTCCCATTCTGGTGCAACCAGATGTATCGAAACCTTTTGTTGTAGAAGTTGATGCGTCTGAGGTTGGTGTGGGGGCGGTGTTGTCACAAGGCTCCTCCTTGAGCAGTTTGCGTCCGTGCGCCTATTTTTCCAAGAAACTGTCGCCCGCCGAACGTAACTACGGTATCGGCAACAGAGAGTTGTTGGCAATCAAATTGGCCTTTGAGGAATGGCGACACTTCTTGGAGGGGTCGGTTCATCAGGTTACTGTTATTACCGACCATAAGAATTTGCTTTATTTGGAGTCTGCCAAGCGTCTGTCTCCCAGGCAGGCTCGCTGGGCATTGTTTTTCACGCGGTTCAACTTCGTGGTCACTTACAGACCGGGTTCTAAAAACACTAAAGCGGATGCTTTGTCCAGGTGTTTTCCGGGGGGAGAGCCTCGGGAAGATCCGGTACCCATCCTCCAAAAGGGTGTTGTGGTTTCGGCTCTCACTACCGAGGTTGAGGCTGAGATTGCCGAGGCCCAGGAGGAGGTACCATCTGAGCTTCCCGTCAACAAAACATTTGTACCGCTTCATCTCCGCTTAAAGGTTTTGGCGGAGCATCATGATGCTGTCCTGGCTGGCCATCCAGGGGTTAGGGGCACCTTCGAGTTGTTGTCACGTCGGTTTTGGTGGCCCAAGATCCGAAAGGACGTGGTCTCATACGTGTCAGCTTGCACCACGTGCGCTAGGACTAAGACGCCCCGCTCCCGTCTTGTTGGCACACTACTTCCTCTCGAGGTACCTAGTAAGCTATGGACGGAAATCTCCATGGATTTTATCACTGACTTGCCCTCCTCAGCTGGGAACACGGTCATCTTGGTGATTGTTGATCGGTTCTCAAAAATGTCGCACCTTGTGTCTTTGCCTTCGTTGTCTAACGCTAAGACTCTGGCTCAGGTATTTGTGCAGGAAGTGGTCAGACTTCATGGGGTTCCGTCTGACATCGTTTCTGATAGGGGGTCTCAGTTTGTGGCAAAATTTTGGAGAGCATTTTGTTCACGGCTGGGGATCAAGTTGTCTCATTCTTCGGCGTTTCATCCTCAGTCAAATGGTCAGACCGAGCGTATGAATCAAAATTTGGAACAGTACTTACGCTGCTTTGTTTCAGATAACCAGGAGGAGTGGTCGACGTTCCTTCCTTTGGCTGAGTTTGCCATCAATAATCACTGCCAGGAGTCTTCTGGGGAGTCTCCGTTTTTTTGTGTTTACGGGCTACATCCTCAATTTTGTACTTTGAGTCAGAGGGGCTCTTCCGGCGTTCCGGAGGAAGACCACTTAGGAGCACAATTGTCATCAGTCTGGAGGAGAGTTAAACAGCGCCTGTTGAGTATGGGTGCTAGGTACAAACGTGTGGCTGACAGTAGGCGTGTGCCAGGTCCGGACCTGAGTGTGGATGACTGGGTGTGGCTATCCACAAAAAACATAAGACTCAAAATACCATCCCTTAAATTGGGTCCACCGTTTATTGGTCCATTTAGGGTCACCGCCATCATTAACCCAGTAGCGTACCGGTTGGAGCTTCCTACGGTGTATAAGATACACAACGTGTTCCACAGGTCTCTTTTAAAGAAGGTGGTGGGTTCCGTGGACGTGGCGCCTATGCCACCTCCAGTCTTGGTGGATGGTAATTTGGAATTTGAAGTCTCCAAGGTGGTTGACTCTCATGTAGTGCGCCTCACTTTACAGTACTTGGTACACTGGCGTGGTTATGGGCCTGAGGAGAGGTCCTGGGTACCAGCCTCGCACGTTCATGCGGATCGGCTGGTCAGGTTTTTTCACCGCCGCCATCCGGACAAGCCGGATCCTATAAGCCGTGAGGGCCCTGGGGTCCCTCGTAGAAGGCGGGGTACTGTCATGTCAGACGCTGTTCAGACCAGGTCGTTCGACAGACAGCGGTAATTCCGCTTTTGACCACTATGCGCTCATTGGCATCGGCTAGATTTTATCTAGCTGGTCCAGGGTTAAATTACCTGGTGCTCGGATTGGAAGCTGGGCCATGCCCACTGCCTTTAAATAGTTCTCCTGAACATTGGGCGTCGCAGATTATAGCTTCTGTCTTGTGCATGTTATCTCGGTCTGGAGTGGTGAGCTAGTAGTTGGAGTATCGTTGCTGGTGGTGTATTTCCCTTTGTCTTATTTGCTCCTTCCTATATTTGTATTTATTTTGCCCTTTGCATTTATAGTGTATTCCTGAGTGACTGCGGCGTGGTGCTTATGTTTCCGTTATCCTTGTCTGTGCTAACTGTGGGTATTGGAGTGTGGACTCTTCACTGGGTGGTGGGTTGTGGTTTCAGCCTAGGGTTGAAACAGGAGATAGGGCGAGGGTGGAGGCTCAGACATGCACACCATCAGTGTAAACTCTGGGAGAGGGTCAGTCAGGGTTTCCCTAGTCTGAGGGAAATCGCAGGGGCCCGGGTTATTAGCTCTTTCCTGCCTAGGTCTCCCGTGACACAAACTTTGCATCAGCAGACGCATTAGTGGGATGCTCATGCTTATGATGGTGTCGTCTGCACTTACCAGCCGTGTGCATTCCTCAAAACACTGAAGGACTTGACAGAGGTCTTGTAGCTTCAACCAGTGCACACCAGTCAATTCCATGTCTCCCATCCAACTGCCTGCCCGTGTATGTGTATCCTCCCACAAATACATTACAGCACGCCTCTGTTCGCACAGCCTCTGAACCATGTGCAGTGTGGAGTTCCACCTGGTTGCAACGTCGATTATTAGGCGTTGCTGGGGAAGATTCAGCGATCGCTGATGGTTCAGCATATGGCTGGAATGTACGGGCGACCGGCGGATATGCGAGCAAAGTCTTCGCACCTTCAGGAGCAGGGCTGGTAACTCCGGATAATTTTTGAGGAAGCACTGCACCACCAGGTTCAAGGTGTGAGCCAGGCAAGGTATGTGTTTCAGTTCTGAAAGGGCTATGGCAGCCATAAAATTCCTTCCATTATCACTGACTACCTTGCCTGCCTCAAGATGTACACTGCCCAGCCATGACTGAGTTTGTTGCTGCAAGTACTCGGCAAGTACTTCCGCGGTGTGTCTGTTGTCACCCAAACACTTCATTTGTAACACAGCCTGCTGACACTTACCACTAGCTGTTCGATAATGGGACACCTCGTGTGCAACACTGGCAGCTGCGGATGGAGTGGTCGTGCGACTGCGCTCTGTGGATGAGCTTTCGCTTCTGGAGGAGAAGGAGGGGTGGCGAACGCCTACAGCCAACTGTTTCCTAGACCGTGGGCTAGGCAGAACTGTCCCACTATGGCTGTCCCCTGTGGACCCTGCATCCACCACATTAACCCAGTGCGCCGTGATGGACACGTAACGTCCCTGGCCATGCCTACTGGTCCATGCATCTGTTGTGAGGTGCACCTTTCCACTGACTGATTGCCTCAGTGCATGGACAATGCGGTCTTTGACATGCTGGTGGAGGGCTGGGATGGCTTTTCTCGCAAAGAAGTGCCGACTGGGTAGGTCATAGCATGGTACTGCGTAGGCCATCAGGTCTTTGAAAGCTTCGCTTTCAACCAACCGGTAGGGCATCATCTCTAATGAGATTAGTATAGCAATGTGGGCGTTCAAACCCTGTGTACGCGGATGAGAGGATGAGTACTTTCTTTTCCTAACGAGAGTCTCTTGTAGGGTGAGCTGGACTGGAGAGCTGCATATGTTGGAACTAGCGGTGGTGGTGGTGGACATGGCGGATTGAGAGATGGTTGGTGATGGTATTCTTGATGTTGGCCTACATACTGTACAGTGTTTCCTACCAATAACCTTGTGATTCCCTGACTGCTTTCGCCTTGCGACGATACCTCCACATTTGCTGCTGGTGGTGTCCTAACCGGTGGGCTTACAGTGAGGGAAGCAATGTAGCGTTGCTGACTACCTTCATTCTGAGCAGGTGCACCAATGGTACGTGACATTTGGTAGTTAGTCAAGGCTTGCAAGTGCATGCTGGTTAAATGTCTAAGCATGCACGTTGTATTTACATGTTGAAGATTCTTCCCTCTGCTAAAGGTCTTTGAGCATTTCTTACAGATAACTTTTGACTGATCATTCGGATCTTGGTTAAACAATTGCCACACTACACTCTTCCTACTGCAGAATACCTTTTCAGGCATTGCACGCTGTGCTACTTTCACCGGATGGCCATGCTGTCCTAAAACTGCTTTTGTTTTTGACAAATGTTTTTGGCCTGATACGGGCCTGCCAGATGACAGCTGTTGCGATGTAGATGGCTGCTGCGGATCATCCTCCTCCGCTTCTGAGCTACTGGCAGCGGCACCCTCTTCCCCCAATGGCTGCCAGTCTGGGTGAACAACTGGGTCATCTATCACCTCCTCTTCAATGTCATGTGCACCTTCCTCTGTGTCACCGTGTAAGGTGCTATAGCGTTTGGGACGGGGCACCATAGTCTCATCAGGGTCAGATTCTGGCTCAGTACACTGCGAGGGCAATGTAGTGATCTGAGTCAATGGAACAGCATAATAATCTAGCTGTGGCTGTGCATCTGTGCACTCCATGTCCGATTCATCTTGTAATGGGCAGTTAACAATTTCCCTTTCTAACCCAGGCACGGTATGTGTAAAGAGCTCCATGGAGTAACCTGTAGTGTCGCCTGACGCATCCTTCACTTTTGGTTTGGGTGAAGGACACAAGGAAACGTCTTGTTCCTGACCGGGAGCATCCACTGACGACTCGCTGCTTTTATATTTGGAACCTTCTGAAGAGGAGGCGAAAGAGCTTAGAGGCTGAGTCAGCAAAGAAAGCCAAAACTTTTTCCTGCTGCTCCGGCTTTAAAAGCTGTTTTCCTACTCCCAGATAAGGGAGCCTTCGAGGCCTTGTGTAGCCAGATGATGACGCTGTACCAACACCTCCAGCCTTAGGTGATATTGTGCTTTTGCCACTACCACCAGATGCACCACCACCACCATCAGTACCAGCTGGCAACCACCACCCACGGGCTCTTCCACCAGACTTCCTCATTTTTTGGAAAATCTAACCAAAATAACAACCATTATATGGTACTGTAAAACAAGGTAGAAGGTGTATATAAACTTGTTGAGAATTTAAATCTCCCTTTTTTGGGGGGGAGACTGAACCAAAACTCAGGCCCTGTGCATAAAGCAACACAATGTAAGTGGCAGAAAGTGGCTGGCTGATATACGACAAACTTAGGGTACCGTCTCACAAAACGATTTACCAACGATCACGACCAGCGATACGACCTGGCCGTGATCGTTGGTAAGTGGTTTTGTGGTCGCTGGGGAGCTGTCACACAGTCAGCTCTCCAGCGACCAACGATGCCGAAGGCCCCGGGTAACCAGGGTAAACATCGGGTTACTAAGTGCGGCCCTGCGCTTAGTAACCCGATGTTTACCCTGGTTACAAGCGAACGCATCGCTGGATCGCTGTCACACACAACGATCCAGCGATGACAGCGGGAGATCCAGCGACGAAAGAAAGTTCCAAACGATCTGCTACAACGTACGATTCTCAGCAGGGTCCCTGATCGCTGCTGCGTGTCAGACACAGCGATATCGCATGGATATCGCTGGAACGTCACGGATCGTACCATCGTAGCGACAAAAGTGCCACTGTGAAACGGTACCCTAACAGGACTGAAGTATATCCACTTTGTGAGAATTTGAATCTCACTTTTTTTGGGGGAGACTGAACCAAAACTCAGGCCCAGTGTATAAAACAACACAATGTAAGTGGCAGAAAGTGGCTGGAAGATATATGAAAAAATACAAGGACTGTAGTACAATTTCAATCTCCCTACAATGATCTCAGGACAAGTATGGCAGCAATAAAAAGGACTGCTGCACACAAAAGTGTGGACAAATAAACAAGATAACTGTGCAGAAAGGAGCAACAGGATTTTTGCTTTTAAAAAAGCAGTTGGTTTGCACAGCAGCGTGCAAACAGCAATGCAGCTATCAGGGAGCCTTATCAGGCAGCCTAGTAAGCTACAGAGCTGATGCACAAAAATATAGCCTCCACTGTCCCTGCAAAAAAAAGGTGGTGTTGGACAGTGGAAATCGCTACAGCACAAGCAGTTTGGGGGTTAATCTTTCCTCCCTAACTATATCACTTCTTCTGATGAAGCTGCAGCAACCTCTCCCTATGCTAAGATCGGCAGAAGTAAGATGGCGGTCAGCGTGCACGCCCCTTTATAGCCCCTGTGACACCGCAGAAAGCAAGCCAATCACTGTCATGCCCTTCTCTAAGATGGTGGGGACCGAGACCTATGTCATCACGCTGCCCACACTCTGCGTCCTCCTTCATTGGCTGAAAAATGGCGCTGAAAGCATCATATGAAACGCGACTTTTGCGCGCAGATCGGCGACCTCATGGCCGATCCCACACTAGGGTCAGGTTTCATGAAACCCGACTGCCGAAAGTCGGCGATTTTTGAATTTGTCCGATCCGTTTCGCTCAACCCTACTGATGACCACTGTGCCTGTCATTACGGAGCTCTTTTGAAACCCTTCCTGTGGCCATGCTTTAAAGGAGACCTTGATTTCTGCTAGTGCAGTGATGTGTCTCGTGTGCTGTAGTACATCGAGGATGTGTCCTGTGTGGTGTAGTATGTAGCGGATCTGTCAGCTGTTCTGTGTGGTGTAGTATATAGAAAATGTGTTGGCTCTCCTGTGTGGTGTAGTATATAGAGCAGGCCCGGATTTAGGGGTGGGCCCAATGGGCCCTGGGCCACCCACCAAGTAGGGGCCTCCCACCAATATAGGGATAAATATCTCAAAACATGTAAAATGCACGTCTCTTTGCTGTGAACCATTTCTAATGATAAGGAACATTTAAGAAAAGAGAAACTATTGAAAGTGTAGGGACCTGGCTACGGTCATACATCTCAGTGGCTGGCGCAGAGTTGCAGAGTCATGGCACCTGACCTGCGTCAGCATCCACTGACCTGGCTAGCCAGACTTTCTTAGTACCCTCCCTGTACCTAATGCTTAGCTTATGGCATGCGGCAGCCTTCTCCGATCCCAACAGAAGCTTCTAGGCGCTACCTATTCAGCTATATGATCGCTCCCTGGTTAGATCAGATGAGTTTGTTCAGCTACCTTTGAGGAAGGAGGTGGAGCCACGATGTCGGCGCGAGAAGAAGATTATCCACCGTGGAGCGTGGCAGCACAGCAACAGCCTCTGATATATACAGCCCAGCAGCAGCCCCTCATATATATACAGCCCAACAGCAGCTTCTAATATATACAGCCCAGCAGCTAATATATACAGCCCAGCAGCAGCCCCTCATATATATACAGCCCAGCAGAAGCCTTATATATATATATATATATATATATATATATATATATATATATATATATATACAGCCAGCACAGCAACAGCCTCTGATATATACAGGTAAACAGCCTCTGATATATACAGCCCAGCAGCCCCACATATATTTATACAGCCCAGCAGCAGCCTCTCATATACAGGGGTTGGACCAAATAATGGAAACACCTGGAAACATCAACAAAAGTTAGTTTAATATGGTGTAGGTCCACCTTCTGCTGCGATTACAGCCTCAATTCTCTGAGGTATGGATTCATACAAGGTGTGAATTGTTTCCAAAGGAATTTTAGCCCATTCTGCAGTTAAAACACTCTCCAGTTCTTTGAGCGACGATGGCGGCGGAAATCGACGTCTAACTTGAATCTCTAAAATCGACCATAAATGCTCAATAATGTTGAGGTCTGGGGATTGTCGGGGCCAGATGAGATGCTCAACTTCATTAGAATGTTCCTCGTGCCATGCTTTAACGATTCTAGCTGTATGAATTGGTGCATTATCATCCTGAAAGATGGCGTTCCCCTCCGGGAACAGTGCTTGAACCATTGGATGCACTTGGTCGCCCAAAATGCCTAAATAATCTCGGCTGTTAATTCTTCCATGAAGGGATATCATTGTCCTGGCAGATCTCCACGAAATAGCACCACAGATCATCACAGAACCTCCACCATGTTTTGCGGTTGGGAGAAGGCAGTCTGGATGGAATGCTTCTTTCGGCTGTCTCCAAACGTGCACTCGGCCGGAGGTCGGAAATAGGGTAAACGATGATTCGTCTGAGAATATCACATGTTTCCACTGCTCGCGGGACCAATTCTGGAGGTTTCTACACCACTCTAAACGCTTGGAAACATTTGTCATTGAGAGCATCGGTTTTCTAATTGCAGCTCTTCCGAGGAATCCAGATTTGTACATTGAGCTCAGCAGTGATTTTCGGAGCCATGGTCTTGCGATCCTCTCTCACAATTCGCTTTAGAGTCCCGACGGTCTCTCTCAGTCAATTTTGACTTTCGGCCGGACCTGTGCTTTGCTGCGGACGTTTTTCCTTCTCTTTCAAACGCAGTCATTACTATGGAGACAGTACCTCTTGACACGCCAAGCATTCGGGTACTTTCTGTTACACTAGCGCCTGCGATACACGAGCACCAACAATTTGGCCTCTTTGAAAATCCGAGAGGTCTGCCATTGGTATCAGGTTCTCATCAATGTTCTTACATTTCTGCAAAACAAACAGTTAATTTACATACACATATCACATAACACAAATAATCAACTACAAAACATTACCGTATGTCATGTTTTGCATGTTTATAACATGTTCGAAGATTATGATGCCAAAACGTGAGGTGTTTCCATCATTTGGTCCAACCCTTGTATATATACAGCCCAGAAGGAGCCCCTCATAAATATATACAGGTCCTTCTCAAAAAATTAGCATATAGTGTTAATTTTCATTATTTACCATAATGTAATGATTACAATTAAACTTTCATATATTATAGATTCATTATCCACCAACTGAAATTTGTCAGGTCTTTTATTGTTTTAATACTGATGATTTTGGCATACAACTCCTGATAACCCAAAAAACCTGTCTCAATAAATTAGCATATTTCACCCGTCCAATCAAATAAAACTGTTTTTTAATAACAAACAAAAAAAACCATCAAATAATAATGTTCAGTTATGCACTCAATACTTGGTCGGGAATCCTTTGTCAGAAATGACTGCTTCAATGCGGCGTGGCATGGAGGCAATCAGCCTGTGACACTGCTGAGATGTTATGGAGGCCCAGGATGCTTCAATAGCGGCCTTAAGCTCATCCAGAGTGTTGGGTCTTGCGTCTCTCAACTTTCTCTTCACAATATCCCACAGATTCTCTATGGGGTTCAGGTCAGGAGAGTTGGCAGGCCAATTGAGCACAGTAATACCATGGTCAGTAAACCATTTACCAGTGGTTTTGGCACTGTGAGCAGGTGCCAGGTCGTGCTGAAAAATGAAATCTTCATCTCCATAAAGCATTTCAGCCGATGGAAGCATGAAGTGCTCCAAAATCTCCTGATAGCTAGCTGCATTGACCCTGCCCTTGATGAAACACAGTGGACCAACACCAGCAGCTGACATGGCACCCCACACCATCACTGACTGTGGGTACTTGACACTGGACTTCAGGCATTTTGGCATTTCCTTCTCCCCAGTCTTCCTCCAGACTCTGGCACCTTGATTTCCGAATGACATGCAAAATTTGCTTTCATCAGAAAAAAGTACTTGGGACCACTTAGCAACAGTCCAGTGCTGCTTCTCTGTAGCCCAGGTCAGGCGCTTCTGCCGCTGTTTATGGTTCAAAAGTGGCTTTACCTGGGGAATGCACGGTGGCTCTGGATGTTTCCACACCAGACTCAGTCCACTGCTTCCTCAGGTTCCCCAAGGTCTGGAATCGGTCCTTCTCCACAATCTTCCTCAGGGTCCGGTCACCTCTTCTCGTTGTACAGCGTTTTCTGCCACATTGTTTCCTTCCAACAGACTTACCATTGAGGTGCCTTGATACAGCACTCTGGGAACAGCCTATTTGTTGAGAAATTTCTTTTTGGGTCTTACCCTCTTGCTTGAGGGTGTCAATGATGGCCTTCTTGACATCTGTCAGGTCGCTAGTCTTACCCATGATGGGGGTTTTGAGTAATGAACCAGGCAGGGAGTTTTTAAAAGCCTCAGGTATCTTTTGCATGTGTTTAGAGTTAATTAGTTGATTCAGAAGATTAGGGTAATAGGTCGTTTAGAGAACCTTTTCTTGATATGCTAATTTATTGAGACAGGTTTTTTGGGTTATCAGGAGTTGTATGCCAAAATCATCAGTATTAAAACAATAAAAGACCTGACAAATTTCAGTTGGTGGATAATGAATCTATAATATATGAAAGTTTAATTGTAATCATTACATTATGGTAAATAATGAAATTTAACACTATATGCTAATTTTTTGAGAAGGACCTGTACAGTGCAGCAGAAGCCCCTCATATACAGTATATACAGGCCAGCAGAAGCTCCTTATATATATATACAGCCCAGCTGAAGCCTCTCATACATATACAGCCCAGCAGAAGCCTCTCATACATATACAGCCCAGCAGAAGCCTTTCATACATATACAGTCCAGCAGAAGCCTCTGACATATAGAGCCCAGCAGAAGCCTCATACATATAGAGCCCAGCAGAAGCTTCTGACATATAGAGCCCAGCAGAAGCCTCATACATATAGAGCCCAGCAGAAGCCTCTGACATATAGAGCCCAGCAGAAGCCTCCCATACATATACAGCCCAGTAGAAGCCTCTCATACATATACAGCCCAGCAGATGCCTCTGACGTACAGAGCCCAGCAGAAGCCTCTGACATATACAGCCCAGCAGAAGCCTTTTTCCATATAGAGCCCAGGAGAAGCCTCTGACATATACAGCCCAGCAGAAGCCTCCTATATATACAGCCAAGCAGAAGCCTCTCATACATATAGAGCCCAGCAGAAGCCTCTGACATATAGAGCCCAGCAGAAGCCTCACATACATATACAGCCCAGTAGAAGCCTCTCATACATATACAGCCCAGCAGATGCCTCTGACATACAAAGCCCAGCAGAAGCCTCTCTTAGGCTACGTTCACACTAGCGTTGTGCGCCGCTGCGTCGGCGACGCAACGCACAACGCACGCAAAAACGCGGCAAAACGCACGCAAAAACGCTGCGTTTTGCGACGCATGCGTCGGTTTTTGCCGAAAATCGGGCGCAAGAAAAATGCAACTTGTTGCGTTTTCTTGGTCCGACGCTTGCGGCAAAAAAGACGCATGTGTGGCACAACGCAACAAAAAAAACGCATGCGTCCCCCATGTTAAGTATAGGGGGCGCATGACGCATGCGTCGCCGCTGCGTCGCCGACGCAAACCCGACGCACATTAGCTTAACGCTAATGTGAACGTAGCCATACATACACAGCCCAGCAGAAGCCTCTCATACATATACAGCCCAGCAGAAGCCTCTGACATATAGAGCCCAGCAGAAGCTTCTGACATATAGAGCTCAGCAGAAGCCCCTCATATATATACAGCCCAGCAGAAGCCTCTCATACATATACAGCCCAGCAGAAGCCTCTCATACATATAAAGCCCAGCAGAAGCCTCTGACATATAGAGCCCAGCAGAAGCCCCTCATATATATACAGCCCAGCAGAAGCCTCTCATACATATACAGCCCAGCAGAAGCCCCTCATATATATATATACAGCCCAGCAGAAGCCCCTCCTATATACACAGCCCAGCAGAAGCCTCTCATACATATACAGCCCAGCAGAAGCCTCATACATATACAGCCCAGCAGAAGCCTCTCATACATATACAGCCAGCACAGCAACAGCCTCTGATATATACAGGTAAACAGCCTCTGATATATACTGCTCGGCAGCGGCGCCTCATATATATACAGCCCAGCAGAAGCCCCTCATATATACTGTATAAAGCCCAGCAGAAGACTCTCATACATATACAGTCCAGCAGAAGCCCCTCATATATATACAGCCCAGCAGAAGCCTCTCATACATGCACCTCATATATATACAGCCCAGCAGAAGCCCTATATATATATATATATATATATATATATATATATACTGTGTATATATATATATATATATATATATATATATAGCTCAGCGGAAGCTATATATATATATATATATATATATATATATATATATATATATATACAGCCCAGCAGAAGCCCCTCGTATATATACAGCCGAGCAGAAGCCTCTCATACATATACAGCCCAGCAGAAGCGTCTCATACATATACAGCCCAGCAGCAGTCTTTGATATAGACAGCCCAAACTTCTACAATATACATAGATACATATGGACATATTTTAATCTTTAACGCCCTTTCAGGATTTCAAGGGCTGACAAGGTCAGATATACTGCGTGAATTGGACTTTAGTGACATCATTAGTGATTTTGCAGAATGAAAATCAAGGAAAGTGCCCCGAATTGTAAAAAATGAATGATTTTACTTGAATTACTCTGCATAAATGATTTTTGTAAATAAACTTGCGTTCGTTTCATTTTGTGTTTTTGCATTACATATTGCAACACCTTGAAAAATGGGCCTCCCTCCAAAATGGGCCCCGGGCCACCCACCTCTTAAATCCGGCCCTGGTGTTACACACAGTGACAGTTTCAAGTCATGACAGGCATAGCATGTCCTGGTGCGGTAACTGACACTTGCTCATGACGTGCTATGTCAGTCATTGAACATAAAAGGGTTAAACCACTTAGTCATGCTGTACAAAATAATTAATAAAAAACATTTCACATATATCTAATTTACATCTGCATCATTTTTCAAACATTCTATTTTGTTATAATGTTAGAAGGGTTAATCATTTAGTAGCAATTTTTATTATTTTTTTAAAAGTTTAGAAAACCTGTTTCTTTAGGGAACTATTTAGATTTAAATGGACTTTGAGGGGCCTATATATTGGAAACGCCCCAAAAATGATATCAATATAAAAACTGCACCCCTCAAATATTCCAAACTGCTGTCAGAAAATGTTTTTAACTCTTTACGTGCAACACAGGAATTAATGCAAAGTAGAATGAAAATAAAAACATATATTGTGTTTTTTACTTTAAAATGTCGCCTTAGCCCCCAATATTTTACTTACAAAGAATAGCACAAGAAAATGGACAATTTGTTACCTTGTTTCTGAGTGTGTTGATACCCCATATGTGGGATCGGATGGGAAGGAGCACTACTTGGCTTTTAGAAATAAATTCTGATTGAATAGTTGTCAATTCTGGTCATGAGTTAGTGTGCTATTTACTCAAGTTTTCGGAGCATGCTCGGGTGTTCTCCAAGAATCTTGGACGTGCTTGTAGATTATACATGTGGGGATTCCCTAACAAACAGGCAATCCCTGCATGTGTTCAGCCTGTCTAGCAGCTGCAAATCATGCAGCTGTGGGGACTCAAACATAATCTACGAGCACGCCCAAGATACTCAGAGAACACCCGAGCATGCTCGGAAAACTCGAGTAAAGAGCACACTCGCTCACAACTAGTCGGTTCCATTAGCTGAACCTCTGAGATGCCAGAACAGCACAAACCCCACAATTAACCCCATATCGGAAACTTTACTGCTTAAAGGGAACCTGTCACCTGAATTTGGCGGGACCAGCTTTGGGTCATATGGGCGGGGTTTTCGGGTGTTTGATACACCCTTTCCTTACCCGCTGGCTGCATGCTGGCCGCAATATTGGATTGAAGTTAATTCTCTGTCCTCCGGAGTACACGCCTGCGCAAGGCAATATTGCCCATATGACCCAAAACCGGTCCCGCCAAATTCAGGTGACAGGTTCCCTTTAAGGAATTCATGTAGGGGTGTGTTGAGTATTTTGAACACGTGGCTCACAGAATTTTGCAACATTGGGAAATGGATATATTATTATTATTTATTGTTATAGAGCCATTTGTTCCATGGCGCTTTACACGTGAAAAGGGATATACATAATAAAAACAAGTAAAGTAATCTTAAGCAATACAAGTCATGACTGGTACAGGAGGAGAAAGAGGACTCTGCCCGTGAGGGCTCACAATCTACAAGGGTTGGGTCTGGATACAGTAGGTGAGGGTAGAGCAGGTCGTGCAGTGGCTTGGTCGATTGGTGGTTACTGCAAGTTGTAGGATTGTAGGAAGAGGTGGGTCTTCAGGTTCTTTTTGAAGGTTTCCATGGTAGGCGAGAGTCTGATGTGTTGTGGTAGAGCGTCGCAGAGTAGGGGGGATGCACGAGAGAAATCTTGTATGTGATTATGGGAAGAGGAGATAAGGCTGGTTTTACACTAGCATTCGACAGGGCTGCAGATGGCAGCCTTCTTCCTCCATTAAGCCCCACCCACTGCCGCACCTCTTCCTTCAGCTCCACCTTCGTCTGCATGCATCCTGCGAACCCTATCTTTAACATTGGATACGCAGGCCATGCGGATGTATGCGGATGCTTCCGCATGCGTCGTTTTGATGCTGTGCTGAACTGCATTGAACGCAACATATTGCATTTTGTTGCGGTCGGCGCAGCGTCAAAACGGCCATTTGTTCCATGGCGCTTTACACGTGAAAAGGGGTATACATAACAAAAATGAGTAAAGTAATCTTAAACAATACAAGTCATGACTGATACAGGAGGAGAGAGAGGACTCTGCCCGTGAGGGCTCACAATCTACAAGGGTTGGCTCCGGATACAGTAGGTGAGGGTAGAGCTGGTCGTGCAGTGGCTTGGTCGATTGGTGGTTACTGCAGGTTGTAGGATTGTCGGAAGAGGTAGGTCTTCAGATTCTTTTTGAAGGTTTCCATGGTAGGCGAGAGTCTGATGTGTTGTGGTAGAGAGTTGTAGAGTAGGGGTGATGTGTGAGATAAATCTTGTATGTGATTATGGGAAGAGGAGATAAGGCTGGTTTTAAACTAGCATTCGACAGGGCTGCAGATGGCAGCCTTCTTCCTCCATTAAGCCCCACCCACTGCCGCACCTCTTCCTTCAGCTCCACCTTCATCTGCATGCAGCCTGCATATTCTATCTTTAACATTGGGTATGCAGGCCATGCGGATGCCTCCGCATGTGTCGTTTTGATGCTGTTCTGAACTGCATCAAACACAACATGTTGCATTTTGTTGCAGGCCGGCGTAGTGTCAAAACGGCGCATGCGGAGGCATCCGCATACATCCGCATGGCCTGCGTACCCAATGTTAAAGATAGGGCATGCAGGATGCATGCAGATGTAGGCGGAGCTGAAGGAAGAGGTGCGGCAGTGGGCGGGGCTTAACGGAGGAAGAAGGCTGCCATCTGCTGTCCTGCCGAATGCTAGTGTGAAACTAGCCTAAAAGGAGAGTAGAGAAGGAGATCTTGTGAGGATGCGTGGAGGTAAGTACTGGGAGACGAGGTCAGAGATACATGGAAACAGGTTGTGGATGGTTTTGTATGCCATGGTTGGGGTTAGTGGGGGGACAGGTGGATCAGTCGAGCAGCAGAGTTTAGAATAGATTCGAGGATTGCGAGAGTATTAGAGGGGAGGCCACAAAGCAGGAGGTTGCAGTAGTCTAGGCGGGAGATGATGAGGGCATGGACTAGGGTTTTGGCAGATTCTTGGTTGAGGAATGTACGGATGCATGAAATATTTTTGAGTTAAAGTTGGCAGTAATTGGACAAGGCTTGGATATGTGGTTTGAAAGAGAGATCAGTGTCAAGGATTACCCCGAGGCAGCGATCTTGTGGGACTGGGGGGTGTGGGCAGCCATTTACTTTAATGGATAGGTCTGCTGGGGGGGTTCGAAAGGGATGGGGGAAAGATGAAGAATTCTGTTTTGTCCATATTAAGTTATAGAAATCTAACGGAGAAGAAGGATGAAATAGCAGACAGACATTGTGGGATTCTGGTTAGTAGGGAGGTGATAGCTACATTTTAGTGGTAAAAATGTGATTTTTTTTATTTTTTGCAAATTTGTCACTTACACATGGGTTAATAGCTGAAACTGGAACCACATTTTTTTTGTGCAATTTCTCCCGAAAGCAGGGATGCCCCATATGTCATCAGAAACTACTGTTTGGCCACACGTCATGGCTGAGAAGGAAGGAGCGCTATTTGGCTTTTGGAGCCTTAGAATAATTTGCTGGCGATGTTTGTGGAGCCCCTAAGGTGCCAGGGCAGCAGAAGAACCCCAAAAGTGACCGAATTGAAGAAATTGCACCTCTCAATGAATTAATCTACGACTACACTGAATATTTTGTAGCATTCATGCCATCCTTTATTTTGGAGGGTTGCAAATATACCAGTTTAGTGCCTATACATTTTGCCCCCATACAGTGCATTGCCCTCATATATTTTAGTACCCCCATGCATTGTTCGCATTGTTCTGTGCTCCTGGAGACAATAATGGCAAACATGTGGCTGCTTATTACAGTTGGCACAATGGGGCTCAGAAGGAGGGGGCATTTGGATTTGGGAGCGCAGAATTCACTGGATTTTTATTTGGGAAGGGAAGGAGCCATGTCAATTTTCCATAGTCTTTGTTCTACCAGTAACGTGGGAACCCCAATATTTCCAGGGACCTAAGTGGAGGCTGGTTTTGTGCAGGATAAGTTAGGGTTTTTATTGGTAACTTTTTGGGGTACATAACATGTTTTGATCACTTTCATTATTAGGATGAGATCAGATTTTTATGTTCTACACTGAGAACTTATGTAGGGGGTTTCCATGTAAATCCAACAAAAATGTGATTCAGACGAAATCCCTGACAGAACTGTTCACTATAAAGAGGCAGATGGTGACATTCTGGACTCCCTTTGGCATCTGTTCTGGTGGTATCTATCTTTTTAGGCATGCACAGAACTGTCGTCAACCACACTTGTGTGCTAAAAAGACGCCTAAAATTATGGGACACTGCTGGAACACAGACCAGATGGAGTACAAAGGTTCTCTATGTGCCACATAAGAGTGTGGTTCCTTTAGATGTTTCGCCTGAATCACATTTATTTTTAATTTACATGAAAACCCTGATGTAAATGCTCAGTGGAGAGCGCAGGATAAATGTGAGCTCAGCCTTGTTCTGATTTTAGGGAGGCACAATGAACAAGTGACAGCAGTACAAGAATAGTTCTTATTTTTATTTTTACGCAGTAAATAGTGTGGTATAAGTGATAAGGCGGCTTTATTCTTCAGATGGGTGCAATTACACCGATACCAGATTTATATTTTTTTTTATGTTTTGCTGCTATCACAGAGTAAAAATGCTTTTTTTATAAAGAAAAAAAACAGAAATTCAATTATTGCATTTATTTTCTATTTTTTTGCACAGTTCACCGTACAGTAAAAGTGATAAGATTTATTCTTTGGGACAGTACAATAAAAGTAATACCAGATTTATATATTTGCTATGATTTGCTACCTTTACACATAAAAACAATATTTTACAAAAATGTATTTGTTTTTGTATCGCCATACTCTGTGAGCTGCAACTTTTTTTTTCTGCTGAATGAGCCATTAGGGCTTGTTTTTTTGTGAGATGGTTTGGCGTTTTAATTTATACCATTTTTTTTACATTTGTCTACTTGATAACTTTTTATTCAATTGTTTGTGTGTCAGTATGGTGAAAAAGCGATATTTTCGGCATTTTTTTTGTTTTCACTGTAAGAAATAAATAACATACCTTTTTTAGATCGGGTCATTTCAGATGCAGCGATATCAATTATCTGTATGTTTTTTTAATTTTTGTTTTAACACCTTAACGATTGCCGATACGCCTTTTAACGGCAGCAGTTAAGGGTACTTATGCCTCAGCACCGCTTTTTAACAGCGCTGAGAAATAAGTGTATAGCGCCCCCCAGAGTCAAGTCGGTTTTTACCAACCCCAGTGTTGCGATCGCCGTTATTAATGGTGTAACGGCAACCGCAAAAAAAAGTCAGATTTTCAATTTAATTTCTCTCTCCTCTGATGTGATCGCACATCAGAGGAGAGAGAAATAGGGTCCCCATCCCCCCTGGTATCTCTGGAGTCCCTGTATCCCCCCATGAAGTTCCCCAGGCTGCCGGAATTTTCTTTCAGGAGAAAATGGCGAGCGCATGTGCAGTGCACCCGCCGAGATCTGCCGGGCAGCACCCGGCAACAATAGGAAATTTTTCCTATTGGTTCATTTTGATCACTGTGATACTGTAGACTCTATCACAGTGATCAAAATAAAAAAATAATGTTTTTATTACCATTTTTCCATTAGGGTTAGGGTTGGGCTAAAGTTAGGGTTGGGCTAAAGTTAGGGTTGGGCTAAAGTTAGGGTTATGGTTGGGCTAAATTAGGGTTAGGGTTGGGCTATGGTTAGGGTTGGGGCTAGGGTTAGGGTTGGGCTAAAGATAGTGTTGGGATAGGGATACGGTTGTGGTTACGGTTGGGATTACGGTTAGGGTTGGGATTAGGGTTAGGGGTGTATTAGGGTTAGGTTTGTGGTTAGGGTTATGGTTAGCATTGGGATTAGAGTTAGGGGTGGGTTGGGGTTGGGGTTAGGGTTAGGGGTGTGTTGGGATTAGGGTTGGAGTTAGAATTGGGGGTGTTCCACTGTTTAGGTACATCAGTGCTGTGTTTTTAGTGAGAAAATGGCTTTTCGTGATTTGTGTGCGCTTTTTTGTGTTTTTTTACTTTTTTTATACATTTTATGTACTTTTTTGAAAAAAATTCCTCTTTGGAACAAGTTTATTTTTTACTTTGATCTATGGCCTCATGCATTAAAGTACTCGTGCACAGCAGTGCATGAGACTTGTCAGTGTCTCACTGATTCAGCCTGTTAGACGCTGAGTCAGGTTGATCTAATATGCTACCATTCCCTGGGGTCATCCTATGACCTCAGGGTACCATGGCAACGTTTGACACCCTTGATCACGATCGCATGGGGTTGATTTTGTCAAATGGGGTATTTTAACCCCCTTTCAATCACTTAGATACCGTGGAAGTGCTTGACAGTAATGTTTAAGGGGTTAATCGGTTCCAAAACCGGCGGAGTCCGATGCGGCAGCGTGTCAGCTGTCATGTACAGCTGTCACCCGTGGGATTTGTGCTATCAGGATTTGCGTCCGCGGCACAGCACTACTCACTTTCTCCTGATCACCGTTTTAAAACAGCAATCCGGAAATGGGTCCCTTAGGCTGTGTGCACACATTCCGGATTTTTTGCGTTTTTTCCCTATAAAAACGCGATAAAGCAGCGAAAAAAACGCTCACATTAAGCATCCTATTAAAAGAATGCAATCCGCATTTTGTATGCACATGCTGCGTTTTTTTCCTGAGCGGTAAAGCATTCCAGAAAAAAATGCAGCTTGTTCATTAATTTGCGGAATCGTGGGGATTCTGCACACATAGGAATGCATTGATCTGCTTACTTCCCGCATGGGGCTATGCCCACCATGCGGGAAGTAAGCGGATCATGTGCGGATGGTACTCAGGGTGGAGGAGAGGAAACTCTCCTCCAGGCCCTGGGAACCATATAATTGTTAAAAAAAATAATTAAAATAAAAAATCGTGATATACTCACCTGGCCCCCGGAGTCCTCCCGCCTCTCAGCGGTGCACGTGGCGGCTTCCGTTCCCAGGGATGCTGTGTGCGAAGGACCTGGGATGACGTCGCGGTCACATGACCGTGACGTCATCCCAGGTCCTTCACACACAGCATCCCTGGGAACGGAAGCCGCCGCGTGCATAGGCAGCATCAATAGTAAAAAGTTGACAAGTGTGACCAACCTGTCAATCAGTTTTCCAAGTGATGCTACAGATCGCTTGGAAAACGCTAGCATTCTGCAAGCTAATTATGCTTGCAAAACGCTAGTGTTTAGCGGGAATAGGCATGCCAATTCCGCATGCAATATACCCGTGGCAGGATTTGCGGAATTGCCACGGAGATTTCCGCAGCAATTCCGCAACGTGTGCACTTAGCCTAAATGACTGCCGTTTTAATGCATATTGGCGGTTGCTAAGGGGATAAAGAGCTTTGAAAAAATGTTCTCGTTCGGATATTCAAATATGTTTGGCAGCTTTTTCGTAAATGTATTACACTTTCCATGACAATCATATTTATATATTGGACTTGTATTTTATATGGGATTCTTTTCCAGATAACATTTCTTCCCAGTAAGCCTATTGGTGGACTTCTACAAGTTACTGATTCTGGATTAATATTTGAAACCTTGGTAACAGGTTTCCAATATCACGCGGCTATACCACATACTGTATGGTGGACATAAAAAGTGAACACACCCTTATTAAAATGCCACTCGTTTTGTCAACTAAAAAATCACACTAAGAAGAATTATTTCACAACTTTTTCCATCTTCAGTGTCATTTATTACTATATCTGTACAATTCAATTGAAAAATAAACTTAAGATGAAAAAAGAACATAAAACTAAAGTAATGTGGTTGAATAAATATGTACGCTGTCAAACTGTTACTTTGTTGAAGTATCCTTTGCATTTATGACAGAATTCAGTCTTTGTAATTAGGAAGTGTCACGATTAGTGATGAGCGAGTATACTCGTTGCTCAAGTTTTCCCGAGCATGCTCAGGTGGTCTCCAAGTATTTGTGAGTGCTCGGAGATTTAGTTTTTGTCCACACAGCTGCATGATTTATGGCTGCTATCCAGCCTGAGTACATGTGGGGGTTGCCTGGTTGGGGATCTAAACTGGTTGATAGGGAAGCTAAATCTCCACTCGGGCATGCTCGGGAAAACCCGAGCAACGAGTATACTCGCTCATCACTAGTCACGACTCCTCCTAATGGTGTGTCTGGACGCAGTGAGTGACAGTTTATCTGGTTAAATGAAGGCTGATGTGTGCTGAGCTTTCAGTGTTTAAGCGACAGTCCACCTGCTCAACCAGGGCAAGGGCATGAGGGATTTCTTCCACTGTGTCTCCTGTTCGGAGTGATTACCTGACTATTTAGTTGGCTCTCTGCCTCCAATTACTGCCAGTTGTAGCTCAGCTCAAGTTGTCTGTGTTTGCTCTATGCCTGAGTTCTTATATCCTGATCTTTTTGTTGCCCGACCTTTGATTTTCCTTTGACCATCCATTTGCTTAACCCCTTTGTCTTGATCTGCTGCCTTCCTGGAATTCTGACCTTGGATTGTGACCTGACTACGCCTCTGTTGTTCCCCTTAGTTTACAATGAGCTCTCTTGGTATCTGACCCAGGAAGTCTTGACTACCCTACCTCACGGCTTATCCATGATTAGTGACTAGCGTCAGATTACAACTTGCCTGACTTTTTTCCCCACCAGTATGGATCCTATTCGCATATTGTGTGATCAGGTGATGAATGTGACCTAGGTCGTTCAGGATCTGGCCAGGGAGTATCAGAAACTAGAAACATCGCAGGGTCAGTTTTCTAGTGCTTCCCAGAGCCTTTCACTGACGGCAGTAGCTTTGACGCGCGTATCTTCTGATGTGTAGTTGGTTTCTCCAGAACCAGTAATGGCCCTCACTGACAAACGTTCGGGGGTAAAAAAAAACAGTTTACGGTGTACAGGGAGAGCTGCAGGTTATTTTTTACCCTGCGACCCCAGTCTACAGGGAATGAGTCCCAGTAGGTGGGAATACTTATGTCCCTACTGTTAGGGGCTCCTCACACTTAGGCATTTTGTTTGCCCCCACAAGCCCCAGAATGTTCATCTATTGACACCTTTTTTTACGCCTTTGGCTTAATCTACAATGAACCTGAAAGAATTCAGGTTGCAAAGCCAAAGATCATGAACCTGACACAGGAGGGCTACATCACTAAGCACTATAGTACTGAGTTCCGGGAATGGTCCACTGAAGTTCTGTGGAATGATGAAGCTCTTGGGTGTCCATTTCCCTGAGGCCTTTCGAATACACTTAAGGACGCTCTGGCTCCTTTAGGTGAGGCTAAGACTCAGGTCATTCAGTTGGAGAACAGGATTCGGGAGAGGTAAGATCAGTGATGCTGTTTCGTTCATTTTCCCCAAAGCTGTCCCCTCACCTGAGTCGGAATCGATGGAAGTTGGAGCTGCCAGCTCTCCGACCGTTCAGAAGAGACATCAGCTCGATCCTTGACCATGCCTCTACTGTCGTCGCACTGGTCATTTCAAGGATTGCTTGATATGCCCTCAAACAAACAGGCCGTTGGGAAACGCCTAAGCCTATGTGATTGTCGAGGAAGTCACTCAGCCTTGCAGGTACCGTTTTACTCCTCAGAAAAAGTACTGCTGAACGTGAAATTCTTTTTCCAAAACCAGTCATTATAAGCATTAGCTTTCATTGACTGTGGGTCTGCAGTCACCTTTGTCAATTCAGGACTAGTTCAGAGATTAGGATCAGGGATAGTTAGATTGAAAGGACTCATTCAAGTTGTTGCCATTGAAGAGACATTACTCCAGCACCTTGTCCAGCTAGTAATGGTGGAATTCACACTTAGAGAGGGAGTCCATTGCCTGCTATGTTTTGGAGAATTTACCTGTTTGGTTGGTATTGGGGTTTCCATGGCTGTAAATTCACAATCTTATACATTTATGTCAGAAGGATAATGTTAAGTGGAGCTCCAATTGTCATAATAGATGTCTTAGTTCTGTGCAAATTTCCTCCACTAGGCTGGGAAGTCTGCTGGGTTACCTGATAGACTTCGAAGATGTGTTCTCGGAAAAAGAGGCAGAGATATTATCTCTCTCCCCATCGTCCTTATGACTGTGCTATTATTGTTATCCCTAATGCCATATTACCTAAAGCTTGTCTGCATAATTTATCAAGTTGAATGTATTGCCATGAAAGAATATGTAAATGAAAGTTTATGGAAGGATCATATCTGCCCTTCCTTTCCTCGCCTGTAGCTGCAGGATTTTACTTTGTTGGATAGAAAGATGGGGGTCTCCATCCTTTCATCGATTTCTGTGAGTTAAGCAAAATTACAGTTATGAATACGGTACTTACCCACTTCCATTTATCCCAGACCTATATAATCAGCTTACAGGAGCTAAATGGACGATGAGTGGAAAACGGTATTTTTAACATCTGAGAGCCTATTTTAAAATCTTGTCATGCCTTTTGGGTTAACCACTGTTCCAGCAGTTTTTCAAAATTTTATGAACAATATGTTTTCTGATTTTGTTGGAAGATTTATTGTAGTATACCTTGATGATGTTCTAATTTTGTCTCCTGATCTGGATTCGCACTATGAACATGTCAGTTTTGTTTTACAAAAGCTTAGAGAAAATTATTTGTTTGCTAAAGTAGAGAAATGTACCTTTTCTGTGTAAAGAGTATAGCTTCTAGGGTTCATTGTATCAGCAGAAGGGCTCAAAATGGATCCTGGGAATGTGCAGAGGTGCAGGCCATAATTGATTGGGTTCAACCCTGTGACCTTAAAGAATTGCAACATTTTCTAGGATTTGTCAATTAATACAGAACATGTATTAGGGTTTTTTCTCAGATCGTTAAACCTCTTACTGATCTCAAACGTAAGGGGGTGGATCTTAGGGTTTGGTGGCTGGATGCTGTTGAGGCCTTAACCCCTTCATGACCTTGGGATTTTCCATTTTTCCGTGTTCGTTTTTCGCTCCTTCCCAGAGCCATAACTTTTTTATTTTTCCGTCAATTTGGCCATGTGAGGGCTTATTTTTTGCGGGACGAGTTGTACTTTTGAACGACATCATTGGTTTTACCATGTCGTGTACTAGAAAACGGGAAAAAAATTCCAAGTGCAGTGAAATTGCAAAAAAAGTGCAGTCCCACACTTGTTTTTTGTTTGGCTTTTTTGCTAGGTTCACTAAATGCTAAAACTGACCTGCCATTATGATTCTCCAGGTCAGTACGAGTTCATAGACACCTAACATGACTAGGTTATTTTTTATCTAAGTGGTGAAAAAAAATTCCAAACTTTGCTTTAAAAAAAAAAAAAAAAATGCGCCATTTTCCGATACTCGTAGCGTCTCCATTTTTCATGATCTGGGGTCGGTTGAGGGCTTTTTTGCGTTCCGAGCTGGCGTTTTTAATTATACCATTTCGGTGCAGATACGTTCTTTTGATCGCCCGTTATTGCATTTTAATGTAATGTCGCGGCGACCAAAAAAACTTAATTCTGGCGTTTCTAATTTTTTTTCCGCTACGCCGTTTAGCGATCAGGTTAATGCTTTTTTTATTGATAGATCGGGCGATTCTGAACACGGCGATACCAAATATGTGTAGATTTTATTTTTTTTATTGATTTATTTTGATTGGGGCGAAAGGGGGGTGATTTAAACTTTTATATTTTTTTTATTTTTTTCACCTTTTTTTTTTACTTTTTTTTTTTTTTACTTTTGCCATGCTTCTATAGCCTCCATAGGAGGCTAGAAGCTGGCACAACACGATCGCCTCTGCTACATAGCAGCGATCTGATGTTCGCTGCTATATAGCAGAATTGCAGGTGTGCTTCGAGCGCCAACCACAGGGTGGCGCTCACAGCTGCCGGGATCAGTAACCATAGAGGTCTCAAGGACCTCTATGGTTACTATTCTGAAGCATCGCCGACCTCCGATCATGTGATGGGGGTCGGCGATGCGATCATTTCCGGCCGCCCTGCCGAAAGCGGTAGTTAAATGCCGCTGTCTGCGTTTGACAGCAGCATTTAACTAGTTAATAGGCGCGGGCAGATCGCAATTCTGCCCACGCCTATTACGGGCACATGTCAGCTGTTCAAAACAGCTGTCATGTCCCGGCTTTGATGCGGGCTCACCGCCGGAGCCCTCATCAAAGCGGGGCTTCTGACCTCGGACGTACTATCCCGTCCGAGGTCAGAAAGGGGTTAAATAAATTGAAAAAGTGTTTTATGTTCACTACAATTTTAAACCAACCAGATCTCCAGGAACTGTTCATTGTGGATGTGGATTCTTCAAATATCGGGGTAGGGGCTGTATTGTCTCAAGGTGCCAAAACTCTGACCAAGTTGTGGCCATGTGCATTTTTCTCTAAAAAATGTTCATTTGCTGAGAGAAGTTATAATGTTGGGAATCACAAGTTGCTCACTATTAAATTAGCTTGTGAAGAATGGAGAGATTTTTTGGAGGGAGCAATTCATCAAGTCACAGTTGTGAAGGATCATAAAAATTTAGCTTGTATTGAATCAGATAAACGGTACCCCCAAGATTGCCCAGAGGGTCCTTATTTTTTTCTAGATTCATATTTCCTATCACATACAGGCAGGAATCCAAGAAAGTGAGGGCTTATATACAAATTGCCATGAGGCAAATAGACCCTAACTAAAGATTCTGTAATAATATAGAAAATATAACTTTTACTCATTAATTTAATATAGCATATGTGTGAATTAAAGCCACAATGTCTGCATTAGTCACTATTCAGATTTGCTACTATGTCCTGAGTTACACTGTAGGATTAATTCCAATTACAAGGGAGTTGTCTATTGGTATACAAGGGACTTCATATACAGGGATTTAGTAGATTCAAGGTAATAACCGTCAGGATGGTGAAACATGTTGGGAGGCAGCTGGTTACTTACTTTAAAAGCAATTGTTTGTAGCTGGTTCTTGACAAGCAATAAAGTGTTGGTCCGCAGCCACACTATATGAGATACTACAATGAATTATTAATAGTCCTGAGGGTTTTAATTTGCATGTAATCTATATTAAATTAATGAGTAAAAGTTACCGTATATTTTATATATTATTACAGAATCTTTAGTTGGGGTCTACTTGCATCATGGAAATTTATAACTAATATAATAAATACCCTACGCTGATTCTTACGAACAGTTGAGGTCCAACAAAGGGAAGACTGACACTTTATCACACAGCCTTGATTCAGTCTCTCCACCAGAACCTCCATCGTCCATTCTTCCTAAGGGTATTATAATTTCTATGGTATCCTCACAGTTGGAAGCAGAGATCCTGTAATAATTATAGGGGATAACTCGGGACACTTTGCGTGGAACAAGACAACTACAGGACACAGTTTTATAAGTGGTAAAGTCTATATTATCACACGGTGATTCAAACAGGTGCAGAGAGAAACTCAAGTCCAAAACATTTGGTGCAAATATCAAATGCAGCTCAGCAGTCTATAGGAAACTTCAGAGGAAAATGCAATCACGCAGAAAATCTATGAAGCACAATTATTCTTGAGGATACTTGACACGAATAAGTCCTTGCTTAGTCCAAAACACAGATAGATATGCTTATAAGGCAGTTCAAATAATATCTTAGCTCAACCAGGGAGGTCTGAGTAATAGTCTCAGGTTCTTGCAGAGCAGCAACAGCTTACATGTCCAAGCAAATGCAGATGGAAGCAAACACGAGCAGCAGATAAAGGAGGATTACTGGAACTGGTGTATGCAGCAGGAACTCAGAGCAGAGTAGCAGGATAACGCCCCTCCTTAGAAGCGGCCTCAGGACGATCCTGGACCTGGTTTCTCAGGGAATCTCTGATGAAAACAAGAAATCTTCTGTTGGGCATTGATGTTTTCCACAGGTTCCCAAGAGTCTTCCTCAGGGATATATCCCTGCCATCTTATCAGATATTGGAGCCGATTCCTGCGAATCCTGGAATCAACAATTTCCTCCACCACAAATTGTTCTTGCCCATCAATCACCACAGGCTGCGGAGGTGGCACAACACGTCCCTGGAAGGTATTAGGAGATACAGACTTTAGTAAAGATACATTAAAAACTGGGTGTACCTTCATAGTCCTAGGCAGCTTCAGCCGGCAGGCCACAGAGCTCACAATACCGTTGATCTTGAAAGGGCCAATGAATTTCTGTCCAAGTTTTTGTGAAGGAACGTTTAACTTCAGATTCTTAGTTGCTAACCACACGGAATCTCCTACCTTGAACATGGGTGCAGGTTTACGGAATCTATCAGCCGATCTCTTATAACGTTCTTAAGCTGTGGTCAGGGATTCCTTCAGAACCTCCAGATTTTGCCTCATCGCAGTCAGCCTTTCCTCCACTGCCGGAACCGGAGACCTAGGTAAGATACACGGATGATAACCCAGATTGGCAAAGAAAGGTGTAAATTTAGTGGAGGCGCTCTGAGAATTGTTATATGAAAATTCGGCTAACGGCAGCAACTCCAACCAATCATCCTGGAGATGGCTGACATAGCATCTTAGATATTGTTCCAGCGTCTGGTTGGTACGCTCAGTCTGACCATTTGTCTGGGGATGGTAAGCGGAAGAGAGGCAGACATTAATATTGAGTGCAGAGCAAAACCCCTTCCAGAATCTTGAAGTGAACTGCACTCCACGGTCAGAGATGATCTCATCCGGAACCCCATGCAACCGAAAGACATTCTGTAAAATCAAGTTCACTGTATCTTTATCTGAGGTGAGGCCGGTGCACGGAACAAAATGAGCAGCTTTAGTGAGGCGATCAACTACCACCATGATTGTATTCATGCCCCCGATGTAAGCAGCTCCACAATAAAGTCCATTGATATAGACCCCCAAGGGCGGGACGGAACAGGTAATGGTTGTAGAAGACCCGTAGGTGCCACATGAGGAGTCTTGTAACGAGCACATACCTCGCAAGAGAGAACATAGTCCTTGGTATCCTTCAGGCAAGTTGGCCACCAGAAGAATCGGCTCAGGAACTCTTGTGTCTTCTGCACCCCCCTGTGACCAGCCAACTTGGAGTCATGTACCAACTTGAGGATCTGCAGACGGACTACCTCAGGGACGTAGATACGTCGATCTCTGAACCACATGTCACCCTTAAAGAGAAGATTAATATTCACAAGTGGGTTGGCCAAAAATACATCACCGTGATAGGCCTCCCTGCACTCCTTCCACAAGTCCTGATCGTGGATAACTCCGATTAAATTGGCATCAGATAGAATGGTCTTGGACGGGGCTCCAGGTACGGAATCCGCAGCATGGATTCAGGATAAAGCATCAGCCTTCCCATTACCTGGACGGTACGAGATAACAAAGTTAAATTGATTTAAAAATAAGTTCCAACGAGCCTGACGAGGAGAAAGACATCTAGCGGATCTAAGGAACTCTCAATTGCGATGGTCAGTTAGCACTAAGATCTGTTGTGCAGCTCCTTGCAGATGATGCCTCCTGTTATGGTTCTCAATGGCAAGAGAACATAGCCCAGCATACATAGGAACTAGCTCTTGGAAGGATGGAAACTTAAACTGACCATGAACTAAACCTGCCGCACAACTAACAGTAGCCGGGTAGCGTAGCCTGCGTTTTATCCCTAGACGCCCAGCGCCGGCCGGAGGACTAACTAATCCTGGCAGAGGAAAATATAGTCCTGGCTCACCTCTAGAGAAATTTCCCCGAAAGGCAGACAGAGGCCCCCACATATATTGGCGGTGATTTAAGATGAAAATGACAAACGAAGTATGAAAATAGGTTTAGCAAAATCGAGGTCCGCTTACTAGATAGCAGGAAGACAGAAAGGGTACTTTCATGGTCAGCTGAAAACCCTATCAATACACCATCCTGAAATTACTTTAAGACTCTAGTATTAACTCATAACATCAGAGTGGCAATTTCAGATCACAAGAGCTTTCCAGACACAGAAACGAAACTGCAGCTGTGAACTGGAACAAAATGCAAAAAACAAACAAGGACAAAAGTCCGACTTAGCTGGAAGTTGTCTGGTAGCAGGAACATGCACAGAAAGGCTTCTGATTACAATGTTGACCGGCATGGAAGTGACAGAGGAGCAAGGTTAAATAGCGACTCCCACATCCTGATGGGAACAGGTGAACAGAGGGGATGATGCACACAAGTTCAATTCCACCAGTGGCCACCGGGGGAGCCCAAAATCCAATTTCACAACAGTACCCCCCCCTCAAGGAGGGGGCACCGAACCCTCACCAGAACCACCAGGGCGATCAGGATGAGCCCTATGAAAGGCACGGACCAGATCGGAGGCATGAACATCAGAGGCAGTCACCCAAGAATTATCCTCCTGACCGTATCCCTTCCATTTGACCAGATACTGGAGTTTCCGTCTGGAAACACGGGAGTCCAAGATTTTTTCCACAATGTACTCCAACTCGCCCTCAACCAACACCGGAGCAGGAGGCTCAACGGAAGGCACAACCGGTACCTCATACCTGCGCAACAATGACCGATGAAAAACATTATGAATAGAAAAAGATGCAGGGAGGTCCAAACGGAAGGACACAGGGTTAAGAATCTCCAATATCTTGTACGGGCCGATGAACCGAGGCTTAAACTTAGGAGAAGAAACCCTCATAGGGACAAAACGAGAAGACAACCACACCAAGTCCCCGACACAAAGCCGAGGACCAACCCGACGCCGGCGGTTGGCAAAAAGCTGAGTCTTCTCCTGGGACAACCTCAAATTGTCCACCACCTGCCCCCAAATCTGATGCAACCTCTCCACCACAGCATCCACTCCAGGACAATCCGAAGATTCCACCTGACCGGAGGAAAATCGAGGATGAAACCCCGAATTACAGAAAAAAGGAGACACCAAGGTGGCAGAGCTGGCCCGATTATTGAGGGCAAACTCCGCTAAAGGCAAAAAAGCAACCCAATCATCCTGATCTGCAGACACAAAACACCTCAAATATGTCTCCAAAGTCTGATTCGTCCGCTCGGTCTGGCCATTAGTCTGAGGATGGAAAGCAGACGAGAAAGACAAATCTATGCCCATCCTAGCACAGAATGCCCGCCAAAATCTAGACACGAATTGGGTTCCTCTGTCAGAAACGATATTCTCCGGAATACCATGCAAACGAACCACATTTTGAAAAAACAGAGGAACCAACTCGGAAGAAGAAGGCAACTTAGGCAGGGGAACCAAATGGACCATCTTAGAGAAACGGTCACACACCACCCAGATGACAGACATCTTCTGAGAAACAGGAAGATCCGAAATAAAATCCATCGAGATGTGCGTCCAAGGCCTCTTCGGGATAGGCAAGGGCAACAACAATCCACTAGCCCGAGAACAACAAGGCTTGGCCCGAGCACAAACGTCACAAGACTGCACAAAGCCTCGTACATCTCGTGACAGGGAAGGCCACCAGAAGGACCTTGCCACCAAATCCCTGGTACCAAAGATTCCAGGATGACCTGCCAACGCAGAAGAATGAACCTCAGAAATGACTTTACTGGTCCAATCATCAGGAACAAACAGTCTACCAGGTGGGCAACGATCAGGTTTATCCGCCTGAAAATCCTGCAAGGCCCGCCGCAGGTCTGGAGAAACGGCAGACAATATCACTCCATCCTTAAGGATACCTGTAGGTTCAGAATTACCAGGGGAGTCAGGCTCAAAACTCCTAGAAAGGGCATCAGCCTTAACATTCTTAGAACCCGGTAGGTATGACACCACAAAATTAAACCGAGAGAAAAACAACGACCAGCGCGCCTGTCTAGGATTCAGGCGTCTGGCGGACTCAAGATAAATTAAATTTTTGTGGTCGGTCAATACCACCACCTGATGTCTAGCCCCCTCAAGCCAATGACGCCACTCCTCAAAAGCCCACTTCATGGCCAAAAGCTCCCGATTCCCAATATCATAATTCCGCTCGGCGGGCGAAAATTTACGAGAAAAAAAAGCACAAGGTTTCATCACGGAGCAGTCGGAACTTCTTTGCGACAAAACCGCCCCAGCTCCGATTTCAGAAGCGTCGACCTCAACCTGAAAAGGAAGAGCAACATCAGGCTGACGCAACACAGGGGTGGAAGAAAAGCGGCGCTTAAGCTCCCGAAAGGCCTCCACAGCAGCAGGGGACCAATCAGCAACATCAGCACCCTTCTTAGTCAAATCAGTCAATGGTTTAACAACATCAGAAAAACCAGCAATAAATCGACGATAAAAGTTAGCAAAGCCCAAAAATTTCTGAAGACTCTTAAGAGAAGAGGGTTGCGTCCAATCACAAATAGCCCGAACCTTGACAGGATCCATCTCGATGGAAGAGGGGGAAAAAATGTATCCCAAGAAGGAAATCTTTTGAACCCCAAAAACGCACTTAGAACCCTTCACACACAAGGAATTAGACCGCAAAACCTGAAAAACCCTCCTGACCTGCTGGACATGAGAGTCCCAGTCATCCGAAAAAATCAGAATATCATCCAGATACACGATCATAAATTTATCCAAATAATCACGGAAAATGTCATGCATAAAGGACTGAAAGACTGAAGGGGCATTTGAAAGGCCAAAAGGCATCACCAAATACTCAAAGTGGCCCTCGGGCGTATTAAATGCGGTTTTCCACTCATCCCCCTGCTTAATTCGCACCAAATTATACGCCCCACGGAGATCTATCTTAGAGAACCACTTGGCCCCCTTTATGCGAGCAAACAAATCAGTCAGCAGTGGCAACGGATATTGATATTTAACCGTGATTTTATTCAAAAGCCGATAATCAATACACGGCCTCAAAGAGCCATCTTTCTTAGACACAAAGAAAAAACCGGCTCCTAAGGGAGATGACGAAGGACGAATATGTCCCTTTTCCAAGGACTCCTTTATATATTCTCGCATAGCAGCATGTTCAGGCACAGACAGATTAAATAAACGACCCTTAGGGTATTTACTACCCGGAATCAAATCTATGGCACAATCGCACTCCCGGTGCGGAGGTAATGAACCAAGCTTAGGTTCTTCAAAAACGTCACGATAGTCAGACAAGAATTCAGGAATCTCAGAGGGAATAGATGACGAAATGGAAACGAAAGGTACGTCCCCATGCATCCCCTTACATCCCCAGCTTAACACAGACATAGCGTTCCAGTCGAGGACTGGGTTATGAGATTGCAGCCATGGCAATCCAAGCACCAACACATCATGTAGATTATACAGCACAAGAAAGCGAATAATCTCCTGATGATCCGGATTAATTCGCATAGTTACTTGTGTCCAGTATTGTGGTTTATTACTAGCCAATGGGGTGGAGTCAATCCCCTTCAGAGGTATAGGAGTTTCAAGAGGCTCTAAATCATACCCACAGCGTTTGGCAAAGGACCAATCCATAAGACTCAAAGCGGCGCCAGAGTCGACATAGGCATCCGCGGTAATAGATGATAAAGAACAAATCAGGGTCACAGATAGAATAAACTTAGACTGAAAAGTGCCAATTGAAACTGACTTATCAAGCTTCTTAGTACGCTTAGAGCATGCTGATATAACATGAGTTGAATCACCACAATAAAAGCACAACCCATTTTTTCGTCTAAAATTCTGCCGTTCGCTTCTGGACAGAATTCTATCACATTGCATATTCTCTGGCGTCTTCTCAGTAGACACCGCCAAATGGTGCACAGGTTTGCGCTCCCGCAGACGTCTATCGATCTGGATAGCCATTGTCATGGACTCATTCAGACCCGCAGGCACAGGGAACCCCACCATAACATCCTTAACGGCATCAGAGAGACCCTCTCTGAAATTCGCCGCCAGGGCGCACTCATTCCACTGAGTAAGCACAGACCATTTACGGAATTTTTGGCAGTATATTTCAACTTCATCTTGCCCCTGAGATAGGGACATCAAGGCTTTTTCCGCCTGAAGCTCTAAATGAGGTTCCTCATAAAGCAACCCCAAGGCCAGAAAAAACGCATCCACATTGAGCAACGCAGGATCCCCTGGAGCCAATGCAAAAGCCCAATCTTGAGGGTCGCCCCGGAGCAAGGAAATCACAATCCTGACCTGCTGAGCAGGATCTCCAGCAGAGCGAGATTTCAGGGACAAAAACAACTTGCAATTATTTTTGAAATTTTGAAAGCAAGATCTATTCCCCGAGAAAAATTCAGGCAAAGGAATTCTAGGTTCAGATATAGGAACATGAACAACAAAATCTTGTAAATTTTGAACTTTCGTGGTGAGATTATTCAAACCTGCAGCTAAACTCTGAATATCCATTTTAAACAGGTGAACACAGAGCCATTCCAGGATTAGAAGGAGAGAGAGAGAGGAAGGCTGCAATATAGGCAGACTTGCAAGTGATTCAATTGAAAGCACACTCAGAACTGAAGGAAAAAAAAAAAAAAAATTTTTCAGCAGACTTCTTTTTTCTCTCCTTTCTCTGCCAATTAATTTAACCCTTTGCGGGCCGGTCAAACTGTTATGGTTCTCAATGGCAAGAGAACATAGCCCAGCATACATAGGAACTAGCTCTTGGAAGGATGGAAACTTAAACTGACCATGAACTAAACCTGCCGCACAACTAACAGTAGCCGGGTAGCGTAGCCTGCGTTTTATCCCTAGACGCCCAGCGCCGGCCGGAGGACTAACTAATCCTGGCAGAGGAAAATATAGTCCTGGCTCACCTCTAGAGAAATTTCCCCGAAAGGCAGACAGAGGCCCCCACATATATTGGCGGTGATTTAAGATGAAAATGACAAACGAAGTATGAAAATAGGTTTAGCAAAATCGAGGTCCGCTTACTAGATAGCAGGAAGACAGAAAGGGTACTTTCATGGTCAGCTGAAAACCCTATCAATACACCATCCTGAAATTACTTTAAGACTCTAGTATTAACTCATAACATCAGAGTGGCAATTTCAGATCACAAGAGCTTTCCAGACACAGAAACAAAACTGCAGCTGTGAACTGGAACAAAATGCAAAAAACAAACAAGGACAAAAGTCCGACTTAGCTGGAAGTTGTCTGGTAGCAGGAACATGCACAGAAAGGCTTCTGATTACAATGTTGACCGGCATGGAAGTGACAGAGGAGCAAGGTTAAATAGCGACTCCCACATCCTGATGGGAACAGGTGAACAGAGGGGATGATGCACACAAGTTCAATTCCACCAGTGGCCACCGGGGGAGCCCAAAATCCAATTTCACAACAGCCTCCATTCTTTGAAAGCCGCAATAATAGCCAGCAATTCCTTGTCTCCCATGTCGTAATTCTTCTCTGCTGAGGTTAGTCTATGGGAAAAGAAAGCACAAGGATGTAGCAGACCCTTCTCTCCAGTTCTTTGGGAGAGAATAGCCCCCAAAGCATTATCAGAAGCGTCCACCTCCACAATGAAAGAAAGTGTTGGATCTGGGTGTATCAACAGCGGTGCTGATGTGAAACAGATCTTAAGCCGATCAAAAGCTTCTTGAGCCTGTGATGACCACTTAAAGGGCTTTTCCTTCTTTGTCAAGGAAGTAATGGGACGGACAATATCAGAAAAATTTCGAATGAAGTGTCTGTAGAAATTTGCAAAACCAATAAAACGTTGGACCTCCTTAACGTTCTTGGGTACTGGCCAGTCAAGGATAGCCTGAATCTTACCAGATTCCATGTTCAGCCCCTGGGGAGAGATGATATAACCTAAGAACTGTATCTCAGAACGATGGAATTCGCATTTCTCCGGCTTAATATACAGATGGTTCTCTTTCAGACTTCTTAAAACAGTTTTGACATGTTCTTCATGTTCCTGTAGAGAGTCAGAAAAGATTAGTATATTGTCCAAATAGATCACTACAAACTGGTCCAACAAATCTCTGAAAATGTCATTAGCAAGGTGTTGAAACGTTGCAGGGGCGTTACAAAGCCCGAAGGGCATCACAAGAGATTCAAAGTGTCCATACCGGTATCTGAATGCTGTCTTCCACTCATCCCCTGGACGAATACGCACCAAATTATAAGCCCCACGAAGATCCAGTTTAGAGAACACCTTAGCATGGCAGACTCTTTCCAGTATTTCGGGAATCAGAGGCAAAGGGTAACGGTTTCATATGGTTACCTTATTGAGTTCCCGATAGTCAACACAGGGTCTCAGGGTCCCATCCTTCTTCTTTACAAAAAAGATAGGTGCCCCTGCTGGTGAGGAAGAAGGACGTATGAAGCCTTTGGCCAGATTTTCATCAATATACTCCTTTAAGGCTTGAAGCTCAGGTGCCGCCAAAGGGTATACGTTACCAAAAGGAATAGCTGCCCCAGGAAGCAACTCAATGGGACAGTCATAATGCCTGTGTGGAGGAAGCTGATCTGCATTCTTCTTGTCACAGATATCAGAGAACTCTTTATATGCTGAAGGTAAAGAAAATACCTGTACATGTGGTTCCGTAGCCGTGGACTCAGGGACAGCTTCTGTTAATGCTGAGTTGCTCCTTGTTGGAAAGATAATCTCCTTGGCCTCCCAGTTGATAATTGGGTTCTGAGAACGCAACCAAGGAATGCCTAAAATCACAGGAAAATGAGGAGAATAAGCAAGAAAGAAAGTTGCTCCTGATGATTAGGCTCCAACAAAATTTCAAGGGGTACGGTCTCCTGATCCACAGGCCCAGGGATTAAAGGTGACCCATCCACTGTTTCCATGGTAATTGGAGAGACTTTTTGCTGAATTTCAATACCATGTTCCTTGGCAAATGCGATATCCATGAAATTGCCACCTGCACCAGAGTTAATCATAGCTGCACTGGAAATCCACTGTCCTGAACACAGGATCTTAATAGGGAGAGAACAGTGAGAGTTCTTTTCCTTAAGCTCCTTGGGGGGTGAAGTCATAGAAAGTGAATGGAATACAGCGTTTAAAGGCAGGCTACATTCAGAGATGTCAGATTCATCATCACAGTTGTCATACTCCCCTACTGCTGCTAGCACCTTGTAAAGCCGTCTACGACACTTAGGACAATTGATCAAGAAGTGGTCAGACTGGCCGTAGTAGAAACATAGACTTTCACGAAGGCGATGCTCCCGGTGCTCATTGATCTCGCGCCTCTGAACGGAATCAATTTGCATGGGCACCTCCTCCACCTCCCGAGATGTTTTACCTGCAGGCTCTTTGGAAGGAAGGGAAAAGTTAGAAATACGGTTATATGCAGCAAACTTCTGGCTACGGTCAGTAAGGCAAATGTCAATGCGCACATAATGCTGTATAAATGTCTCTAGCTCTTGTGGTGACTCAGAGCGAGCTAGTTCATCTTTTACAATACTAGACAGACCCCTTTTAAAAATAGGCAATTGTGCATAACTGTCCCAATTGGTATCTACCGCTAATCTCCTGAATTCAGTAGCATACGCAATAACAGAACGTTTTGCCTGGCGTAAAGACAATAAAGCAGATTCAGCGGTTGCACGGCGATTAGGATCATCAAACATTAATGCCATAGCGGCCAAGAAATCATCCAAGTTATTTAACCGTGGGTCACGAGAGTCAATCATCGGATTCGCCCAGGCGAGCATTCGTGCGGTCAGCAGCATTATTACACACAATACTTTGGATCTATCAGTAGGAAAACGGTCAGCATGCACATCAAAATATAGCATACATTGATTCACAAAGCCACGAAATTTGTCACGATCACCATTAAATCTGAATGGGGGCAACTTAGGTGGGTTAGCTGGTGGCAGTTGCCCAGAGGGAAAAGTCGCTTGTGCAGCTATTTGCGTGCTTATGTCCTGAAAAGCCCGTCCATACTGGGACTCTATGCCAGCAAGTTTGTTTTCCTGGGCTGCCAAGCAGGTGCTTAAGTCCTGCAAAGTCTGTCCAAACACTTGTTGATTGTGTTCAAAGCTTCCAAACTTCTTTTGCAGACCTTCCACATCTTTCTGCAGTGATCTAATTATGGAAAACACCTGCTCTAGTCTGCTTTCTGCAGTCATTGTTCCAGCAGTCTCCTTTTTTTTTTTAGGCTAGAGTATCCTGTAATAATTATAGGGGATAACTCAGGAGACTCTTTGCGTGCACAAGACAACTACAGGACACAGTTTTATAAGTGGTAAAGTCTATATTATCACAAGGTGATTCAAACAGGTGCAGAGAGAAACTCAAGTCCACAACACTTGGTGCAAATATCAAATGCAGCTCAGCAGTCTATAGGAAACTTCAGAGGAAAATGCAATCACGTAGAAAGTCTATGAAGCACAATTATTCTTGAGGATACTTGACACGAATAAGTCCTTGCTTAGTCCAAAACACAGATAGATATGCTTATAAGGCAGTTCAAATAATATCTTAGCTCAACCAGGGAGGTCTGGGTAATAGTCTCAGGTTCTTGCAGAGCAGCAACAGCTTACATGTCCAGCAAATGCAGATGGAAGCAAACACGAGCAGCAGATGAAGGAGGATTACTGGAACTGGTGTATGCAGCAGGAACTCAGAGCAGAGTAGCAGGATAACCCCACAGGTTCACAGGAGCAGGTATATAGCCAGGGAGTCACCAGAGGTCAGGAGCTGGATGCAAGGCAGAATACTCTAGCACAGACTGAAGGCTGGGGTGGAGTTTTATAGCAGGAAGACACAGTGCACATGAGACCAAAGACGCCATCTTGGAAAAGGGCAGTAATGCACAAAAAGGTAACAAAAATGTTCAGAGTCCTGACAGATCCTTAAAGTCCAATCATTGGCTCCTTCCACTACTCCAGTGTCCAAATTATTTGAGCCTGTATACCTAAGATTATGTCTGTTCCAGGAATTTCATGATTCTGTCTTGAGTGGTTAACCTGTGGTCACATGTACACTCAAAGCAATTACTAGACTATTTTGGTAGCCATCCATACTTAATGATGTTAAAGATTTTATATCAGCTTGTAAAATATTTACAATTGAGAGTCCCCAGTGGTTGATACCTTTTAATGGCTAACTGAAAAGATGGTAACAAATTGCAAGCTTTCGAGACTATACAGGTCTCTTCATCAGGCCAGACTAAAGCAAATTCTGAAGAATCACATATTTATACACAACACAGCACAGAACTGTCATTATGGGAGAGTGATAAGTGATAAACAGTTGTGTCCATAAATATTGGAAAGTTCCTAGATTAGGAGTGAATGTTTTGCTGTCCTCTGATTGGGGCCTGGTTCTGTGATGATGACCCCACATGGTCTGAAGGGCAAATTCCTTAATTGATGTAAAAAGACATAAATCCATGCGACACATTCATTCCTGCACTAAGTGTGTCAAAGGTCGTGATAAGTTTATACTCCTAGATTCTCCTGTCTCTCTGAGATTTGAAGCTACTTTTCAATACAAGTAGTTTCAGGTCCATGGTGCTATGATCAGGCATACAAAAATGTTTGGCCACAGGTAGATCCATTCTTTTTTCTTTTATTGTATGGTGGTGAGAATTTATCCTTGTTTTCAGTTTTTGCCCTGTCTCCCCAACATACAGACCCCCAGTTAGACATTTAGTACAAATAATTAAGTACACCACATTACATGTGGTGCAGCTGAAGGTACCTGGGATCTTGTAGTCCTGATGTGAATTGGGGATCTTTATCTTGTCCGTGGTCATTATAAATAGACAGGTTTTACATTTTTTATGGTTGCAAGGAAAGGTTCATGCATCTGTAGGGGAGGACAGGGAGCTTCTGACAGACTACGCCTCAATTCAGGACTCTATACAAACAGATACAAAACAAAGCCAAAACCTGACAACTTGGACAACCACTCCATTCCAGACACAAAAGCATCTAACTGTGTCATTAATCTCTCAGATTATAAACCCAACAAAGTGGAGCTGGCCGTGCTTTCCAGAGGACTCTCATTTTGTCCTACTAAGGCCCTGGATAAAACTGAACTGTGCAGTGATATGGAACATTTTTTCAGGAGACTGCGCCTGAGGGAATATTTCAATGATACAGAAGATTCAGAACCCACCTGGACTGAAGGAAAAGGGATTCTAACAACAAAGAAGAGGTCAGACTGGACACCTCCACCTGGACGCAACCCTCATTTGGATAAATATATAGACTCCTTCAAACATTTGCTAAAATCCACCATCATAGATACTAACAGGAGACAAGCATCCAACATGAGTGCCCAGGAGAAAAATGCCATACAGTCTCTGAAAACCAACAAAGAAATCATCATTAAACCTGCTGACAAGGGAGGTGCAATAGTCATGATGAACACATCAGACTATTTGAAGGAAGCAAACAGACAACTTATGGACACACGCTACTACAAAAAATTGGAGTCGGATCCTACACAGGACTATTACAAGGAACTAAACAAGTTGGTATCTTGTTGGTATCTGCCTGACAAATCCACAAGAGCCGATGACCTGATACCAGAAAGTCCAAGAACAAGGATATTCTACATGCTTCCCAAAATCCACAAATCTGGAAAACCAGGAAGACCAATTATTTCATGTGTGGGCACCCTTACTGAGCAGGTATCTGGATGGGTAGAGGGTATTCTTAATCCCCTGGTAAAGGATACACCCAGCTTCATTCAGGACACAACTGACCTATTGAATAAACTATCAGCAATAGGTCCTCTACCAGAAGGAACCATCCTGGCCACCATACATATGGAATCTTTGTACTCCAATATCCCACACCAGGATGGATTAAATGCCTGCAAATTCTTCCTGGAAAACACAGGGACTGATGCGGATTCTGTGGTGAAACTTATAAAATTCATCCTCACCCACAATTACTTTGAATTTGACAACAAGATCTATCTACAGGAGACTGGCACAACAATGGGAAGTAAAATGGCTCCACAGTATGCAAATCTTTTCATGACCAAGCTTGAAAGCGACTTTTTGTCCTCATGTCCCATCAGGCATCTGACCTACTACCGCTACATTGATGACATTTTAATTATCTGGATGGAGTCTGAGCCACAGCTAAAGACGTTCCATGAACAGTTTAATCAATTTCATCCCACCATCAACTTGACACTCTACTACTCCTGTACTGAAATTAACTTTTTGAACACCATCATTAAGCTGCAGAACAATAAAATAGAGACATCCCTGTATCAGAAGCCAATCGACCGTCCAACATACCTTAAATGGGACAGTTTCCATCCAAAACACATAAAAAACTCTATTGTCTACAGCCAAGCCATCAGATACAGTCGTATATGTTCCAACCCCAAGGATAGGGATGAACACCTTGGTCGCCTCAGAAAGACTTTTTTGAATCAGGGCTACCATCCAAGAACAATTGAAAACCAGATTACAAGAGCCACAAGAATATCAAGGAATCACCTGCTACATTACAAAGCTAAAGAAGAAAATAGCCGGGTACCTCTAGTAGTTACCTACAATCCAAATCTGGAGGTGCCAAGGGGAGCTGCACGGAAATTACAACCTTTACTACAAAAAGATGCCCGCTTACAATCCTGTTGTGAATCCGCTTTTGGGCTCCCCTGGTGGTTGCTGGTGGTACTGGTGACTTGTGTGTCTTTGCTGTCTCAGTTCACCTGCTCCCATCAGTGTTTGGGAGTTTCCTATTTAGCCTTGCTCTCCAGTCATTTCCTTGCCGGTCATCATTGTAACCAGAGCCTTCGGTTGCATGTTCCTGCTACTAGTCTGCTGATCAGCTAAGTGGACTTTGTCCTTTTGTTTTGTATCTTTTGTCCAGTTTGCAGTTTTGTTATTCTCTGTAGCTGGAAGCTCTTGTGGGCTGAAATTGCCACTCCTGTGTCATGAGTTGACACAGGAGTCTTAAAGTAATTTCAGGATGGTTTTTTGATAGGGTTTTCAGTTGACCGTGAAGTCCTCTTTTGTATCCTTCTGCTATCTAGTAAGTGGACCTCTCTTTGCTAAATCTACCTTCATACTGTGTATGTCTTTTCCTCTAAACTCACCGTCATTACATGTGGGGGGCTGCTATCATCTTTTGGGGTATTTCCCTAGAGGTAAGCCAGGTCTGTTCCTTCCTCTACCAGGGGTAGTTAGTCCTCCGGCTGGCGCGTGGCATCTAGGGTTAATCAGGTATGCTCCCTGGCTACTATTAGTTGTGTGGTAGATTTAGCTCACGGTCAGCTCGAGATTCCATCACCCAGAGCTCGTCCGTTATCTTTGTGTTTTGATGTTTCCCTGCCATTGGGAATCATGACACAATCCATTTTTCCAGACCCCCCCACTACTGTGTTTTAGGCAGCCCCCAAATCTAAGAAGCATCATTGTCAGAAGCTCCCTGTCCTCCCCTACAGATGCATGAACCTTTCCTTGCAACCATAAAAAATGTAAAACCTGTCCATTTATAATGACCACGGACAAGATAAAGATCCCCAATTCACATCAGGACTACAAGATCCCAGGTACCTTCAGCTGCACCACATGTAATGTGGTGTACTTAATTATTTGCACTAAATGTCCAACTGGGGGTCTGTATGTTGGGGAGACAGGGCAGAAACTGAGAACAAGGATGAACTCTCATCGCCATACAATAAAAGAAAAAAGAATGGATCTACCTGTGGCCAAACATTTTTGTATGCCTGATCATAGCACCATGGACCTGAAATTACTTGTATTGAAAGGTAGCTTCAAATCTCAGAGAGACAGGAGAATCTGGGAGTATAAACTTATGATGACCTTTGACACACTTAGTGCAGGAATGAATGTGTCGCATGGATTTATGTCTTTTTACATCAATTAAGGAATTTGCCCTTCAGACCATGTGGGGTCATCATCACAGAACCAGGCCCCAATCAGAGGACAGCAAAACATTCACTCCTAATCTAGGAACTTTCCAATATTTATGGACACAACTGTTTATCACTTATCACTCTCCCATAATGACAGTTTTGTGCTGTGTTGTGTGTAAATATGTGATTCTTCAGAATTTGCTTTAGTCTGTGCCTGTGTAGTCTCGAAAGCTTGCAATTTGTTACCATCTTTTCAGTTAGCCATTAAAAGGTATCAACCACTGAGGACTCTCAATTGTAAGTATTTTTCTATCTACTGGCTAACACGGTACCAAGATATTTATCTTTCCTGTATCATATCAGCTTGTGAAATTTGTGCAAGTGCTAAAGTCTGTCATAACCAGAAGACCAGGGAATTGGCTCCACTGAAAATTTGAAAAAGACTGTGGACTAATTTGTCTATGGATTTAGTGTACAGGCTCATTTTGTTCCGTTATTGGGGTTACCGAATGCTGAAACACCTTCCAGATTGTTTATCAATCACGTGGTGACTGTGAGACTGCATGAAATCCCTCTGAACATTGTTTCTGAAAGGTGGGTGCAATTTGTCTCCAAATTCTGGAGATCGTTTCTTAGGATTGATTTGTCATCTTTTTCTGCTAACCACCCTGAAACCAACGGTCAGATAGAAAGGAAAAATCAATTATTGGAACAAATTTTAAGGTGTTTCTTTGCAGCTCAGCAGGAGAACTGGTCCTCATTTTTACCTTTTGCTGAGTTCGCCTTTAACAGTTGGGTCAATCAGTCCGCTGGAACCTTACCTCCTATCAGTGTGTCTAGACGCAGCGAGTGACAATTCAGCAGTCTATGCTGAGGCATGCTGAGCTCTCAGTATGGTAATTGATAGCTCAGCTGTCCAATTGAAGGCTGGTGCGTGCTGAGATGTCAGTGTTTTGACTGACAGTCCACCCACCCAATCAGGGCCTGGGCATGTGGGCCTTCCTTCATGTATCTCCTCTTTGGAGAGATTGCCTTGCTATTTAGCTGGATCTCCGCCTCCAATTACTGCCAGTTGTAGCTTAGCTCAAGTAATGTACATTTGTTCTGTGCCCTAAGTTCTTAAATCCTGATCTTTGTTGCCCGTCCTTGGATTTGCCTTTGACCTTCCGTTTGTCTAGCACCTTTGTCTTCATCGGCTACCTTCCTGGAATTTTGACCTCAGAGTGTGACCTGACTATGCCTCTGTCTTTCCTCTTATATTAAAAAGGATTCTTTTGGTATCTGACCCCGGACCTGTCTCAGGAAGCATGTTACAGCTATAATTGGCAATCCTTGCCCATTTTTCCTTTCCATTACGCTCCAAATCAGATTGCGAGGGCATCTCCTGTGCATAGCCTTCTTCAGATCACCGACAGATTTTCAATTGGATTCATGTCTGGCCAATTCCAAAACTTGGATCTTCTTTTGGTGAAGCCATACTTTTGTTGATTTGAAGGTATGCTTAGGGTCATTTTCTAAAAGTAATAAAAGATGAATGACATTACAGGTGGAAACAATTCTGAAATGATTCTTCTTGGTATAATTTTTTTACATGATAAAAAACATGTATTTTTTTGTACAGGGCTATGAAGACTTTTTATATAGTAAACTGTAAGTAAGTGGGACAGAGAAAGGAGGAGTGTGTATATAGGGAATTTGTTGGTTTGCTCCCGGGCATTGGCCCTATCACTTCCACCTGATGGACTCCTTGGCACATTAAGGACTTGATGAGATTGATCCAATTACCGGTAATTCACTCAATCAAGGACTATATTATTGCATTTTCTATATTCATGATTACTGATAGTATTTTTTATTTGCTTCCACAGTTCTGTGAAGTGGTGGCTCCACTATTTGTTAGGGACTGTGTGATCCTATTTCTCCTTCACCAATACTTGTGCTGTGTTCTACTTAAGTGTTTTATTAATATATAATCAATGCTCAGTATTATGTTGGATTTATATTGATATTTAAGTTGATTAACTACTTTGTTCAACCAATTTAGAAGATTGGGAGTGCAAAAATTAAGTTAGCTAGTCCTGAAAGGTTCATTTTTAATTCCAAACTAGGCTTGTTACGTGCATGGTACATTCAGTCACCAAATAATACCACGAGGTCAGAACACGGTACCATAGTTTTACGTTTCTGTTACATTGTATACATTTTTCCAGAAAAATGTTGATGTTTGCGTTATGGTACAAAGTGGAGGAGAGGGTTGACACGACAAAACCACGTTGGAGCCAAAGTGTTTAGTTACAATGTGGACTGCCAGGCTTACATAAATTAGTTACCGTTGTTTAAATAAATGTTTGTTCTACCTAACGCATTTGGATAAATAATTGTAGGGCATCAGCCTCACAGTAAGCTGAAGAGTAGCCAAAAAATAAACTAGTAGTAATGAAAATCAGCAGTGTGATGTGATCCCAAATGTTTATTTTTGTAATGTCAGGAGCTGAATATGCTCAAAGTATACTTGATTGAATTTAAAAAATAAAACTCAATAACATTCATCAAGATCTGCTTGTGCTCAGAATTCAGGGTCCTTATTACAAATTACATTTTATTACATAAAATATCATTACTGTGGTCACACGAGGGTATTCAGAAATGTCTCATTCAGAAATGTGGGATAACTTTTTTTCTTGTCAGTGAGCTTTCCACACACAATCCACTTTTTTTACTCAGCAGCTATTAATCTTTTACAGGACCGTTTACAGTTTCCCATTTTACAGAATTGCAATGTACCCATATAAATCGGATGCCGTACTGATGCTCCAAATGGCATGCAATTTTTGCAATAATCTTTATTCACCGAATAACAGCGACCGCAAAAAAAAGTCACATTTCCCATTTATTTCTCTCTCCTCTGATATGATCTAGCATACCAGAGGAGAGAGAAATGGGGTCCCCCGAGCCTCCCCGGGCCCAGTTGTGTTGGGTTTACTGTTGAGGTTAGGGTGGTGTTGGAGTTGGGGTGAGGGTTGTAGTTAGGGTTAGGGTTTGGATTAGGGTCAGGGGTAGGGCTTTGTTAGGGTTGGGTATAGAATTGGAGGGTTTCCACTGTTTAGGTACATCAGAGGGTCTCCAAACGTGACATGGCGCCCGCCATTGATTCCAGCCAATTTTGGGTTCAAAAATTCAAATGATGCTCCCTCCCTTCTGAGCCCTGACTGTCATGTCGGACGCTGTTCATACCAGGGCGTTCGACAGACAGCGGTAATTCCGCTTTTGTCCACTATGTGCTCAGTGGCGTCGGCTAGATTTTATCTAGCTGGTCCGGGGTTAATTTAGCTGGTGCTCGGATTGGAAGCTGGGCCACGCCCACTGCCTTTAAATAGTTCTTCTGAACATTGGGCGTCACCGATTATAGCTTCTGTCTTGTGCTTGGTTATCTTGGTCTGGAGTGGTGAGCTAGGAGTTGGAGTTTCGTTGCTGGTGGTGTATTTCCCTTTGTCTTATTTTCTCCTTCCTATATTTGTATTTATTTTGCCCTGTGCACTTATAGTGTATTCCTGAGTGACTGCGGCGTGCTGCATATTTTTCCATTATCCTTGTCTGTGCTAACTGTGGGTATTGGTGTGTGGTCTCTTCACTGGGTGGTGGGTGGAGGTTTCAGCCTAGGGTTGAAACAGGAGACAGGGTGAGGGTGGAGGCCCAGACATGCACACCATCAGTGTAAACTCTGGAAGAGGGTCAGTCAGGGTTTCCCTAGTCTGAGGGAAATCGCAGGGGCCCGGGTCATTAGCTCTTGCATACCTAGGTCTCCTGTGACACTGCCATGCTCCCAAACAGTGACTTTCCCCCACATACGGGGTATCAGTGTAATCAGGAGAAATTGCACATCAAATTGTGTCATCCATTGTCTCTTGTTACCCTTGTGAAAATAAAAAAGTCTGGGTCTAAAGTAACTTTTCCAGGTCACCACCTGACAGCACCATGGAGGACGTCCTTCTTATCCATAGTGGGACAGGAAACCACGAGAGTTTAAAAGGACCCCCCCCTTCCACCCTTCAGTGTTTTTCCTGTCCCACTGTGGATGGGAACGACGAGAGTTCCGTCTGTCCCGTGCAGAGAGTGAGGATCGGGGGGGCTCGGCCTCTTCCTTCCCACTACATGGACTCTGCGTAGCTGACACCCGAGTAATTGGGTCCCTCAGCAGCACCAGTGTAGCGCTGCTCCTGGTTGAAAGGGTCGCTTCCCCCTGGGGGGGCTCTCGACCCGGGATGAAGCCCCAGATGTACCTGCTTTTTTCCGCCCCTGCAAGGCGCTCCCTTCGCAAACATATCCGGTGAGGTTGTGGCCGCAGGCATCACAGGACGCCGACCGGGAGTATCCGGGGTCCGTGGAGTTCAGTGCGGCGAGTCACTTCCGGTTCGCCGCTGCCGCGCACGTCACTTCTGGGTCGCGGCCGGCAGCATGGGGCTGCATCCACTTCACTCCTACGCTCGGCGACGATAGGAGTTCTTGGACAGGTGGCGCCGGCAGCTCCAGGATAAAGAGGTATGTGTGGGCTATGGGGGTGCTCAGTAGGTTTCCAGCCTAACCAGCAGCAGCAGCGGTAGTATGGATGAGGCAAAATCCGACGCACTGCAGGAGACCCAGGCGCATGTGAGTTCCCACTTGGGTGTCTGCTCCCTATAGCCTTCAATAAAAGTACTGGCCATCAGCTATCTTTAAGTTATCTATTTTAGGGGCTTTCCTCGTCGGGGGTAAGAAGCCCGGCAAGTATAAGAAGTGCCCCATTTGTGCCATAAAACTTAAAGACTCCTGGCAGAAGTCGCTCTGTGAGTCTTGCACCAGCCGTATTGTGGGAGAAGAACAGGCTTCCCTAATGACGAGCATGAGAGCCATTGTTAGAGAAGAGGTGCAAGCTTCGATTTCTGGCTTATCGTTTCCCCACCCTGTCCAGTCTGACCCCCAGGATCCTCCAAGATCTAAGAAAAGACAAAGAGAGTCAGATCTGTCATCTGAGGACAGCTCTTTTGAATCGGATATGGAAGAGGAGGAATTGAGTAAGGACCCTCCTCAAAAAGGGAAAACATATTTGTTCTCATCTAATGATATAGATGAGCTTCTGGGAGCGTTCAGACAGACTATGCAGATTGAGGAACCCTCAACCACTCAATCAATTCAGGATGAGATGTTTGGGAGGCTACGTTCGCAAACATCGAAGGTCTTCCCTGTAAAGCCCACATTCGTTCAATGATTCTAGAAGAGTGGGAAGAGGCAGAAAAAAGGATATCCATTCCTAGAGACTTCAGACTTCGTCTTCCCTTTGACCATGAGGAGGTCAAAGATTGGGAAGATGTACCTAAAATTGACATCCCACTTGCAAAGGTGTCTAAGAGAACCGCCATACCATTTGAGGACTCCTCCAACTTAAAGGAGCCAATGGACAGAAAGGCGGATGGACTCCTAAAAAGAGCATGGGAAAGCTCTGCAGCAGTAATCCGCACAAATATAGCGGCAACATCTGTGGCGCGGGCAATGCATTTGTGGGTAGATGACTTGAAAGATCAGTTGTCAGCCAGAACCGCTATAGATTCTATTATAAAAGCTATCCCTCTACTCAAACTAGCAACCGGTTTTCTTGCAGATGCTACTGCAGAATCGGTTAGGTTTAGAGCTAGAGGCCAATCTTTAACAAACTCAGCCCGAAGGGCTATATGGTTAAAAAACTGGTCGGGAGACGTTCATTCAAAAAATAAGTTGTGTTCCATTCCCTTTTCAGGAGGCAGGGTCTTTGGCCCCATATTAGACGATATTCTGGAGAAAGCTTCTGATGAAAAGAAGGGGTTTCCAGAGGAAAAACGTAAAAAGTTCCAGCCCTTTCGCAGACCCTATTACGGTCAGAGATCACACTATAGGGGTAAGGGAAAACAGGGGAGATGGAGCTACCAGAAAGGGGGAGAAAATAAAAACCGGAATAGGGATTCAGGTCCCTCAACCTCTAGGTCAGAGTTCCGAAGAAAATTACGCCACCAGGATAGGGGGGCGGTTGCTGAACTTCCTAGGGGAGTGGAAAGGGATTACCACAAGTCCTTGGGTCCTCCAGATTATCTCCCAGGGGTACAGGATAGAATTCGACTCCCTTCCCCCAGAAAGATATTTTGTTTCCAATGTCCATCTCTCTTCAGTCTCCCCAATGTGGTCAGACATACAGGATCTCCTCCAGATGGAGGCAATATCTCCCGTTCCTCCTCACCAAATAGGAAGAGGTCATGACTCAGGTCTCTTCTCTATAAAGAAACCTTCGGGGGAATCCCGAACCATAATAAACCTCAAGCCCCTAAACAAATGGCTACAATACAAAAGGTTCAAAATGGAGTCTATACGCTCCACAATTCCCCTATTGGGAAAGGACGTGGTAATGTGTACTTTGGACTTAAAAAGTGCATATCATCACGTACCAATTTTTCCAGATCACCAAAAATACCTGAGGTTTGCAGTAGAAAAAGAAGGGATAATCTTCCATTACCAATTTCGTTGCCTTCCATTTGGTCTGGCGACAGCACCTAGAGTTTTTACAAAACTCATCGTAGAAATTGTGTCATATCTAAGAAAACGAGACATCACCATAGTTCCCTATTTGGACGATTTCCTGTTAGTGGCAGACTCTGTGGGGCAGCTCAAGATCGATTGTCAGTTGGTGATCTCCACACTGCAGAAATTAGGCTGGGTGTTAAACTGGTCAAAGTCACACCTGACACCAAAATCAAAAATACAATTTCTAGGTGTCATCCTGGATTAGAAGGTCAGAAAATCGTTTCTTCCGGACAAGAAGCTGTCCGACTTAATAAAAAGAATTCACCAGTTTTCAAGAAGTCGAATATCATTCAGGGATGCGATAAAGATCCTGGGATTAATGACAGCCTGCATGCCATGTGTCAGCTGGAGCCAGTTTCATTCCCGTCAGTTACAGAGACCGGTTCTCACGTCATGGGACAGAAGACAAACTTCACTAGATAAGGAGTTCCACCTATCCCATCGGGTCAGACAATCCCTACGCTGGTGGACTGTGCCAAGAAATCTCCAGGTCAGTGTCCCATGGATTCAGGCTCCAGCAGTCACGGTAACTACAAATGCAAGCCAACAAGGTTGGGGCGGTCAGGTCCTCGGAAGATACTACCAGGGACAATGGAATTCGGAAGACAGCATCAATTCCTCAAATCACAGGGAGCTGCATGCAGTATGGAAAGTTCTGTGTTCAGCCTGAATCTTATTGAAGAATAAACATCTAAAGATTCTGTCGGACAACACGACGACGGTAGCCTTTCTTCACCATCAGGGGGTCCAAGACATCCGAAACTACAGCATCTGGCGGAGCAAATCTTCGCATGGACGGAAAAGTCAGTGCTCTCGATTTTGGCAGTTCATCTAGAAGGCTCAAAGAACCAGATTGCAGATTTTCTGAGCAGAGAGAAGCTATCACCTACGGAGTGGGAACTAAACAGCAAAGTCTTCAACGCATTATGTCAACGCTGGGGAACACCGACGGTGGACCTATTCGCGACCAGACGAAACGCGAAGGTCGGAACCTTTTATTCACTAAACCCTCAAGAGGGTCCGGCAGAAGTAGATGCCCTCTCTCAGTCATGGAGCAGGGGTCTGTTATATGCTTTTCCCCCTCTGGCATTGATACCAAGAATCCTCAGGAAAATATGCGAGGACAGAGCTCGAGTTATTTTGGTGGTCCCTTTCTGGCCCAAGTGGAGCTGGTTCCCTCTGCTAAAGAAGCTGTCAGTAGACAATCCTTACCATCTTCCGGAAATGAAAGACATACTTTTCCAGGGTCCGATTCTTCCTCAAAACCCAGGGAATCTGCAGTTAGCAGCTTGGATCCTGAACGGCAGATCCTGAAAGCAAAAGGCCTATCGGAAGGAGTCATTTCCATCCTGCAAGCAAGTAGGAAGCCGGTAACTTCGGAAATCTATCTAAAAATTTTGAAAAAATTCTGCAGTTTTTGTGGAGACACAACGGTCGATGTTGATCACCCTGACATACCCAGAATTCTTGAATTCCTGCAGCAGGGATTCAAGAAAGGGCTTAAACCAAGTACTTTGAGGGTCCAGATAGCAGCCCTCAGCGTGTTTTATGATTCTTCCCTTGCTGCCCACCCTTGGATTGCTCGGTTTTCCAGGGCAGTTCTAAGGCTGAGACCCCTAATCAGGAAAACTATCCCACCTTGGGACCTTAACCTAGTCCTTAATGAATTATGCAAGGAGCCGTTTGATATAGCAAAGGATATAGACATTGCTAAACTTTCCCTCAAAACAGCTTTTTTAGTAGCCATTATATCAGCCAAAAGACTGGGGGAACTTCAGGCCTTGTCCACCCAAAACCCCTATCTACAGGTATTTGATGATAGGCTCGTCTTAAGACTGGATCCAGGTTTCCTTCCTAAGGTGGTCTCGGTTTCAAATATAAATCAGGAGGTAGTGCTTCCATCATTTTGCCAGTTCCCTAGAAACCAAAAGGAGATGTTCTTCCATAACTTAGACATCAGGGAAACTGTACTTAAGTACTTGGACATGACTAGGGCCTGGAGACGGGATAGTAATCTCTTAGTCCTTTATGGAGGTCCTAATAAGGGGAAAAAAGCATCAAAATCCACCATTGCGAGATGGATTAGATCCACTATTACCCTAGCTTATCAGGCACAGGGAAAGGATCCCCCAGATAGCCTTAAAGCTCATTCATCTAGGGCTATGGCCGCTTCATGGGCAGAAAAAGTGGGGGGCCTCAGTAGATCAGATCTGCAGAGCTGCATCTTGGTCTAGTTTTAGCACTTTTTCTAAACATTACAAACTAGATGTAGTGTCTTCTCAGCTAGCGTTTGGCAGGAAAGTGCTTCAGGCAGTAGTCCCACCCTAGGACCAAAAAAGTCCTTTTTGGTACTTCTCCATGGTGCTGTCAGGTGGTGACGTGGAAAACGGTAATTAAACCTACTGGTAATTGTATTTCCAGGAATCCATCCTGACAGCACTGTTAGTTTCCTCCCTAGTACAAAAATGTGGTATACTTATGTGAAGTAACATTTGTATTAAGATTGTTATGTTCAAAATAAAATTCTCTTTTTGCATCCATCCAGAGGTGTTACTTTGGAAAATCACTGAAGGGTGGAAGGGGGAGGGTCCTTTTAAACTCTCGTGGTTTCCTGTCCCACTATGGATAAGAAGGACGTCCTCCATGGTGCTGTCAGGATGGATTCCTGGAAATACAATTACCAGTAGGTTTAATTACCGTTTTTTGTGAAAAAGTTAAATGTTCATTTTTTCCTTCCACATTGCTTTAGTTCTCGTGAAGCACAGGAAAGGTTAACAAACTTCTTGAATATTGTTTTGAGCACCTTGAGGGGTGCAGTTTTTAGAAAGGTGTCACTTTTGGGTATTTTCTCTCATATTGACAACCAGACTCACTTCAAATGAGAGGTGGTCCCTAAAAAAATAGTTTTGTAAATTTTGTTGGAAAAATGAGAAAAAGCTGGTCAAATTTTAACTCTTATAACGTCCTAACAAAAAAAATTGTTTCCAAAATTTTTCCATGACAAAATCAGCTGCTAAGCAATCTAACCCCATTGATATTTCTTTACACTCTCTTGAACCTACGGTCAGGCTCTCTGATACTTTCTCTGCAGCGAAGGAGAGGTTTCTTACATTCAGAGAGGGTTGTAAGCTATTTTCCCTTAGACCCAGATGATCAGGAGATGAGAGTCCTCTAGCCTGGGCGTTTTCTTTACCTGCTACTGTCCCTGAACGAACATCTGTTGATAAGTTCTTTGAGGCTTTAGGACTGATTTATGATGAATCAGACCGGTTCAGGGTGGCAGAAGACGTGAACATGGGTTTCTCCCAGAGTAAACTCACTGCTGAACGGTATTGTTCTGAGTTTAGAGGGTGGTCCACTGAGGTGTCTTGGGATGACACTTCTTTGAGATGCCAGTTCAGGAGAGGACTTTTGGATCATCTCAAGGATGCTCTGTCCCTCCATCCGCCACCCAGTTCCCTGGAGGAGGCCATGACCCAGGCCATTTGCATGGACCGGAGATTACGGGAAAGAGGAATTATCCAGTGAGAGATTCCTGTATTGCCTGCTAAGTCTGAGGTGATGCCATTTACGGAGACCATGGAGGTTGGTGCCACCAACTTCAAGGAGAAGGTGAGGAAGCGACGACGTGATGGGGAAATTATGTTTTTATTGTGGAGATCCTGGACATTGGAAGAAGGACTGCCCCTCTTGTCCATTAATTAACAAGCATCTAAGTATCGGTGATTGTCGAGGAGGTCACCCAGACTCTTAGGTACCATTTTCATAATTTCAAAAAGTTTTGTTAGAGGTGGAACTGCGTTATGGAGGTAGTTACGCATCTACTTCAGCTTTTGTGGACTGTGGATCTGGATCTTCCATGAACTTCATTTACTCTAGTCTGGTGTCCAAGTTAAAGTTAGGGACAGTTAGGCTAGAGACTCCTATCCATATCATTGCCACTGATAAGACACCATTGGCTCAAAATGTTGTTAAGTTTGTTTCTGAGGAGTTCCTCCTCAAGGTGGGTTCCTTGCACCAGGAACAAATTTCATGTTACATTATGAATAAGCTTCCTGTGGGATTAGTGTTGGGGTTCCCCTGGTTACAGAGGCATAATCCTGTTATAGACAGGAAATCTAGTTATATTGTTAAATTGAGTCCTAATTGTTCTAATGATTGTCTCTCTGCTGTTTTTGTGTCTGCCATTAATCTGGAGGGTATTCCGGAGTACCTGAAGGATTTTGGGGACGTGTTTTCCAAAAAAGAGGCTGATGTCTTGCCACCACATCGTCCTTATGATTGTACTATTAGTCTTATTCCGGGTTCTAAATTGCCCAAGGCACCATTTGTACAATCTTTCTGGCCCAGTACCGCTATGAAAAAGTGCATCTCTGATAGGCTACACAAAGGTCACATCCATCCCTCTGTCTCTCCTGTGGCGGCTGGATTCTTTTTTGTTAAGAAAAAAGATGGTGGTTTACGCCTGTGCCTCGATTTTCGGGAACTAATTAAAATTATGGTGAGAAATACTTTCCTTCTCCCACTCATTCCAGATCTTTATAACCAATTGTCTGGGACTAAGTGGTTTTCCAAACTTGATCACAGGGGAGCATATAACCTTATTCACATTCGGGAAGGAGATGAGTGGAAAACGTCATTTCTCACCTCCGAGGGTCTGTTTGAAAATTTGGTCATGCCCTTCGTTCTCACGAACACGCCTTTGGTGTTTCAGAATTTCATGAATTATGTTTTTTCTGATTTTATCAGGTGCTTTATGGTTCTATACCTGGACAATATCCTTGTTTTCTCTCCTGACAAGGAATCCCATATTGGCCATTTACGTGCTGTTCTTCATAGGTTCTGGGGAAATTCTCTGTTCTCTAAACTCGAGAAATGTTCATTTTGTGTCCAGGAGCTTTCCTTTCTGGGGTTCATCCTTTCTGCCAATGGATTTTGGATGGATCCTGGAAAGGTACAGGCCATTGTTGATTGGGTGCAACCCAGAAACCTCAAGGGTCTGCAGAGTTTTCAGGGTTTCACCATTTATTATCAAAAATTCATCAAGGGGTTTTCTCAGGCGGTCAAGCCACTCACCGATCTCATTCACAAGGGGGCTGATCTCAAGGACTGGTCACCTCTGGAGGTTGAAGCATTTACTACATTAAAGAAGTGTTTTATGTCTGCTCCTGTATTGGTTCAGCCTGATCCGTCAGAGCCATTCATTGTAGAGGTGGACGCATCGGAAGTGGGAGTGGGGGCGGTGTTGTCTCAGGGACCCGCTATTTTGACCAATTTAAGACCATGTGCCTTTTTCTCCAGGAAGTTTTCTTCTGCGGAGAGGAATTATGATGTTGGTAACCGGTAGTTATTGGCCATAAAATTGGCTTTTGAAGAATGGAGGCACTTTTTGGAGGGGGCGGTTGATCGGATCACGGTCATTACGGACCACAACAATCTGTCCTACATTGAGTCGGCTAAGCGGTTAACTGCTAGACAGGTGAGGTGGTCGCTTTTTATTCTCGTTTTCATTTTTCTATCACCTTTTGGCCTGGTTCCAAGAATGTCAAGGTGGATGCCTTATCTCACAGTTTTGATCCGATATCACCCTCCAAACCTCCTTCCTCCATTCTTCAGGACGGGGTGGTTGTTGCTGGGGTATCCTCTGAATTGGAGCTTGAAATTCAGGAGGTTCAGTCTCTTGCTCCTCTGTCTTTACCTGACAATAAGCTCTTTGTCCAGGTTCAGTACCGGTTGAGGGTTCTCCGGGAGTTCCACGATTCTGATTTCAGTGGACACCCAAGGATATCGGCCACCCAGAAAGCCATTGCTAGGCTGTTTTGGTGGTCCTCCATAACCTCGGATGTCGCTGTGTTTGTGTCTGCTTGTGATACCTGTGCCCGTGCTAAGAGCTCCCATGACCGGCCGGCCGGGGAATTGGTGCCATTGCCAATTCCGCATAGACCTTGGATTCATTTGTACATGGATTTTATCACTAATCTCCCTCCTTCTAATGGCAAAACTGTGATCTGGGTAGTGGTTGAGAAATTCAGTAAACAGGTGCATTTTCTACCTTTGGCAGGACTGCCCAATGCAGAAACGCTATCTAAGTTGTTTTCAATCTATCTAAATTTGGAGGGCATTTTGTAAAAGATTGGGTATTTGCTTGACCTTCTCCTCGGCCTACCATCCTGTGACTAACAGTCAGACAAAGAGGACCAATCAGTCACTTGAACAGATTTTGCGGTGTCTTGCTACGTCTCAGCAGGATGATTGGTGTTATTCGTTGCCCGTGGCTGAGTTTGCTTTTAATAATCAGATAAATCAGTCCACTGGCACCTCTCCGTTCTTCTGTAACTACGGTTTTCACCCCCATTTTGGTGAATTTTCCAGGCTGGATTTGGGGTGTCCAGGGTCTGATTTGGTGGGACCACTGGAGGTGTGGAGGGAGGTTCTGAAGAACATTGGGGTGGCTCAGGGCAAACATAAACATTTTGCTAATAAGCGATCGTCTGTGGGACCTAAGTTGCTGGTGGGAAACAAGGTGTGGTTGTCTACCAAGAACATACGTCTGAAAGCTCCCTCTATGAAGCTGGGTCCCAAGTTTATTGGTCTTTACAAGGTCGCTTACAAAGAGAAGAAAAACCCCCATAAAATGGAATACTTTATTAAATGTTACACTAAAAAATGTATAACCCTTATCCAATAAATCAGTTTAATAGGGCAATAGACCCCAATATGTAAAAACACGCCTTATACCTAAACTCTCCTGATGAACCCATGGTTATGGGGGAAACGCGTCGAGAGGTTTTTACGGAGCTGGTTTGCCCTGATTCACCTTTATGAGCCACTACACTGGAGGGACGCTCGGCTGGGCTATTTATTGCAGGAGATGAGTATACTACAATCTTTATTTATATGTGTCCTCATCATTTACTGCATTTCCTATTGAGATGATTAAGCATTAAATTGTCCATATCCAGGTGTATTTGGTGGGGGCTTGGTGTTATTGTTGTCTTTTATGACAGTTATGTAGTTCATGGTATTGGTTTTCCATTCATACTGGATATATTGTATATGTCTTATATTTTTCTTTCCTTAAATCAGTGATAATCAACTTGTACCTCTATCCCTTTCTTACAGCACACCGTAGTATTTGTACCTAATATACTGCATTATTGGTATTACACATTTGGACAAGTTAATACAGCCCACTGGCCTTCTGTTTCCCACTCTTTCCCTTTTTAGGGTATCTTTAGGAGACTAGGGACAGCCACCGTACGAGCGGGGGCACTATTCCCGTATTTTCTTAGGGTGCCAACCCCCGCATCTAGGTAGGGAGTTACCATAGGGTGGCATATTTATTTTCTGCCTTAGTGTTAGGAGTAGTGCACATATATCCTGACACCCTTGAGGTATATATTGAGTACCACCTTTGTTGTATCACTTGTATTAGGATATATATTTTTGGTATAAGGCGTGTTTTTACATATTGGGGTCTATTGCCCTATTAAACTGATTTATTGGATAAGGGTTATACATTTTTTAGTGTAACATTTAATAAAGTATTCCATTTTATGGGGGTTTTTCTTCTCTTTGTAAGCCAGGCAGCCTTATCTTCATCTGTATTTGCATATATCGTTTTCTGCCATGTTGATATCCTAAACTCTCCTGATGAACCCATGGTTATGGGGGAAACGCGTCGAGAGGTTTTTACGGAGCTGGTTTGCCCTGATTCACCTTTATGAGCCACTACACTGGAGGGACGCTCGGCTGGGCTATTTATTGCAGGAGATGAGTATACTACAATCTTTATTTATATGTGTCCTCATCATTTACTGCATTTCCTATTGAGATGATTAAGCATTAAATTGTCCATATCCAGGTGTATTTGGTGGGGGCTTGGTGTTATTGTTGTCTTTTATGACAGTTATGTAGTTCATGGTATTGGTTTTCCATTCATACTGGATATATTGTATATGTCTTATATTTTTCTTTCCTTAAATCAGTGATAATCAACTTGTACCTCTATCCCTATCTTACAGCACACCGTAGTATTTGTACCTAATATACTGCATTATTGGTATTACACATTTGGACAAGTTAATACAGCCCACTGGCCTTCTGTTTCCCACTCTTTCCCTTTTTAGGGTATCTTTAGGAGACTAGGGACAGCCACCGTACGAGCGGGGGCACTATTCTCGTATTTTCTTAGGGTGCCAACCCCCGCATCTAGGTAGGGAGTTACCATAGGGTGGCATATTTATTTTCTGCCTTAGTGTTAGGAGTAGTGCACATATATCCTGACACCCTTGAGGTATATATTGAGTACCACCTTTGTTGTATCACTTGTATTAGGATATATATTTTTGGTATAAGGCGTGTTTTTACATATTGGGGTCTATTGCCCTATTAAACTGATTTATTGGATAAGGGTTATACATTTTTTAGTGTAACATTTAATAAAGTATTCCATTTTATGGGGGTTTTTCTTCTCTTTGTAAGCCACTTTTTGCCTTCCCTCATTAATTACCTTTTTGGTAGTAAGTCTTTACAAGGTCATTGAGGTTGTCAACCAAGTTGCAGTCCATTTACGTTTACCTCTGTCGCTTCAGATCCCCAATGTATTCCATAAATCCCTTCTTAAGCCATGTGTACCTTCCTCTGCTGGGTCGTCATCCCCTCCGCCCCCTGTCTCGGTGGATGGTCAGACTAAGTATGAAGTTGAACGGATTGTCGATTCTCGGAGGGTTCGCAATTTGCTTCAGTACTTGGTCCATTGGAGGTGTTACGGTCCTGAGGAGTGATCTTGGATTCCGGCGCATTCCGTCCATGCTGATCGTCTAGTTTGGGGGTTTCTTGCACGTTATTCTGGTAAATCTGGGACCCTGTGGATCCCCCTTGATAGGAGGGTACTGTCATGATCCTGAAATCCTGTCTGCCCTTTTCCCGGGCTGATCATGTCATGGATTAACTTTGCCTCATTCTGGGTTCAGGTTTGCAGTTTAGCTCCATTGCATCCTGCAGGCGGTTTCAGTTATAGCTTCTGCCTGAGTAGCTTATAGCTTCCTGCGTGAGTAGCTGACTCTGGTTACATCTTAGATCCCTGACTGTTCCCGTGTCTGTTTATTCCCCTTCCGCGTTCTGTCTCAGTGTTTTCCCTTTGTGTTTAGACTCTCTGGTACTTGACTCGGCTTTGTCTCAGACCTGTCTCTGTCTTTTGCACCTAGTACTTCTGCTTCCATCTGTTATTGACCCTCTGGCGCCTCTCTGACTCTGAGTTGATTTACCCCTTTGTACTACGTTACTCTCATGGTTTTTGATGTGGCTTGTTTGACTACCCTGTTGCCACATGGTGGTGGCTTTGCTGCAGCGCTGCAGGTCCGCTCTGGCAAGTGTTGCAATCTTCCCTCCACTCTACTGCCATCTAGTGGAGCGTGCATCTACCTGCATAGGTGCGGCGTGACATTTGGTCATTAAGTACAAAATTGGCTCTGTCACTAAGGGGTTAAGAACTTAGAGGGAGGAGCGAAGGATTCATATAAACATTGATTTGCTTGTATTTACATCTTGTCTTGCATGAATATCAAAATTTCCAGATTCATGTTTCGTGACTACCATCAGTCACAAGCAATACTTACTCCCATATAAAACTGATATAAGTAACAAGGAGAACAAATGGGAAGTTTTTTAGAAAATTTAAAAACAGACTTTATTAACAATATCAAACGGGTAAAAACACAAGTCACTGTCACATGATAACAGTGCCATGGACATACAAAGTGCAAAAAGAAGGACACCGGACATGCAAGTCCACCAAACACAAGATGTAATGTATAAACTAACAAAACTGAGTCTGTACTCAAGGTGCAAGCAGCATGTATGTAAACATTTGACCATATGCCCTAATGACATTGATCCCATAAGGGATAACCCATGTATATAACTAACAAATAATCCATATTTATATGTCACGGTAGTGTGCCTAAGTTATACACAGTTATTTAGTGAGGATTACTACATGGGTATAGAGTCTCCCTGGATAGGGGACCAAGACCATACCTGGTACCCCATATCAAATGTCAGAACTGTAAAGGGTAAAAAGGTATAGCATACTTCACCTGAAGGTTGGAGGACGAATTGCACATACCCCGACGCGCGTTTCGCCGCTATTCGCCGTGCTTTCTCAAGGGGAATGTGATTTCTATTGCCTATACAGCGTTTTAAATACCATCACCCAGTCACCAAATCAGTCACATGGCCAACACAGCTGTGAGTGAGCGGCGCGTGCGCACACCGCCGCGCCGGGTCCGCCCACCCCCGCCCGGACCTGACCAGCGCCGGGGCCAGACGGGCACCAATGGGTCCCGTCTGTACCAGACGCAGGAAGTCGCCGGAGGGAGGAGAGCGGAGCCGCGAGGCTAGTGCGCGCACGCGCACCACAGCCGGAACCAAATGTGCATGCCGCAAAGCAGGGGGAAGAAAAGGGAATGAACCCATGGTGATCCAGGGCGCAGGCGCACCACAGAGCGTGGAGTCTGTCTAAGCGCCGCACATCAATCAAGAAAGGGGCGGTACTAAGAACTGCACAGAACGTGGATTCTGTCTAAGCCCCACCTATTAATCAAAAAGAGGGGCATAACCGGGAGTTGGACCCGTGAGAGTGCTGCGCGCAGGTACACTTTAAATCACAAAACATGGAATCTATCTAGGCCCCACATGTCGATCAAAGGAGGGGCTATACTGCGTTAAGATAAATGTACACACGCATGATCATACACCACAGGCATAGCCTATTGTGAATCAAGAAATATGATGCACTGAATAATCACTGTAGCCGCTACTATGAAGACAATATCACCAATGTATACTAGCACTTCATGTTGCTAGACATTCGTCATGTACACCGATTCTCAGTATGGTCCATGATGGAATTGCTGGAGTGATAGAGAGTCTTCACATATATATCATGGAGCCGCATATCTTGATTTTTATATCTATCACGTTTTTTCACCCCATTGAGTCTTATTCGCATGAACACATATCTCTCCCGCGTGACCAGAAGGAGGATGAGGCCATGTAGACTAGACACACGTACAAAATCACCTGGATACAAAAAACATATAAGCATTAAAAACAGATTATGTACAATAAAATACAGGGAAGAAGGGACGGGCAGACCAAAAAGGGGGAGAAAGAAAAAGAATACAAAATAAAAGCAAAAGGAAGAAAAAAACGGGACCAAGAAAATATGAAAAGAGAGGGGCAAAGATAACGTGCGGCCCAGATCACGCCACACTTAACAGCATCTATAAGTAAACCCCAAAGTTCAGTGATTCGTTAAGCCCATCAGGTTTCATTGTCCCAAGGGTCACTATCCACTTCAGTTCTCGTTGGGCTAGTAGTTTATTTATATTACCACCCCTAATGCCCGTATGTATAACGTCAATAGCTCTAACTTTAAAATCCTTAGGATCACAATTGTGTACCAGGCGGAAGTGTTTTGGAATCGTTTTGAGGGTTGATATATCTTCCACCGTTTGCGCTGCCAAAATATCCCTCACGTGTTCTCTGACACGTACCCTCAACTCCCGTGACGTCAGTCCCACGTATATGAGGGGGCAGCTACATGTCGCATAATATATCACATTCTGGGTACCGCATGAAATGTACTCCCGAATGTGATATATTTTCTGATCCACTGAACTGAATGTAGACGTTTGGTACATATTGGCGCATGCCAAACAGTGGCCACATTTAAAGAAACCCTTTCTAGGGTGCCTAGTACCAAAGAAGTTTGGGGTAGGTGCAACATAATGGCTTTTAACTAGTAAGTCACTGAGATTTCTAGAGCGACGAGGAGTCATAAGGGGTCTCTCGGTGAGGAAGGGTCTCAGGGAGGGCTCTGCACTGAGGACAGGCCAATATTTGTTTAAGATGTTACGCATATTATCCCACTCATGATTATACACCGATATGAAGCGTATCTTCTCATCTTTCCTCTCGGTTTTTGTCTTTTGGTATAATAGTACATCCCGAGACACCGACTTAGCTCTATTGTATCCATTTTTGATAGATCTTTTACTATAGCCGCGTTGTTGAAATCTCTTTTTCAAATCTATGGCTTGCTTCTCAAATTTTTGATCCGTGGAGCAAATCCGCCTCACCCTCAGGAACTGTCCAACCGGGACGGCCCTGACCGTGGAATGGCTATGCGCAGTAGATGCATGTATTAAAGAATTGACAGATGTTTCTTTCCGATAGACATCAGTCTGGATGGTGGAGGATGAGTCCACCCCCAGACTGATGTCCAGAAAGTCAATTTGAGCTGTGTCATATCTATATGTCAATTTGATGTTATAGGTATTATCATTGAGCATAGCCATAAACCCATCCAACTGCTGCACCGTTCCCCGCCAAAAAAATAAAACGTCATCAATATAACGCAGCCAGCACAGCACATGGTCAGCGGCCCCCGCCCCCGAGTCACCAAACACCAACCTCTCCCAGAAACCTAAGAAGAGGTTGGCGTACGCGGAGGCACAGGCCGCGCCCATGGCTGCGCCGCGCTTCTGATGATAAAACTGATCTTTAAAAGTAAAAAAATTGTGCGTGAGAACAAAGTGCAGCAGCTCAAGGATGAGTTCACACAGTGGGCCGTCCAGGTTGGAGGTCACCAGGAAGAAGCGGACCGCCCGGATCCCATCCTCGTGGCTAATGCAAGTATATAACGTTTCAACGTCTGCAGTTACCAGGATGGTTTCTTTATCCACAAGGAGGCCGTCAACCCTAGCGAGGACATCCGTCGTATCCCTCACGTGGGAGGGTAAAGTCTCTACGATAGGTTTCAAATAAAAATCGATAAACTTACAAATGGGATCACAAAGTCCATCTATCCCCGATACGATCGGACGTCCAGGAGGGTTGACGGCATCCTTGTGTACTTTGGGAAGCAAGTAAAAAGTCGGCGTCTTCGGGAACTGTACTGTTAGTCCATCAAGGACTTTTTTATTTATTACACCCAAGTCAAAGGCTCTCATAAGGATTTTTTGAAGTTGGGCAGAGAAGGACACCAATGGATTATATCCCAATTTTTTATATACCTGGCCATCACGTAGTTGTCTGAACGCTTCGCGTTCATATTTAGTTATAGGCCAGACCACGATGTTCCCTCCCTTGTCCGCTGCTTTGAATACCACATCTTCCAAAGATTGTAATTGCTTTATAGCCTCTCTCTGTTTGTGGGTCAAGTTGTCATACCGGCGGTGTGATGACAATGTTTTCAATTCATTTGATACCAATTTAGTGAAAATCTCCACCGCCGGGCAAAGTGACAAGGGAGGGAATCTCGTGGATTTAGGGAAAATTGTTTTGGGAAACCCACCTTCATCAGCTGGAGTTTGCTCATCTAACAGTTCCTCCAATATCCGTATGGTGTCCCTCTCGGCCGCACTCCAACCCTCCAAACCGTTATCACCTTTGCTGTGCAGTTTCTTTAGTACCAGTTTCCGAGAGAAAAGATGGAGATCTTTTAGTGCTGTAAAATAGTGAAAACCATTAGTGGGAGAGAACGACAGGCCTTTACTTAATACATCAACTTGTGTATCCGTTAATATATGGTCAGATAAATTAACTACCTGTAGCCCTCCCTGAGAACCACTCCCGGCCTGTTTCCCCTCGGATCCTTTTTTCGCATTTTGTCTTGTGTTTATTTTCCTATTGTTCCCACTAGTTGTGGGCTCGTCACTTTCAGTGTCCAATCTTTTTTTATTGTTGGTTTTCCCTTGCTGCATTTCCCCTCTCATTGATCTCATCGAAGTGGAGCGGGACCGTGACTGAGAGTCACTTCTAAAGAATGAGCGTGATCTTTCACCTGGATTTCTCCATTTATACATTTTATTTTGATTTTTATCATTAATGTCCCGCTGAAAGTTTTTTGATTTAGTTGTTTGTATTTCTTCCACCCATTTTTGCGTCTCCTCCTGTACCTCACTGTTGAACTTTTTTAGGGCCTCCACTGACATCTCTTTTTTTATATTAATCTGCAGCTCCTCCATTTCTTTCTCAATGCATTCAAGAGATTCAGCGTTCATTTCTTTTAATATTTCCATAAAGCCAAATGAACAAGTATTGGCATGGTTTTCCCATCTCTCACGTATTTCCGGATTTTCAACTGGAAATGAAGGGAACACTTGTACTCGTAATCCTCTCGGGATTAATCCCTTCTGCAGATATTTAGTCAGGAAGGCATGATTCCACCAAATTTTTGTCCTTTTTCGTGTGAGATCCTTAAATTTAATAATCATCCCACCCAATTCTTTGTCCGTCCCATCAACACCTGTAGCACCGGTGTCCTTGCACACATCATTCAATTGCAAGAGCCATGCTCCGTCGCGAGCTCTGAAATCCATAATAATTATACTGGAACCTACTGTGAAAAACACAGACAATACCATGAATATCAAAATTTCCAGATTCATGTTTCGTGACTACCATCAGTCACAAGCAATACTTACTCCCATATAAAACTGATATAAGTAACAAGGAGAACAAATGGGAAGTTTTTTAGAAAATTTAAAAACAGACTTTATTAACAATATCAAACGGGTAAAAACACAAGTCACTGTCACATGATAACAGTGCCATGGACATACAAAGTGCAAAAAGAAGGACACCGGACATGCAAGTCCACCAAACACAAGATGTAATGTATAAACTAACAAAACTGAGTCTGTACTCAAGGTGCAAGCAGCATGTATGTAAACATTTGACCATATGCCCTAATGACATTGATCCCATAAGGGATAACCCATGTATATAACTAACAAATAATCCATATTTATATGTCACGGTAGTGTGCCTAAGTTATACACAGTTATTTAGTGAGGATTACTACATGGGTATAGAGTCTCCCTGGATAGGGGACCAAGACCATACCTGGTACCCCATATCAAATGTCAGAACTGTAAAGGGTAAAAAGGTATAGCATACTTCACCTGAAGGTTGGAGGACGAATTGCACATACCCCGACGCGCGTTTCGCTGCTATTCGCCGTGCTTTCTCAAGGGGAATGTGATTTCTATTGCCAATAGCAATACCTTTTTACCCTTTACAGTTCTGACATTTGATATGGGGTACCAGGTATGGTCTTGGTCCCATATCCAGGGAGACTGCTACCTCTGCTCCAAACTGTGCACTCTCCCGGACTGTAATTCAAAAGCAGTGTTGCCTCTGCGGTATTAGGCCATGTGCACACGTTCAGTATTTTTCACGTTTTTTTCGCTATAAAAACGTGATAAAAACGCGGAAAAAACGCTAACATATGCCTCCTATTATTTACAGTGTATTCCGCATTTTTTGTGCAAATGTTGCATTTTTTTCCGTGAAAAAATCGCATCGCGGAAAAAAAAGCAACATGTTCATTAAAAATGCGGAATTGCGGGGATTCCGCACACCCAGGAGTGCATTGATCTGCTTACTTCCCGCACAGGGCTGTGCCCACCATGCGGGAAGTAAGCAGATTATGTGCGGTTGGTACCCAGGGTGGAGGAGAGGAGACTCTCCTCCACGGACTGGGCACCATATAATTGGTCAAAAAAAAAGAATTAAAATAAAAAATAGTCATATACTCACCTTCGATGGCCCCCGGAGTGTTCCCGCCTCTCACCGCTGCATGTTTGACAAGTGTGACCAACCTGTCAGTCAGTTTTCTTTAGCATTCTGCAAGCTAATTACGCTTGCAAAATGCTAAAAAAAGGCGAAAAAAACGGGAAAAAAACACACAAAAAAAATGCGGATTTCTTGCAGAAAATTTCCGGTTTTCTTCAGGAAATTTCTGCAAGAAATCCTGACGTGTGCACATACCCTTAGGGAAACACACAATGTGTTTTGCAAAAACAAATACCATTAACTAATACATCTAATACAGAAAATATAAAAATATTTGTAAAAAATCACAAAAATAATAATAAATAAATATTATTATGAAAAAAGTACACATATTCGATATTGCCACCTTTGGAACAACCCGACCTATGAATCTGTCCCACGAGTTAGCTCCTTCAGTGAACACCGTAAAAAAAGGCAAAAAAGTATGCTTTTTAATTATATTGCCAAACAAAAAGTAGAAAAAAGTGATCAAAAAGACGAATGTAAATAAAAATAGTCCTGTGTCCTATAAAAAACAAGCAGCCATACAGCTATCAGCGTAAAAATAAAAAAGTTATAGTACTCCGAAAAGAGCAATGCAAACATAATTATTTTCTCTATAAACTAGTTTTTATTGTGTAACATAAAAAAAACATATACATGTGTTATTGCTGTAATCGTACTGACCCAAAGAATAAAGCTGCCGAACGGCATAAACCCCCTGTCATGATCCTATGGTAGGTTTTAGACTGATGCACCAGGGGTTAATTATTGTGGCCTATCTCTGGATTGGCTTTTTATAGCCTCGGTTAGCTCGAATCCTTGTCAGTTATACTCCTGCCCTCGGCTGAGTTAGTTGACCCTGGTGTATTTGCGTGCTTGTGCCTTGTGCCTGCTCTGTGAGATTATATCCTGTTGCTGACCCGGTCTGTCCCCCACGTTGCTCTTGCCTGTTGATTTGGTACTGTGCTGTTTGGTTCTATGGTTGATTGACTCCGGCTTGATCCTTGACTACCCTTCTGTCTCTGCCCTTGCTACCTGTATTGCCCGCTCGGTTTTCTGACTTCTGCCTGTACCGGTTTACCCATCTGTGTGTGTGCTTGTTGGCTTCCTCACTTCTTACCTTTCCCGTTAGTCTCCACTGCGTTCCACTCAGCTATCCGTGAGCTCCCGTGGCTGGCCCCACCTCAACCCCTTCCCCTGCGGTCACGTGCCCCAGGTCCTGCGTGTTGGCAGTCAGGCTACATCGTCCTCCAGGCACCGCCATCCACGTCAGGAATTGCACCATACTGGACATCTGCGACAGATCAGTCACACGGTCTGTTACACCCTCCCCCCCAAAAAATTCCTGAATTGTTGGTTTATGTTTATTCTGCCTCTCAAAAATTGGAATAGAAAGCGATCAAAAAAAGTCATGTGCCCGAAAATCGTACCAATGAAAACATCAATTTGTCCTGCAAAAACCAAGCTCTCATATGATTCTGTCGGCAGAAATATGGAAAAAAATTAGGTCTCAAAATATGCCAAAGCAAGTTTGTTTTTTTAAAAAGCGTCTTTTAATGTGTATCAGCAGCCAAACATAAAAACAGATATAAATCTGGTATCGCTTTAATCTGACTGACCTGAAGAATAAAGATGTATAATCACTTATACCTCACGAGAAACAGCGGCAAAATAAATAAAAGCTATTCTTCACCTGCTGTTGATTTGTTCAATCTACCTCCCAAAGATCGCAGTAAGGATCGGCTCAGATTTATCCTGCGCTCTATGCTGAGCGCTTACGCCGGGGTTTCCATGTAAATCTCTGAAATACGTGATTCATGAGGCCGATGTAGGCACTGTGGATGTCGTCTGACCTGTGATACAGCAGTGTCCGACTTTTTAGGTGTGCATAAAAGCGTGGTCTGCCACAGTTATGAGCACCACTGAAATGAAGAACAACACTGAACAGAGGCCAGCCGGAGTCCATAGTAACTCTGCTGCCTCATTATAGTGAATGGTTTTCTCGGGGGGGTATTTGAATCATGTCACTTGGAGATATGGATGGAAACATCAATGTAAGTGATCAATGTAGAGCGCTGGATAAATGTGATCCCAAACGTTCTGTAAAATATTCCCAATAAAAGCTTCAAATTAATGAACAAAAAAAGCAAGCCCCACTCAGGTCTGTCATCTGTTAACGGAAATATAGGGGGCTTCTGCGTTACTGGTAGCATAAAGGTTCTGGACAAGCGCTATGGTTTCTCGCCCCTCAAAAGAAATCCAGCGAATTCTGCACTCCCAAATCCAAGTGCCCTCTCCCTTCTGAGCCCCACAGTGTGCCTAAGCCACGTTTAGTGTCCACATGATTGGAATTTGTGTAGCGATGAGAGCCTGCCTAATTTATGGGTGCATGTCTCCAGAAGCATGAGCTGGGCATAACGTACTGGTCACTACAGCGTACTGGGCACTACAATAGCAGATTTTCAATTTTCACTCGGTAATATCCACTGCTGCTTTGTTTTCTGGAAAACACCCATGGAGTCAAAATCATTACCACACCTGTACATAAATTCCCATAGGGATGGCGTCACTTGAGCGCTCTGTTCCTCCCAAGTTTCGCTGTGTGGCTGTATAGCCACATATGGGGTATTTCCACGGTAAGCAAAAATGGTGCGCCAAATTTTGGTGTCCTTTTTTACCCATTTTTCCTTGCTAAAATGTAATATTTTTGTGGTAAAAATTAGAGATGAGCAAGCACTAAAATGCTTGGATGCTTGTTACTCAAACCGAGCAATTCCTAATGCCCGATTGCTCATTTTGACTGTACTGAGAGTCAATGGGAAATCCGAGCATTTTTCCAATAGACCCCAGAAAGAGGTCTGAGTGGCAGTGAAAATGTTGAAATGGATGGAGAAAGTGCTGAATGGAAGGAGAACAGCATGAGTAAGACCCCTGGAAGCATCTCTAACTCCCAGATCACTACTGAGAACAATGGTGTCACACTTTTACTGGCAAAAAAAATATTAAAAATCAACAAGAAATTGGTGTTTACATAAAAAAAAGTTAAAAAATATACTTTCCTATATAATAACTTTTACATAAGTCAAAATATTAAAAGGATTTTTTGAAAAATAATTGTAAACTAAAATTTAAATTTTTAGTAAAAAATTAGAAATTTCAGTGTAACTTATGAAGGAAGCAAGAAGTGCCAAAAATGTGATGGAAGAGGGACTCAGATACTATTAGACATAAAAGTGGGTCTAATACACATTCTGTTCAATTTGTCATATAGTGGTGCTCCTAGACTCATAAAGGATATGCAGTAAGTGCAAAGCCTGCCAAAAATTACAAGCAGGGCAATCCATACAACCTTGAAGGCACCAACTGTAGTGCCTCATTCAAATATTGTGAGCAAAGTATAGTTGTGGTAATCCTACACTCCTAAAAGTTATACAGAGTGCAAAGCCTTCCAAACATTACAAGCACCCTTGAAGGCAACAACTGGACAGCCATATTAAAATATTAAGAAAGTGTACACCTGTAGCAGCCAATTTTGATTTTTATTTCAAGCCAATTAAATTTCACACAAACCCGGTTCTTGAGTACATAGCTCTGGCAAAAATTGAGAGACCGCCACATCAAAACCCTGTTATGGGCATCCCAATCTCCAGACCTGAACCCCATTGAAAACCTTTGGAATGTAATCAAGAGGATGATGGATAGTCACAAGCCATCAAACAAAGAACTGCTTAATTTTTGCGCCAGAAGCAGTGTGAAAGACTGGTGGAAAGCATGCCAAGATGCATGAAAGCTGTGATTAAAAATCATGGTTATTCCACAAAATATTGATTTCTAAACTCTTCCTCAGTTAAAACATTAGTATTGTTGTTTCTAAATGATTATGAACTTGTTTTCTTTGCATTATTTGAGGTCTGAAAGCACGTTTTTTTAAATTTTGACCATTTTTCTTTGACATAAAAAAATACAAAATGTATTGCTTGGAAATTCGGAGACATGTTGTCAGAAGTTTATAGAATAAAAGAACAATTTACATTTTACTCAAAAATATACCTATGAAGAGAAAAATCAGACAAACTGAACATTTTGCAGTGGTCTATTAATTTTTGCCAGAGCTGTATATGATAAAAGTCAACGTTTTTACCAAAAATATTTTGTGAGCTGTACCAGGAAAAGCGATTTGTAAAAATTTTAACTCATCATTGTTTTCCACAACACGTAAAACTATATGCATGAATCATTGAATTCATAAAAAAGTTTTGGAATTTTTTTAGAGTTTAATATGCCAACAAAATGCAACAAGGACTGCGTTAGAGTGTATGGATAAATCATTGAATCCCTAAAAAGTTTTGGAAGGGTTTTTGTGCATTTAATATACCAGTGAAATTTAACAAGAACCACATTACAGTGTATGGATGAATCCTTAAATCCATAAAAAGTTCTGGAAGTTTTTTTTTTAGAGTTTAATATACCAGCAAAGTGTAACAAAAACTACGTTATAGTGTATGGATGAATCCTTGAAACCCTAAAAAGTTTTGGAAGGGTTTTTTGTGAGTTTCATATACCAGAGAAATGTAAGAAGAACTATGTTACAGTGTATGAATCACTGAATCCATATACATTTTTTCAAAATTTTTTTATTTTTATGTAACTCCGAAATGTAACAGAAAGCATGTAATACTGTATGGATCAGTAGTTGAATCAATAAACATTTTTTCAATTTTTTTGAAGTTTTATATCACACCGAAATGTAACTCTATGGATGAGTAATTGAATCTAGACAAATTTCTCAATGCTTTTTTATAGAGTTACATGCACAACTGAAATGCACTCAACAACACGTAATACTGTATGAATGAGCAATATAATACCGAAAAAAAAATTGACAACTTCCTTTGAGGGTTATATACCACCAAAATGTACCCAAGAACATGTAATTCTCTACGGATGAGCAATATAATACCAAAAACATTTTTGAACATTTTTTTGAAAAGTAATGTACCACTGAGATCTACCCAAGAATATTGAATGCAGATATAGTTTTGAACAATTTTTTGATGAGCAATATAATACCAAAAACATTTTTGAACATTTTTTTGAAAAGTAATGTACCACTGAGATCTACCCAAGAATATTGAATGCAGATATAGTTTTGAACAATTTTTTGGAGGGTTAGATACCACCGAAATGCACCCAAGAAGAAGTAATACTCTATGGATAAGCAATATGATACCGATAAATTTTGTGACAATTCCTTGAAGGGTTAGATACCACCGAAATGCACCCAAGAAGACATAATATTCTATGGATGAGCAATATAATATTGAAAAAGATTAGAAAACTTGTTTTGAGGGTTAGATACACCGAGATCAATCCAAGAACATGTAATACTCTATGGATGAGCAATATACACTGCTCAAAAAACATAAAGGGAACACTTAAACAACAGAATATAACTTCAAGTAAATCAAACTTCTGTGAAATCAAACTGTCCACTTAGGAAGCAACACTGTTTGACAATCAATTTCACATGCTGTTGTGCAAATGGAATAGACAACAGATGGGAATTATTGGCAATTATCAACACACACTCAATAAAGGAGTGGTTTTGCAGGTGGGGACCACAGACCACATCTCAGTACCAATGCTTTCTGGCTGATCTTTTAGTCAGTTTAGAATGTTAATTGTGCTATCTTACTCGTGGTAGCATGAGACGGACTTGACAGAGCATCTGACCTTGAGAAAGACACCTTGGTGTGTCGATACATGTGGGTCTAGCACCTACTTTGCCTGACTGCTCTGCTACATGAGGGGTGACTGCTATTTTAGATTAGGGTGAAGTGTTGGCCTCACCAGCATATTGACTCCTCAGTGGCAGTCACTCTATCTTAATGTTTCCTCCTTGCCTATTTTGCCTTTTCTCAGACTATTGTACCCATGCTTGGTAAATATCTTTCCACATCTATGTTGTACCATTTGTATTTTGCAAGCATTGTAAAATCTCTTTACATAGGATTTGTTGCATGGGTACTATGCTATTTGTATACTAGCTGCATGTATACAGCTCATAATTCCTAATAGCCTGTATACACTCCTGCTGTGTCATTTGCATCTGGCAAATATTGCAAAACCTTTTCACATGGGATGTGTTGCATGGGTACTATGTTATTTTTATGACAGCAGCATGTACACAAGTCATAATTTTTATTAGTCTGTATTCATCTATTCATGTTGCTTTATTGGCATCTGGCTATTATTGGTTAGGGGGAATACTTATTATGAAGCATTATGGCATGTAAGGTTTGGTGTATTGTACCCATTATTGTATGACCCATACTTTTTGGATTGTAGTCCATGTTGTGATTTTTTAAATGTTTTTAATAGTTTTGTATGTGGTGGTATTCAATAAAAAGCATTTTTGTATTATACTATATTTTTGTATGCAAATTGCCTCTGCTGAAAAAAAGAGGACTTAACTCTATAGCGCCACCTATTGGAAGTAGCGATCCTACAAGTCACAATCAACCCTTTAACGAGTCGTGCAATATGACTTAGGATAAAAGCCAAATCAGTATCTCAATTCGCAGACACGGTGTTTCGGGCTGTTGGCCCTCGTCAGTGCGAAGCATGAGAACTGATTTGGCTAGGTGAGAGGCTCTGGACTGGGGTCTAAGGGGTAACGTTTCTCCTTATGGAGAGTGACATACCAGCTGGCTTGTCAAGGTAAGGAGGCTTATTTGCCGTGCAATGCTCCTCTGGGAATTTAAATATGCAAATTGCCTCTGCTGAAAAAAAGAGGACTTAACTCTGTAGCGCCACCTATTGGAAGTAGCGATCCTACAAGTCACAATCAACCCTTTAACGAGTCGTGCAATATGACTTAGGATAAAAGCCAAATCAGTATCTCAATTCGCAGACACGGTGTTTCGGGCTGTTGGCCCTCGTCAGTGCGAAGCATGAGAACTGATTTGGCTAGGTGAGAGGCTCTGGACTGGGGTCTAAGGGGTAACGTTTCTCCTTATGGAGAGTGACATACCAGCTGGCTTGTCAAGGTAAGGAGGCTTATTTGCCGTGCAATGCTCCTCTGGGAATTTAAATATGCAAATTGCCTCTGCTGAAAAAAAGAGGACTTAACTCTATAGCGCCACCTATTGGAAGTAGCGATCCTACAAGTCGCAATCAACCCTTTAACGAGTCGTGCAATATGACTTAGGATAAAAGCCAAATCCGTATCTCAATTCGCAGACACGGTGTTTCGGGCTGTTGGCCCTCGTCAGTGCGAAGCATGAGAACTGATTTGGCTAGGTGAGAGGCTCTGGACTGGGGTCTAAGGGGTAACGTTTCTTCTTATGGAGAGTGACATACCAGCTGGCTTGTCAAGGTAAGGAGGCTTATTTGCCGTGCAATGCTCCTCTGGGAATTTAAATATGCAAATTGCCTCTGCTGAAAAAAAGAGGACTTAACTCTGTAGCGCCACCTATTGGAAGTAGCGATCCTACAAGTCACAATCAACCCTTTAACGAGTCGTGCAATATGACTTAGGATAAAAGCCAAATCAGTATCTCAATTCGCAGACACGGTGTTTCGGGCTGTTGGCCCTCGTCAGTGCGAAGCATGAGAACTGATTTGGCTAGGTGAGAGGCTCTGGACTGAGGTCTAAGGGGTAACGTTTCTCCTTATGGAGAGTGACATACCAGCTGGCTTGTCAAGGTAAGGAGGCTTATTCGCCGTGCAATGCTCCTCTGGGAATTTAAATATGCAAATTGCCTCTGCTGAAAAAAAAGAGGACTTAACTCTATAGCGCCACCTATTGGAACTAGCGATCCTACAAGTCGCAATCAACCCTTTAACGAGTCGTGCAATATGACTTAGGATAAAAGCCAAATCAGTATCTCAATTCGCAGACACGGTGTTTGGGGCTGTTGGCCCTCGTCAGTGCGAAGCATGAGAACTGATTTGGCTAGGTGAGAGGCTCTGGACTGGGGTCTAAGGGGTAACGTTTCTCCTTATGGAGAGTGACATACCAGCTGGCTTGTCAAGGTAAGGAGGCTTATTCGCCGTGCAATGCTCCTCTGGGAATTTAAATATGCAAATTGCCTCTGCTGACAAAAAGAGGCCTTAACTCTATAGCGCCACCTATTGGAAGTAGCGATCCTACAAGTCACAATCAACCCTTTAACGAGTCGTGCAATATGACTTAGGATAAAAGCCAAATCAGTATCTCAATTCGCAGACACGGTGTTTCGGGCTGTTGGCCCTCGTCAGTGCGAAGCATGAGAACTGATTTGGCTAGGTGAGAGGCTCTGGACTGGGGTCTAAGGGGTAACGTTTCTCCTTATGGAGAGTGACATACCAGCTGGCTTGTCAAGGTAAGGAGGCTTATTCGCCGTGCAATGCTCCTCTGGGAATTTAAATATGCAAATTGCCTCTGCTGAAAAAAAGAGGACTTAACTCTATAGCGCCACCTATTGGAAGTAGCGATCCTACAAGTCACAATCAACCCTTTAACGAGTCGTGCAATATGACTTAGGATAAAAGCCAAATCAGTATCTCAATTCGCAGACACGGTGTTTCGGGCTGTTAGCCCTCGTCAGTGCAAAGCATGAGAACTGATTTGGCTAGGTGAGAGGCTCTGGACTGGGGTCTAAGGGGTAACGTTTCTCCTTATGGAGAGTGACATACCAGCTGGCTTGTCAAGGTAAAGAGGCTTATTCGCCGTGCAATGCTCCTCTGGGAATTTAAATATGCAAATTGCCTCTGCTGAAAAAAAGAGGACTTAACTCTATAGCGCCACCTATTGGAAGTAGCGATCCTACAAGTCACAATCAACCTTTTAACGAGTCGTGCAATATGACTTAGGATAAAAGCCAAATCAGTATCTCAATTCGCAGACACGGTGTTTCGGGCTGTTGGCCCTCGTCAGTGCGAAGCATGAGAACTGATTTGGCTAGGTGAGAGGCTCTGGACTGGGGTCTAAGGGGTAACGTTTCTCCTTATGGAGAGTGACATACCAGCTGGCTTGTCAAGGTAAGGAGGCTTATTCACCGTGCAATGCTCCTCTGGGAATTTAAATATGCAAATTGCCTCTGCTGAAAAAAAGAGGACTTAACTCTATAGCGCCACCTATTGGAAGTAGCGATCCTACAAGTCACAATCAACCCTTTAACGAGTCGTGCAATAGGACTTAGGATAAAAGCCAAATCAGTATCTCAATTCGCAGACACGGTGTTTCGGGCTGTTGGCCCTCGTCAGTGCAAAGCATGAGAACTGATTTGGCTAGGTGAGAGGCTCTGGACTGGGGTCTAAGGGGTAACGTTTCTTCTTATGGAGAGTGATATACCAGCTGACGAGGGCCAACAGCCCGAAACACCGTGTCTGCGAATTGAGATACTGATTTGGCTTTTATCCTAAGTCATATTGCACGACTCGTTAAAGGGTTGATTGTGACTTGTAGGATCGCTACTTCCAATAGGTGGCGCTATAGAGTTAAGTCCTCTTTTTTTCAGCAGAGGCAATTTGCATATTTAAATTCACAGAGGAGCATTGCACGGCGAATAAGCCTCCTTACCTTGACAAGCCAGCTGGTATGTCACTCTCCATAAGGAGAAACGTTACCCCTTAGACTTTATTTTTGGTGACCCCCTTTCTTGTTGCATATGCTTTCTCTATATCTTTTATGAGACGGACTCTACAACCCACACAAGTGGCTCAGGTAGTGCAGCTCATCCAGGATGGCACATCAATTCGAGCTGTGGCAAGAAAGTTTGCTGTGTCTGTCAGCATAGTGTCCAGAGGCTGGAGATGCTATCAGGAGACGTGTAGGGGGCCGTAGGAGGGCAACAACCCAGCAGCAGGACCGCTACCTCAGCCTTTGTGCAAGGAGGAACAGGAGGAGCTCTGCCAGAGCCCTGCAAAATGACCTCCAGCAGGCCACAAATGTGCATGTCTGCACAAATGGTTAGAAACCGTCTCCATGAGGATGGTCTGAGTGCCTGACGTCCACAGGTGGGGTTGTGCTGACAGCTCAACACCATGCAGGACGACTGGCATTTGCCACAGAACACCAGGATTGGCAAATTTGCCACTGGTGCCCTGTGCTCTTCACAGATGAAAGCAGGTTCACACTGAGCACATGTGACAGACGTGACAGAGTCTGGAGATGCCGTGGAGACCGATCTGCTGCCTGCAACATTCTTCAGCATGACCGGTTTGGCAGTGGGTCAGTAATGGTGTGGGGTTGCATTTCTTTGGAGGACCACACAGCCCTCCATGTGCTCACCAGAGGTAGCCTGACTGCCATTAGGTACCGAGATGAGATCCTTAGACCCCTTGTGAGACCATATGCTGGTGTGGTTGGCCCTGGGTTCCTCCTAATGCAGGACAATGGCAGACCACATGTGGCTGGAGTGTCAGCAGTTCTTGCAAGATGAAGGCATTGAAGCTGTGGACTGGCCCGCCCGTTCCCCAGACCTGAATCTGATTAAACACATCTGGGACATCATGTCTCGCACCATCCACCAATGTCACGTTGCACCTCAGACTGTCCAAGAGTTGGCGGATGCTTTACTCTAGGTCTGGGAGGACATCCCTCAGGAGACCATCCGCCGCCTCATCAGAAGCATGCCCAGGCATTGTAGGGAGGTCATACAAGCACATGGAGGCAACACACACAACTGAATATCATTTCCTTGTCTTGAGGCATTTCCACTGAAGTTGGATCAGCCTGTAATTTGATTTTCCAGTTTGATTTTGAGTATCATTCCAAATCCAGACCTCCAGGGGATATTCATTTTGATTTACATTGATCATTTTTATGTTTTATTGTTCTCAACACATTCCACTATGTAGTGAATAATGATTTGCACACAAGCAGATTAAATACTCTATAGATGAGCAATAAAATACTGATACATTTTTTAACAATTTTTTTGAAAGTTTCTTGGTAGTAGCCCTGTCTTAAGCTGTCCCAAGGAGCCTCTCCCATTCCCATTCATTCCTCAAGAAAGGTTCATCCTGCTCCCTTTCTTCTGGGATAACACCTACTGCATACCAGCGATGTTGCCCCTCCATTTTGAGGAACGTGACCCTTGTTTCAGCCATCAGCTCTTGCAGCCTTAGAGGCAAGTGTTCTGTCTCTACTACCTGATGATTGAACTAGAATGGTACCAAACTCTTCAATGGACACCCTTCGCCGCTGACAGTCATAAGTAATGACCACCCCCAGGGATGCCAACTCCCGCTACCTTGTGGTTAGCGAGCCACATAACATTTCTCCAGACCTGGTCCTGGTTCACCTCCTTGTCTCTTCTGACCTGCCTGAGCCCCACAGTCTGCTGACCAGTTCCTGGACCCTGGCTCTCCTGTCCGCAAGAACTCCAGCGGTAAAGGATACGACTTGGGTTTGAGCCTTAGTGGATTCGAACCACAGGCTCCTGCCATCTCTGCTGTTGTACCAGCTTCCTCGGACTCCAATGTTCCTTCAGTCACTCCCTTGGGAGTCTTGTGTGGTACTGCCTTCTTTGTCACCCACTAAGCACTTCACACTGTATGTATGACTACTTGAATACAGCAAACATTTTTAACACTTTTTTGGAGTGTTATATACTACAGAATTGTATCCCAGGCCATGGAATAGTGTATGGGTGAAAAATTTAACCCAGTAAAATTTTTTAACGCTGTTTTGGAAAGATAGATATCACAGTAATGTACCCTAGACCACGGAATACTGCATTGGTGAATAATTTAAAAAAGAACATTTTTTAACACTTTTTTTGAGTGATAGCTATCAAAACAGTGTAACCCACACCATGGAATACTCTATGGGTGAGTAATTTAATCCAGAAGAAAAATCTAGTTTTTTGAGTCTTGTATAACATTAACATGTACCACAAAGCACGAAATACTCAATGGATCACACAATATATTCAATTTAAAAAAAAAATGTCACAGCTATATATTTTGCAAGGGACTGCACAGCCATAATCCCTGTCTACATACTGTATTCTTCCACTGTCCCTGCAACTCTCTCTCCATTCCTAGACTAAATGCAGAATGTATGTGATACAAACAGCAAAGCAAATGATTAGCACTAAGAAGGCTTCTTAGTATGATGGTTCAGCTTCAGCACCAGTATCAACACTATAGGACTCTGATTCGTTATACTGTGCGCACACCGGCCTGGACAAGCACTCTCTCCCTTCAACACGAACTGTCAAAGAGCTGTGCAATGGCGTCAGTGTGCTGAGCCAGGCAGCGCCTGTTCTTTTATAACACCAGATGATGTCACGCGGCCTGCCAATCAAAGTAATGCCACTACTAAGATTGCTACGGCATTACAGTGATGTGCAGGCAATCCCTTCATGCTTGTTGTCTGTCTAACAGGCACCAAACATGTGGGGCCGGGATGAGAGTTTTAAATCGAGCACCTCCCAATGCTCGTCGACTAACGAGCACATCTGAGTACCCAGATACTCGAGTGATATCAGAGTATCACCAGACACGTTCGCGCATCCTTAGTAAAAAATGTAATTATTTTTTCTTCACTGCCCAATGGCATAAAATTCTGTGACAATATGATCACTGCACCCTTAGATGAATTCATTGAGAGGTGTAGTTTATAAAGTGGGGTCTCTTATGGGTGTTCTATTGTTCTGGCACCTCTGTGGCTCTCCCAGTTTGTCATGGCACCCACAAACCTTAGAAGTAAAATGTGAGCTCCTTCACTTCTGAGTTTTGCACTGTGCCTCAAAACTAGTTCCTGATTATGGGGGATTCTGCTTTTATGGCTGTGATGGTGTGATATGCTATGTGGATATCATTTTTGTGTATATTTCTATTTTACTTATTCTCATGGTGTTCTCTTGTAGGATGAGTTATTTGCTAATTGATGAATGGCTGTTGCTGCCATCTGATATCAGCCCCCACAGTACTGTATTGTTGTCTTCTTACAGGGTCAGTGAATAAACCTGTTTGCTAAAATGCTAATGATATATTGAACTAGCTTGTTGAAACAATGACTTCCTGTAGTGCCTTAATCCCCAAGGCACCTTTGTCAGGTCTAGGAGGCTTGAAAACCACCCCAACCTGTCTGACTACCCCTGGACATAAGGAGGGGGCTGGGGAGGACATGAGCTGGGAAGTCAGTCCTGTGTGGAATGATGATGGGTTCACAGCACCTCATAGAGAAAGAAGAGTATATGGACTGTGTGATCCTCTCTCTGCTGGATTGTTGGACTTTTATCCTGTTACTGAACTGCATTCGTGTTCTGGACTATCTTATCCTTTGTGTGGTGGATTGTATATGGACCTTTCGCATTTTTGCCTAAATAAAGGTCTTGGAATTGTTTACTATACTCTAGCTCTGTTGATTGTGTGATACCGGAGAAAGACCCCGTGACAATGGCACCTCAGGGGATCTCCCAGTTTGACATGGCACCCTCAAACCAGAACAGTAAAATCTGTTAAATAATATGGCATTCCATCCCTTCTGATTTTTGTACTGTGCCTCAAAAGTAGTTCCCGATTACATGCAGGGTATTGGTGCAATTAGGAGAAGTTGCACAACAAACTGAGAGGTCCATTTTTTACTATTAGCCCTTATAAAAATTACAAATTTTGTGCTAAAACAACATTTTAGTGGTAAAAATGTAATTATTCTTTCTCCATTGCCCAATGGTATAAATTTCTGTGAGGTACATGTGGTGTCAACATGCTCACTGCACCTCTAGATGAATTCACTGCGAGGTGTAGTTTGTAAAATGACATCACTAATGGAGTGCTTCTGCTGTTCTGGCACCTCTGGGGCTTTGCTAATGTGACATTGCACCATTAAACCATTTCAGTAAAATTTAAACTCCAATATGGCACTTCTTCCCTTCTGAGCTTTGCACTATGCCTCAAAAATAGTTTTCGACCACAATTGGGATATTGATGTACTATATTCCTTGAGGGGTCTAGTCTAAAATGTGGTCCATTGTGGGGGATTTCCACTGTTTAAGCACATTAGGGGCTATCCAAATGCGACATGGCGTCTGGTAATGATTCCAGCAATATTTGCTTTCAAAAAGTCAAATGGAGTTCCTTCCCTTCTGAGCCCTGCCGGAAACAGTAGTTTCCCCCACATATCGGGTATCGGCTTGCTCAGGAGATATTGTACAACAAATTTTGAGGTCCATTTTCTCCTTTTACCCTTGTGAAAGTTAAAAAATTAGTCTAAAGTAAATTTTTTGTGAAAAAAAGGTAAATGTTTATCTTTTCCTTCCACATTCCATTAATTCATGTGAAGCACCTGAAGGGTTAGTAAAATTCTTGAATGTGTTTTTGAGGATTTTGAGGGGTGCAATTTTTAGAATCATGTCACTTTGTTTTTTTTGTCATACAGACAATTTAAAGTCACTTCAAATGTGATGTGGTCCCTAAAAAAAAGTTTTAAGCCTTCTAAATTTCTAAAAATAAAAAACAATGTTTTTAAAAATTGTGCTGATGAAAAGTAGACATGTGGGAAATGTTATTTATTAACTTTTTTATGTGACATAACTCTTTGGTTTAAAGGTATAAAAATTAAAAGTTTGAAAAGACACCCAGAATAAAGTCCTTTATTTGAAATAATGACAGACTCCTTTAATAACCTTAATTAAACCATACTTATTGAACGCCTAACCCACTGACGCCAATGTCTCCTGCAACAAAAATAAAATAATAAACGACAATATTCCTCACCTGTCCACCAAGAAGATAATCCATAATGTCCCACGACGATCCTGATCACTTTGAGAGCAGTCACATTAGTGATGTGACTGCTCTCAAAGACAGCCGGTGATACACTGAGGTAATCGCTCCCGTACTATATAGCACTGAGCTGCCGTGAGAGTTCATTGGAGTTCATCAGCTGATCAGCTCCAGTGATCTCCCTTACGGCACCACTGCTGCATGGGAAAGTTCTCATGCAGCAGTGCCGTGAGGGCACCGGAGCTGATGAACTCCGGTGAACTCTCTTGGCAGCTCAGTGATACACTGCAGGAGCGATTACCTCCTGTCAGAGTATTGCCGGTGGCCAGGTAGAGCAGTCACATCACCATCGGACATTCGGGATTACCTGGACTACGGCAGATAGGTGAGTATATGTTGGTTTATTATTTTACATTATTTCTAGGAGATGAGGTCGTCGGGGATTTGGTGTTAGGTGAGTATAATTTTTATTTTTATTTGAATATGTATGCAATTTTACTTTTTTTAACTGTGAGCAGTGACACCTGCAGATGAGACTACGTCTCTTAACAGCAGCTTCTGTTATCACTGTTACCAGTGACAGCAGACGTAGCCCAATGGGAGCAGTAGTCTCATTGGCCCACGCTTGTGGGTCACAGTCACAGCTGCGGGGACACGCTGACATCTGACAGCATGATCCCGCAGCACTGTAACTGACAGTACCATCGGTAGTTTTACCGCGGGTGACAGTCACAGCGGCTGGGTCACGCTGACATCTGACAGCATGAACCCGCAGTGCTCTGACCGATAGTCTTACTGTCGGTAGCGTTACCGCCGATAAGAACCACCGCGCCGGTGTTTCCCATGCTGCCTCACAGATCACAGTGCGGTAAACACCACAGGAAGCCGGTAAAACGCTAAACAAAAACTCAGCAAATTCGCAAACATTTTTATACCTCTGTTTTTGCTGCGGATTTGACTGACTCAATTGAAGTCAATGGGTGCAGAAACACTGCAGAAACGCAAAAAGAATTGACATGCTGCAGAAAAAAACACACTGCAAATACTTAAGGAAAATTACTGATCATGTGCATGACACTTTAGGGTATGTTTCCACGTTCAGGATTGCATCAGTCTTTGGTCAGGATTTTATGCAAGTAAAATCCTGACCAAAACTGCACCTGAGGTCACTGGCAGGTCACCTGCGGTGTACCTGCGTGTTTTGCTCATAGTAGCAACATGCAGCGTTTTGAAAAAACGCACAACGCATGCGTTTTCGCGGCAAAAACGCATGCGTTTTTAAACGCATAGTGGAGTCTGGATTTCATAAAATCCCATCCACTATGCTGTAACATCTGGACGCTGCGTTTTTGACGCAGCAGAAAAACGCAGCGTCAAAAACGCAGCGTTTCCTGAACGTGGAAACATACCCTAAGGATTATCATTTAATAAGCTTGCATAAGGATTCCATAGCATTTGTGTCCCAATTCCGCTCAAAGAAACCGCAGCGAAAACATATAAAAAATGCACTGTGTACACACAGCCTAATATAGTTAAATAGGTAGAGGAGGAAATGCTGCAGAAAATTAAAATAACACTAGGGTCCTCATTTTAACTATTCAGTCAATGGGACATAGAATCTTTCAGGTTGTGCTAAAAACGGAAAAAACGTTCTTATCTGAAATTTGGGACAATTACCTCTCTTAGCTGGTACATGAACCAACCAGGGGAGGTAATCTGCTGGATCTGGTGCTATCAAATAAACCAGATACAATTGCAGATCTTCAGGTCAGGGAGCATTTGGGAGGCAGTGACCATAATATGGTAAGTTTCAAAGTAATTTTCAATCAAACATTCAAAAGGGGAAATGCAAAACCCTGGAATGTTAAGAAATCTGATTTCAACAAATTAAGGGAAGAGCTTAATCGTGTAGACTGGGATCATCTCATGGTACCTGATACTGAACATTAATGGGGCTTGTTTAAGGATATACTACTAGAATCCTGTAGAAAACTAAAACCCTCTGGTAATAAAATGTCCAGGAATAAAAAGAAACCATTATGGATAAATAAGACACTACAAAGTTTAATAAGACTAAAAGAAAAGGGCATTCAAAATCGTGAAGGCCGAGAATACAGAAATAGCACTTCAGAAGTATAAAGATCTAAGAAATGTAAAAAGGAAATCAAGCTGTCAAAGTTATCCACAGAGGAACAAGTTGCCAATGAAATTAAAATAAATCCCCAAAAATTGTATAAATAGACCAATGCCAAAAAGAAAAATAAAGATGGTATAGGCCCCTTAAATGACGATAATAACAACACAATAATAGAGAACAAAGAAAATGCTGAGATATTAAACAGGCACTTTTCATCCATGTTCACCAATGAACTAACTGTTCCAGGGATTATTCAACAAGGCAAAAATCAAAATTCACCACCTGATATAACTAGTTAAAAGAAGAAGTACGCCTGCATATGAGCAAATTAAACATTAACAAATCCACGAGCCCAGACAGCATTCATCCACATATACTGAGGGAATTGAGCTCAGTTATTGACAGACCGCTATATCTTATATTCTTAGGCTACTTTCACACATCAGGTTTTTGTCACCTTGCCGATTCTGGCATCATGCAGCAGCGCCGGATCCGGCGTAATTTGTGAAAACCGGATGGAACGGATCCATTCCATCCGGTTGGCATCCGTTTCTTCCGTTTTTTCATCCTTTTTTTGACGGATCCGGTTTTTAAAACCGCCCCTGGGAGGCTGCAAAATGTGATTGGCCCCCTGAAAACTATATATACAGTGTTCCTACAGCCCATCTGTGACAGGTTAGAGAGGAGCAAGTGTTTTGAGAGCAAGATGGATGTCGTTATTGCAAATATTCTGAAGAACGTGGATTTCATTGTGGAGGCGAATCGCTTGAAAACAATTGTTCTGGAGAAGGAGCGAGAGAGACAACGCATCATGCGTTTGCGCCGACGGCGTTTGTGGATCCACCCCATCACTGCACAGAGAATGACACATGGGGTGTTTTCTACACTGTACATGGAGCTACGAGGAGACCCAGAGAAATTTTTCTCATATGTGCGGATGAAAGAGAAGAACTTTGATCTATTGGTGGACTGAATTGGACATCTAATCCGAAGGAGTGATACGTATTGCCAATTCTCTATTTCACCGGCGGAGTGTCTGATGGTCACTCTTCGGTAAGCCATTTTTATTGTATGTACTCCTGTAGCACACTTTAACCCCTTCACCCCCGGAGCTTTTTTCCTTTTTCGCTCCCCTCCTTCCCAGAGCCATAACTTTTTCATTTTTCTGTCAATATGGCCATGTGAGGGCTTATTTTTTGCGGGACGAGATGTACTTTTGAATGATGCCATTGGTTTTACCATGACCTGTAACAGAAAATGGGAAAAAAATTCCAAGTGCGATGAAATTGCAAAAAAAGTGCAATCTCACACTTGTTTTTTGTTTGGCCTTTTTGCTAGTTTCACCAAGTGCTAAAACTAATGTGCGATTATGATTCTCCAGGTCATTACGAGTTCATAGACACCAAACATGTATAGGTTCTCTTTTATCTAAGTGGTGAAAAAAAATTCCAAAGTTTGCTAATAAAAAAAAAAATTGTGCCATTTTCCGATACCCGTAGCTTCTTCATTTTTCATGATCTGGGGTCGGGTGAGGGCTTATTTTTTGCGTGCCAAGCTGGCATTTTTAATGATACCATTTTGGTGCAGATACGTTTTTTTGATCGCCCGTTATTGCATTTTAATGCAATGTCGCGGCGACCAAAGAAACGTAAGTTTGGCGTTTTGATTTTTTATTCTCGCTGCGCCATTTAGCGATCAGGTTAATCCTTTGTTTTTATTGATAGATCGGGCGATTCTGAATGCGGCAATACCAAATATGTGTAGGTTTGATTTTTTTTTTATTGTTTTATTTTGATTGGGGCGAAAGGTGATTTGAACTTTTATATATTTTTTATTTTTTTAATATTTTTAAACACTTTTTTAAAAATTTTGGCATGCTTCAATAGCCTCCATAGGAGGCTAGAAGCATCCACTACTCGATCGCCTCTGCTACATAGAGGTGAAGCACAGATCACCTCTATGTAGCAGAAATGCAGGTGTGCTTTGAACGCCGACCACAGGGTGGCGCTCAAAGCAATTGGCCATCAACAACCATAGAGGTCTCAAGGAGACCTCTGGTTGTTATGGCAATGCACCGATGACCCCCGATCATGTGACGGAGGTCAGCGGTGCGAGCACTTCCGGCCGCGCGGCCGGGAGTGCTAGTTAAATGCCGCTGTCAGCGTTTGACGGCGGCATTTAACTAGTTAATGGGCGCGGGCGGATCGAGGTTAATGTTTTTGCTGGTGTTTTTTTTAGAATACTTTTTAGTGGTGTTTTTTATAGTATCTCCTACTGCCTTTATAACTGTAATGTTATTGCTGTGATTTTGTAGTAATTTTTGCCTTGTTTTTATTCACAGATTCCTTGCAACTGGAGAATCCCTTTCGTCATACCATTTCCAGTTCAGACTTGGGATTTCCACCATCTCTGGAATGGTCAAGCACACTTGCCGTGCACTGTGGGACTCTTTGCACGGTGAATTTATACCACATACCATAATGGAGAGTTGGTTGGAAGTAGCCGAGAAATTCCAGCAAGTGTGTCAATTTCCCAATTGCTTGGGAGCGGTTGACGGGAAACATATCCGTATCGTGAAACCGGCTGGTTCTGGCTCGGAATATTTCAGCTATAAAAAATACTTCTCCATTGTGCTGATGGCCATCGCCGATGCAGAGTACAAATTTATAGCGGTAAATATTGGGGCGTATGGCCGCTCAAATGATTCCCAAGTTTTCAAAACTGTCTGCAATGGGGCGTCATTTGTATGGAAACACCTTTCAATCCCCCCCCCAAGACCACTGCCTCAAACCTCTGGGCCACCAATGCCTTTTGTTTGTGTTGGGGATGAAGCGTTCCAACTATCGGAACACCTACTGAAACCCTACTCCAGCAGTGGATTAACGCAAACTAACAGAATTTTTAACTACCGCCTCACACGCGCACGGAGAATGGTGGAGTGCACTTTTGGGATTTTGACCGCCAAATGGAGTGTTCTATTGACAGCTATAAACTTGAAGACTGACACTGTTGACAAGGTGGTGAAAGCGTGTGTTGTCCTGTACAATTATGTGATATCCAAGGAACAGATTTCCATTGAAGACCACTCCGAAGAAACAACCTTGGCTGATTATAACAACATTACGTATAGAAGTTCTGGGGCAGTTTCTGGAATGAGGGACCAATTCGCAGAATACTTTATTTCACCTGAAGGAAGAATAGACTGGCAGGATGAGAGAGTTTGAACAATTTGCCTTAGACCTTGTAACCATATTTTTCCATATAGAGGACCCAAGTTGTGTACCGGTTTGTGTTTCCACCTAAGAATTTAACCTTTAATTACCAAATTTGTTTACTGGTTTGTGTTGTACCCGAAATATTTTACCTTCTTTTACCCAAGTTGTGTACCTGTTTGGGTTGTACCCAAAGTATTTTACCTCTAACTAGTGTTGAGCGATACCGTCCGATACTTGAAAGTATCGGTATCGGATAGTATCGGCGGATACCCGAAAAGTATCGGATATCGCCGATACCGATACCCGATACCAATACAAGTCAATGGGACACCAAGTATTGGAAGGTATCCTGTATGGTTCCCAGGGTCTGAAGGAGAGGAAACTCTCCTTCAGGCCCTGGGATCCATATTAATGTGTAAAATAAAGAATAAAAATAAACAATATTGATATACTCACCTCTCCGACGCAGCCTGGACCTTACCGCTGTAACCGGCAGCTTCCGTTCCTAAGAATGAGTGCTTGAAAGACCTTAGATGACGTCGCGGCTTGTGATTGGTCGCGTGGCGGTCACGTGACCGCTCACGCGGCGGTCACGTGACCGCTCACGCGACCAATCACAGGCCGCGACGTCATCTAAGGTCTTTCAAGCGCTCATTCTTAGGAACGGAAGCTGCCGGTTACATCGGTAAGGTCCAGGCTGCGTTGGAGAGGTGAGTATATCAATATTTTTTATTTTTATTCTTTATTTTACACATTAATATCGATCCCAATACCGATTCCCGATATCACAAAAGTATCGGATCTCGGTATCGGAATTCTGATACAGCAAATATCGGCCGATACCCGATACTTGCGGTATCGGAATGCTCAACACTACCTCTAACCAATAAACCTTGTTTAACCCAACTTATTTAACTATATCTTATAAATAAAATACAAATTTGGTATAAACAAAACCGTTTTATTAAACATTTTTTTGCAAAACAAAAATAAACTTTTATAAGTTTGAATAAGTCAGAGTGGAGATATTGCTGGAGGGGCTGTCAGATTGGGACACTTCGACAGTGGGAGTGTGGAGAGAGAAATGTGTTGGTGGTGGTGGTGAAGGATCAGTAGGTAGCGGTGAAGGGGTGGAGAAAGCAAGTGAACGGGTGGACAGGAAACTGGGAGTTGGATTAGGAATTTGGTATGATGGAGGGGTGTAGCTGATGGATTGGGAGGCAGAAGATGTGATGGGTGGAGAAGAGGGTTGGGTTAGTGACATGATGGGTGAAGGAGACTGGTGGTAGTGGGCAGGGAGAGGAGGCACAGAAGATGTTGTTGGGAACTGGTATGGGGCGGCATGTTCGTACTGGTCAGGTTGGTGTGACGGGGCACAGGCAGGATGCTGGTACTGGTCAGGATGGTGGGATGGGGCATGGGCACGATGTTGGTAATGGTCAGGATGCTGGGACAGGGCTCGGGCACAATGTTGGTAATGGTCAGGATGCTGGTACGGGTCAGGAGGATGGTAGTGAGTGGAGTGAGGGACAGTGGCTGGAGGGGGGGCAGGTGCAGGAGGGGGGGCAGGTGTGGTGGCTTGGGAGGTCACAAGCGCTGGAGCAGACTGGCATGATTCCATTACTTGCATCTGCTGATCAGGAGATAGCTTATCCATGCGCTCGAGTACCGACCGGAAAAAAGTGTGGTTCGGTGACTGACTTGCCTCTGAATGCATCCATAGCAGAAGTGTATGCAACTCGAGAATGCTTTTACTTATCAAATTGAAACCTGCAGCCATTTGCTCGGACAAAACTTTGAGACAGTTCTGGAAGGATGCATTCAGCTGCAAGAACTCGGGCGCATAGCTCTGTACCTGACCCCTCTGCCGCTGCCGCCCCGAAGCCACAGGTGTACTAGAAGTGGCAGCAGCAGAGGGGTGGGGTACAGGAAAAGATATATCCTCACCAGCAGATTCATGAATTGGAGCCGGCCAGGATGCTCCAGCGCTGGGGGATGGTACCGAGGGATCAGATGTGTGGGAAGGCTGGGAGGGTGCAGAGGCGCCGGGACTGTTGAAGTGTCCCTTAGTGGCGGACTCCTGAGGGATCGCCCCAGAAGGGTTCAACTCAGCTGCAGGCTCCCGAGTGCTCCCGACGGTGCCGTGGAACAATGAGAAAAAAAATATAATTATTATACTGATATTGCATGGCCCTGGCTGAAACAGCAAAAGAGGGTTAGACATGTAAAACATTGGTTATTAAATATGGTGGGTAATATTTACCTTTGGCTCACCATCGTTGACCTGAGGAACGGCAGGGCTTGGGCATATTTGTATCTGCTCCTGCGTCCTCCAGAACCACTCGGGGCCCGCATCTCTTTGTTGAACTCCTTCTTGAAGCGGTCCCTGATCGACCGCCACCGCTTGACAATCCTCTCACCTGTAAAAAAAGGAGAAACACAAATTGGTTAGGATACAATACTTTTAATCCATCAACATAACTGAACTGTGTATACTTACGTGCTTGATTCTGGGCCCGAACATCGAGGTCCTCCCAGTTGTCTATGAGCTGTTGGCAGACTTGCTCCCAGAGTCAACGGGTCACTATGACATCAGCATGGCGGCGGTCACCCATGTTCCACAGCGGCTCCCTGTCTCTGATCAGATCGATGAGGCGGTCAATATTTAGCCCGACCTCCTCACCGTCCAAATCAGAGCACACTGTGAAGCGTGTTAAAAAAGGACAAAAAAAAAATAAAATTTGATTCAAAACAACATAAAGAAAAAAAATGCTGATTACATGATGACGGCCGCCCGCACTCTCACGCCGACGACCCTGGGAGCCACTCGGAGGACCTCTGGATCGAGCACCAGAATCCGAACACTAGAAGAAAAATAAAATAAAAATTATGTGCTTGTAGGTTGCCTTTTTATGTGTTGTGTGCATTTTGATATCTATAATTATCATTTTGTATATGTTGTGTGATGTCTGTAATAATCGAATTGTATGTGTTGTGTGCAGTGTTCTTTCTGTAAGGATCTTTTGCTTTTATGTGTTGGGTGTAGTGTGAGGTTGTGGTTCCGCGATGCATGAAAGAAACATACCAATTGCGATCCCACTCCAGGTCTCTCTCCACCCCTTCGGTCTTCTTCTGGAAGCACCTCTTCTGCTAAAGCAGCAGCAGCAGCTTCCTACAAAAATGAAAGATTGATAAATACATTAATATACATATAGATACACAGAGAGAGAGAGAGAGAGAGACAGAGAGAGAGAGAGACAGAGAGAGAGAGACACACAGAGAGAGAGAGAGACCGAGAGAGAGAGAGAGAGAGAGAGAGAGGGAAAAAAATTAAATAGAAAAATATATATTTACCTCAGTGCGCTGTCGACTCGGGGGAGGGCTCCCAGAAGAAGATATGGCTGATGGCTGGCTGGCAGGCTCGGCTCTGTGGCTGGCAGGCTCGGCTCTCTGGCTGGCTGGCTCGGCTCTCTGGTTGGCTGGCTAGGCTCTCTGGCTGGCAGGCTCTTTGCTGGCAGGGTAGGTTCTCTGGCTGGCAGGCAGGCTCTCTGCTGGCAGGGTAGGCTCTCTGCTGGCAGGCAGGCTCTCTGGCTGGCAGGCAGGCTCTTTGCTGGCAGGGTAGGCTCTTTGCTGGCAGGGTAGGCTCTCTTCTGGCAGGCAGGCTCTCTGGCTGGCAGGCAGGCTCTTTGCTGGCAGGGTAGGCTCTCTGCTGGCAGGCAGGCTCTTTGCCGGCAGGGTGTTGGCTCTCTGGCTGGCAGTATGGCTGGAAATGAGTGAGGGCCTCAATAGCATTGTTTTATATATGTGCCCTGGGGGCAGGCCAATAGGTTCTGAGCATGCTCAGATTAAAAAAAACGGATCAGGCCGCCGGATCCGCCTTTTTCCTGTTCCGGTGGATTCTGGCGTCCATAGACATGCATTGTAGCAAAAAGCCGGAAGAGCCGGATCCGGCCCTTCCGGCTTTTTTGCCGCAGACAAAAAAAGTTACTGTAGACGATTTTTCAGGACGCCGGAATCGAAATTTTCGCCGGATCCGGAAAAAAACGGAAGGAATGCTGGGCCATGCGGTGCAATCCGGCGCTAATACAAGTCAATGGGAAAAAACGGTTCCTGTTTTTATTTTCGCCGGTTGCGGTTTTTCTAAAAATATCCATAATGTGCCGGAATGAAAAAACCTGATGTGTAAAAGTAGCCTTAGACTCTCTTGTACCAGGAGTGGTTCCACAGGATTGGAGGATGGCTGATGTGCTACCGATATTTAAGAAAGATAAGAAGGTGTATCCAGGTAACTACCGTCCGGTCGTATCTAACATGTTGGGATTCTATGAGGAGGTGAGTGCAAATCTGGATGTTGGTAATGAGGCTGATGCGATTTATCTGGACTTTGAAAAGGCATTTATTAGTATACCACATAACATCCTTATACTGAAGCTACAGAGGCAAGGACTGGGGAAAACTATATGCAAATGGTTAAGGAATTGGTTATATGACAGGAAACAAAGAGTTGTCATAAATGGTATGTTCGCTAAATGGGATATAGTCAGCAGTGGGGTACCGCAGGGAGTGTTGGAATAAATTATTTTTAAACTCTTTATTAATGACTTTATGGATGGGATTGAGAATAAAATGTCAGTCTTTGCTGACCACACCAAACTATGTAGGATAGTAAATTCTGACCTTGACATTAGAATACTGTAAAGCAATCTGAATAAGATGACTGAATGGGCCAACACTTGACAAATGAGGTTTAATGTAGATAAATGTAGAGTAATACTTGGGACTACAGAACATAAGGATTTGGGTATTCTGATTACAAGTAAGCTGAGCAGTAATATTCAATGTAAAGCAGCAGCCGCAAAAGCAAACAGGATTTTAGAGTGTATAAAAAGATATAAAATCCAGCGATCCCAACGTATTGTTACCCTTTATAAATCACTTGTGAGGCCACATCTAGAAGATAGGACCTAGTTTTGGACTCCACATTTTAAAAAGGACATTCAGAAATTAGAATCAGTTCAAAGGCGGGCAACTAGATTATTACAAGGGAAGGAAGGCCTCTCAAATGATGAGAGGTTGGAAAAGTTGGGCTTGTTTAGCGTAAAAAAAGATGCTTCAGAGGGGATCTCATTTACATGTATAAATATATGTGTGGTCATTACAAAGGACTGGCACATGACTAAAGGTACCTTCACACGAAACGACATTATAACGATATCGCTAGCAATCCGTGACGTTGCAGCGTCCTCGCTAGCGATATCGTTTCGTTTGACACGCAGCAGCGATCAGGATCCTGCTGTGATGTCGCTGGTCGCTGAATAAAGTCCAGAACTTTATTTGGTCGTCCGATCGCTGTGTATCGTTGTGTTTGAAAGCAAAAGCAACGATACCAGCGATATTTTACACTGGTAACCAGGGTAAACATCGGGTTACTAAGCGCAGGGCCGCGCTTAGTTACCCGATGTTTACCCTGGTTACTAGCGTAAAATGTAAAAAAAACAAACAGCACATACTCACATTGCGTCCCCTGCAGTCTGCTTCCTCCTCTGACTCAGCGCCGCAAAGTGAAAGTGAAAGCAGCACAGCGGTGACGTCACCGCTCTGCTCTCACTGTACGGCGCTCAGTCAGTCAGGAAGTGGACGCAGGGGGACGTGAATGTAAGTATGTGCTGTTTGTTTTTTTTAGATTTTACGCTGGTAACCAGGGTAAACATCGGGTTACTAAGCGCGGCCCTGCGCTTAGTTACCCGATGTTTACCCTGGTTACCAGGGGACCTCGGCATAGTTGATCGCTGGAGAGCGGTCTGTGTGACAGCTCTCCAGCGACCAAACAGCGACGCTGCAGCGATCGACATCGTTGTCGCTATCGCTGCAGCGTCGCTTCGTGTGAAGGTACCTTTACTCCTTACAAGGACCATACTGAGGACCAGAGGCCGCTCATTACGGGTGGAAGACAGGTGATTCCGACAGCTAAATAGGAAAGGGTTCTTTACAGTTAGAGCAGTCAGAACGTGGAATGCTGACCACAAAAGGTAGTAATGGCAGATACTATAACAGCTTTTAAAAAAAGGGCTGATTTCCTCCATACACATAGCATTGCGGGTTATAGTTAATTGAGTGACAAAATGAACAATTGGTGGAGAGGGGTTGAACTTGAAGGACCTAGGTCTTTTTTTCAACCTATGTAGCTATCTTAGTAATGGGGGAGTCTTATAGGCGCCTCTGCATTACTAACCCCTGGGCTTAATGTCAGTGGCTATAAAACAGCTGACATCAACCACATAACTATTACCCCACTGGCCACCGCACCAGGGCAAATGGGATGAACGGAAGCTAAGCGCTAAATTGCGGTTTTCATGCTATTTTGGGAACATGTTTGCTAAACCCCACATTACAATTAACCACATCTGGACTGCCCCTAGATCATAAACGTCTGGGCAGCCCACACATTACTCTTCACTGACATCCTAAAATGTCAATACAGTGTAAGGCTACTTTCACACTAGCTTCGTGCACTGCACGTCGCTATGCGTCGTTTTGCAGAAAAAACGCATCCTGCAAAAGTGCTTGCAGGATGTGTTTTTTCTCCATAGACTTTTATTAGCAACGCAGTGCGATGCATTGCCACACGTTGCAACCGTCGTGTGACGGTTGCGTCGTGTTGCGTAGGACAGTCGCCACCAAAAAACGTTGCTTGTAATGTTTTTTGGTGCGTCATCTGCAGCATTTCCGACCGCGCATGCGCGGCCGGAACTCCGCCCCTCCTCTCCGCACCTCACAATGGGGCAGCGGATGCGTTGGAAAACTACATCATCTGCCCCCGTTGTTCGGCGCATTCACAGCTAGCGTCGGTGCGCCGCAACGTCACATAGCGACGTGCAGTGCACGACGCTAGTGTGAAAGTAGCCTAGCACAAGATCATGCAGCTGTGGGGATGGGAAGCCCTCTGTCACACACACAGCCAGACATCCCAGAGAGAAGATACACACAGTTTATTACCATGTTTATCTTCTTGATCCACTGTATAGACAGCTCTGAATAGCACTTTTGTATACACATTAGGAAGTATAACCCTATCAGCTCTGCTATGCAAGCAGAATGCTGAAATTCCCCTGTAGCTGGGGCTAACATACCAGTCCCAAGAGAAAAATCAGCAATGTCCTACAGCTCTGGCAAAAATTAAGAGACCACTGTAAAATGTTCAGTTTGTCTGAATTTTCTATTTATAGATATATTTTTGAATAAAATGTAAATTGTTCTTTTAGTCTATAAACTACTGACAACATGTCTCCGAATTACTAAGCAATAAATTTTATATTTTTTCTGAAAAGGAGAAGTGGCCAAAGTTACCAAAAAAACCCCAGTGCTTTCAGACCTCAAATAATGCAAAGAAAACAAGTTCATAATAATTTAGAAACAGTAATACTAATGTTTCAACTCGGGAAGAGTTCAGAAATCAATATTTTGTGGAATAACCGTGATTTTTAATCACAGCTTTCATGCGTCTTGGCATGCTTTCCACCAGTCTTTCGCACTGCTTTTGGTGCAAAAAATTAAGCAGTTCTTCTTTGTTTGATGGCTTGTGATTATCCATCATCCTCTTGATTACATTCCAGAGGTTTTCAATGGGGTTCAGGTCTGGAGATTGGGCTGCCCATGACAGGGTTTTGATGTGGTGGTCTCTTAATTTTTGCCAGAGCTGTATGTATGTCCTACTGTATTGGAGTTACCTCTTGTTAAATGTACGATACAATACTTGCAACATTGTTTTAGAATGGATATTTAGAGATATTTGTAACAGGATCCAAATTTATATCTTATTGCTGTATGTTTGTAATGTTTATTATGAAGAATTTTTCACTAAAATGAGTTTAAAAAAAATCTGCCCCAATGTATTTGCAGGTTTCTAAGTTATACCAAAAATAGATTGCTCATCAAATGACTATTTATAGAATGCAAGCAAATAAGACACGTTGCACTAAGTCAGGTTTATAACGTGTGGCTTTCAGCAGTGTTTTTTTCTGAGTTCCGGATATGTCTAGACTTCATGCAAAACCAGTTTGTTGCATATTTGACTGAGCAGTGCCATGGCCTTTGTTTCTTTTTTTTTTTTTTTTACCTCTGGCTGCCTGTTTGTCTTTGTGTCTGTGTTTGCCTACCAGCTTGTCACTTTACTCCTTTGTCCTGTCCACTAGGACCTTTGTTGCTATTCTAGAATGTCGGTCATTGTATCCAGAGACTGCGCCCATCTGTTTAGGAGTAATCCCCATGGGTTGGATGAACTGTGTGTGCTAGCTTTTTCCTGTTACCTCTGCACTTCTGTATTTTTATTTATCAGCCTATGTTGGTGTCTTGTTCTTATGTCTGTTCTATCTAATTGCCTGCCTACTTGTTATCTCTCTTCTTGTGGTTGTATCTCTATTACTCATCAGCTTGGTCAGAGCATCTGCCTGTATGTCATCCTGAGATAGGAAAGGGCAGACAAAGACAAACCAACAGGACAGTGAGAAGCACTGACACACTCTGAGAGACAGCATAAATTGGGGAAGAGACAGACACAAAGGGCAAAAACAAAATAAGGCCATGTGTAAGGACACATTATCAAATTAGACAGACATAAGCCTAGGATTAGACATGGTCCTAGACAATGATTCAGCTCGCTGTATAGACTGGCTGAGCTGACAATAAGCAGTTTTTTCATGCAACCCCCACATGCCTGTCTGCTTTTTTACTATGTGGGTTTAGGATTTTCAGGTAACCATTAGTCATTTGGTAAAATATATGTTGCCGTAAAATACTAAGCACATACAAGACATTTATTTCCAACTAATTTATTTCACAGTTTGGACTGTCGCCATTACCTGGAGCTTCCAAATCCCTGTTCTGTAGTTTATAGGAAGTCTCGGGTTATTAAAAACATGAGTACACTGCTCGTTAGAAAAAGCTCAGTTAGTGAAGGTTCGTCTTTCAGGATGAGTGAACTATACTTAACATTAATTGCTAGGACAAAAATATAATGATAAAGTACTGAAAAAAAGGAATATATTGTTCAATTCCAGAACCTGCATAGCAAGTTAATGCTATACAGAATTGGCAAGAAGATCAGCTGCCCGGCAATGCTATTAGGGGCGAGTTATTTAGGGGAAACCATAGACCAAAACAAATATGTAGGATCAATGTTTTCCACAGAAACAGAACTAGGCTACAACATCACAGACATAACTGTTAGGGGTCGAGTTCCCTCCTCTGCACAGGGGGAATCTCGGGCCAGCTCCGCTGCGGTCTCCCATTCTTCTCCTGCCGCAGTGGAGCCTACTCAGCGGAGACATCGGTCCCAGCGTCTCGCTCAGTCCGACTCTGTGCAAAGGGTTACTGCTGCTTTTCCAGCTTCTGCCATTGAAGCCAGTGCTGGCCAGCGGCGAGTAGACACTTTTGGGACTAAGGGTACTGTCACACAGTGACACTTTGGACGCTACGACGGCACGATCCGTGACGTCGCAGCGTCGTATGATTATCGCTCCAGCGTCGTAGACTGCGGTCACACTTTGCAATCACGGCGCTGGAGCGATGCCGAAGTCCCCGGGTAACCAGGGTAAACATCGGGTTACTAAGCGCAGGGCCGCGCTTAGTAACCCGATGTTTACCCTGGTTACCAGCGTAAACGTAAAAAAACCAAACAGTACATACTTACATTCCGGTGTCTGTCCCCCTGCGTCTCAGCTTCTCTGCACTGTGTAAGCACCAGAGCCGGAAAGCAGAGCGGTGACGTCACCGCTGTGCTCGCTTTCCGGCCGGCAGGCGCTCACAGTGCAGAGAAGCTGAGACGCCGGAGGACAGACACCGGAATGTAAGTATGTACTGTTTGTTTTTTTTACGTTTACGCTGGTAACCAGGGTAAACATCGGGTTACTAAGCACGGCCCTGTGCTTAGTTACCCGATGTTTACCCTGGTTACAAGCGAACACATCGCTGGATCGCTGTCACACACAACGATCCAGCGATGTCAGCGGGTGATCAAGCGACGAAAGAAAGTTCCAAACGATCTGCTACGACGTACGATTCTCAGCGTGATGTCTGATCGCAGTAGCGTGTCAGACACAGCGATATCGTATGGATATCGCTGCAACGTCACGGATCGTACCGTCGTAGCGATCAAAGTGCCACTGTGTGACAGTACCCTAAGTCCTGCTTTTCTCCTTCTGAGCATGCCCAGGGTAAGATCTCTCATTGGAGATCGAGGGTCACATGCTTGGATACTGCGGCAAAGCCCATTGGTTCTCCAGGAAGGTCCTGAAGGTGCTCAGGCTCTGTGGCAGTCTCTCATTGGTCCTTCTAGAAAGGTCTTGTACTTGCTGCAGCTACATAAGGTTCGCATGGTCGCATGCGCTAGTATCAATGCATGTTATGAGTTTTGCGCCAATGTGGTCACGCTTGTATGGATTCAGGGACCCGGCTGAAATAAGCCACTTAGAATACCGGCACCTCCGGTGAGGAGATTGTATGTTTGCCTCCTTGACTGCGTGACCACAAGCTGCTATCTGCTCAGCAGTTACTGTGTATTCCTGTGGAGTTTAAGAGGACACAGTCCTTTCTTTATAGCGACTCTGTGAAGCAACAGAGATCCCTTCTACCGCCATATAGTGTCGCCGTTTGCCAGCAGCAGGTTCTTTTCCTGCACGGTGGACCCCGGGCTGCGAACTCACCAAATAACATCTCTATATTTACTCGGTGCGTTCCGCCAGCCCTAACACATAACATCTGTGGGCATTTTAAAGTTGTGTTCACAATAAATGGCTTCACCCAACCAATAACCATGAGTGGAGAAAAAGTTTGGTGTTATCATTTATATTCTCTGAAAAAAGGCAGAGAAAGCAAAAATTCTGCAAGGGGTATCTGCATGCTATAGAAGCGATCAGCCTGCACAAAATGAGGGTTCCATAGTGGGACATAGTGTAAAAGTAAGAATGAATTTTTTTTTTTTTTTTAATCATTGTAAAAATATTTAAAAAAATAATTAAAAAATCAATATTTATTCCATCAATAAATATTTGAATAAAAAAATCTAAACAATAAAAGTACACATATTTAATATCGCCGCGTCCGTAACGACCCAAGCTCTAAAACTGTCCCACTAGTTAACCCCTATAGTGAACACCATTTAAAAAAAAAGGCAAAAAAACCCAATACTTTATCATCATACCACCGAACAAAAAGTGGAATAACACGCAATCAAAAAGATGGATATAAATAATTGTGGTACCGCTGAAAACGTCCTGCAAAAAACAAGCTGCCATATAGCTACGTCACCGCAAAAATAAAAAAGTTATAGCTCTCAGAATAAAGCAATGCAAAAATAATTTTTTTTATATAAAATAGTTTTTATTGTACAAAAGCGCTAAAACATAAAAAAAATATAAATAAGGTATCGCTGTCATTGTACTGACCCAAAGAATAAAACTGCTTTATCAATTTTACCACACGCTCAACAGTATAAACCCCCTCCCCCCCAAAAAAAAAAAGAAATTCATGAATTGCTGGTTTTTGTTCATTCTGCCTCACAAAAATCGGAATAAAAAGAGATAAAAAAAAGTCATGTGCCCGAAAATGGTACCAATAAAAGCGTCAACTTGTCCCGCAAAAAACAAGACATAGCATGACTCTGTGGGCCAAAATTTTGAAAAATTATAGCTCTCAAAATGCAGTGATGCCAAAACTATTTTTTGCAATAAAAAGCATCTTTTAGTGTGTGACAGCTTCCAAACATAAAAACCCGCTATAAATAGTAAATCAAACCTCCCCATTATCACCGCCTTAGTTAGGGAAAAATAATACAATTAAAAAAATGTATTTCTTTCCATTTTCCCATTAGGGTTAGGGCTAAAGTTAAGGTTAGGGTTACGGTTAGGGTTAGGGGTGTGTTAGGGTTAGGTTTATGGTTAGGGTTATGGTTGGGATTAGGGTTAGGGGTGTGCTGGGGTTAGGGTTGCAGTTAAAATTAGGGGGTTTCCACTGTTTAGGCACATCAGGGGCTCTCCAAACACGACACTGTGTCTGATCTCAATTCCAGACAATTCTGCGATGAAAAATTCAAACGGTGCTCCTTCCCTTCCGAGCTCTGCCATGCGCCCAAACAGTGGTTTATCCCCACATATGGGGTGTCAGCGTACTCAGGACAAATTGCTCAACAACTTTTGGGGTCCAATTTCTCCTGTTACCCTTGGGAAAATAAAAAATTGGGGACTAAAAGATCATGTTTGTGGAAAAAATATGATTTTTTTATTTTCACGCCCGGGCGCCATAAACTTTAGTGAAACACCTGGGGGTTAAAAGTTGTCACCACACATCTAGATAAGTTCCTTGGGGGTGTAGTTTCCAAAATTGCATCACTTATGGGGGTTTCTACTGTTTAGACACATCAGGGGCTCTCCAAACGCGACATGACGCCTGCAGACCATTCCATCAAAGTCTGCATTCCAAAACGTCACTACTTCCCTTCCGAGCCCCGAAGTGTGCCCATACAGTAGTTCCCCCCCACATATGGCATATCAGTGTACTCGGGACAAATTGGACAATAACTTTTGTGGTCCAAATTCTCTTGTTAAACTTGGGAAAATAAAAAATTGGGGACTAAAAGATCATGTTTGTGGAAAAAATATGATTTTAGTGAAGTTTAGTGAAACACCTGGGGGTTCAAAGTTCTCACCACACATCTAGATAAGTTCCTTGGTGGGTCTAGTTTCCAAAATGTGGTCACTTGTGGGGGGTTTCCTCTGTTTAGACACATCAGTGGCTCTCCAAGCGCGACATGGCGTCCGATCTCAATTCCAGCCAATTTTGTGTTGAAAAAGTCAAACAGCGCTCCTTCCCTTCCAAGCGCTGCCATGTGCCAAACAGTGCTTCCCCCCACTACATATGGGGTATCAGCGTATTCAGGACAAATTGCACAATAACTTTTGGGGCCAAATGTATCATGTTACCCTTGCGAAAATAAAAAAAATTTGGATCTGAAGTAATTTTTTTGTAAAAAAAAGTTAATTTTTTTTTCTTAAACATTCCAAAAATTCCTGTGAAGCACCAGAAGGGATAATAAACTTCTTGAATGTGGTTTTGCGCACCTAGAGGGGTGCAGTTTTTAGAATTATGTCACTTTGAGGTATTTTCTATCATATAGACCCCTCAAAATTACTTCAAATGTGATGTGGTCCCTAAAAAAAAATGGTGTTGTAAAAATTAGAAATCGCTGGTAAAATTTTAACCCTTATAACTCCCTAACAAAAAAAAAATTTGGTTACAAAATTGTGCTGATGTAAAGTAGACATGTGGGAAATGTTACTTATTACCGTATATAATCGAGCATAAGTCGAGAATTTCAGCCCATTTTTTTATGCTGAAATTGCCCTTCTCGGCTTATACTCAAGTCATTCCCAGGGGTCGGCAGGGGAGGGGGAGCGGCAGCTGTCTAATCATTCTCACCTGCTCCTGGCACGGTCCTTGCATGTCCCTGGTTCTCCGGGCGCCGGCAGCTTCTTCCAGCATTGAGCGGTACATGGTACCGCTCATTACAGTAATGAATATGGACCTGACTCCACTCCCATAGGGGCATATTCATTACTGTAATGAGCGGTACCATGTGACCGCTCAACACAGGAAGAAGCTGCCGGGGCCTGGAGAACAAGGGACCTGCAGGGACCGCGCCAGGAGCAGGTGAGTATAACAGGGGCATTGCGTGATATTCACCTGTCTGCGTTCCACCGCCGGGCTCCGTCTTCCGCGTCCTCGGCAGTGATGCTCAGGTCAGAGGGCACGATGACGCGATTAGTATGAGCGCTGCCCTCTGCCTGAACTTCAGTGCAGAGGACGCAGAAGACACGGCAGCGCCCAGCGGCGGAACGGGGAAAGGTGACTATAGCAAGTGCCGGGGGCCTGAGCGATGAGAGGGGAGTATGTGATTTTTTTTTTTTAATCGCAGCAACAGCATATAGGTGGCAAATGTCTCTATGGAGCATCTTATGGGGCCATAATCACCATTTGTGGAGCATTATACGGGGCAAATGTGTCTATGGAGCACCCTATGGGGCCATATTCAGCATTTTTACAGCGTTATATGGGGCAAAGATCTCTATGGAGCATCTTATGGGGCCATAATCAGCATTTGTGGAGCATTATACGGGGCAACTGTGTCTATGGAGCACCTTATGGGGCCATAATCAGCATTTGTGGAGCATTATACGGGGCAAATGTGTCTATGGAGTATCTCATGGGGCCATAATCAGCATTTGTGGAGCATTATATGGGGCAAATGTCTGTATGGAGCATCTTATGGGGCCATAATTAGCATTTGTGCAGCATTATATTGGGCAAATGTGTCTATGGAGCATCTTATGGGGCCATAATCAGCATTTGTGCAGCATTGTATGGGGCAAATGTCTGTATGGAGGATGTCATGGGGCCATAATCAGCATTTGTGGAGCATTATATGGGGCAAATGTCTATATGGAGCATCTTATGGGGCCATAATCAGCATTTGTGCAGCATTATATGGGGCAAATGTCTGTATGGAGTATCTTATGGGGCCATAATCAGCATTTGTGCAGCATTATATGGGGCAAATGTGTCTATGGAGCATCTTATGGGGCCATAATCAGCATTTGTGCAGCATTGTATGGGGCAAATGTCTGTATGGAGCATCTTATGGGGCCATAATCAGCATTTGTGCAGCATTATATGGGGGCAAATGTCTGTATGGAGCATCTTATGGGGTCATAATCAACATTTGTGCAGCATTATATGGGGCATATTTTAATATGGAGCATCTTATGCGGCCCATCATGAACTATATGGAGCATTATATGGGGCTCCTGATTTAATATGGATATTCAAAAACACTTAACCAACTGATGTCTCAATTAATTTTACTTTTATTGGTATCTATTTTTATTTTTGACATTTACCAGTAGCTGCTGAATTTTCCACCCTAGGCTTATACTCAAGTCATTAAGTTTTCACAATTTTTTGAGGCAAAATTAGGGGTCTCGGCTTATACTCGGGTCGGCTTATACTCGAGTATATGTGGTAAGTATATTGTGTGACATATCTGTGTGATTTAAGGGCATGAAAATTCAAAGTTGGAAAATTGCGAAATTTTCGCCAAATTTCCGTTTTTTTCACAAATAAACGCAAGTCATATCAAAGAAATTTTACCACTATCATGAAGTATAATACGTCACGAGAAAATGGTATCAGAATCACCGGGATCCGTTGAAGCGTTCCAGAGTTATAACCTCATAAAAGGACAGTGGTCAGAAATGTAAAAATTGGCCCGGTCATTAATGTGCAAACCACCCTTGGGGTAAAGGGGTTAAACACAACTTTTAAGAATTGTACTGGAGCTAATAATCTTCTTTGATGAGGACTAACTAAATACTTGTCAAGGTGTTTTCACACAATCATGACGTATTTTTGGTGCCATATTTTCTTATAATTTTAAATGAGATCCATGCATAATACTCTTCAGGCAGAGGTGCTTTGGTAACTGTAAAGCACAACACACAGTAGCATCTCTCCACACCAATTTCAGATCAGAGAGTTTGTATGTGAGGAAAGATGGCAGGAAAGGCATCTGTACAAAAAAACTCCAAAATACAAGTTGTTATATACCAATGTATGGTACAGGAACACCCAGCGATATTGTAAAACTTACGGTCCAAGGTTAAATGTGGCAGGAACCGTCCGTGTCCCTGTCTGTCAGCCACAGTCATGGACCTTAGGGAGAAGACAGAAGCAGATTATTACAGCTTCTGTCTTCTACTTTGCAAGCTACATAGTGCTCTAAGTGCTATGTAGTACACAGAGACGTTGGCACCAAGATCAGGTCTGCCAGTGATATGGGGCACAGAAGGGGACTGTTTTCCCAATGAATGCCCCAATTACAGTGGACAAATTGAAAAAGCTGATATATACAGTATATATCAGCTTATTCGATTTTATACATACCCGTATTTTTCGGACTATAAGACGCACCCCAAATTTTGGGGTGAAAATAGCAGAAAAAAGATTTTTATGAGATGGGGTCCCATCTTATTGTGCGAATTTAAGGTATAGCGGGGTCACAGGATGCATGGTCTCTTCCTCAGGAAGCCAGCAGCAGCAGAAGTGGGGCAATGCTGTAGTCCCGGGGTGCGATGCTGCGGGTCCGGTATCGGTGGTGAGGCAGAGCACCGGAACATGGTCCCTTCCTCAGGATACTGGCAGCAGAAATGTGTCCACGCCACGGTGTCCACGGAGAGTGCATCACCAGTTTCCATGCGGCCATCTTCCTGAAGCCATGGGCCGCTGGAGGCTTCAGGAAAATGGCCGCCGAAGGCCGCGCATGTGCAGATTGAGATCTCGGTGGCCATTTTCCTGAAGCCGAATGCCGCCGACATCTCAATCTGTGCACGCATGGCCTCCGGCGGCCCACGGCTTCAGGAAGATGGCCGCTGGGAAACCAGTGATGCGCTCGCCGTGGACACCGGGCTACGGAATCCACACATTTCTGTCACCTGCATCCCGAGGAAGGGGCCCTGCTCAGGTGCACTCCGCACCACCCACCGCCGCAGCATCGCCACACAGCTGCTGATTCCGCTGCTGCAACCCCCTGGTAAGCCTGCGTTCGCACCATAAGACATCCCCCATTTACCTCCCAAATTTTTGGGGAAAAAAGTGCATCTTATGGTGTGAAAAATACGGTATATACTGATCAAAAAAATAACGGGAACACTAAAATACCACATCCTAGATATCACTGAGATATTCCAGCTGCAAATCTTTATTCATTACGCTGTGACTCTACATAAATAGGGAAAGGAACCCTGCACTGTCCCTAGGATTGGAACCGTAACTATCCCTTCTCCCAAAGGTACCTCTAAAGGTGAGGAGGTTTGGGCCACCAGCCTTAGGCCATGTGCACACGTTCAGTATTTTCCACGTTTTTTTCGCGTTTTTTCGCTATAAAAACGTGATAAAAACGCAAAAAACGCTTACATATGCATCCCATTATTTTCAGTGTATTCCGCCTTTCTTGTGCAAATGTTGCATTTTTTTCCGCGAAAAAAAAAGCAACATGTTCATTAAATTTGCGGAATTGCGGGGATTCCGCACACCTAGGAATGCATTGATCTGCTTACCTCCCGCATGGGGCTGTGCCCACCATGCGGGAAGTAAGCGGATCATGTGCGTTTGGTACCCAGGGTGGAGGAGAGGAGACTCTCCTCCACGGACTGGGCACCATATAATTGGTAGAAAAAAAAAATTAAAATAAAAAAATAGTCATATACTCACCCTCTGATGGCCCCGGAGTCTTCCCGCCTCTCAGGTGCACGCTGCCGCTTCCGTTCCTATAGATGGTGTGTTTGAAGGACCTGCGATGACATCGCGGTCACATGACCGCGATGACGTCGCGGTCAAGTGACCGCGACGTCATTGAAGGTCCTGCACACACACACCATCTATAGGAACGGAAGCCGCTGAGGAGATCGGCTGTCTGCAGGTGAGTATAACCATTTTTTTAAAATTATTTTTAAACATTCTATTTTTTACTATTGATGCTGCATAGGCTGCATCTATAGTAAAAAGTTAGTCACACTTGTCAAACACTATGTTTGACAAGCGTGACCAACCTGTCAATCAGTTTTCCAAGCGATGCTACAGATCGCTTGGAAAACTTTAGCATTCTGCAAGCTAATTACGCTTGCAAAATGCTAAAAAAAAAACGCAAAAAAAAATGCGGATTTCTTGCAGAAAATTTCCGGTTTTCTTCAGGAAATTTCTGCAAGAAATCGTGACGTGTGCACATACCCTTACTGTTCTCCTGTCATACCCTAAGCTATCCCCTCCCTAGGAGGCCTGGGACAGAAATGCTTGTCTATAAACACATAAGACAAATAGGGATAAAAGAAGAACATACAAAACACTCACCAAAGGTAGAGAGGTATATAGGCAATGGCAAGAATGTACAAAACAAATGGGAATAGGACAATGAGAAAAGCATATACCCGAAAACAGCATGCAACAATCTCCAGCAGCAACAACGATCTGCAACTCAGCACAGCAACTCCAAAGAGATAGGAAAGAAAACTTTCACTGGCGAGAAAGAGAAGGTCTGACCAGATTTTATAAGGAGAGGAAATTACCAGTTCAGGAACAGCTGTGAGATGAAGCTGAAAGTTTCTAACCAGCATAGGCAGGGTCATTAACCTCTTCAGTACCAAAGGAAACAAAATCCATTTACCATATACTGTATACTCGAGTATAAGCTGACCCGAGAATAATCCGAGGCACCTTCTTTTGCCACGGAAAACTGGGTAAGCTTATTGACTTGAGTATAAGCCGGGTATGCATTGTCCCTTCATCCCTGTCCTGCTATGCACAGCTCCCCCTTCCCTGTCCTGGTATGAATGCCTCCCCATCCCTGTCATTGTATGCATGCCTCCCCCTTCCCTGGTATGACTGCCTCCCCATCTCTGCCCCTGTCTGCATGCCTCCCCGTTCCGTCCCTGTATGCATGCCTCCTTATCCCCTATCCCTGTGTGCATGCTTCCTAATGAAAAAACAAACAAACATCATACTCACCTACCTGCACGCCCTGGGTGCTGGCACTGCATCTCGTTCTGGCCTCCAGGGCCTGTCTACAGCTCTTCCTGTGCTCAGCGGTCACGTGGTAGCGCTCATTAACCCTCCATCAGGGGAAATATATTTCATAACGAGTTTAGGGGCATTGCGCCTCTCCGGCACAGGCTAGAAAATTGGCTATATTTTCCTTTTTTTAAAATTTCAATGCTGTAAAAGTGATCAGTTACCTTAATAGGAATGTAATAAATGAGAATACACATAATCAGGTGGAAAAAAAATGTTTAATAACCAGAAAAGTAATATGTTTGTATGTCTTGAGCATCCTCCTTACTCTCTCCATCTTGATCTATATCAGACACATCTGGACATTCTTCCACATCATCTTCTGAATCAATGTCACTTTCTTCCCCTAAATCTTCTAGCTGTAAGGGGTCTGTCTCATCATCAAGCAGTATATTTTGCACTTGCTCAACATGAAGGGCATTGGACAAGTCAAATATTCTCCTCGCCATTTCAGAAGAAAAGCTGAAGCAAGAGAGAGAATATGTGTTAGGGCGCAATGTGCCTGAGAAGCACACTCTTATTTCTAACAAAACCTTCTATGACACATCCACAAATTTAGCACTAGCTATTCATAAAACAAGCTAAAAAAACAATTGGGATGAATAAAAACAGCAAATTCTAACCGTCAAAGGTGTGACGCATTCAGGGCAATGAGCCGGAGAAGCCAAAACACTGATATCTGATCTCCTGCAGCTCTGCAGCACAAGAGGCTTCTCAGGTTTCACACAGCCTTTAAAGTTAGGAAGGTACTGGGAGGAGGGTGTTTCCCAGACAAACCACTGAAAATAGAGAAATTAAACTAAGTGAGCTGCGCCTGTCAGATCAGTTGCCCCTGACGGGGGGTTAAGGTAATGAATATGTGCTCCACGCCTAAGGGAGTGGAGATGCGTCCATATTCATCACCTTAATGAGCGGTACCATGTGGCAGCTGAGAATAGGAAGAGCTATGGTATCCGTGCTCTGCCTTAGAGACAACAGGGACAAAGCAGTTGAGGAGATGGGCCCTGGAACTTCGAATACCACTCGGAACATCTCCAGGAACTTCCTAACATTGTGGGTGTCCGGACCTCAATGCTCCCAAATGGGATTTACTCAGACCAGGGATTCTCTAGACAGCAGCGAGACCATAAACGCTATCTTGCTCTGGTTAGAAGGAAAAAGATGAACGTGGAGTGAAAAGTGGATCTGACACTGATTAATGAAACTGCAGCTCTCCGTCGTAGCGAGACGGAAGTAAAAGCTGGAGCATCAGGCAGTTCCCTCAGAGAGGCTGGCTGTCCAGGAGAGGATTGGCCAGACATGGTAGAAGCGAGAGACAAGGAGAATATAGCGGTGGACAGATCGTGCAGCTGGTTTGCCACCACATTGATGGTCTGCATCAGCTGGTTCTGATGATCATGCCGAGAGCGGACCTCCTCGTACAGTATTTGCACACTAGACTTGTGGTCCCTGGCTCCTGATTTGTCAGCAGAGTCCATGGCCTAAACTTACTGTAACGCTGGTCAGTGTGGACCCACTGCATCAAGGGCTGGGCTTACCCTGGAGGGGCATGATTAAGTGTTTGCTAAATATTCACTAGAGCCTCTGATGGTGAGGACAGGCTGGGAAGGCGGTAGACACCAGGTACCACCCCAGGGCAGTCCCCGAGACTGCAGGAGCTGACCGGAAGGTGAGAGACTCGGGAACAGGTGGACAAAACAGAAGCTTAGTCAGACAGTAAGAGGTCATGAGAAGCAGCAAAGGTTCAGAATTCGTAGCTGATGTCAGAGCAGAGAGATCAGGATAAATGAGAAGGCAAGCTGGGTCGATACTCGTAGAGACAAAACAGGAATATGCTAATACAGGAAGCTAGAGACTGAGCTACTAGGAACCTAAGTTCAGGCGAGGAATGGAATAGAGTTGCTTGATATATTACCTGCTGGCAGATATTAGGCTGGGGAAGCAGTTCCCTGCAGGACAAGATGGATTCGAATTCTTGCAGAGTTCGGTTGCGCTGCCCCCTATGACTCAGAAAAAGCAGAGCTGAAAGTGAAGTACAGGTTGCCTGCTGAATGCAGACGCCGAAACGCGCATCAGAGACAGCACATCCAAGGGACTATCTGCACACTAAAAAAGGGGAGAAGCCAGCGCTGCTTATGGTCAGAAAGCAATACATAAAGTGTATATGCACATATTAATTTCTAACTGTACTTTAAACTGAGACTTTTAGCAAACAATTGATCAATTCTTGGAGCCACCCCGCCACGCCAAGGCATTCTCAAATGGGGCAGTCCTACTCTACGTTTTTTATATTCGCTGTGCCATTATGGTCTCCTAAATATTGATTAGTGTTCACTGCACATACATATATCAGGATATATATATTTTTGGACTGATTATATGCGCACACCATTGCCCAATTTCTTCAGATGGTTGTAGAATATTTCATATGATTTTATATTTTATTTTGCATCCCCTTTTATTGTCCGCCCCTTTGTCATTATCTCCATTTACATTTTATAATAATACATACGTATTTTAAAATTTTTGCTGTATTTGCTATTTCCAAGTATGGGCACATTGTTTGTGCCATCGTTTGCCAATTAATATGTAATAAAGGCATTTTTTAAGGTATAATTTCAGCATATTTTGTCTTATGGTATATTTAGGGTATGTTCACACGATCCTGATTTCAATCCTTTTTTTTTCAGGACAAAAACCGCAGCTCTTGGCAGAAAACGCAGGTGCGTTTTTGGTGCGTTTTTGATGCGTTTTTGATGCGTTTTTGATGCGGTTTTTAGTGCGGTTTTTTATGCAGTTTTCTCTGCAGATTGTCTGTGTTTGACACAAATAAAGCTTTAACTGCAGTGGGGGAAAAAAAAAAAAGAAATGATGTCATTTCCTTGTCCAACCCTTTTCTTCTTCCATCCTCCATTTTGGGACTAAACACCAAAATGAGTGGACGTGTTTTGAATGACAGCGCTCCGCAGAGTGCGGAGCGTAGGCCAGATCACAGCCCGCGGATCCAGCTCTATCCAGCTATGCGTCATGCGCCCCTATATTTAACATGGGGGCGCATGGACATGCGTCGCACTTGCGTTTTGCGCCGCATGCGTCACTGCAGCGCACGCATCCGGGCGCAGAGGACGCAGCAAGTTGCATTTTTGCTGCGTCCAAAATCAATCAAAAAAAGGACGCATGCGGCGCAAAACGCAGCGTTGTGCATGCGTTTTGCTGCGTTTTTGTTTGCGTTGTGTGTTGCGGCGCCGACGCTGCGGCGCACAACGCAAATGTGAACATAGCCTAAGTGCCACGTATTTAAGTGCCACGTATCACGTATGTCAGTGCCACGTATTTCAGTGCCACGTATTTCAGTGCCACGTATTTCAGTGCCACGTATTTCAGTACCACGTATTTCAGTGCCACGTATTTCAGTGCCACGTATTTCAGTGCCACGTATTTCAGTGCCACGTATTTAAGTGCCACGTGCCACGTATTTAAGTGCCACGTGCCACGTATTTCAGTGCCACGTATTTAAGTGCCACGTGCCACGTATCATGTATTTCAGTGCCACGTATCACGTATTTCAGTGCCACGTGCCACGTATTTAAGTGCCACGTGCCACGTATCACGTATTTCAGTGCCACGTATCACGTATTTCAGTGCCACGTATTTCAGTGCCACGTATTTCAGTGCCACGTATTTCAGTACCACGTATTTCAGTGCCACGTATTTAAGTGCCACGTGCCACGTATTTCAGTGCCACGTATTTAAGTGCCACGTGCCACGTATCACGTATTTCAGTGCCACGTATCACGTATTTCAGTGCCACGTATCACGTATTTCAGTGCCACGTGCCACGTATTTAAGTGCCACGTGCCACGTATCATGTATTTCAGTGCCACGTATCACGTATTTCAGTGCCACGTGCCACATATTTAAGTGACACGTATCACGTATTTAAGTGCCACGTGTCACGTATTTAATTGCCACGTATTTAAGTGCCACGTATCCCACGAAGATTTTCCATGGAGAACAGACACATCCAGAGACATGTCTGCTCTCCACGGCTGCAGCAACACACTGACAGGAGCCATAGTTCCTGTCGGTGTGTCACTTTTCATGCGCGAGCGAGTTTACCGGCGGTCATTGACCCCCGGCACTCTCGCTTAACGGCAGTGCTGCGTGGGAAAGTTCAACGCAGCTGTACTGCTGTTAACCGAGACGCCGGAGTCATTGAACTCCGGGACAGTACGCGATACACTGCTAGGAGCTTCGCTCCTGGCAGTGTATCGCCGGAGAGCAGCCGATCGGCGTGGGACACTCGTTTTATGGATTCTGCGGACAGGGAGTATGAATTTGATTTTTTATTTTGTGATTTTTTCCTGGAGGATCGAGGGCTTCGCCTACAAGTGTGCTGTTGGTGAGTATATACTCTGTGTTATATGTTGTATGTACTGTACTGTGTGTCATGTATGTGTATTGTGTGTGTTTTGTGTAACTTTACAACTGTGCTAAGTCGCTGGACACAGGGACAACTCTCCCATCCTAATACCGGATGGGAGTCGTAGTCCCATACGGCGACTTAGCACAATGGTGGCACTAGCGTCGCATGGGGACACACACGCATACACACACACACACACACACACACACACACACACACACACACACCACACAGACAGACACACACACATACCAATTCAATCAAACGGCCGACACGATCCCCATGCGACGGTATGCCTCCATGTCTCTCCGCCCAAGCACTTCCGCCGACGCACTTCCGGCCGCTTCCCCGCACTTCCGGCTGCAGCGGTTCTGCACCACAAACCGCAATAAAACCCGCAGATATATTTTTGATCTGCGGGTTTTACTGCGGGTTTGATCTCACAATGGAGGTCTATGGGTGCAGAACCGCTGCAGTTTCGGGGAAAGAAGTGACATGCTCCTTCTTTTTTCCCGCACCGATTCATCGCGGCTTTTTAAGGGAAATTCAGGACTGTGTGCACAGTGGTTCCTGTTTTCCATAGGGGTACATTGTAATGTACCCTGCATGGAAAACAGCTGCGGAACCGCAGCGGCAAAACCGCTGCGGTTCTGCAGTAAAAAACGCACTGTGTGAACATGGCCTTATATTGTTTTTTACTATATTTCTTTGAACTCCTACATTGGGATTTTTGTTCTTTTTAGTCTTTGGTCTGCCATTCTGTTTTTTAGCAATCACATTTTCTTTTATTTGACTTTATTGATAGTACAACTTTTATATATTTTATATTTATTATTACTATTATCTGGCTGGGAAATAAGGTTGCTATATTTTACTTGTTGATATTTATGATCTAGTATTGCTCCATCCCAGCAACATCTAGACATTTATTTTATAAACATACATGCTGAAATTTTCAGGCATTATGGTTGCAATTTTGCACATAGACACTTTATTATTCATCTAATATACTTCATCCTTTTGCTGCTATTTTTAAAATTAATTATTTATTGTGCATACCTCTTGTCCCTTGTGATGTGTCCATTTTTTATGTTGTTATTTAGCCTGGTAAAATGATGGAAACCTGATGGACCAGATTTTTGTCAATGGCAATAACTTGAAGCTAAAGGACAACAAAAAGTCTACAACATGGGTCTGTAAAAGTGTTGGTCTCTTCATGTGGGACAAAGGGTCCTTGTAGGCTTCAGTGCCTGAGTGCAGCTGCAAACCCTGTACCCAGAATAGCGACATTACTGGTCATTGGCTGTTCCTAACACATTTGCATTGCACCCTGATAATATACTGATATAATTTCATCTGCAGTTTGTTCTTATCACAGATCTGTATTACAGACGCTTACAAACATCCGAGTGTGGAACAAGCCTATTTCTAGATTCACACATGTACAGATTGACCGCAGGTCTATTGACCCTAAATGGAAGCCTCATATTGCCAATAAGGTCTGTTATTAGGTCTTGCATCGTTATCTGTGACATACAGATGGGCTGAGGGTCTCCAAACCAATCTGGTATGATTAGCCAGCCCCCTTCTGTGAACGATGGGACCCAGTGCCCCTGTGAGAGGCGCTTGCAGTCTCTGAATGGCTCTAGTGATGGTGTTTGGCTGCCTATATCACTGAAACCCCCACCCAGCCTGGGTCATTGGCTGTCTGTAGTTGGGCAGGGTTTTACCTAAATCTGACATTATGTGCAACTTTGCGGGGTGGTCACACATCTACCAAGGGTCTGGTGGGGATTTTAAAGAGCGGGGCCACCTGATTCAGATCACTAAAAGAGCATGCCATCACTAGACGGCAGTAGCATAGCTACCGGGGGGGGGGGGGGGGGGGTGTCACCCCGGGCTGAGGGGGCCCACCTGAAGCTACTGTAACTGTAGCACGCTGATAGTTACCTTCTGCCCCTGAGCAGGAGGAAGGGCCCCTGAGCAGGAGGAAGGGCCCCAGTCATCATTAGATGTTTTTATTGTATCGGCTGGATGCCGATGCAGTTGACCACATTGATGATAGTGACAGTATTACATCCTCTCCCATCATCTCCCTCTCAGCGTCTGACGTCCCTGACACAGACACTGACAAGGGTCACGATGACGTCACTACTCGGTGCCCGCTGTCGGGAGATGTAAGGACGCTGTCAGGACTGTGAACATTTTTTACTTTTTGTGCATTACTGCCCTTTTCCAAGATGGCGTCTTTGGTCTCATGTGCACTGTGTCTTCCTGCTATAAAACTCCACCCCAGCCTTCAGTCTGTGCTAGAGTATTCTGCCTTGCATCCAGCTCCTGACCTCTGATTACTCCCTGGCTATATATCTGCTTTTGTGAACCTGTGTGGTGATCCTGCTACTCTGCTCTGAGTTCTTGCTGCATACACCAGTTTCCAGTAATCCTCCTTCATCTGCTGCTCATGTTTACTTCCATCTGCATTTGCTGGACATGTAAGCTGTTTCTGCTCTGCAAAAACCTGAGACTATTAACCAGGCCTCCCTGGTTGAGCTAAGATATGATTTGAACTGCCTTATAAGCTTATCTATCTGTATTTGGACTAAGACAAGGATTTATTCATGTCAAGTATCCTCAAGAATAACTGTGCTTCATAGACTTTCAGCGTGATTGCATTTTCCTCTGAAGTTTCCTATAGACTGTTAAGCTGCATATAATATTTACACCAAGTGTTGTGGACTTGAGTTTCTCTCTGCACCTGTTTGAATCACCGTGTGATAATATAGACTTTACCACTTGTAAAACTGTGTCCTGTAGTTGTCTTGTTCCACGCAAAGAGTCTCCTGAGTTATCCCCTATAACTATTACAGGATACTCTAGCCATAAAAAAAACGGAGACTGCTGGAACAATGACTGCAGAAAGCAGATTAGAGCAGGTGATTTCTATAATTAGATCACTGCAGAAAGATGTGGAAGGTCTGCAAAAGAAGTTTGGAAGCTTTGAACACAACCAACAAGTGTTTGGACAAACTTTGCAGGACTTAAGCAACCACATGGCAGCCCAGGAAAACAAACTTGCTGGCATAGAGTCCCAGTATGGACGGGCTTTTCAGGACATAAGCACGCAAATAGCTGCACAAGCGACTTTTCCCTCTGGGCAACCGCCACCAGCTAACCCACCTAAGTTGCCCCATTCAGAATTAATGGTGATCGCGACAAATTTCGTGTCTTTGTGAATCAATGTATGCTATATTTTGATGTGCATGCTGACCGTTTTCCTACTGATAGATCCAAAGTATTGTGTGTAATAATGCTACTGACATCACGAGCGCTCGCCTGGGCGAATCCGATGATTGAGTCTCGTGACCCATGGTTAAATAACTTGGATGATTTCTTGGCCGCTATGGCATTAATATTTGATGACCCTAATCGCCGTGCAACCGCTGAATCTGCTTTGTTGTCTTTACACCAGGCTAAATGTTCTGTTATTGAGTATGCTACTGAATTCAGGAGATTAGCGGTAGATACCAATTGGGACAGTTATGCACAATTGCCTATTTTTAAAAGGGGTCTGTCTAGTATTATAAAAGATGAACTAGCTCGCTCTGAGTCACCACAAGAGCTATAGACATTTATACAGCATTGTGTGCGCATAGAAATTCGCCTTACTGAGCGTAGGCAGGAGAAATTTGCTGCATATACCCGTATTTCTAAATTTTCCCTTCCTTCCAAAGAGCCTGCAAGTAAAACCTCTCGGGAGGTGGAGGAGGTGCCCATGCAAATTGATTCCGTTCAGAGGCGTGAGATCAATGAGCGCCGGGAGCATCGCCTTCGTGAAAGTCTATGTTTCTACTGCGGCCAGTCTGACCACTTCTTGATCAATTGTCCTAAGTGTCCTAGACGGCCTAACAAGGTGCTAGCAGCAGTAGGGGAGTATGACAACTGTGATGATGAATCTGACATCTCTGAATGTAGCCTGCCTTTAAACGCTGTATTCCATTCACTTTCTATGACTTCACCCCCCAAGGAGCTGAATGAGAAGAACTCTCACTGTTCTCTCCCTATTAAGATCCTGTGTTCAGAACAGTGGATTTCCAGTGCAGCTATGATTGACTGTGGTGCAGGTGGCAATTTCATGGATATCGCATTTGCCAAGGAACATGGTATTGAAATTCAGCAAAGAGCCTCTCCAATTAAAATGGAAACAGTGGATGGGTCACCTTTAATCTCTGGGCCTGTGGATCAGGAGACCGTACCCCTTGAAATTTTGTTGGAGCCTAATCATCAGGAGGAACTTTCTTTCTTGCTAATTTCTTCTCATTTTCCTGTGATTTTAGGCATTCCTTGGTTGCGTTCTCAGAACTCAATTATCAACTGGGAGACCAAGGAGATTATCTTTCCAACAAGGAGCAACTCAGCGTTAACAGAAGCTGTCCCTGAGCCCACGGCTACGGAACCACATGTACAGGTATTTTCCTTACCTCCAGCATATAAAGAGTTCTCTGACATCTGTGACAAGAAGAATGCAGATCAGCTTGCTCCACACAGGCATTATGACTGTCCCATTGAGCTGCTTCCTGGGGCAGCTATTCCTTTTGGTAACGTATACCCTTTGGCGGCACCTGAGCTTCAAGCCTTAAAGGAGTATATTGATGAAAATCTGGCCAAAGGCTTCATACGTCCTTCTTCCTCACCAGCAGGGGCACCTATATTTTTTGCAAAAAAGAAGGAAGGGACCCTGAGACCCTGTGTTGACTATCGGGAACTCAATAAGGTAACCGTACGAAACCGTTACCCTTTGCCTCTGATTCCCGAAATACTGGAAAGAGTCCGCCATGCTAAGGTGTTCTCTAAACTGGATCTTCGTGGGGCTTATAATTTGGTGTGTATTCGTCCAGGGGATGAGTGGAAGACAGCATTCCGATGCCGGTATGGACACTTTGAATATCTCGTGATGCCCTTTGGGCTTTGTAATGCCCCTGCAATGTTTCAACACCTTGCTAATGACATTTTCAGAGATTTGTTGGACCAGTTTGTGGTGATCTATTTGGACGATATTCTAATCTTTTCTGACTCTACAGGAACATGAAGAACATGTCAAGGCTGTTTTAAGATGTCTGAAAGAGAACCATCTGTATATCAAGCCGGAGAAATGCGAGTTCCATCGTTCTGAGATACAGTTCTTAGGTTTTTTCATCTCTCCCCAGGGGCTGAACATGGAATCTGGTAAGATTCAGGCTATCCTTGACTGACCGGTACCCAAGAACGTTAAGGAGGTCCAACGTTTTATTGGTTTTGCAAATTTCTACAGACGCTTCATTCGAAATTTTTCTGATATTGTCCGTCCCATTACTTCCTTGACAAAGAAAGAAAAGCCATTTAAGTGGTCATCACAGGCTCAAGAAGCTTTTGATCGGCTTAAGATCTGTTTCACATCAGCACCGCTGTTGATACACCCAGATCCAACACTTTCATTCATTGTGGAGGTGGACGCTTCTGATAATACTTTGGGGGCTATTCTCTCTCAAAGAACTGGAGAGAAGGGTCTGCTACATCCTTGTGCTTTCTTTTCCCGTAGACTAACCTCAGCAGAGAATTACGACGTGGGAGACAAGGAATTGCTGGCTATTATTGCGGCTTTCAAAGAATGGAGGCATCATCTGCAAGGAGCTGCACAACAGATCATAGTGCTAACTGACCATCGCAATTTAGAGTTCCTTAGATCCGCTAGATGTCTTTCTCCTCGTCAGGCTCATTGGAACTTATTTTTAAATCAATTTAACTTTGTTATCTCGTACCGCCCAGGTTCTCGCAATGGGAAGGCTGATGCTTTATCCCGAATCCATGCTGTGGATTCCGTACCTGGAGCCCAGTCCAAGACCATTCTATCTGATGCAATTTCATCGGAGTTATTCACAATCAGGACTTGTGGAAGGAGTGCAGGGAGGTCTATGACGGTGATGTATTTCTGACCAATCCACCTGTGGATAATAATCTTGTCTTTAAGGGTGGCATGTGGTTCAGAGATCGACGTATCTACGTCCCTGAGGTCGTCCGTCTGCAGATCCTCAAGTTGGTACATGACTCCAAGTTGGCTGGTCACAGGGGGGTACAGAAGACACAAGAGTTCCTGAGCCGATTCTTCTGGTGGCCATCTTGCCTGAAGGATACCAAGGACTGTTCTCTCTTGCGAGGTATGTGCCCGTTACAAGACTCATGTGGCACCTACGGGTCTTCTACAACCATTACCTGTTCCGTCTCGCCCTTGGGGGTCTATATCAATGGACTTTATTGTGGAGCTGCCTACATCGGGGGGCATGAATACAATCATGGTGGTAGTTGGTCACCTGACTAAAGCAGCTCATTTTTTTCCATGCACCGGCCTTCCCTCAGCTAAAGATATAGTGAACTTGGTTATACAGAAAGTCTTTCGGTTGCATGGGGTTCCGGATGAGATCATCTCTGACCGTGGAGTACAGTTCACTTCAAGATTCTGGAAGGGGTTTTGCTCTGAACTCAATATTAATGTCTGTCTCTCTTCCGCTTACCATCCCCAGACAAATGGTCAGACTGAGCGTACCAACCAGACGCTGGAACAATATCTAAGATGCTATGTCAGCCATCTCCAGGATGATTGGTTGGAGTTGGTGCCGTTAGCCGAATTTTCATATAATAATTCTCACAGCGCCTCCACTAAATTTACACCTTTCTTTGCCAATCTGGGTTATCATCCGTGTATTTTACCTTGGTCTCCAATTAATTTTCCGGTTCCGGCAGTGGAGGAAAGGCTGACTGCGATGAGACAAAATCTGGAGGTTCTGAAGGAATCCCTGAACACAGCTCAAGAACGTTATGAGATCAGCTGATAGATTCCGTAAACCAGCACCCATGTTCAAGGTAGGAGATTCCGTGTGGTTAGCAACTAAGAATCTGAAGTTAAACGTTCCTTCGCAAAAACTTGGACAGAAATTCATTGGCCCTTTCAAGATCAACGGTATTGTGAGCTCTGTGGCCTGCCGGCTGAAGCTGCCTAGGACTATGAAGGTACACCCAATTTTTCATGTATATTTACTAAACCCTGTATCTCCTAATACCTTCCAGGGACGTGTTGTGCCACCTCCGCAGCCTGTGGTGATTGATGGGCAAGAACAATTTGTGGTGGAGGAAATTATTGATTCCAGGATTCGCAGGAATCGGCTCCAATATCTGATAAGATGGCAGGGATATCCCCGAGGAAGACTCTTGGGAACCTGTGGAAAACATCAATGCCCAACAGAAGATTTCTCATTTTCATCAGATTCCCTGAGAAACCATGTCCAGGATCGTCCTGAGGCCGCTTCTAAGGAGGGAGTAATGTCAGGACTCTGAACATTTTTTACCTTTTGTGCATTACTGCCCTTTTAGAAAAAAGCAACAATCTATATACTGACTGTAAGTCACATAGACAGGACCACTATAATTTATATATAACAAAGCAAAAGTGGAAAGAATAAAATGTAACTTTTATTATCTAAAGCCACACAAAAACAAAACCAAACACCCAAGTGGATAAAAAATGGGACAAAAGTCTTAGACAAATGGTATAATAACCATAAAGACCAATTATCCCCTGACAGGTTTATATGATTTCATCTGTAAACTTATTTTTAGAGAAATCAATATAACACTAGGATATATCCTGTAAGAGAGCTGAAGTCAGGATACGTAAATAACACTCAGCGTCATCATATACCTAGTTACATGTAAAAACAATAGATTGCCAGCAGCAAACGCATATGATATAACCAGTGCCACTGGTGGCTATATACATATAGTAAAAAAGGAACAATCTCACCCGTTCCTAGGTGTAGGCAGAGGAGCGTCGGATCACCTCTAGTCAGGGGAAAAAATCCGGAAGGGAAGAGACGACAGTCCCTATGGGGCTATCGGTAAACTATCCCCAGAGCTCCTGCCCTTACAAGGGCAGTCCACAGCTACCCCTATATACACATGCCCTGCACTCTCCCTCTATAGTCCGTCCCGACGCGTTTCATCCAAGCTGATTCTTCAGGGGACTCGCTTGTGCATGAAGATAAAGTGCCTATGTGCTAAAAAGGAGGGACAAAAAGTCCTGCCACCCTCTATGCTGTCCTGCAGAGAGTGGCAAAGACGTAGGGCTTGTATTTAAATAACAACAGGGGAGGTGGAAAAGTCATGACCACTTCCCCTTGTTTAATCATAATGCGGCTGTGAATAACCATGGCAACGTTAAAGCAAAAATGTGGAAAACCTACTGTTTCATCGCATGCTGCCGTACTGCCATTCAGGAGGCCCACGTGGCTGCCCGCATTCTCGGTGCATACACTATGCCGGTGACGTCACACGCCGACACTAACGAGGCTCACAGATGGAGAGCACGAGGGGCTTCCTGCCTTGCATGCTTCCGCCAGAGACCGGCGTTCCCTAGTAACAGAGCCGCCGTACTGAACACAAATGGCGCCGCTCACACTTCCTGTCAGACGCACTCACACCGGAAGTGAGTGTTGCCAGGCAACCCAGGACGCTAGGCTGTTTGCCTGTAGCGCTGCCGGCAAACAGGGACAGGGGATAACGGTGATCATGCAGTAGGGACCAAGCGCCACTAAGGGCTACAGTAGAAGATAAAAGTAAGCATACAATAGCCCCATAGAAGAGCCGGTAGGTATTGTCAAGAGCCGGAGAACCACATATTTGCAATGTTTACTAATTAATTACCAAAAAAGTAAATAGTGCCGCATATGATAAAAACCACACCCAAAAAAATTTTGGGGTATGTAAAATAGGAAAATTGTTAATCATGAAAAACCCATGACAAAATTGGGTGGACAAAAAGGACTTAGGCATAGTAAGATTAAACTGACTGTGTCATACCAAAAGAAAGACAAAAAACAAAAGACTAAGAGGAGTACTTCACATGAAGCAACTATAGTTAATTTGATCATTCAGGCCATGTGGACTGACTGTATTCAAGTAAAAAGTCCACTTGGCCTCACGTTGTAATAGAATTTGATCCCAATTACCTCCCCGTACTGGTTTAGTTACCCTTTCGATGGCCATAAATTTCAAATATTTGGCCTGGCCATTATGCATGGTATTAACATGCCGGGAGACTGAGGTGTCTCTCCCATGTTCCACATCACCAACATGTTCCAAAACTCTTCTTTTGAATTCTCTGATGGTCTTTCCAACTAATTCTATGCCACAAACACAGGATACCTTATAGACCACTCCCTTGGTGCTACAGTTCATGAACTGATTGTAATTCTATTACAACGTGAGGCCAAGTGGACTTTTTACTTGAATACAGTCAGTCCACATGGCCTGAATGATCAAATTAACTATAGTTGCTTCATCTGAAGTACTCCTCTTAGTCTTTTGTTTTTTGTCTTTCTTTTGGTATGACACAGTCAGTTTAATCTTACTATGCCTAAGTCCTTTTTGTCCACCCAATTTTGTCATGGGTTTTTCATTATTAACAATTTTCCTATTTTACATCCAAAAAAAAAATAAAAAAAAAAATATTTTTTTTTTTTGGTGTGGTTTTTATCATATGCGGCACTATTTACTTTTTTGGTAATTAATTAGTAAACATTGCAAATATGTGGTTCTCCGGTTCTTGACAATACCTACCGGCTCTTCTATGGGGCTAATGTATGCTTACTTTTATCTTCTACTGTAGCCCTTAGTGGCGCTTGGTCCCTACTGCATGATCACCGTTATCCCCTGTCCCTGTTTGCCGGCAGCGCTACAGGCAAACAGCCTAGCGTCCTGGGTTGCCTGGCAACACTCACTTCCAGTGTGAGTGCGTCTGACAGAAAGTGTGAGCGGCGCCATTTGTGTTCAGTACGGCGGCTGTTACTAGGGAACGCCGGTCTCTGGCGGAAGCATGCAAGGTAGGAAGCGCCTTGTGCTCTCCATCTGTGAGCCTCGTTAGTGTCGGCGTGTGACGTCACCGGCATAGTGTATGCACCGAGAATGCGGGCAGCCACGTGGGCCTCCTGAATGGCAGTACGGCAGCATGCGATGAAACAGTAGGTTTTCCACATTTTTGCTTTAACGTTGCCATGGTTATTCACAGCCGCATTATGATTAAACAAGGGGAAGTGGTCATGACTTTTCCACCTCCCCTGTTGTTATTTAAATACAAGCCCTACGTCTTTGCCACTCTCTGCAGGACAGCATAGAGGGTGGCAGGACTTTTTGTCCCTCCTTTTTAGCACATAGGCACTTTATCTTCATGCACAAGCGAGTCCCCTGAAGAATCAGCTTGGATGAAACGCGTCGGGACGGACTATAGAGGGAGAGTGCAGGGCATGTGTATATAGGGGTAGCTGTGGACTGCCCTTGTAAGGGCAGGAGCTCTGGGGATAGTTTACCGATAGCCCCATAGGGACTCGTCTCTTCCCTTCTGGATTTTTTCCCCTGACTAGAGGTGATCCGACGCTCCTCTGCCTACACCTAGGAACGGGTGAGATTGTTCCTTTTTTACTATATGTATATAGCCACCAGTGGCACTGGTTATATCATATGTGTTTGCTGCTGGCAATCTATTGTTTTTACATGTAACTAGGTATATGATGACGCTGAGTGTTATTTACGTATCCTGACTTCAGCTCTCTTACAGGATATATCCTAGTGTTATATTGATTTCTCTAAAAATAAGTTTACAGATGAAATCATATAAACCTGTCAGGGGATAATTGGTCTTTATGGTTATTATACCATTTGTCTAAGACTTTTGTCCCATTTTTTATCCACTTGGGTGTTTGGTTTTGTTTTTGTGTGGCTTTAGATAATAAAAGTTACGTTTTATTCTTTCCACTTTTGCTTTGTTATATTACTGCCCTTTTCCAAGATGGCGTCTTTGGTCTCATGTGCACTGTGTCTTCCTGCTATAAAACTCCACCCCAGCCTTCAGTCTGTGCTAGAGTATTCTGCCTTGCATCCAGCTCCTGACCTCTGATTACTCCCTGGCTATATACCTGCTCCTGTGAACCTGTGTGGTGATCCTGCTACTCTGCTCTGAGTTCTTGCTGCATACACCAGTTTCCAGTAATCCTCCTTCATCTGCTGCTCGTGTTTACTTCCATCTGCATTTGCTGGACATGTAAGCTGTTTCTGCTCTGCAAAAACCTGAGACTATTAACCAGGCCTCCCTGGTTGAGCTAAGATATGATTTGAACTGCCTTATAAGCCTATCTATCTGTGTTTGGACTAAGACAAGGATTTATTCGTGTCAAGTATCCTCAAGAATAGCTGTGCTTCATAGACTTTCTGCGTGTTTGCATTTTCCTCTGAAGTTCCCTATAGACTGCTAAACTGCATTTTATATTTACACCAAGTGTTGTGGACTTGAGTTTCTCTCTGCACCTGTTTGAATCACTGTGTGATAATATAGACTTTACCACTTGTAAAACTGTGTCCTGTAGTTGTCTTGTTCCACGCAAAGTCTCCTGAGTTATCCCCTATAATTATTACAGGCGCTCAGAGCAGCGTAGGATGAGAGGTATTGTATGTATATATTTTTTATGGGGGTTCTTTATATTATATAGAGTCTGCCTATGGGGGCTGCATTATACTATAGAATCTGCATATATATATATATCCTCACCTACTGTTTTCTCACCCATCCCTTGTAGATTGTGAGCCTTCGCGGGCAGGGTCCTCACTCCTCCTGTACCAGTTATGACTTGTATTGTTTAAGATTATTGTACTTGTTTTTATTATGTATACCCCTCCTCACATGTAAAGCGCCATGGAATAAATGGCACTATAACAATAAATAATAATAATAATAATATATATGTGTGTCTCAATGACATATACAGGGGTTGGACAAAATAATGGAAACACCTAACGTTTTGGCATCATAATGTTCGAACATGTGATAAACATTCAAACCGTGACATATGGTAATGTTTTGTAGTTGATTATTTGTGTTATGTGATATGTGTATGTAAATTAACTGTTTGTTTTGCATAATTGTAAGAACATTGATGAGAACCTGATACCAATGGCAGACCTCTTGGATTTTCAAAGAGGCCAAATTGTTGGTGCTCGTATGGCAGGCGCTAGTGTAACAGAAAGTGCCCGAATGCTTGGCGTGTCAAGAGATACTGTCTCCAAATGACTGCGTTTGAAAGAGAAGGAAAAACGTCCGCAGCAAAGCACAGGTCCAGCCGAAAGTCAAAGTTGACTGAGAGAGACCATCAGACGCTAAAGCGAATTGTGAGAGAGGATCGCAAGACCACGGCTCCGAAAATCACTGCTGAGCTCAATGAACACCTACAGAACCCAGTTTCCACGAAAACTGTTCGTCGAGAGCTGAACAAATCTGGATTCCACAGAAGAGCTGCAATTAGAAAACCGCTTCTCTCAATGACAAATGTTTCCAAGCGTTTAGAGTGGTGTAGAAACCTCCAGAATTGGTCCTGCGAGTAGTGGAAGCGTGATATTCTCAGACAAATCATCGTTTACCCTATTTCCGACCGAGTGTATGTCTGGAGACAGCCGAAAGAAGCATTCCATCCAGACTGCCTTCTCCCAACCGTACAACATGGTGGAGGTTCTGTGATGATCTGGGGTGCTATTTCGTGGAGATCCGCCAGGCCAATGCTATCCCTTCATGGAAGAATTAACAGCCGAGATTATTTAGGCATTTTGGGCAACCAAGTGCATCCAATGGTTCAAGCACTGTTCCGGAGGGGATCGCCATCTTTCAGGATGATAATGCACCAATTCATACAGCTAGAATCGTTAAAGCATGGCACGAGGAACATTCTAATGAAGTTGAGCATCTTATCTGGCCCCCACAATCCCCAGACCTCAACATTATTGAGCATTTATGGTCGATTTTAGAGATTGAAGTTAGATGTCGATTTCCGCCGCCATCGTCGCTCAGAGAACTGGAGGGTGTTTTAACTGCAGAATGGGCTAAAATTCCTTTGGAAACAATTCACACCTTGTATGAATCCATACCGTGGAGAATTGAGGCTGTAATCGCCGCAAAAGGTGGACCTACACCATATTAAACTAACTTTTGTTGATGTTTCTAGGTGTTTCCATCATTTTGTCCAACCCCTGTATAATATATATATATATATATATATACACTCACCGGTCACTTTATTAGGTACACCATGCCAGTAACGGGTTGGACCCCCTTTTGCCTTCAGAACTGCCTCAATTCTTCGTGGCATAGATTCAACAAGGTGCTGGAAGCATTCCTCAGAGATTTTGGTCCATATTGACATGATGGCATCACACAGTTGCCGCAGATTTGTCGGCTGCACATCCCAAAGATGCTCCATACAAGGCAGGATGGATCCATGCTTTCATGTTGTTTACGCCAAATTCTGACCCTACCATCCGAATGTCGCAGCAGAAATCGAGACTCATCAGACCAAGCAACGTTTTTCCAATCTTCTACTGTCCAATTTCGATGAGCTTGTACAAATTGTAGCCTCAGTTTCCTGTTCTTAGCTGAAAGGAGTGGTACCCGGTGTGGTCTTCTGCTGCTGTAGCCCATCTGCCTCAAAGTTCGACGCACTGTGCGTTCAGAGATGCTCTTAGGCCTACCTTGGTTGTAACGGGTGGCGATTTGAGTCACTGTTGCCTTTCTATCAGCTCGAACCAGTCTGCCCATTCTCCTCTGACCTCTGGCATCAACAAGGCATTTCCGCCCACAGAACTGCCGCTCACTGGATTTTTTTTCTTTTTCGGACCATTCTCAGTAAACCCTAGAGATGGTTGTGCGCAAAAATCCCAGTAGATCAGCAGTTTCTGAAATACTCAGACCAGCCCTTCTGGCACCAACAACCATGCCACGTTCAAAGGCACTCAAATCACCTTTCTTCCCCATACTGATGCTCGGTTTGAACTGCAGGAGATTGTCTTGACCATGTCTACATGCCTAAATGCACTGAGTTGCCGCCATGTGATTGGCTGATTAGAAATTAAGTGTTAACAAGAAGTTGGACAGGTGTACCTAATAAAGTGGCCGGTGAGTGTATATATATATATATATATATATATATATATATATATATATATACACTGTATATATGTTTTAACGAATATTTGAGCCCATGGATCCATTAGATGTCGGTTTTGCAAGCCTGCGAGAAAATATCGCAGTACGGATGCCATATGGATTACATACGGAGGATAACATGCGCAAAATACGCTGCCACACCCTGCCTACGGATGACATACGGATTACTATTTTGGGAACATTTCTGCGTATTACGGATGTAAAAAACGAACCGTATTTACATACGCTGAGTGTGACGCCGGCCTTTGTTGTATTCTCTGCAGCAGAGTCCTGGCTGGAGAAGTTGTCATGTTGGTCTGGGCCAGATGGAAAAGTGAACGACTCCATCATAAAGAACGTCAGCAGTAAGTCACCATCTATAACTGTGCTGTGATCTCTTATATGTTCTGTAGGGCTGGTATCTACCACTGACCATATGGCGGTAATATCCATGTTGGTCTTTACAGAGATTATCTTCAGTAACAGCGCGGTCATCTGCTGAGGATCTCCTCCAGTATTAGGGGGCATCACTGAATTGTAATCAAGGTTACCTGGTTAGGGGCCCACTGAGAAGCTTCTCCCCCCCCCTCCCCTCCCCAGAACCCTAGCTACGCCTCGGTGGGGCACATGCCCTGCCAGTCACCCATGGTCCATCTACTGTGCCGCCCAACCTGTACTCTGTAGATCGGTCCTCGCCAGCTCTATCTATAGTGTGATGGGCAGACAGTTATTACCACCATTACTGCTGACAGCCGGGACTAGGCCAGTCACTTCTTAAGGTACCGTCACACTAAGCGACGCTGCAGCGATACAGACAACGATGCCGATCGCTGCAGCGTCGCTGTTTGGTCGCTGGAGAGCTGTCACACAGACTGCTCTCCAGTGACCAACGATGCCGAGGTCCCTGGGTAACCAGGGTAAACATCGGGTTGCTAAGCGCAGGGCCGCGCTTAGTAACCCGATGTTTACCCTGGTTACCAGTGTAAAAAAACAAACAGTACATACTCACCTTCGCGTCCCCCGGCGTCCGCTTCCTGCACTGACTGAGTGCCGGCCCTAACAGCAGAGCGGTGACGTCACCGCTGTGCTGTGCTTTCACTTTACGGCCGGCGCTCAGACAGTGCAGGAAGCGGACGGCGGGGGACGCGAAGGTGAGTATGTACTGTTTGTTTTTTTACATTTTACACTGGTAACCAGGGTAAACATCGGGTTACTAAGCGCGGCCCTGCGCTTAGTAACCCGATATTTACCCTGGTTACCATTGTAAAACATCGCTGGTATCGTTGCTTTTGCTGTCAAACACAACGATACACAGCGATCTGACGACCAAATAAAGTTCTGAACTTTAATCAACAACCAGCGATATCACAGCGGGATCCTGATCGCTGGATCCTGATCGCTGCTGTGTGTCAAACACAACGATATCGCTAGCCAGGACGCTGCAACGTCACGGATCGCTAGCGATATCGTTTAGTGTGAAGGTACCTTTACTGACAATCCCCTCACTGGACCCCACTACTTGCCCCCACCATGTGTCACCCATAGGCGCTGGTTACTGGGTCACCACAACACCTGGACATTTCTTACTCTTCTATTGGATAGTGAGAAGTATACAACTTAAGTCAACATCCTTACACACCGTGCGCCAGCCTCTCCCATGGCGGCCCTGGCGCCGATCTAGGCAGCCATGCCGGTGCTCCCCACACACGGTGACGAGCAGTGTGGGGCTGGCGCCAGCGCCGATCCGTCTGCTTCCTCCCCAGCAGCACCTGATACATTCACTAGCAGCAGAGAGACATACACACACATCACGTGACCAGCGCGTCTGCCCTCTGCTCACCCTCTCGCCCCCACTCCTCCCCCTCCCAGTGACGTCAACGTTTCCTGCGCCCCGCAGACTGAGCCGACAGACGGCATGAGGGAGGTGGCTCGTGTGCAGCGGTGACGTCACGCCCCTTAGCCCGGGGAGGAGGAGGAGGGTGGCTGCCTGACACCGAGCCAGAACGGCAATGGCAGCGGAGCAAGAACTGGACCGCCGGAGCTGCCAAGGTAACGAGCTCAGGACTGGTGCGGGAGGTCAGTGGGACACCTGGCCACAGGTAACAGTGTGGCCCCCGGTGTCCGTGTGAGCGGGGCCCTGGAGGACAAGCTCCGCTCTGGTGCCACACACTGTGGTGAACATGCAGCCTGCCATGTAGCAGTGCCAGGGGTGCGAGATGCCCCGGGCGGTGCCAGTGCTGAGTGAGGTGGCACAGAGGAGCATTGGGATGTGATGCCCCCTGTCCTATGCCCTGTGATGCCCCTGCCCCCTGTCCTGTGGGGTCACATGCTCCTGTGATGCCCCTGTCCTGTGGGGCCACCTGCTCTATGTCCTTTGGTGCCCCCTATCCTGTGGGGCCACATGCCCCTGTTATGGCCCCTGTCCTGTGATGCCCCTGTCCTGTGGGGCCACATGCCCCGTTATGCCCCCTGTCCTGTGATGCCCCTGTTATGCCCCCTGTCCTGTGATGCCCCTGCCCCCTGTCCTGTGTGGTCACATGCTCCTGTGATGCCCCTGTCCTGTGGGGTCTTCTGTCCTGTTATGCCCCCCTGTCCTGTGGGGCCACCTGCTCTATGCCCTTTGGTGCCCCCTACCCCTATCCTGTGGGGCCACATGCCCATTATGGCCCCTGTCCTGTGATGTCCCTGTTATGGCCCCTGTCCTGTGATGCCCCTGTTCTGTGGGGCCACATGCCCCTTTTATGCCCCCTGTCCTGTGGGCTCACATGCCCCTGTTATGCCCCCTGTCCTGTGGGGTCACATGCTCCTGTGATGCCCCTGTCCTGTGGGGTCCTCTGTCCTGTTATGCCCCCTGTACTGTGGGGCCACCTGCCCCTGTTATGCCCCCTGTCCTGTGGGGTCCTCTGTCCTGTTATGCCCCCTGTACTGTGGGGCCACCTGCCCCTGTTATGCCCCCTGTCCTGTGGGGTCCTCTGTCCTGTTATGCCCCCTGTACTGTGGGGCCACCTGCTCTATGTCCTGTGGTGTCTGCTGCCCCTGTCATGTTACCAGGCACTGATCTCCCGGGGGCACAATGGTCCCTGGATCTGGAGGAGATCCCCCAGATCTATGGATCCATACACACCTCTCACCCCCAGTACAAGTCTGTGGGGGGTGATGGGTAATGGGCCAGCTGTATGCTCCATGTGGCCACTGACTGTGACACTGCTCACAGAGCTCCAGGCTTCAGTCATTGATTTGTCTGCTGGGGGAATGAAATGCCTCTCTGGTGTGGGGATTCCCTCTCCCATTGTCTTCTCCCTGCGATATTAATGACCTGATGATGCAGCGGCCGCCTGGCAGGAGCGCAGTATTTTTTGGATTAGATGTCCATTTATTCTGTGGCTATTGTTTGCCCGCGGAGCTGTAGTGTGCTCCTTATGTAAGCCATCTCTGGGCACTGACCTCCAGCATTGTGCTACTTCACATGACTACTCTCTCCTGCAGATAGAAATGCACAGAATCTACTGCTATTGTGCTGGAATATCTTGGTTTATCCGGACAGAATGATTATTTTTCCTGCTCTGTTTGCTGGGTGCTATCGGTGCTGCTTTTTGTGTGTGTAAATTTATCAACATCTTTCAACCGTAAATATTTATATATTTTTGTCCTCAATCATTTCATTGTGTTATGTTCATCCTCTGATTCTAACTGTATAGAGCAAGAATCCAGTTTGTTCTGCCTGCGTTCCCAGTGCCTAGATGCACAGGGTTACATGCCTGGGGGCTTGCACAGCCTGGGTGATGTTTACAGGCAAGGATGGATGGGAGACCCTCATTCCTGGGGTCCTGCCATCAGCATCTCTAGCCTAGTGATCAGCCTGCTGCTGGGCTGCAGTGAACTGACTACATGAGGATTATCACATGAGAGTCATCGGGGAGATTTGTTCCTTTTTTCTTTCCTTCTCACTTATTGGGTTTACCCAAGTCTTCCCATGTGTTTAAGCTTGCTGTCACGTTCCCGTTCCACTGTTTGTCATTAAACGGGTCTTTATTGTGTGTTTGATATACAGCTTGCAGCACCTTCAGCAATCTGGAGCACGGCTTGTAGATCAGAGAAAGCGAGGCTTGGCACGCCGATTGATATGCCTGATATAATTTAGAAAGCCAACACAAAGGATAATCGTGATGACCTTCTGTTACATACCAGTGCATGCACACGCTGTAACCCCTCACCTACGAAGCAGATTATGGGGTCCGAGGGGGGCGTCTTAATACGTAGCTCATAAAGATGCCATGCTCATGGAATAATGCTTGGGCACATTTTCTGAATTTGACCTTGACAGTGTTAAAGAACACACGTTTTGTTTTTTTCTCCCTCTTTTTTTTTTTTTTTTTCTAGATAAAGCCGCAACGTATTGAAATAAAACACCAGCAGAAGAAGAAGATGACGACGACTCTTTGTTCTTGGATATGTGTGCAGAAATAACTCATGTTAACTGGATCCTAGAAAACCCCACGCTGGAAGCTCTGTCGCCATTAGATCTTCATTTCACAAACTGACAACATTCTGCTTTCTCTGTGCTGGAACGTGGATGCAATTTTCTTACATGAATTTGACCAAATAGAAGATAAGAAAGCCATTTAATTTACATTAACTGTACGCAGGCACTTTGTGAAATCTGTTGCACTTGTGGTTAAACGATCGATTGGAAAGCATAGATTCTGTGTGTTTTTTCAGGAGGCACGTGAAATGCATGCAGTTTTTGTGATGCTTTTTCTAGTTATTTCTGAATAATGTAGCATAGATGTGCTCTTGAAAAAGAGTAACTTGCATTTTGTTTTTGAATGCAATGTTGATTTCTAGAGTATAAACTCCCAACGTCTTGCCATTTGAGCTTTATCTGAAGCAACTGCAAATATGGGGGAAGATGGAAGTCCCCCGTTAAAAAAACTGGCGAAAGAGGCAGACGTTAGTGAAGATGTTGCAAAAGTTGCAAATAAAGTTATAGCTATAAAGATGGAGATAGAGGACTTCAAAGACCCAGCTGCAGAGGGGAATAAAGACGGCGTTGCCAAGTCTGCAAGTGTATCACTTGGTGGGTCATCTGAACTGAACCCCGGACTCAAGCACACGTTGGCACAGTTCAATCTAAGTAGTCGGAGTTCCCTCGGGGGTCCTGCTGCGTTCTCTGCTCGATTTTCACAGGAAAACATGTCACCAGCAGTGTTTTTGCCTCTTCCTTCCCCACAAATTCATCCTGGTCCACTTCTCATTCCACCAGACAGCTCCACCGAGCTCACCCAGACAGAACTGGAAGGCGAATCTATCTCTTGCTTTATGGTGGGAGGTGAGAAAAGACTCTGCCTGCCCCAAGTTTTAAATTCTGTTTTACGAGACTTCTCGCTCCAGCAGATTAACATTGTGTGTGACGAAATGTATATATACTGCTCGCGTTGTACATCAGACCAGCTTCACATACTGAAAGTTTTGGGAATTCTTCCATTTAATGCCCCTTCTTGTGGACTGATCACTTTGACAGATGCTCAGAGACTATGCAATGCTCTTTTGCGGCCACATACCTACCCACAAAATGGAAGCTTGCTGCCTGCAAAAAACTCTTTGGCTCAGTTAAAGGAAACAGGTAGTGCCTTTGAAGTCGAACATGATTGTTTAGGAAAGTGCCAGGGTTTGTTTGCACCTCAACTTTATGCCCAGCCTGATGCCCCCTGCATTCAGTGCTTGGAGTGCTATGGGATGTTCTCCACACAGACTTTTGTCATGCACTCCCACCGAGCTCCAGATAAGAGGACCTGCCACTGGGGCTTTGATTCTGCCAAGTGGCATTGTTATCTTCACCTGAGCCCAAAGTATCAGAATACGCCCGAAGTCAAAAAGACCAAGGTTCTATTTGAAGAGATGAAAGAGAAGTTCAGCAAAAAGAACCAACCCAAGAGAATACAGCCCAAAGTAAGTCTGGTTTTGTTTTATCTCTTCAGGTTTTGCACCATACATTTCATTGGTACTGGAAGCAATTCAGACAGACCTTGCCGTAACCTGTTGATTGAGTGCTCGTTTTGTCTTGGGATATCTTTTCCATAGATAAAGAGCTGTGTTATGTTGCAGATATGAAAGGATCTGTTTCTTGCTTTGCTTTTGCCTGCTGATCCATAGAGATCAATGGTGTTGCACGCACTGTGATACAGCAGCAGGTCTGTGAAGGCGAATGCTAAGAAGCAGCAGAGAATACATTTTCTCATTGGAATCCATAACCTTTGTAATTCTGCTTTCCTCTCATCTGTTTAAATAATAGGATGTAGATTTCTCCTTTAAAGCAAAATGCAGTTTGACTTTTATTAAAGGGGTTGCCCGTCAAAACAAAAAGTTCTTTAACTGTTGTCAAATAGTAATTTTATTAATTTACTTTAATTGTGGCTACTGTCCTTGAACATCCACTTTCACGTTTGTTCTGACATGGTCAAAGAGCTTTCCGCCGCCATCCTTGTGTGTCAGTGAGGTGACAAAGGGGGCATACTGTCTCGTGTAGGTCATTAGCTAAGCCAGCCCCCTTCTCTACATGAGCCATGAGAATGGGGGCTTGCTTATTTAATGAATTGAACCAGACAGTTCGCCCCTTTCATCACCTCACTCACACAGGAAGCTTCCTGTCTGTGTCCAGATGGAAGTGACCCAGGGAGGGTCTATTCATGCCAATAGGCAGTATTCAGACTTTCAGTACATTTGGTTTTATTTATTAATTTTATTTTTTACTGAGACTGGCTACATGCACAGGAAAATTGTACTCCAATATAAGAAACCTTTCAATATTTTTGGGATCTCAGGCAAGGAAGTGGCATAACCAAAGAGATATTGTGACAGGGTTTTTCCATTGACAGATATATTGTACATGGTCTCCGTCATATATGTATACCCTAATTGTAAATATTTGGCACTAGTGAAGAAATATTTTTATGAAAAACATTCTGCTAAGGGTGCAGATCTCCGTGATTCAGAATTGGAAAGTCTAGCAGAATACATATTTAAAAAAAAAAAAGTGTCCTGTCCTGTGTCTGTAATGATGAGGTGGGTATGAAGGTGAAAACTGGGGCAGTGCATGATGCGGGGGTCTGAGGGTAGGGGTTGTGCATGATGTGGGGGAATGAAGACGAAGGCTGTTCATGATGTCGGGGGGGATGAAGGTGAAGATGGAGGCTGTGCGTGATGCAGGGGTTGTCCATGATGCGGGGGGTATGAAGGTGAAGGCGGGGGTTGTGCATGATGTGGGGGTGAAGATGGGGCTGTGCGCGATGCGGGAGTCTGAGGGGAGAGGTTGTGCATGATGCGGGGTGTATGAAGGTGAAGGCGGGGGGCTGTGCATGATGTGGGGGTGTGGGCTGGGATTGTGCATGATGTGTGGGGGGATGAATGTCAAGGTGGGGGGTTGTGCATGATGCAGGGAGGTATGAAGGTAAAAGTGGAGACTGTGTGTGATTCAGGGGTTTGAGGGCAAGGGTTGTGAATAATGCGGGGGGGACGAAGGTGAAGGCGGGGAGCTGTGTGTATACTGGGGTCTGAAGGCGGGGGCTGTGCATGATGCATGGGTTTGAAGGTGATGCCGGGGTCTGAAGAAGGTGATGCGTGGGTTTGAAGGTGGGGGCAGTGCGTGATTGCGAGGATCTGGAGGTGAAGGCTATGCGTGATGTGGGGGTCTGAAGGTGAAGGCGGGGGCTGTTCACAATACTGGGGTCTGAGGGGAGGGAGCTGTGCACGATGCTGATTTTTGCTTTCCTGATCTCGATGCCCTAATCAAGCATAACCCAGTGTGGAAGATTTATTATTATCCTGAATTTAGACAGGATAAACCTAGACCAGACAATCTGAAACTGTGCCAAATTAGTCACACTGTCTCATGCTGAATAATAAATTTGATGCGACTTGCCAGACATGTCAGACAGTTCTCCTTACACGACCTTTTGGCTGGCGCTTACCTTACACCAATATTCAGCTATAAAAAAAACCCTGCCTGCAATCTGGTGCATTTCAGGCTAGGTACACGCTGCCCAGCAGTGCTGTTGTGGCTTCAGACATTCCCTGGATGGAGCCATTCATTACAGTGAGACATGGACTCACAGGAGTTGTCAGCTCACACTTGTCTAATAACTGTTTCCTTTTCTTGTCACTTTTGAAATGGTATCTAGTGAGACACAAAAAGTGTTCAAGATGCACAAGAAGTTTGGCACAAGGCAAGCACTTTACTTTTTGGCACATTTTCTAAGTTCTGGTGCATTGCTTAGTATATTTTCCCCAGTATATCAATTTTCCCACAGTGTTTCTTTAGGGGCTCATGTGCATGATCTTATTATATCTCCATGCGAGTCCTGCTGAGCCCTAAGTGGTACCCACATAGCACCCCAGTAAAGCTATTGTACCTTCATCAAATCCATATAGAGGCATTGTGAAAATGTCTTCCCGCAGATACAATTGTGGCACGCTCCATCATGTCTTATAGTGCAATTATGTAGAGTAGAGTTGCGCAAAATGATTAGTAGGACCCTGACTGTACTCGATCACATTGTTGCAAACTTCATACTATTTGCGGCTTTCTGGGCACATCTTCTGATTAGTAGGGTGTAGTGATCATGTCGCAGGGCCAGCTAATTGGAAGAAGTGTCCAGGATGCCAGCAGGTGGTAGGACATTTGTCAACTTTGATAGGGCTGCCACTGAGTACCAGCATGGCCACGGACAAAGGTTTTAACAAACTCCAGTATTATGTCTTGGAAGCATTTCTTCAGGGGTTGAATATCCTTGTTAGCACCATGTGGAGTGACCGTATGACAGCAGACAGAGCAGGGACCGCTGTGTGCAAACATCTCTGCTGCCTACATGTGGCCTATTGCTTCCTGCACATGACTGTTGAGACTGCAGCATTTTCTGTATTTGAGGCTGAATGTTTTCACCTCTGTATAGATAATGTTGTGGAAACCCATCTACATACATTATATAATACTGTGAGATATTGCTACTTCGGTGGGCTATGTGGTAATTTGTTTTACCTCTGCTCATATTGTGGTGTGCGCGATACATGTGAACGGGGGGCATCGTGACCATGTAATACCTCCTCTTTCACCTCTGTTACTACACTTTTGTTTTGTCTCTGTCGTCTGAGTGAACCAGATCAATGGCTTTGTTATGTTAGTTATCAGCTTGTTTAGGATATCGTACATAATTATGATGGATGTGTCTGTCGCACGTGCTCCATTGTCTCTGCTGATATATCTAGTGAAAGTGTTTTTGAAAGCGATTCCCAATGAATGGGTCAAAGGGGTTTTCTATTTTTGGGACAAAGACTGTGATTACACTGTGGACCAGTGATGTACAAATATTTATTGTCTGAAAGTGACTGTTTTAGTAGAGAGAAATAATGGGACACAACTAAAATCTTCTACTACTATGTGATTAAATATGGATGTTACTGCTTCTCATTTATTATACATGTACGCTGAGCTGGAGATTAAGCATTTGTTAACATGAATAATTTGACTATAGCCGGCCCATAACACATGACGACTTCAATCAGTAATATTTGGGAATGGCAGAAATATCAGTTTGCTGGTGTTAGGTTATTATGTAAAGCAGAAGTGACGCTGTTACATCTTGCAGGGAGTGTGATGCTCCCCAGTGTCCTACAGGTGCAGGCAGTGTAGAATACATACTATGTGTAGGCACTGCACACCATCTAGCCATAGTATTGGCAATTTCACTGTAGTATCAGCGATTAATGTATAATCGTTTCCTGCATTCTGGGAGCTGTAGTCACTGGTCTTACATGTTGGCCTTATCTATTAGCCAACCATCCATTTTTCTTTCATGTGTAAGGGATCCATTTTTTGCTTTCTTGATCCAGTAACAGATCCGTTTTTTGCATCCTGGATACAGTAAGCAAAAAATGGATCCATTTCAAATGAAAGAAAAGCTAATGGCTGATTCAGGCTATGTGCCCACGTTGTGGATTGCATGAGTTTTTGCCGCGTTTTCTCGCCGCAAAAACGCACGCACAACACCACAACACAACCCATTGAATTCAATGGGATTCCGCAATGCTGTGCTAATGCTGCGTATTTTTCCGCAGCAGAATTGCAACGCAGAGTGCTGGGTTAGGCACCACCCTGATCTATCCTATGGTATGTTGTTGTCATGGTGATGGTTTTTGTAGTGCACTATTTTTGAATTTTTTAATAAATTGAAGAATAAAGGTAAATTTTATCAATTGAGCACAGGGGATTTTTTCTGTGAGCGCTTTACAAAATTGGTCCCCAAAGACATTTTTTTGTTCTGTGAATAATTTTCATGCGCAAAGTAAGCGGATCATGTGCAGATGGTACCCAGGGTGGAAGAGAGGAGACTCTCCTCCAGGCCCTGAAGAAAAAAAAAAAGAAAAGAAAAAATAGTTATATACTCAACTTCTGGCGGCCCCCAGGTCCAGCCCAAGCCTTACCGATGCTCCCTGCAGCTCCCGTTCCCAGTGATGCCTTGCGACAATGACCTGGGATGACGTAGCAGTTTCGCGTCATGCTATGTCATCTGGGGTCATTGTCGTAAGGCATCGCTGGGAACGGCAGCTGCCGGGAGCAACGCGAGGATCGTGAAGGCTGTGGGGGCCGCCGGAAGGTGAGAATATCTCGATTTTTTTTTTTTTTATATATTATTTTTAACAATCTATCTTATTACTATATGCATATATATGCATATGCATAGGCAGCATCAATAGTAAAAAGTTGGTCACACTTGTCAAACACTATGTTTGACAAGTGTGACCAACCTGTCAGTCAGTTTTCCAAGCGATGCTACAGATCGCTTGGAAAACGCTAGCATTCTGCAAGCTAATTATGCTTGTAAAATGCTAGTGTTTAGCAGGAATACGCATGCCAATTCCGCATGCGTATTTTCCGTGGCAGGGAGTTGCGGTATTTCCGCGGCAATTCTGCAATGTGTGCACATAGCCTCACAAATACAGTTGTCCATGGAATTCAGTGTTAAAAAAAATTATCCAATAGAGATCAGTTATTTAAAAACTGTCTTCTCAACTTTTTTTGCCACCGGATTGCTGCTGGATCTTTCCTAAGTGATCACTACCTATGTTTTTCGGATGATGAGATAGAGGCCAGTCCCTGAAGCCTTCTCCCCACCCTTTCAGTGACAGTTTTTTACTTATGCACACACGAGACCTGTCACTCCGGGTGATCAGAGTGAGGGAAAGCCGCAATAGATTTGCCATCCGGGCCACACAAAGCCTTGTCTTCTGATATTCAGACTATTTATTTATTTTTGTGTGTTTAAAAAAAAAAAAAAAAGAGACAATTGTATTTATTTTTTTCCATTTGGACTAACATGTAAGCAGCCCATAGACTATAATATAGACTATAATGGATATCTGTTCTGTTCCTGAAATGCACATCTTTAATAATACAGTTAAATGAAATGCGCAAAAGGTCTTAAGGTACCGTCACACTAAACGACTTACCAACGATCACGACCAGCGATACGACCTGGCCGTGATCGTTGGTAAGTCGTTGTGTGGTCGCTGGGGAGCTGTCACACAGACCGCTCTCCAGCGACCAACGATCAGGGGAACGACTTCGGCATCGTTGAAACTGTCTTCAACGATGCCGAAGTCCCCCTGCAGCACCCGGGTAACCAGGGTAAACATCGGGTTACTAAGTGCAGGGCCGCGCTTAGTAAAGAGCTTCCCTGCACTGAATGTGTCAGCGCCGGCAGTAACAGCGGTGACGTCACCGCTGTGCTCTGCTTTACGGCCGGTGCTGACACATTCAGTGCAGGGAAGCTCTCGGCAGCAGTGCGTGCATTAGCAGCGCTCCTGCCGAAAGCAGTTTTAACCCTGTGGACGCCGGGGGACGTGACAGACTTTTTTTTTTTTTTTTTTTTTAACTTTTACAATGGTAACCAGGGTAAATATCGGGTTACTAAGCGTGGCCCTGCGCTTAGTAACCCGATATTTACCCTGGTTACAAGTGAACACATCGCTGGATCGGCGTCACACACGCCGATCCAGCGATGACAGCGGGTGATTAGCGACCAAAAAATGGTCCTGATCATTCCCCAACGACCAACGATCTTCCAGCAGGGGCCTGATCGTTGGTCGCTGTCACACATAACGAGATCGTTAGCGGGATCGTTGCTATGTCACCAAAAGCGTGACGTTGCAACGATATCGTTAACGATATCGTTATGTGTGACTCAGCCTTTAGTGTAGAACAGCACAAGATTGCAAAAATATAAACAGGATGGTAAAACGCCTGAACGCGATTGAAAAATGTTTAGAATTGAGAGTCCTCAGTGGTTGATACCTTTTAATGGCTAACTGAAAAGATGGTAACAAATTGCAAGCTTTCGAGACTACTCAGGTCTCTTCCATCAGGCATAGACTAATACAAATTCTGAAGAATCACATATTTATGCACAACATAGCACAGAACAAAAAAACAAAAACAAAAAACATGGATAAGACAGGTGGCATGAAGCAGAATTACCATGAGTGATAAACAGTTATGTCCATAAATGTTGGGCCAGTTCTTAGATAAGGATTGTTTTATTGTCCTGATTGGGGTCTCTGTTGTGATGACCCCTTATAGTCTGAGGGGCAAGTTCCTTAGTTGATGTAAAAAGACATAAATCCATGCGACATTCATTCCACCACTAAGACAGTCAAAGGTCGTCATCAGTTTATATTCCCAGACTCTTCTGTCTCTCTGTGTTTTGAAGTTACCTTTCAATGCAAGTAATTTCATGTCCATAATGTTATGATTTGGGAGACAAAAATGTATTGCCACAGGTAGATCCTTTCTTTTTTCTCTTATTGTATGGCGGTGAGAATTCATTCTTCTTCAAAGCTTTTGCCCTTTTTTCCCTCACATTCAGACCCCCAGTTGGACATTTAAATATGCCCGATTACAATCCATTTTTCCAGACCCCCCACTACTGTGTGTTAGGCAGCCCCCAAATCTAAGAAGCATCATTGTCAAGAGCTCCCTGTTCTCTCCAACAGCTGCAGGTACCTTTCCCTGCAATCAGAAAAAATGTAAAACCTGTCCATTTATAATGACCACGGACAAGATAAAGATCCCCAATTCACATCAGGACTACAAGATATCAGGTACTTTCAGCTGCATCACATCTAATGTGGTGTACCTAATTATTTGTACTAAGTGTCCAACTGGGGGTCTGTATGTGGGGGAGACAGGGCAAAAGCTTAGAACAAGAATGAATTCTCACCGCCATACAATAAGAGAAAAAAGAAAGGATCTACCTGTGGCAATACATTTCTGTCTCCCAAATCATAACATTATGGACATGAAATTACTTGTATTGAAAGGTAACTTCAAAACACAGAGAGACAGAAGAGTCTGGGAATATAAACTGATGACGACCTTTGACTGTCTTAGTGGTGGAATGAATGTGTCGCATGAATTTATGTCCTTTTACATCAACTAAGGAACTTGCCCCTCAGACTATAAGGGGTCATCACAACAGAGACCCTAATCAGGACAATAAAACATTCCTTATCTAAGAACTGGCCCAACATTTATGGACATAACTATTTATCACTCATGGTAATTCTGCTTCATGCCACCTGTCTTATCCATGTTTTTTGTTTTTGTTTTTTTGTTCTGTGCTGTGTTGTGCATAAATATGTGATTCTTCAGAATTTGTATTAGTCTATGCCTGATGAAGAGACCTGAGTAGTCTCGAAAGCTTGCAATTTGTTACCATCTTTTCAGTTAGCCATTAAAAGGTATCAACCACTGAGGACTCTCAATTCTAAACATTTTTCTATCTACTGGCTAACACGGTACCAAGATATATATCTTTCCTGTATCACAATGAACGTTATTGGACATCCTGAAATATCAATATTTACCAAAAGATAGTCGTATTTGACTAGAAGTGCCAAACCGCTAATAATTTTTATGTTGTCAACAAGAAAAAAAAAATAGAAAATATAGTAGTAGCGTTAAAGGAATATAAGGCACTAATCAACTCAACAAACGTACTGAGTTTCAAAGCCCTTTAGAAAGGCTGATGACTGCTGGAAAACACCCTTTGAAGTATGCACAAAAATTAGAATTACCATAGTCTCCCAGATGCAGCTTTCCAAGCGAAACGTGCAGTTTGTTGTAGTTGCAGGTGTTTACTACATTTTTTTTTTCTACTGTTATCAGCCATCCTATCTGGCTAGATGTTGAGCTTGATTTGGGGTCAAACAATGCCTCTATATACTTTGGCTCAACTTTACTATATTGTTTTTCTCCTTGAGAGCATGAAAATAGTTGTTGTTTTTTCCCCCAGTTGTGGTTATATACTGCCATTTCGTGGAAGACATTGAAATTGCAGGGTGTACATTCTCCAGGTATTTTCCCCTCCTGTTAGTATAGATACAACACAATAATTCAGACTAATACATCTGTGTATTTCATTTGAGATGTTCTTACTTTTGATGTGAGTTGCATTTATCTGGTGCTCTAGGTCCACACACATGGGTACACGGTATAGTTGTCTACTATATATTTCTTTAAAAAACAAATGACCACCCAAATATACATTTATGCATTTCTATTTCTACATCGGTGGCTTGTTGTAAACATATGCAGCTGTAAAGCATACAATACATCATGGCTATACATTAGGAAGTGTTCCCATCACATGTGTAGACTGAAAATGTATTCAGAGATAATCCTGGTCACTGTGGCATGTGCCATCTGTGGGCAGCAATAATCACCAGCCATATAGTGCTTGCATGGGTCTACTGCCATGTAAAGAGCACTCCACACACTTGCAGATGCCAGTAAAGTGAATGATAATGGGCACACAGCAGGTTTCGTAGCCAGGTGACTGTACACAATCATTACGGGTACTTATAGCGTGTTTATTAATCTTCCAGTATAGTAATAATGATTGTTATATGTGAAATACCAGAATGATCTTCAGAGGATAACTATTTGATAAAAGCCTCATGCTGTGGGGTCAATGTTGTGAATGTAAGCTGGATGCATTTGGTAATTATTGGCTTACTTCACTTATGTATTACAATCCTGTACTGCAGTGTATATAGAATTATATATTTTAAGAGCAAAATCTACTGCTGGTTTGGACCTTTCTCTATTCTCTCCTGCTCAATGTGACCGCTCCGAGCAGCTGTCCGTCCCGCAACACGTTTGCGTCCCAAATGTTGTCTCCGCTATGTCACCGTCACCCATTGTGAATGAGACCAAAGATTACCGTAGTTGCTATGTGATATTCTCTTACTAAGGGATGTACAACTCCTTGAAGGTCTCTGGATATCATCTGTCGGCGCACACACTTACATGTCTGCTGCAATTAACTTTTCCTTTGAGAGACAGAAGCTACCCGAAAACCACAGACTAATTATGTAAGCTGTAAGGGTATGTATCCACGGTCCGGAAGCTCTGCGCTTTGGATGCAGTGGATACCCCGCTCCGCCCAAAGTGCCACCTCCTGTTGTACGCGCGGTGATTCCGGATGTGTTAATTGAACACATGCAGGATCACTTCATCCTATAGATAGACTGTGTAATTTATCTTGTGAAGACTGAGCGTCTCCGCAAGATAAAGAGACATGCTGCAGTCTAAAAAGATGCACCGCATGTGCGTATACTCAGGTCTGCTGCCTTCGTCTATATATACATAGTAGATATGGGATTTCACAAAATCCCCTGCACTATGCTGTAACATCTGGACGATGCGGCTGTACGCAGCATTCAATCCGCAGCAAATACTGAGGAAAAACGCCACGTGGAAACATACACTAAGAGCGGAAGTAATCAGTGGTACAGAATTTGGCACGAACGGAGTCATCATTAGGACTTGCACACAAGCTTTTTTTTTCTCCGCTTTATATAATGTTAGATGGTTCTTAAACGTTATATGCAGTGCATCAGAAGGAAGTGAGCGACTGTATACAATTTTTGTAGACGAAGCATATGGATGGGGTTGTGCTTGTGAGTGGGTTTCTTCGCCTGTGCCTTGAAGCCAAAAGGCCCTTACGGTGATTTTTATGCTTGCAGCTGCTTTTATAGATGACTGTATACACAATCCCGATATTAGCAGTGAGTGCATTCGAGAGTGTGGGCACTATGGGTGCAGTTTACACAGTGCGTTATTCCTTGTAGAATATCTGATTTTACTATTGATTGCTATTATATGAAGATGACTGTAGTCCTTCCTTGGGATAGAAGATGGCTAAAGTGTTTGTTCCTGACAAAACAAATCTGCTTAATACTTTACATTTCAGTGTGGCTCTCTGATAAAATTATGGTGGCTTTCCCTTAAAGGGGTTTTTGAATATGGAACAACCCCTCCTTACTTAAGTGCCAAAGTAGAAGGGGGAAGACTGGACTTTCAGACTAGCGCCATTCCAGCGACGTCTGCGCTGTGCCTCCTGGAAGTCATCAGATCAATTGTTGCCTTACTCAGACCATGAATGCTGCAGCAGTCACATTAAATAATAATGTTATGTGACGTGACAGTCAGGGGACACAGCGCCGACATTGCTAGAACATTGCCTGTCCGGAAGGTGAGTACCATAAATGGTGTGTGGTGGTTTTTTATTTTTTTTATTTTATGTTATATGGGTGCATTTTAGCAGGTAAGAGGTTGTCTGTCCAGTGGTGGACTATCCCTTTTTATATAGGTGGGACATGTTGTCTGGCTGCCACTTATCTTACTTTCTCACATAAAACTAACATTTTATTTATTCCAAGTGGATGTCTTAAGGTATGTTTCCACGGTCCAGAAGCTCTGCGCTTTGGACGCAGCCGATACCCCGCTCCGTCTAAAGCGCCGCCCCCCCTTTGTACGCGCAGTGATTCCGCAGTGAAACTCAGTACTACACGGCAGAGACAATATAGATATCGTACATCAATATAAAATTATCATTTCAAGTCTAGATAATCCAATAGCATTAAATACAGATACAATTATATTTAAAATGTCTAGAACAATAACCCCACCTGGTAGTGGAAATAAAAACACATGTCAACTCTTCTAAGGTACTAGTGACACTGAAGCAAGGGAGGTTATGAAATGCTAGTGACTCTAAGGCTATGTGCACACGTTGCGGAATGGGGTGCAGAATTGTCTGCACAAAATCCGCAGCTCCTGGCAGAAACCGCAGGTACAGATTTGCCGCGGATTTTATGCGGAATTGATGTGGATTTTCTGTGGTTTTTACCACTGCGGATTTCTATAATGGAAGGGTGCAGAAACGCTGCAGATCCGCACAAAAGAAGTGACATGCACTTCTTTTAAATCCGCAGCGTTTCCGAGCGGATTTTTCTGCAGCATCTGCACAACTTTTTTTTTTCACCATTGATTTACATTGTACTGTAAATCACAGTGCGAATCTGCAGCGTTTATGCGTGGAAAAATCTGCTGCGGATCCGCACTAAATCTGCATCGTGTGCACATAGCCAAAGCAAAAAGTGAGGATTATACAGTAATGGACCCTATATTGGGTAATCTCAGATAATTGTAAAGTGCTATAAGTAGTGCATGGTTTTACAATCTCATATAAGTAAATGAGGTTTAATATGTAGTTAACTAATACTGAAAAGTAAGTAGCAAAAAGGTAAGTAATATATTTTTAACTCAAAATAAGTCCCTGCATGGAAAGGTGTCAATAGCTTCAATATAGTCCTACAAGTGTAAAAACAAATATTCACACTTGGTAACTTAGTACTTAGCAGGTATGCTAAGCAGCGCTAAGGGTACCGTCACACAGTCACACTTTGATCGCTACGACGGCACGATCCGTGACGTCGCAGCGATCGTATGAGTATCGCTCCAGCGTCGTAGACTGCGGTCACACGTTGCAATCACGGCGCTGGAGCGATGCCGAAGTCCCCGGGTAACCAGGGTAAACATCGGGTGACTAAGCGCAGGGCCGCGCTTAGTAACCCGATGTTTACCCTGGTTACCAGCGTAAAAGTAAAAAAAAAAAACAAACAGTACATACTCACATTCCGGTGTCTGTCCTCCGGCGTCTCAGCTTCTCTGCACTGTGTAAGCACAGCGGCCGGAAAGCACAGCGGTGACGTCTGACGTCAGACGTCACCGCTGTGCTCGCTTTCTGGCTGGCCGCCGCTCACAGTGCAGAGAAGCTGAGACGCCGGAGGACAGACACCGGAATGTGAGTATGTACTGTTTGGTTTTTTTTTACTTTTACGCTGGTAACCAGGGTAAACATCGGGTTACTAAGCGCGGCCCTGCGCTTAGTTACCCGATGTTTACCCCGGTTACAAGCGAACGCATCGCTGGATCGCTGTCACACACAACGATCCAGCGATGTCAGCGGGAGATCCAGCGACGAAAGAAAGTTCCAAACGATCTGCTACGACGTACGATTCTCAGCAGGATCCCTGATCGCTGCTGCGTGTCAGACACAGCGATATCGTATGGATATCGCTGGAACGTCACGGATCGTATGGTCGTAGCGATCAAAGTGTGACTGTGTGACGGTACCCTAAGGGATAGAATTTCTTAAAATATCAAGATAAAAGGAAGCAAGAAAATAAGTAACATATGAAACTAAGAGTAAGTTTACCACTGATCCCTGTGATGTCTTCGGTTTTTCACCTTGGGAAAATGGAATTCATTATGTTTTCACAACCCCTACCTTACCTATCGATAAGGGCCGTGCTCCGATTGCAATAACTGGCCAGGTCTCATATGAGGCAGTCGACTGATGTTAAAAGAGAAGTGGGTATTGTGATATGACCTGGTCCATGTCTTCATGGGTGCCTGAAACCAGTCCAGTTGGACAAGCTTTGCACTGTCCCCAGTTTTCAAATATGTTAGTGTATCTACTATATAATTGTCTAAGGGGTACTTCCGTCTGTCTGTCTGTCCCGGAAATCCCGCGTCGCTGATTGGTCTCGCCAGCTGCCTGTCCTGGCTGCCGCGACCAATCAGCGACGGGCACAGTCTGATCAGTCCCTCCCTACTTCAGTCCAGTCAGTGCCCGACACTCGCTCCATAGCCCCCCCCCCCCCGCACTCCGTTAATGCTGCTATTAACCCTGTGTGTCCCCAGCTTTTTACTATTGATGCTGCCTATGCATCATCAATAGTAAAAATTTATACATATTAGTCCCAAATTAATATATATGAACACATTCGAGATGTGTGTTTGTGTTATCAATAGTAAAAAGATGTAATGTTAAAAAAACAAAAAACCTGCTATTCTCACCTTCCATAGTCCGCCGAGGCGTGCGCGGCTGCTGCCATCTTCTGTTCCCAGAGATGCATTGCGAAATTACCCAGAAGACTTAGCGGTCTCGTGAGACCACGAAGTCATCTGGGCAATTTCGCAATGCATCCTGGGAACGGAAGATGGCGGTAGCCGCGCACGCATCGGCACAGCTTCGCTGGATCCCGGCGTGTGAGTATATAACTATTTTTTATTTTAAATATTTTTTTAACAGAGATATGGTGCCCACACTGTTATATACTACGTGGGCTGTGTTATATACCGCGTGGCTGCTATATACTACGTGGCCAGGGTTATATACTGCGTGGGCTGTGCTATATATTACGTGGCCAGTGTTATATACTACGTCGCCTGTGTTCTATACTGCGTGGCTGCTATATACTGCGTGGGCTGTGTTATATACTGCGTGGCCTGTATTAACGCATCAGGTATTCTACAGTATGTATGTATGTATGTGTATAGCAGCCACATAGTATATAGCACAGGCCACGTAGTGTTTGTCTGCTATTTACTACATGGCGTGTGCTATACTATGTGGCTGCTATATACATACATACATACATAGATATTCTAGAATACCCGATGCGTTAGAATCGGGCCACCATCTAGTGTTCTTATATCCTGCCTAGACTACTGCATCGTCCTTATCTGTGGCCTCACAAATAACACTTTTGCACCCTTCCAAACCATCAGTCCTGCTGCTTAATCCTCCTTTTCCTTCTGCAAATCTTGACATTGCCTAGAGAATTTAGTTCAGTCCTCACAAACCTCCATCTTGGGTCTTTTCTGTACTTCACACAACTCTCCTGTGCATAACCCTTAAATGTGAAATCGCAACCAGTTAGTCAACGTCTCCCCCTGAAATCTCATCTGTTCACAGAAGCCCAGAACATACAATAACCCTCCCACTACTATAATATCACATTTATGGGTATGATGGTGATGACCCTTCCGAAGGACATTCTAGTAGTGGACAACCCGGTTTATTGGATTTCAGCTTGAAGACAGTTGGGTAGACATAAGCATTGTGGACAGACTTAATTTACAAAACAACTCCTCGCACAGAGGAGTACGGGAGACAGAAAACTGGCCATCGAATACCTACTGGTCGTCATACAGTACATTTGACTGAGTGTATGGCACTAGCTTGCACTTTGACAAAAAACGTCTGAGTTCAGATTTCTACAGAAAATAACCCGCACAGAATATCTTACATTATTATTCATTACTAGATGGTGGCCCAATTCTAAAGTATCAGATATTCTAGAATATGTATGTAGTTTATTTATGAAGTTTTCAGAATAATGCAATTTATACACAGGATTCGGCCGGCCGGGCGCAACCAATTAGCGAAGCGTGGTTCAAATTCCGCTCCAATTCGTGTCCAAACTGCGCCTGTCGCTGATTGTTCACGGCTGTCCGGCCGTGAACAATTAGTGAAGCCAGGGCCGGCTCCAGGTTTTTGAGGGCCCCGGGCGAAAGAGTCTGAGTGGGCCCCCCTCTTTAACACATACCACGATTCATGATGCACAGATACAGCAGAGAAATATAACACAGCCCACGTAGCATATAACACAGCCCATGTAGCTTATAGCACAGCCCACGTAGCATATAGCACAGGCCACGTAGCATATAACACAGCCCATGTAGCATATAACACAGCCCATGTAGCATATAACACAGCCCACGTAGCGTATAACACAGCCCATGTAGCATATAGCACAGCCACGTAGGATATAGTATGGAGCGGGCGCCGGGCACTGACTGGACTGAAGTAGGGAGGGACTAATCGGACTGTGCCTGTCGCTGATTGGTCGCGGCAGCCAGGACAGGCAGCTGGCGAGAACATTCAGCGACGCAGGATTTCCGGGACAGACAGACGGAAGTACCCCTTAGACAATTATATAGTAGATAGATATAAATTAATTTGCCATAAACCTTAAAAACCATTATTTACGTAATTGAGGCTCTCTAAAGCACAACGTCCTGGCATCAATGGCTGGAGTAGAAACGTTTCCAGTGTAGAGCTACTGAGCATCTAACCTGACTATTGTAGTAATGCACACAAAATACGGTATTTGTATCAGTAATGTTTGAAAATCCTTAACCCTCTTGGGTTTGATAGTAATTATCTTCTCCATGAGATTTCTTACATGTTTTATTCATTGTTTGAACTAAGCAGATAAAATTGGGTATGAAGTGTCCTTGGTAATATTCAACCCTGCGCTCTCCTAATGATACAGACTAGTCTCGCCCTAAGCGGTTACTGACATTTGCATTGATATTTTATCTCTATTTTTCCGTCAGATTTTAGATTTGATACAGAAATTAAATCTACCTAGCATTTGGTGAAACTCTGAAAGAAATGTTTATTCATAGGGAAACCCCACCTATCCTGAGAATCAAGGTGCCAGTTTTCTCCCTACGTAGTGCAGTTTCGCCTTCACAGTCCACTGGAACGAAGGAACGTGGACTAATGGTGACCACTATTTCGCCCCTGTGTTCCTTTATTGATAAATTGAGCGAACCTTGGCATTGGTGCGTGCTCGGATTTTCTTCTTTAGGCCACATTCAGTATTTTACATCAGTATTTGTAAGCCAATAGAAAAATAATTACGGTATATTGTGGTAAGTCAAAACCAGGAATAGGTAAAAAAAAAATGTAGAAGTGTTGACGTGTTTATATTTTTACTTTTCCTCTATTTCACTCCTGTTTCAGCTTACAAATACTGCTGTAAAATACTGAACATGTGAACGTGGCCTTATACCTGCACTACTGATCCACACTCCGTTGTGCTGGTCTTGTGGTAACCTGCTTCCTATCCGTAGGCTGAAGCAGCAGGATGTAGGACCTGTCTGCCCTGCCCTTATAGAGGACCATTGTGCGTGATCCGAATGGCTGGAAACCCAGACGTACCTACGAAAGGTCACAATGTCTTTGAGATGAAAGCAGTGTCATATTGATTTATTTTCAAGGCTTTTTCTCTTGTATACGATAATGAATTGAGTTTCCCCTTAGCTAAACATGGCAAAAGCATGGACAACACTGCATAAATATTATCTGCAGACCATGGCCATATCGTGCACAGCTCTGCATTGTGGTTTATTTATCACAAAAATAACTGAGATGTGGACAGAGCCCAGACGTGAATACAAAAAATAACATTTCTTATCCATGATGTTTTTAATAATCAGTCCTAAAATATTGACGTATGACAAGTCTGATTAACAGAGTGTATGATTTTGATCAGTGGATTCTTTAGGTTAGTATGATTTCAGCGATTCCAAAATTGTACAGACTTGTACAAGTGATGGGAAATAAAAATGCAAACATTTGTCTTTAAAAAAAAAAAAAAAAAAAAAAAAAAAAAAAGCCATTTTCTGAAATCTGTGACTTTTTTTAATTGTCGATGTGAGTGATCAGTTGTTCTGTACGCTGAAAAATACAGTATTGCAGTATATTGTCAAAATGTAATTCTTTTATGTGGCTGCCACTTACCCACACCTCTTACTAAAAGTATGACAAGTATACATAATCATGTGACTTGGGTGATGGAGGTAAATAATCATGTGAGTCTTCGTAAAACCTCGTGTGTTTGCTTGTCTGTTGTCTAGTAGCTAAACATAGACTAATCTTTTCCTGTGTCTTTTCTTAGACTGAACATATACAGACCTTGGAATTGCCTTCTTGGTACCCAGTCATCAAGCAGGAAGATGATGGCACCAGCCGACCACAGTTGCTGCATCCAAGGTAAAGTATAAAGGCTAAGTAAACAAGAGCGATGAAATAATGATCATAAGTTTCTGTCCTGACCATCAGATGGGCATTGTAAAGATCAGCCTCGGTATTCCTGCTCTCAGCTCATTACCTTTTATCCTGCAGCTACGATTCTCAGCAGGCAGCGTATTGCCTGGACGGTCCATGGTGATATCACACTTGGGAGTCCCACATCAGCACGGCTGAAGCGCACGGTACTGGGAGATTGTGTCCTCAACATTCCTTGTCAGATACAAATAACAGCTCTGCTCTTGTAAGGCCGGATCTGCAAGGACAGATGATCTGATTTTATGTCCAAGAAAAGTGGCTTTTTTATCAGTATTCTACACCTGCACATGATATTACAGAAATTACAGGGGATCTTGGTGTGTGTGTGTGTGTGTGTGTGTGTGTGTGTGTGTGTGTGTGTGTGTGGGTGGTTTGCATATCAGACATAAAGAAATATTGAATAATTATATCCAAGAAAGGTATATTTGTGATGCCTCAGTAGATTCACTTTTGAAAACCCTTAACCCCTTCCCGACCCATGACGCCACATAGGCGTCATGAAAACCCGTGCCAATCCGACCCATGACGCCTATGTGGCGTCATGGAATGATCGCGTCCCTGCAGATCGGGTGAAGGGGTTAACTCCTATTTTACCCGATCTGCAGGGAGAGGGGGAGTGGTACTTCAGCCCAGGGGGGGTGGCTTCACCCCCCCGTGGCTACGATCGCTCTGATTGGCTGTTGAAAGTGAAACTGCCAATCAGAGCGATTTGTAATATTTCACCTAAAAAACTGGTGAAATATTACAATCCAGCCATGGCCGATGCTGCAATATCATCGGCCATGGCTGGAAACACTAATGTGACCCCCCCCCACCCCACCGATCGCCCCCCCAGTGCTCCGTTATAGGGTCCGGTCCCCTCCGTCCGCCTGCCGGCTCCCCCGTCCTGCTGTCCGCTCCCCCGTCCTCCTGCCCGCTCCCCCCCTGCTCCTATGTCACCCCCCCGTGCTCCGACGCCCCCCCCCGTGCCCCGATCTCCCCCCCCTTATACTTACCGAGGCTCCCGGTCCCCGTCCGCCTCCATCATGGGCGCCGCCATCTTCCAAAATGGCGGGCGCATGCTCAGTGCGCCCGCCGGCCGGCAGATTCATTAGAGGTACATTTTGATCGCTGTGGTAGGTTCTATCACAGCGATCAAAATAAAAAAATAATAAATAAACCCCCCCCTTTATCACCCCCATAGGTAGGGACAATAATAAAATAAAGAAAATATTTTTTTTTCTTTTTCCACTAGGGTTAGGGTTAGAACTAGGGTTAGAACTAGGGGTAGGGTTAGGGGTAGGGTTAGGGTTACGGGTAGGGTTAGGGTTAGGGGTAGGGTTATGGCATGTGCACACAGAGCGGATCGGCCGCGGATCCGCAGCGGATCGGCCGCGGATCGGCCGCGGATCGGCCGCGGATCGGCAGCGGATCGGCAGCGGATCGGCAGCGGATCCGCCGCGGATCGGCCGCGGATCGGCCGCGGATCGGCAGCGGATCGGCAGCGGATCGGCAGCGGATCCGCAGCGGATCGGCAGCGGATCGGCAGCGGATTGGCAGCGGATCCGCAGCGGATCGGCCGCGGATCCGCAGCGGATCGGCCGCGGATCCGCAGCGGATTGGCAGCGGATTGGCCGCGGATCCGCAGCGGATTGGCCGCTGCGAATTCGAAGCAGTTTTCCATCAGGTTTACAGTACCATGTACACCTAAGGAAAACCAAATCCGCTGTGCCCATGGTGCGGAAAATTCCGTGCAGAAACGCTGCGTTGTATTTTCCGCAGCATGTCAATTCTTTGTGCGGATTCCGCAGCGTTTTACACCTGTTCCTCAATAGGAATCCGCAGGTGAAATCTGCACAAAAAAACACTGGAAATCTGCTGTAAATCCGCAGGTAAAACGCAGTGCCTTTTACCTGCAGATTTTTCAAAAATCATGAGGAAAAATCTCACACGAATCCGCAACGTGGGCACATAGCCTTAGGGTTAGGGTTGGAATTAGAGTTAGGGTTGGAATTAGGGCTAGGGTTTGAAATAGGGTTAAGATTAGGCTTGTGGTTAGGGTTACGGATAGGGTTAGGGGTGTGTTGGGGTTACAGTTGTGGTTAGGGTTGGGATTAGGGTTACGGTTGGGATTAGGGTTAGGATTAGGGTTGGAATTAGGGTTACGGGTGTGTTGCGGTTAGGGTTGTGGTTAGGGGTGTGTTGGGGTTAAGGTTGTGATTAGAGTTATGGCTACAGTTGGGATTAGGATTAGGGGTGTGTTGGGGTTAGTGTTGAAGTTAGAATTGAGGGGTTTCCACTGTTTAGGCACATCAGGGGTCTCCAAACGCAACATGGCGCCACCATTGATTCCAGCCAATCTTGCGTTCAAAAAGTCAAATGGTGCTCCCGCCCTTCCAAGCCCCGACGTGCGCCCAAACAGTGGTTTACCCCCACATTTGGGGTACCAGCGTACTCAGGACAAACTGGGCAACAACTGCTGGGGTCTAATTTCTCCTGTTACCCTTGCAAAAATAAAAAATTACTTGCTAAAACATAATTTTTGAGGAAAGAACAATTATTTTTTATTTTCACGGCTCTGCGTTATAAACTTCTGTGAAGCACTTGGGGGTTGAAAGTGCTCACCACACATCTAGATAAGTTCCTTCGGGGGTCTAGTTTCCAAAATGGGGTCACTTGTGGGGTGTTTCTACTGTTTAGGTACATCAGGGGCTCTGCAAATGCAATGTGACGCCCGCAGACCATTCCATCAAAGTCTGCATTTCAAATGTCACTACTTCCCTTCCGAGCCCTGACGTGTGCCCAAACAGTGGTTTACCCCCACATATGGGGTATCGGCGTACTCACAACAAACTGGGCAACAAATATTGGGGTCCAAATTCTCCTGTTACCCTTGTGAAAATAAAAAATTGCTTGCTAAAACATCTTTTTTGAGGAAAGAAAAATGATTTTTTATTTTCACGGCTCTGCGTTGTAAACTTCTGTGAAGCACTTGGGGGTTGAACGTGCTCACCACACATCTAGATAAGTTCCTTGGGGGGTCTAGTTTCCAAAATGGGGTCACTTGTGGGGGGTTTCTACTGTTTAGGCATATCAGGGGCTCTGCAAACGCAACCTGACGCCCGCAGAGCATTCCATCAAAGTCTGCATTTCAAAACGTCACTACTTCCCTTCCGAACCCCGACGTGTGCCAAAACAGTGGTTTACCCCCACATATGGGGTATCAGCGTACTCAGGAGAAACTGGACAACAACTTTTGGGGTCCAATTTCTCCTGTTACTCTTGCAAAAATAAAAAAATTCTGGGCTAAAAAAATATTTTTGAGGAAAGGAAACACATTTTTTATTTTCACGGCTCTGCGTTATAAACTTCTGTGAAGCACTTGGGGGTTCAAAGTGCTCACTACACATCTAGATAAGTTCCCTTGGGGGTCTAGTTTCCAAAATGGAGTCAATTGTGGGGAGTTCCTACTGTTTAGGCACATCAGGGGCTCTGCAAACGCAACCTGACGCCCGCAGAGCATTCCATCAAAGTCTGCATTTCAAAACGTCACTACTTCCCTTCCGAACCCCGACGTGTGCCAAAACAGTGGTTTACCCCCACATATGGGGTATCAGCGTACTCAGGAGAAACTGGACAACAACTTTTGGGGTCCAATTTCTCCTGTTACTCTTGCAAAAATAAAAAAATTCTGGGCTAAAAAAATATTTTTGAGGAAAGGAAACACATTTTTTATTTTCACGGCTCTGCGTTATAAACTTCTGTGAAGCACTTGGGGGTTCAAAGTGCTCACTACACATCTAGATAAGTTCCCTTGGGGGTCTAGTTTCCAAAATGGAGTCAATTGTGGGGAGTTCCTACTGTTTAGGCACATCAGGGGCTCTGCAAACGCAACCTGACGCCCGCAGAGCATTCCATCAAAGTCTGCATTTCAAAACGTCACTACTTCCCTTCCGAACCCTGACGTGTGCCAAAACAGTGGTTTACCCCCACATATGGGGTATCAGCGTACTCAGGAGAAACTGGACAACAACTTTTGGGGTCCAATTTCTCCTGTTACCCTTGGGAAAATAAAAAATTGTGGGCTAAAAAATCATTTTTGAGAAAAGAAAAATTATTTTTTATTTTCATGGCTCTGCGTTATAAACTTCTGTGAAGCACTTGGGGGTTCAAAGTGCTCACCACACATCTAGATTAGTTCCTTGGGAGGTCTAGTTTCCAAAATGGGGTCACTTGTGCGGGAGCTCCAATGTTTAGGCACACAGGGGCTCTCCAAACGCGACATGGTGTCCGCTAATGATTGGAGCTAATTTTCCATTCAAAAAGCCAAATGGCGTGCCTTCCCTTCCGAGCCCTGCCGTGCGCCCAAACAGTGGTTTACCCCCACATATGGGGTATCATCGTACTCAGAACAAACTGGACAAAAACATTTGGGGTCCAATTTCTCCTATTACCCTTGGGAAAATAAAAAATTCTGGGCTAAAAATCATTTTTGAGGAAAGAAAAATTATTTTTTTATTTTCACGGCTCTGCGTTATAAACTTCTGTGAAGCACCTGGGGGTTATAAGTGCTCACTATGCATCTAGATAAGTTTCTTGGGGGGTCTAGTTTCCAAAATGGGGTCACTTGTAGGGGAGCTCCAATGTTTAGGCACACAGGGGCTCTCCAAACGCGACATGGTGTCCGCTAACGATTGGAGCTAATTTTCCATTCAAAAAGTCAAATGGCACGCCTCCCCTTCCGAGCCTTGCCGTGCACCCAAACAGTGGTTTACCCCCACATATGAGGTATCGGCATACTCAGGAGAAATTGCCCAACAAATTTTAGGATCCATTTTATCCTGTTGCCCATGTGAAAATGAAAGAATTGAGGCTAAAAGAAATTTTGTGTGAAAAAAAAGTACTTTTTCATTTTTGCGGATCAATTTGTGAAGCACCTGGGGGTTTAAAGTGCTCACTATGCCTCTGGATGAGTTCCTTGGGGGGTCTAGTTTCCAAAATGGGGTCACTTGTGGAGGAGCTCCAATGTTTAGGCACACAGGAGCTTTCCAAACGCGACATGGTGTCCGCTAACGATGGAGATAATTTTCCATTCAAAAAGTCAAATGGCGCTCCTTCCCTTCCGAGCCTTACCATGTGCCCAAACAGTGGTTTACCCCCACATGTGAGGTATTGGTGTACTCAGGAGAAATTGCCCAACAAAATTTAGGATCCATTTTATCCTGTTGCCCATGTGAAAATGAAAAAATTGAGGCTAAAATAATTTTTTTGTGAAAAAAAAGTACTTTTTCATTTTTACGGATCAATTTGTGAAGCACCTGGGGGTTTAAAGTGCTCACTATGCTTCTAGATAAGTTCCTTGGGGGGTCTAGTTTCCAAAATGTGGTCACTTGTGGGGGAGCTCCAATGTTTAGGCACACGGGGGCTCTCCAAACGCGACATGGTGTCCGCTAAAGATTGGAGCCAATTTTTCATTAAAAAAGTCAAATGGCGCTCCTTCCCTTCCGAGCCCTGCCGTGCGCCCAAACAGTGGTTTACCCCCACATATGAGGTATCAGCGTACTCAGGACAAATTGGACAACAACGTCCCTGGTCCAGTTTCTCCTTTTACCCTTGGGAAAATAAAAAAATTGTTGCTAAAAGATCATTTTTGTGACTAAAAAGTTAAATGTTCATTTTTTACTTCCATGTTGCTTCTGCTGCTGTGAAACACCTGAAGGGTTAATAAACTTCTTGAATGTGGTTTTGAGCACCTTGAGGGGTGCAGTTTTTAGAATGGTGTCACTTTTGGGTATTTTCAGCCATATAGAACCCTCAAAATGACTTCAAATGTGAGGTGGTCCCTAAAAAAAATGGTTTTGTAAATTTTGTTGTAAAAATGAGAAATCACTGGTCAAATTTTAACCCTTATAACTTCCTAGCAAAAAAAAAAAATGTTTCCAAAATTGAGCTGATGTAAAGTAGACATGTGGGAAACGTTATTTATTAACTATTTTGTGTCACATAACTCTCTGGTTTAACAGAATAAAAATTCAAAATGTGAAAATTGCGAAATTTTCAAATTTTTTGCCACATTTCCGTTTTTTTCACAAATAAACTCAAAAATTATCGACCTAAATTTACCACTAACATGAAGCCCAATATGTCACGAAAAAACAATCTCAGAATCGCTAGGATCCGTTGAAGCGTTCCTGAGTTATTACCTCATAAAGGGACACTGGTCAGAATTGCAAAAAACGGCAAGGTCATTAAGGCCAAAATAGGCTGGGTCATGAAGGGGTTAAACATGCTATAGCTTAGCAGAATAACAATTTCCAAAAATAATTTTAATTTTGAAAACTCTTCCTTGACCATATGTAATATTTACTTATTTGTAGGGATTTTCACAGTAGCTGTTTTGTCTGCAGACCTCTAACAGAAGGCAGACTGTTCCTAATATAGTGTGCAGGACAATGGGCAGAGACCTTCTATGTGGCCCTCCTTGTGTAATATTGGATTGCCCTGGCCTACTGACTTTGGGGAGAGATTTACTAATCCTGTGCAATGTCTACCTTGCAAAGTTCTCTTGGTGGGCTTACTTTTTTTTTCTACTAAATACTGAATCTAAATTCTGATGTTCTTTGGTACTTTATATCTTTTGAAACTGACCCTCACCTTTCCCCTTGACATAACGGTCATTTTTGAGCAATTTCTAAACATTGTTTTACACACATAATGGGTCTAAAATCGATATGCACAACCATTTTTTGGCTTGAGGGCTAAACTGACACATATGTATGTATAGAAAAAAAAAATATATATATTGTGTGTGTGTGTTAAAATATATATATATATATATATATATATAATATTTATTAACTCTCTACATTGTAGACTAGTGTGTCAACAGCCTAGCATATCACAGCTCCCATAGACTGTACCAATGATGCCGTGATGGGTGCCGTGCAAAACTCGTAATTTTACATCCATGTTCCTGGGGTAAGGGCTTCTCCTCCTCTTAACATGGAAACTACATGCTCACATAAATAATGTCCTTGTCCGGATAGCTGAGGGTCGCACAGAATGGCGTCGCCGACCGCTGGTTGTGTACGCTTGGGATAATTAGCACCAAAATCAAGGTGCACTGACCGTAGTAAATGTGCCCCTTATGTGTTCTGGTTGTCCAGCAGACACCTTGGTCTTCAGTTCCCACTAATGTCGCGCAGTCGCCTTCAGCTCTGTGGCTTTTGTGCAAAATAACTTGAAGGGGTTGCACAACGTTAATTTAAAATAGTAAGAGGTGTGACAAGTGTCTGTACTTCATGAATACATTGGCATAACGCCTTACGTTGTGTGACTGCTGTGCTTGCTCTCGGTTAATCTCTTCTTTCTACAATATTTAGATCAAGCATTAAAATTCATTAAGGAACTAAGCTGAACCCTGTCAGAGCTGATAGACGGAGAAGCTGCTATTCCATCACTGTCTCCAGCGCCGTCCTGTGCATATCGTATTCAATTAAACCAATAAAGATTTGGAGCCGTGTTCAGTCTTGCATATTTGTAAAATTACATAGAATCCACGGGCTTAAAGGGGTTTTTCAGTTTATGCTTATTTTGAAATCTCTGTTGGAGACGTGACTTGGTGGCAGCTACTAATGTGTAACTAATACAGGCTTGTCTCCTGCACTTCTTCTTACAGCTTTCTGCATGGACCGGACTGTTCTTACCTACAAGATGGCTGCTTGTGGAGGATCATGTGACCAGATGGCCCATTGGCCTCCTCCAATAGAAAAGTAGCTTTCACATGTGCGGGAGTTTTACAATTGGAGGAGGCTGATGGACATGTGTGATCACATGCTTCTCCACAAGCAGCCTTTGCATGGACTGGAGAGCAATGCAGCCTGTGTGGAAAGCTGTTTTCTTTGCAAGACCTTCAGTGAAAATGATAGTGTTAGGAATTGTTTCATGGCTCCCAAAGGTTTCCATCTCACAATGAGATATGACTAAGTAGTCGTATCTCTCAGGACAATACCCTATGCCGAGTTATTTTTATTAATGTAATGAAGTGCATGTATTGAGTGGTGGCCTTGTCTAAAATCTCGAGGAACAGAAGAGTCTGTGGTTGATGCATGTGTTTAGTGGGAGAATTTTGTCACAGATTTGTTTGGGCAAAGTTATGCTCCAAAGTGCTTCACTTTCTATAGAAGAGTCATGGCCCCTCTGCTTTACGGATCAATGCAGTCTTGTGATCTGCCAACAGTATATCCCGGATGTATCAGAGGCGGCTGATGGAAGCGATCTATCTACCAGAGTATGGTCACAGATGCCACATGTAGGCTTTCCTTCTCGTGTCTAACTCCTACTTGAACTTTCTTTTTTTTCTTTTGCACTTTCTTTTACTATATTTTCTTTTGTTCTTTCCTATTTTTTTTTCTTTTGCTCACTTTCTTCCTTCTGTTTTCTTTTTTTCAGCTCTTATCTATTTTTTTCAATTGCTTTTTCTTTTTTCTTTCTTTTTCTTTTTTTCTTTTTCTGTCTATTTTTCTTACTTTTTCTTTCTCATTCTTTAATTTTCTCTTTTTTTTGGCTCCTTTTTGCCGCTGCTTGTTTCCTTTTGCGCTTCCTTTTTTTATATACGCTTATTTAGATAGCTTGCAGCCTTTATAATCAATGAATTGAAAGTTGAAAAAATACTGTTTTAGTACGAGGTGTAAGATCAGGTGGAAAATTGCAATTTTGTTACATTGAGACTGATAATAATCCTAGATACAAGAAGGAAGAAATGAAGGCAGTTTTCCTTGAATCCTTAGGCCTGCATCATCCCACCCCACCGATATGGGTTAATTTTCCACGCTGGCTACCTGCAGTGAGACAAATGCATTGTATAAATATTAATAGATTAAATTAAGTCTGAATTGAATTACATTTTGAAAGGCAGTGAATGCCGATGATTGAACAGATATTCTTCATCTATAGTGAAGGGAAAATAAAGACGTTATTTAATTTATGTCCTTGTGAACACACGGGGAATACAGTCATGCTAATTGTGAGCAATGTTTCCTCTAAAAGGGGTTCTTCGGTTCGTTGGGGGAAATAAAGTTTAACTTATTGCACACAACTTTCTACTTTGAGCGTTTCAACTCTTCCGCTGTTCAGGTCTTTGCTTGCTGTTAGTGGGGAGGAATATTTGTTTGCAGTTGAGGTTTTACAGTGGATTAGTTCAAGCAATCCTCTGAATTTCAAAAACAAAACTGCAGTAGCATACATCTTTGTTCACACGTTGCGTTTCTTGCTGCTTTTTTTTAATGCAGAAATGTCATGCACATTGTTTTAAAACTGCAGCATATCCCTTCTTTCAGCGTTTTTGCAGCATTTTTTCACTCCTAGAAAGCAATGAGTAAGTGCAAAAGCGCAGCAAAAAATGTAGGTCTCATGTTTTTGGTGCAAAAACCTTAAGGTAGTAGCATCATGATTTTTTTGGGCACTACATTTTATCATGCACATCAGACAAAAAAAATCCTCAGCAAATGTGCAACAAAACCTGCTTTTTGTGAGCAGCTTCTTTACTGCCAAGAGAGCAGGTTTTCCCTGCAGAAAAAAACCCAGCAAAAACGCAACGTGTGAACATAGCTCACTTATTGGGCTTCATGTTTTATTGTAACAAGCCAGCGGGTCGGTCAAGAGTTCATTTTCAGAGGCTATGTCACCAGTTGAAAAATGGACAGTGTTTTGCTCTTATTTTATTTATGCTGCTTCCGAGTACTTTTCTTATTAAAGAAATATATATGGATCCAAAAATATGGGAATTTTTATTTAGTTTGCCCAGAGTGCTAATTTGGGATAGTTTTTACAAGAGACCAGTGCTCACTAGGTACTGTAATTATGCAAAGCAACCTAAATACAAGTTTCCACAGAATCCTGGCCATTTTTTGATGTGTTGACAGATCCTTTCAAAAAGGATCGGTCGCAAGGTCAAAACTGGTCTGTTTTTATTCCAATTTTAGTTCCCCCGCTCCCCTGAGTTTTATATTCTTTAATTGTAGGATTGCTACCTTCCAGTAGGTGGCACTAGAGTTCTAGTTCTCTTCCACTCTGAAGAGACAATTTGCATAATTAGCATATTTCCCAGAGGAGCATTGCGGCTTTAAGTCTCCTCATCTCGGCATGCTTAGCATGTCAATCTCCGCAAGGAGAAACAATACTTCTTGGATGTTCTTTATTTGAAATCCACCAAACTATTCATGATGTGGTCATTTTTATTTTGTGCTAATTTCTATCGTCTTAACCATGGGGGCATGGCTCACAAGGCAACCTAAAGATATTCCCCTAGAGAATACTGTGAGCAACACACCTCGGTAAAGACGATAAAAATTAGCTTTTCAGTGTACTACACTGCTCAAAATAGTAAAGGGAACACTTAACAGAATATAACTCCAAGTGAATCACACTTCTGTGAAATCAAACTGTCCACTTTGGAAGTAACACTGTTTGACAATCAATTTCACATGCTGTTGTGCAAATGGTATAGACAACAGATGGAAATTATTGGTAATTATCAAGACACACTCAATAAAGGAGTGGTTCTGCAGGTGGGGACCACAGACCACATCTCAGTACCAATGCTGTCTGGCTGATGTTTTGGTCACTTTTGAATGTTGGTTGTGCTTTCACACTCGTGGTAGCATGAGACGGACTCTACAACCCACACAAGTGGCTCAGGTAGTGCAGCTCATCCAGGATGGCACATCAATGCGAGCTGTGGCAAGAAGGTTTGCTGTGTCTGTCAGCGTAGTGTCCAGAGGCTGGAGGTGCCACCAGGAGACAGGCCAGTACACCAGGAGACGTGGAGGGGGCCGTAGGAGGGCAACCCAGCAGCAGCAGAGCAACCTCAGCCTTTGTGCAAGGAGAAACAGGAGGAGCACTTCCAGAGCCCTGCAAAATGACCTCCAGCAGGCTACAAATGTGCATGTGTCTACACAAACGGATAGAAACCGACTCCATGAGGATGGTCTGTGTGCCTGACGTCCACAGATGGGAGTTGTTCTCACAGCCCAACACTGTGCAGTATGCTTGGCATTTGCCACAGAACACCAAAATTGGCAAATTCAGCACTGGCTCCCTGTGCTCTTCACAGATGAAAGCAGGTTCACACTGAGCACATGTGACAGACGTGACAGAGTCTGTAGATGCCGTTGAGAGCGATCTGCTGCCTGCAACGTCCTTCAGCATGACCGGTTTGGCAGTGGGTCAGTAATGGTGTGAGGTGGCATTTCTTGGAGGGCTGCACAGCCCTCCATGTCCTCACCAGAGGTAGCCTGACTGCCATTAGTTACCGAGATGAGATCCTCAGACCCCTTGTGAGACCATATGCTGGTGCGGTTGGCCCTGGGTTCCTCCTAATGCAGGACAATGCCAGACCTCATGTGGCTGGAGTGTGTCAGCAGTTCCTGCAAGATGAAGGCATTGAAGCTATGGACTGGCCCGCCCGTTCCCCAGACCTGAATCTGATTGAGCACATCTGGGACATCATGTCTCGCACCATCCACCAACATCACATTGCACCACAGACCGTCCAGGAGTTGGCGGATGCTTTAGTCCAGGTCTGGGAGGAGGTCCCTCAGGAGACCATCCACCGCCTCATCAGGAGCATGCCCAGGCGTTGTAAAGAGGACATACAGGCACGTGGAGGCCACACACACTACTGAGCATCATTTCCTTGTCTTAAGGCATTTCCACTGAAGTTGGATCAGCCTGTAACTTCATTTTCCACTTTGATTTTGAGCATCATTCCAACTCCAGACCTCCGTGGGATATTAGTTGTGATTTACGTTGATTATTTTTAGGTTTTATTGCTCTCAACACATTCCGCTATGTAATGAATAAAGATTTACAACTGGAATATTTCATTCAGTGATATCTAGGATGTGGGATTTTAGTGTTCACTTTTCACCTAGTGACAGGTCCTTTTTAAGCCCATTTCTATTAATTGATGGCAAGCAGAGATCTTAAAGGGAATCTGTCAGCAGGTTTTAATATTTAATCTCAGAGCAGCATCGTATGGAGGAAGAGAGCCTGATTGCAGGGATTTATCACTTATTAGGCTGCGTGTTATAGTTTCAATACAATCAGTGTTTTATCAGCAGGAGATTATCACTGCCTGACTAGGTTTCACATGCAGTCCAGTCAGGCTAATCTGTGTAACACACCTCCACCAATGATTGGCAGCTTTCTGGCAAAGCACAGTGTAAATGGGAAGCTGCCAATCAGAGGTGTGGGCGGGTTTATACAGGGCTCAGCATTTGAGCACTGCTACAGGACCAGCAGATAAAACAGGGATTCTATCAACTATGCACCAATTAGCCCAGTAACCGATACATTGCTGTAATCGGGCTCTCTTGATCTACACATGTGGTCAAAATTGTTGGTACCCCTGATTTAGGTCAGGGCCTTCTATGAGCCACCATGGTACCATCATGGTTTTCTAGGGCTACTTCATGAGTTTTATTTTATTTTTTTAATTCTGTGGAAGCATTGTTGAAAAGCAATGTCTGAATTTCATTTGTTCATATTCATAGATCTTTTATTGATTATTACTTTTGTCAGATTCAAGTTATTTCTGTGACCATTGTGGGTTTTTCTGTCATTAAACGAGGGGTACTAACAATTTTGATCATGTGTGTATATTATGCTGCTCTCCGATTGCATAGGAAAACCCTGCTGACAGATTCCTTTAAAATATAAAGTATATTTCCAATGTTTATATATCAGATTTTTCTTTAATATTTTTTTTCGTTTATTTTTTCAGCTACTATCTGTATATGTACGATAAAGTTGTGGCGCCAAATGTGTCCCTTTCTGCTGCTGTATCGCAATGTAAGGACTCCAAACCCATAAGAAGAGAAGCCGAGACGAACAAGCAGTCAGTGGCGCTGTCTGAAAACCAGGCCCAGAGCACAAAGCATAAATCTGCTACCTCATACCCTGACCTCTCCATGGAGGAACAGCAGAGCGTAGATCTGAAAACAGATAGCGAGTCCAGTAATAGACAAGGTAAGTAACGCATGTGAACAGCAGAAGCCATGATCCTCCAAGGAATATTGCAAGATGCCCAGATTAACAGCTTAGTTTTCTGTTGATACCTGGAATTATCTTCCTGATTGTTTTGCTGTCCCCGAGGATGTGACATAATGTGATAAGACATGGAAGCTGCCGTTCAGCTGTACTGAAGACACGAGAGCAGGGAGATGTTGAATGATGTTCATCAGTCAATACATAATACACCTAAAATGATTTACTATAATGAAATACATCCTTTTTTTGCTGAAAGAGCATTTTTGCACAATGAAACACATAAGTATTCTGCCACATTTAAGAAAATATTGTTTAGGTGCCAAATAACATGACTTCACAGCAAGCACCATATCTCTGAACACGTTCTGGTCTCTCCTGAACACATACTTCCAGCCTTCACTTACCCTCTGCATAGATATAAAGCCATTATGGGGAGCTGAAAGTAACCAGTCATCAGACCATGCTGCTCTAAGTAAGGGCGGCATTGTATGGGCACAGAGCTCTAGAAGTCCTGTCTGAATGGAGAGGAGGTTGAGCTGTGTACTTCTGCTCCATTCATTCTAAATGGGACTGTCGGAGATGGCCAAGCACTGTGCTCTCCTATCTCTGGTAGTCCCACAGAAAATGAATGGACCTTGGGGTGCATGCTCATACTCCTTACCATTCAGACAGGGTTCTCAGAGCTCTGTTCTCGGGGATCTTTTGGTGGTCCAGACAGTCAGACTTCCAGCGATCAGGGAGATGGATAGAGGATAACTTCCAAACTTGGCACAAACCCTTTAAAGGGATTCTCCACTGCTGGTCAACTCTAGCTTAATCAATTCAGGGTGATACTTTTAAAATAAAACCATGTATACTTACCTCCAGCAGCAGCGCTGTTCCATCTGCTCGTCACCTGCGGCTGCCCATCAGTATTCTGACAAAGCAGACGTCCACTCTGAAATAGTACAGCCTGCACATGACACCAGTCACGTCACTATTCGGGGACAGCAGTGTCGACATCACTGGAACACACCGAAGCGGGAGTCACTGTTTTAATTTCGATTGGGGTCCTAAATTGATTAATTTGGGGATGTCCAGTAGTGGAGGCCCCTATAGCGTATACTGATATTAATACAGACTATATTTAAACCTTATACCATAAGCTCCCCCTGGTGGTGACTGCAGACTGTCAAAATTTAACACTCTACAGGGGTTTTGTCTCAAACACTTCTTGCATGTCTGACTCATAACACTATACTTTTGCAGACATATTATGTATGTAGTTAGCAGCACGTCATCAGAAAAACATCCGATGATTTACACTTCCATGTCACCTGACCACTGCAGTCAATCAGAGGCTTCGGTGGTCCTGTGACATCTAGACACCACACTGGTTCTGATCAACAAAGTGGCCTGCATTTGATCCACTAGCTTGAGAGAGGGTTATTATGCCTCCCTTTAGTATTTCAGATCTGTCCATAGAAAAAAAAACAAAAAACATCAGACCACTCCTTCATGCTCTATTAGGTTTCATCCCCTTCCACTGCGCATTTTGACTTCTCCTTAAATTGTATTTAGTGGAATTGGTCTATTCCTAGGGTGTTTACTTTTTAAATCATATAAATTTTAATGAATTTTTCAACATACAACAAAAGTCAATAACCAACTAAACCCCCTCTACCCCCTTGTTCCGGACCACATAGCAATTAGCAAGTATCTTATTACTGTATATACTCGAGTATAAGCCGAGGCACCTATTTTGCCATGAAAAACTGGGTAAGCTTATTGACTCGAGTATAAGCCGGGTATGCATTGTCCCCTCATCCCTATCCTAGTATGCATGGTACCTCATCCCCATCCTTGTCTGCATGGCTCCCCCTGTCCCCGTCCTTGTCTGCGTGGCTCCCGAGTCCCTGTCCTTGTCTGCGTGGCTCCCGAGTCCCTGTCCTTGTCTGCGTGGCTCCCCCGTCCCTGTCCTTGTCTGCGTGGCTCCCCCGTCCCTGTCCTTGTCTGCATGGCTCCCCCATCCTGTCCTTGTCTGCATGGCTCCCCCATCCTGTCCTTGTATGCATGGCTCCTTATCCCCTATCCTTGTATGCATGGTTCCTGTTAAAAAAAACAAACCACCTACTCTCCTTCCTGCGCACCCCCGCTGCATCTCGTTCCAGCGCCAGCATCTCTTCCTGCCGAGCGATCACGTAACCCCGCTCATTAAGGTAATGAATATTCACTCCACGCCTATGGGAGTGGAGACGGGTGAATACTCATTAAATTTTTATGAGCGGGGCCACGTGATCGCTCGGCCGGAAATGCTGCTGGTGCCGGAATGAACGAGATGCAGTGAGGGCTCGCAGGAAGGTGAGTAGGATGTGTGCTGGAAGCTGGCGGCATGTAAAATATGTTGACATTAAATTAAGACTTACCACCTGCTCAAGATATAGATGTATGTATGTGTATATATATATATATATATATATATATATATATATATATATATATATATATATATATATATATATATATATATATATATATATATATATATACATACACATACACATACACATACACATACACATACACATACACATACACATACACATACACATACATACATACATGCATTTGGTATCGCCTCGTTCAGAAACGCCCGATCTATCAAAATATAAAATCAATTAATCTGATCGGTAAACGGCATAACTTACCATACATAACGCGGGATACGCATGACGATAAATACTAAACAAACATTTAAAACTGCAATATGATGTGCCATTGAGCAACCAGTAAATGATAACTAATCTTAAAAAAAGAATTATAAAATATCTGACCAAAAAGGAACAAGATTAGGAGGTAAGACCTTCAAAAACTTGCTACTCAATTTTTACCATGCATTTCCTTGGCACCCTAGTATATACAGTATTTAAGCGGAATACGGCAATCTGTAAACTCATGTGCAAATAAACATTATGAAAAATAAGTCCCAAGTCTCCCAAGTTCTTTAGCTTCCACCTGAAACAGATTTTATATGCATCACTTCAAGGACCTTAGTCAGACATATCTCCCTCGACACGAGTAATAATATTACCCCTCACTCCCAAGTTAGGACATAATATCCATGCCTTGGTGAATTTTCCAGTCCTCCCATATTTTACAGAATTTAAGCAGAGCTCTCCTCTTTTGATATACTCCTTCTTCCAGATGTAGCAGTAATTAGTTTTTTCCATAAATTCCCTAAACGTAGGTGGCACCTTGTCCAACCAGGGTTCTGCTATAATTTTCCTGTCTTGATATAACGTTCTTTTAAGTGCCAACCTTATGTTTGCATCTTCAGCAACCCCATCCACAAAACCCAAGACACAAACCAGAGGATGCATAGGAATCGCAACCCTAAACATCGTGTTTATGTGGTCTATGACTTGAGTGGGGTGTAGAGTTTAAATGTATCAGATCCTTTGTGTTACCCCTTCTACACGTTTGCCAGTCGTCAGCCATTTAGACAGGCTGACCCAATGCTGATACAGACTGTCATTGTTTTCAGCAGCAGCACATATCATGTTTACACGGGATCATGTGCTGTTGTGAACAATTAATTTTATGCTGGAATTAAAATCCTTTCACCTGACAAACAATCCTTTTCTCATTCGTTGGGTTATCTGTAGCCTGTTTCCACTCTCCGATTAGAAGCTTTCCTATGAACATACTTTCCCGATAATCGTCTAGTGTTAACTCGCCCTAGCGGATCGGAATCCAGTTGATTTGAAGAGAAGGACATCACATGGTAATACTGTATATGCCAAACACATGGCGGTTCTTCTTTTCTAGCATTAATCCTGTTTGTGTGAGTAGTTTGCCGAGATTATATGAGCTGGCTCTTTATACGCTCGCCTTGTGAATCTCATGACACTGCTCCCATTATCTCTGCCTGTTATATACTCGGCTAAGGTGAGGGATAAGCCACATGAATCATACTATTTGCTGCTTTACACTCCTCTTTATGGACAGCGGCATATAGCAGAAAAAGATTTATTAAACAATCACAGGCTATAAAAGATGCAGAGATCCTAATGTTCCCACCGTTCTCCCTTTACTGCCTTCCCGATATCTCTGTGCCAGGTGGGCCACCATTTAATCTTTGTTCACCAAATCAATACACATTTTTATTTAGTGCTCTTTTCCCAATCCAAAGTATCATTTTTTTTTTACTATACAACAAATAACCATGCAACTACAGGAGTCTTGTAAGACCATCACTATGTTAAGTGCAAAATATTGCTGCTGCCAGGGGCTATGGAGCAGGAGGTGGAAAGGAGGAGGCAGAGGAGAATCTGTCCTTTACACTAGCACTTGTAGTAAAGCTTCTGTCTATTGCATACCTGCTGTCCTCGTGGTCATCGTTAGAGCTGTGATGACTGGAAAGAATCGGAGTTCAAAATTGTGATAAATTTTATGTTCTAGAATTAATTAGGATGTACTTATAGGAGTCTTTTTTTATCTGCCACTGTTGGCATTTTGTTGCAGTTGTGATATATAGTAAAAAGGTTTTATCTTCTGATTTTTATTTTTTTTTTCATTTTGTTTAGTGTACGTGATTATTGGGGCAACCATCTTGCCAGAGCTGCTTATGTCCCAGCGGCTACATGCACCATAGGAAACTGGTGTCTGTAATGACTTCGACTTGTATAAGGGTCTGTGCACATGCTGCGGATCCGTAGCGGATTGGCTGCTGCAGATTTGCAGCAGTTTTCCATGCGTTGTACAGTACCATGGAAACCTATGGAAAACAAAATCCGCAGTGCACATGCTGCGGAAAAGTGCGGAAATGCTGCGTTGTTTATTCCACAGCATGTTAATTCTTTGTGCGGATTCCGCAGCGGTTTACACCTGCTCCTCAATACGAATCCGCACAAAAACTGCGGTAATTCCGCAGTGCGGATTTACCAAAATCAGTGCTGGAAAATCCGCACACCATTCCGCAACGTGTACACATACCCTTAGAGAGCTCTCTAGCCATGGGCTGTTACTAAAATTGAGCAAAAATATTTGCAGGACCCTGATCCAGCCTTCTGTATCAGTTGTTCATTGCCACCTGCCAAAGCACTTTGAACCTCCTTGCACCGCAACAATTATTTTAAGCTAAGTCTACAAAAAAAAAGTTACAGGGTTTCCTGCCGGTAGGAGGATGTTAGCAGTTTTCTAGATGGTGGTCACGCACTACCAATGATGTTATTGGACCAGGGTGCTATGAATCGTTTTGATTTGTTATCTGTGCAGAGAGGGGGAGGAGATGAGTTTTGTCTATCACCTATTATGAATGGTGGATCTTGTGTTTTCTATATATGGATGACATCTCTCTTTGCAATTCTGCTTGTGATCATGAGGAAATTTACAACTAAAAATTATCTTTCTAGAGCAATAAAGTATCAGGCTCAGTAGCCAACTTTAGAACCGCACAATTTCAAAATAATTATTTTTCTTAAACCCTTACGCTGTCTAACTACATACAGTGCCTTGAAAAAGTATTCATACCCTATGACCTTTGCCACATTTTGTATCACGTTACACCCACAAACTTAAATTTTTTTTATTTAGCTGTTATGTGGTGTACCAACACAAAATAGCAAGTATTTGTGGAGTGCAAAGGAAAGGATACATGTTTTTTTTTTTAAACATTTTAAAAATCTAAATCTGGTAATTGTGACGTGCATTTGTATTCAGTCACCCTTTGCTGCAAGTCTTTTGGGTTTCTCTCTACCAGCTTTCATATCTAGAGGCTGACATTTTTGCCCGTTCACCACTGGAGCCCGCATCACAGCGGGGATACCGAACTCCGCCGTAATAGTACGGCGGAGGTCGGTATGGGGTTAAGGTTGAGGGAAGACTTTAAGTCCATCTAGTTCAACCCATAGCCTAACCTAACATGCCCTAACATGTTGATCCAGAGGAAGGCAAAAAAAACCCATGTGGCAAAGAGTAAGCTCCACATTGGGGGAAAAAATTCCTCCCCGACTCCACATACGGCAATCAGACTAGTTCCCTGGATCATCGCCCCATCAAGGAATCTAGTGTATATACCCTGTAACATTATACTTTTCCAGAAAGGTATCCAGTCCCCTCTAACATTTTAGTAATGGCATCTTTTCGATCAGGTTAAGATCAGTCATTTCACATGCCCTGGTGTTTCCATAGCTATCCTCTTTTCTCCAATTTTATGACATATTAATCATGTATGCTTCTGTCCATAGAAGCCAGCAATGAGGAGAAAGACAGTCCAGTCTGTAATAAAGATGATATATGTGAGGATGACAAGGGTCACATTATGGAAGAAGTTGTGAAGACCTTTCTTAAACAGCAGGAGAAATTAAATTACATTTTACAGAAAAAGCACCAAATCCAGATGGTAAGTACAGGACTATTGTGACTTCAACGCTTGTAATTTATGATACTGTATGTCTGTGCATACAAGCCTTTTTATTGATAGTTTATATTTTCATGTCCAATAACAGCTGATAATGCATTGATGTACCGTCCTGAAAAACAATTGTCTCCATGTACAAATCATAAAAATATGCTTTTACAAGATAAAGATTGTTGAATCGTGATATGCAAAGCTGAGACGCATGAAAAAAACCTGCATTACATGTCACTGTCACATTTATCAAATGTAAGGGCATAATTAGAGTAAGATACAGTAAGGCCGTACATTCATTTCTGTACGTCAAGCTATTCAGTAATCTTGTTAGAAAATCTCTTTATATTTATTTATTATTTATTTATTTATTTTTATATAGCGCTAACATATTCCGCAGCGCTTTACAGGTTGCACACATTATCGTCGCTGTCCCCTTTGGGGCTCACAATCTAAATTCCCTATCAGTATGTCTTTGGAATGTGGGAGGAAACCGGAGTACCCGGAGGAAACCCACGCAAACACAGAGAGAATATACAAACTCTCTGCAGATGTTGTCCTTGGTGGGGCTTGAACCCAGGACTCCAGCGCTGCAAGGCTGCTGTGCTATCCACTGTGCTGCCCACAGCATATATGGGTGAATTCAGACATTCACCCATATAAATATTTTTCAGAAGTAGTACATAGTCTTCAGTAGAATGGATAAAATACTGTGGCACTCAACTGTGAGGATCATGCAGTAAATTTATTAATAAGACCCAAATGAAAACAGCAGAAAAATTATTTCCAACGTGTTGGCCACACTTGGCCCTTTTCAAGGCATTTCTGTCAATGAAGGGGTCCAAAAGTCCTACATTGTGTCTCCTGTAGATGAGGAACTTCCTCTACCAGGACTTTTGGACTCTTTCACTGACAGAAATACCTTGAAAAGGGCTGAGTGTGGCCAAGACGTTGGAAATAATTTTTCTGCTGTTTTCATTTGGGTCTTATTCATAAATTTACTGCATGATTCTCAAAGTTGGGTGCCATAGTATTTTCTCCAGAACTACTACTTATGCTGTTTCCTCCTACCTCATTACAATCCTGTGTCTGGTTGTAAGACAACTGGCTGCAGCAGGAGCCTCCTTCCTTTTCTGACAGCACTAGGACGCAGATTCCGACACACCTCCTTGGTTTAAACCTTTCACCTGAGCTCGCAGATTTCTCCTAGACTGTTTGTTTCAGATAAATCAGGAAATCATTCAAACTGCCAATGGTGAACAGTGCACGTACTAGTCCACATTGTGCTTGCATACTTCATGTTCGTATAACTGCAGAGCATTACAGGTACAATTCAGCATAATGCTGAGTGATGGGAAAAGGCAAGGGCACCTCTAAGCTCATGCAGGGGACCTGAAGGTGAGCTTTGTCTTTTAGTTCAGCACCATTCTCTTTTTACTTCTAAGTTGAAAATAGCTGGATGTATTTGTATAATATTTGACCCTCCCCCCTCCAGAATAGCAAGCATGTTCCTATTTTACAGTCTTATTTAGATAATCTACTTTAAATGTAAGGCCATGTGCACACGTTCAGGATTTTTCGCGTTTTTTTTCGCGTTTTTTCGCTATAAAAACGCGAAAAAAACGCTTACATATGCCTCCTATTATTTACAGGGTATTCCGCATTTTTTGTGCAAATGTTGCGATTTTTTCCGCGAAAAAATCGCATCGCGGAAAAAAAAGCAACATGTTCATTAAAAATGCGGAATTGCGGGGATTCTGCACACCTAGGAGTGCATTGATCTGCTTACTTCCCGCACGGGGCTGTGCCCACCATGCGGGAAGTAAGCAGATTGTGTGGTTGGTACCCAGGGTGGAGGAGAGGAGACTCTCCTCCACGGACTGGGCACCATATAATTGGTCAAAAAAAAAGAATTAAAATAAAAATAGTCCTATACTCACCCTTTGATGGACCCCGAAGTGTTCCCGCCTCTCCGGTGCATGCTCTCTCTTCGGTTCCTATAGATGGTGTGGTTCAGGACCTGTGATGACGTCACTGTCTTGTGATTGGTCGCGTGACCGCTCATGTGACTCACGCGACCAATCACAAGCCGCGACGTCATCACAGGTCCTGAACCACACCGGCATCTATAGGAACGGACGCCGCTGAGGAGATCGTCTGGGTGAGTATAACCATTTTTTATTTTTTTAATTATTTTTAAACATTCTATCTTTTACTATAGATGCTGCATAAGCTGCATCTATAGTAACAAGTTGGTCACACTTGTCAAACAGTATGTTTGACAAGTGTGACCAACTTGTCAGTCAGTTTTCCAAGCGATGCTACAGATCACTTGGAAAACTTTAGCATTCTGCAAGCTAATTACGCTTGCAGAATGCTAAAAAAACGGGGGGAAAAACGGGAAAAAAACCACACAAAAAAAATGCTGATTTCTTGCAGAAAATTTCCGGTTTTCTTCAGGAAATTTCTGCAAGAAATCCGGACGTGTGCACATACCCTGAAACCTTGTGAATGCATTGCTTATCTTGTATTGATCCTGAGTTACAGCTGGTATCATCCTATGGACCTGCAGTCACAATCAAATCAGAAATTTTAAAGTATTTCCTGTTGGCTCAATGTCTTTGTAGGACTTGATCTGGTAAATGGAATTTTGGGAATGGTAATAATTACACAAGCACTGCACGGTACTCCGATGTAGGGGAAACTGTCCCACTCGGCTGTTTTTCGGCAATAAGTCGCAGAATTATGAATATTATGATATGATACAGTATATATAGCCTATATTCACTAAATCTCTCTGCTTTTTGCTTAAATAATTCTTTAGTCATAATAGAGAAGGCTTCCAAACGTAGATGTACACTTTTAATGGAAGACTACAGTTTGCGTTGATCTTCGATCTTACATGAAGATTTTTCTTTGATAGGAAGTTGAGATGCTGAGTAGCTCGAAAGCTATGAAGGAACTGACAGTGGAGCAGCAGAACTTGCAGAAAGAGTTTGAATGTTTGCAGACAGAGCACATGCAGAAGATGGAAGAGTTGTATGATGAGCAGCGAGACCTGGAGGAGAAGCTCAAACAAGTAAAGAAGCAGAAATGTTCCTGTGATTCTAATACAGAGCGGGACAAGGAGACACAGTATGCAAACCAGGTGGGCAGACGTCGCATAGACTTTCATTTGGGGGCTGGTAGTTGTAAGATTGAGAATACATGTTGTTGGCTTGTGTGGGGTATTGCAGCCCAGCTGTCTCCACTTCAATGACGTGGAGCTGAAATACCAGACATAACCCATGGTCAGGAGGGGCACAATTTCTGGTAGAAGGCAGACAAGTTTCATCTAATGCCACCCAAACTTTTTTGAGAACTTGAGAAAGAATCACTTTATGATCAGTGTGGTCCAACGTCTTGGTTTTTCCAGTACAGTGATGCTGCTGGCCACCAAGATATATTTTGGAAATCTTATCTGGCCACAGCCACTTAAATACTCACTGCAGCTCCCTGCATGGTGGGTGGCCAGGGAGGCACAGCAGTGTGGCAAAACTATAAAGTGGGTGCAGAGCCCAAGTCAACACTGTGCCCCCATCATTCTCAAGATGTGTTGTTTGAGCCCACCAAGCCATAAAGTGATGGCATATTGCTGAGATGACATAACTATGGAAATATCCTTATAAAAACTGAATTTTAGGTGTATGGTTTGAGTAAAACATCAATTTAATTTTCCTACTGATTACATAATTTAGTGTCTTGGTAAATCTAACACTTTTGCAAAGAACTAATGTGTGAAAATGTTATCCAGGAAGTATTAATACTCGGAGTGAGCAAAAGCAACGGCTGGGGGTGCACTTATTATTTGTGGTGATGACAATGTCCTTAATGCAGATGGGGAAATATTTTACCAACAGATGTTTCTTTATGCAGTCATTGAGTACTAGTGATACGTTATACCAGGATTGTTCCCCTAGTATTAGTTATGTGTTTAGGTGTATGCGTGTACCATTTTGCTTTTCACAGACAATGATTTCAGCACTAGTCCTTTGCTGCAAGCCCTGTTAAGTCTACGGCCCTGATTCATCAAGACCGGCCATGTATCTTGCTGCTCTTGATGAGGGGTCATTTTGTCATAAAAGCTTTGATGGATCGAGCCTATTGGGTCAACAGGAAATGCTTGGTGATTTGTGCTCTGCAGCCTGTATTGAAGTCAAGTGCTGTATCCCTAACTCAGGAGACATCAATGATAGAGCAAAACGTTCGGTTGTTGGGTGCAATGATTTTTATTGATTCCTGTACATAGAACTATCAAAGTCGCTAAACGACCTACAATTGGCCTTATAAAAGATGATTTGCAATCATTTAATTGCTTCTTCTTCTGTACTCCTAGGACCTAGAATATCATGTTATCAGCAGCACATCTCATGTTTACACAAAATAACGTGCTGCCAATAATAATTTTTTTATACCGCTTAACCTCTTACCAACATATGACGTGCTGGCTCCCTCCCTGGCTTTGATGCAGGGTCGCACTCCTCCAAGCCCCCATCTTTCCTTGCACTTGTTGTCTGATTTACTCAGCTATCATGTACCTCTAACAGCCATGACTCGAGCAACGCTCTGCCTGCGGCTGTTAACCTGTTAAATCCTGTCAAATTCTTGACAGCAGCAGGTAACACGTGCCAGCAGGGGGGCGAGTCGTTCCACGCTCCCATCGGCACGCCAGTTACTTGATCATGGGGCGCTGATAGTTGTCATGACAGTCGGGGGTCTGCTAAAGAACGGCGTGGCTGGCTTTCATACGAGATCGTGATTATCACTGTACATAGCCATGCTGATGCACTGCTATGTAAAGCGCAAGCGATCAGACAATCACAGCTTCAAGTCCCCTAAGGGGACTATTAAATACAGTAAAAAGTAAGAAACAATTTTTAAAGATATGAAAAAAAATGTAAAAAAAAAAAAAGTCAAATCACACCCATTTTGCCGCAATAAAAAAATACACACATTTTGTATTTCTGCGTTCGCAAAAGTCTGATCTATCAAAGTATAAAAAAAATAATCTAATTGGTAAGTGGCGTAATGGGAAAAAGAGATTGAAACATCGGAATTACTTTTTTGGGCCACCGCAACATTGCAATAAAATGCTATAAGAGGCGATCAAAACATTGTATCAACCCCAAAACAGTATGAAAATCAGTAAAACATCCGCTCAGGGCACAAAAAAGAAGCCATCACATAGCCCCATATCCCCAAAAAATGGTGGCAAAAAAAAAAAAAATGTTTTTCTTTTACAAATTTCTGATATTTTTTTCACCGCATAAATAAAAAAACAAAAAACTATACATGTCTGGTATCCTCTTACTCGTATTTTTTTTCAAGTTTTTTGCAATTTCAACGCACTTAGAATTTTTCTGCTGCTTTTCAATGCATCACATGTAAATGAATTGTGTAATTCAGAAGTACAACTTATCATGTGAAAAGCAAGCCTTCATATCGCTATATTATCAGAAAAACAAAAAAGTTATAACTCTAGGAAGGAGGGGAGGAAAAAACGGAAAATGGCCGGTGCGTGAAGGGGTTTAGGGTTTTCCCAATGACAAAGTACATTTTAATTAATATATATTGGAATAAAAATAAATTCCACAATTGGATGTTTAACCCCTTAACATCCACTGACGGATATATCCGACATTGGACGCCTCCCCCTGTTTGGTGCCGGCGATGAGCCCGCACCTTTTATGGCACGTGACTGCTGATTTGATCAGCTGTCATGTGCCCTTAACAGCCATGGGTGGAATTGCAATCTACCCTCAGCTGTTAACATGTTAAATGCCGATGTCAAACTCTGACAGCGGCATTTAACATGTACGTGCAGAAAGTGCGTCATTAAACCCACCCATCGGCGCCTGTGTCACTTACCGCGAGTCGTTGATGGGTTGGCATGGCAACCCGGGTTCTGCAGGAGACCCCTGTGGTTGACATAACCGGATTGTTATGAGCACCGCCCAGCAGTCAGCGCTCATCGCAAGTGAGCATTTCTGCTGCATAGAGCAGGGCTGCAGGCCTGCTCTATGTAGCACAAGCGATCGGATGATCGGAGCTTCTAGTCTCCCATGAAGACTATTGAAGCAAGTAAAAAGTAAAAAAAAAAAAGTTTTAAAAAATATATGAAAGTTCAAATCGCCCCCCTTTCGCCCCATTCAAAATAAAAAAAAATCAAATATACACATATTTGGTATCGCCGCATTCAGAATTGCCCGATCTATCAATATATAAAAATAACCCAACTGGTAAACGGCGTAGCGAAAAGAAAAATCAAAATGCCAGAATTATGTTTTTTTGGTTACTGCAACATTGCAATAAAACGCAATAATGGGCGATCAAAAATTGCGTCTACACCAAAATGGTATCAATTAAAACATCAGCTCGGCGCACAAAAAATAAGCCCTCACCCGGCCTCAGATCCTGAAAAATGGAGATGCTACGGTTATGTGCACACGTTGTGGATTTTGCTGCGGATCTGCAGCTGTTTTCCATGCGTTGTACAGTACCATGTAAACCTATGGAAAACAAAATCCGCAGTACACATGCTGCAGAAAATACATCGCTGCGTTGTATTTTCCGCAGCATGTCAATTCTTTGTGCGGATTCCGCAGCGGTTTACACCTGCTCCTCAATAGGAATCCGCAGGTGGAATCCGCACAAAAACCGCGGGTAATCCGCAGTGCGGTTTACCTGCGGATCTTGCAAAAACAGTGTGGAAAAATCCACACACCAATCCGCAACGTTTGCACATAGCCTACAGGTCTCAGAAAATGCCAGATTTTTTTTTTTTTTTTTTTTTACAAACTTTGGATTTTTTTTCACCACTTAAATAAAAAAGAACCTAGACATGTTTGGTCTCTGTGAACGCGTAGTGAATGACCTGGAGAATCATAATGGCAGGTCAGTTTTTGCATTTATTATTTATTATTACGTGGTGAAAAAACTCCCAAAAAACAATAGAGGAATTGTCCTTTTTTTTGCAATTTCACCGTATTTGGAATTTTGTTTCCTCTTTTCCAGTACATGATATGGTAAAATCAATGGTGCCATTCAAAAGTACAACTCGTCCTGCAAAAAAATAAGCCCTCACATGGCCATCTTGACGGAAAAATAACAAGTTATGGCCGTGGGAAGAAGGGGATCAAAAAATGGAAACACAAAAACGGAAATACCACTGGTCCTCAAGGGGTTAAAAAAAATAAAAATGTTCCTGTGCTGAGATAATCTTATAAATGTGCCCCTGCTGTGTCTGACTGTACAGGAACATGGTCTGATCACACCACAGCTCCTGGGCAGGGGAAGATGCAAGATAGAGTATACTGACATTACAGCACGGGATTGCAGATTATTTTTTTTCTGTGAGGTAAAATAAGTTTTTAACCCCTTGCCGACATTGGACATACCAGTACCTCTTATTTTGCAGTGAATTCCTGACATTGGATGTACTAGTACGTCCTGGCAATCATGTGGGTACTGGAGCATTGCCTGCACCATCGCTGCCGGGAGGCTCCGCTTAAGTGATGGCTGACACCCGACTATGATCAATAGCAACCACAGCATTTAGAAGGCTAGAAGAGGAAGGGGGGGCTCCCTCTCCCATCCGGTCGGCGTAATTTTGGAGGGTCTGATGGTTGTCATGACGACAGCGAGCGGTCAAATGACTCCTGATCTGTCAGCTATGGTTGCTTGTTAGACCGGGAGCATGGTGTAACATGCGGTTCTGTCAATGTAATACTGACGTGTATATTGTATTGCAGTGCTGTGGTGCATTGCAATGCATTATACCAGTGATCGGAGTAATAAAAGTTAAAAGTCCTATAGAGGGACTAAGTATTTAAAAAAAAAAAAAAAATTAAAACCATTGTAAAAACATTTTTAAAAAATCACAAAATGAAGACCAAAAAAATGTAAAAAATTAAGTACACACATTTGGTATTGTCGTGTCCGAATTGGGCTGATCTATAAAACTGTCACTCTAGTTAATTCCCTGCAGTGAACACTGTAAAAGAATAAATAAAATAGGTGGCAAAAAAATGCTTTTTCATCATACCACCGAAGAATAAGTGGAATAACACTAGATCAAAAAGTCGAATATAGTATCTCTGAAAACCCCTTCTTGTCCAAGCCGCCAAATGGCTTTGTCAGAGGAGAAATACAAAGCTATCGCTCTCAGAATATAGCAATGCCAAAACAATTTTGTAATACTTGTGACACACGTGTGGCATGTGTGTGCCGCATCAGTACCACAAGGACAGGCACCAGGGAAGAAGCGTTACAGTAAGTGCTGTTCCCCAGCGCCAGGTGCTAAACACGGCTCTCATTATAGTTTTTTCATCACCATATGTTGAGAGCTACAATTTTTACATGTTTTGGCCCACAGTCATGTGAGGTCTTGTTTTTTGCGGGACAAGTTGACGTTTTTATTGGTACCATTTTCGGGCACGTGACCTTTTTTGATCGCTTTTTATTCTGATTTTTGTTAGGCAGAATGAACAAAAAACAGCAATTCATGAATTTCTTTTGGGAGGCGTTTGTACCGTTCCGCATGTGGTAAAATTGATAAAGCAGTTTTATTCTTCGGGTTAGTAAGATTACAGCGATACCTCATTTATATAATTTTTTTTGTAGGTTTCGGCACTTTTAAACAATAAAGACTATTTTATATAAAAAATTATTTTTGAATTACTTTATTTTTCTTCTGATGAAGCTGTACTGCAGCTTGTTTTTTGCAGGACAAGATGACGTTTTCAGCGGTACCATGTTTATTTATATCCGTCTTTTTGATCTCCTGATATTCCACTTTTTGTTTGTCGGTATGATGATAAAGCATTGTTTGCCTTGTGTTTTTTTATGGTGTTCACTAAAGGGGTTAACTAGTGGGACATTTTTATAGGGCGGGTCATTATGGACGCGGGGATACCAAATATGTGTACTTTTTATCGTTTAGATCTTTTTATTCATTCAAAGTGTCTATGAACTCGTAATGACCTGGAGAATCATAATGGCAGGTCTGTTTTAGCATTTAGTGAACATGGTTAAAAAAAAAAAAAAAACCCAAGAAACAAGTGTGGGGCACTTTTATTTGCAATTTCACCGTTATTGGAATTTTTTTCCCTTTTTCCAGTACACGATATGTTAAAACCAATGGTATTGTTCAAAAGTACAACTCGTCCCGTAAAAAATAAGCCCTCACATGGCCATAACATAAAGAAAAGTTATGGCTCTGGGAAGAAGGGTAGCAAAAAAATGAAAATACAAAAATACCTCAGGACATTAAGGGGTTAACTGCCTGAATTGGTTCATCTAAAAGACCATAGCTTGTGTCTTTCTGGAATAAAGACACATTGAAATTAAACATGGTTAATAGTGATGAGCGAGCGTGCTACGGATATAGCGTTATCAGAGCATGCTCGGGTGTTATGGAAGTATCGTGGGTGCTCGAGTAATATGTTTGAGTCCCTGTGGCTGCATGATTCACGGTTGCCTAACAAACTGGCAACAATCCCGGCATGTGTTGTGGCTGTCTATGAGCCGCGAATCATGCAGTAATATTTGAACATATTACTCCAGCACCCACGATGCTCAGATAACGCTAGATCCAAGCACGCTCGCTAGTCACTAATGGTTAACCCTGTATTCCTGTGACCCGTGCTGACAGCGTCATGCCATCTAATCCTGCTTAGGCTACGTTCACATTTGTGTTGTGCGCCGCAGCGTCGGCGACGCAACGCACAACGCAAATGTAAACGCATGCACAACGCAGCGTTTTGTGACGCATGCGTCCATTTTTGCATGGTTTTGGGCACAGAAAAAACTGCAACTTGCGTCCTCTGCGCCCTGACGCATGCACCACAGTGACGCATGCGTCACAAAACGCAAGTGCAACGCATGTCCATGCGCCCCCCATGTTAAATATAGGGGCGCATGACGCATGCGGCGACGCTGCGGCGCCGAACGCTAATGTGAACGTAGCCTAAGAAAGTTGGTTTGGTTGACATTGAAGAATTGAATAGAATGGCTGCTATTGTTTCCTTTAACATTAATAATGATATATAATTATTGCTGTGTTGTGTTTCTATTTTCCTTAGTTGTCAGAACTACGGCAAAGGTTGGACCAGGCGGAAGCTGACCGCAGTGAACTACAGGATGAGCTGAGGAGAGAGCGGGAAGCCAGGGAGAAGTTGGAGTTGATGATAAAGGAGCTGAAGCTTCAGATACTGAAGTCAGCTAAGAACGTTAATGGGGACTAAGAAGATGCAGCCATGGTCAAGCCATTATACACAGAACAGGGTTTCTATGGTGGCTTGTACTGAACTGTGAGCAGACTAATGTGCTGCAGACATGGGGAGGGACAGGATCTGCCGGGAAGTATGAAGAGCTGGATTAAACATTCGTAACTTGGAGATAACATCACTGCTGGATATCAGCCAGCCTTACAAGTACTTGTCCAGCTAAGAAGGTTTTCCCACCAGTTTGGACCTCTGTAAAATGCAGTAAACTTTACATCAAGTGGGTCTCAGAAGTCCCTGGTAAGACTCGTCAGAGCCCAGTTGTGGCCACGGCTCATTTTGTGTTTTTTGGAGAGATTTCTGATCTCCATATTCTCCAGCATTGCATCATACCTGCACTTTGTCTCCATATGTGTGGCAGCTGCTGGACGTCTACTAGGTTATCCGTACAAAATGCTGCTACTTGTTTTATCTTGGACTGTGTTTCTGGATGTTATCAGAAATGTTCTCCTTTATTGAGTCTTATCATAACCACGTCCAGCCCTCTGGGGGGTGTACATTGATGGTAACCTAAGAAGTCATTGTATTTCACCATCAGTAAAATTCTTCTATGCATTCATTGACATTCAGTGATCATTTTCCAGCATTCATACTGTTAAATGTCGCTCTCTTGAATCCTTGATAAGCTACAACTTCTATCACCTACACATTTACTTTTTGAGATTTCAGCACCCAAATGTGACTGGGTGCAGCACCCATGCAATAGATTAGACTTTCTTCATGTTGTATTTAATCCTTTTCAACTGGATTTTCTTTCTGTATGACTTCCTCAGTCCTTTATTTTCAGGATTATGGAGTGTGTAACCTGCTAGATGCTCTTCTGTACTTTTTACATCCATAAAGTTTATAAGGAAAGTTATTAGCTCATTATTAATGCTCCTCTAGAATAAGCAATATTATTATTACCCTTTTTATATCATAAATAGTAATGAGCTGAACAAGAAAAAATACTTGGCGAAATGTCTATATACTTAAAGATAGTTGGCCTCAGGTATCAAATCATGGTCAGCGCAAAAGAGGGCTTACAGCAATGCAACGTAAGTCCATGCTCCCGGCACAGATTGGTTTATCTGGCTAAAAAAGACCATTTTTTTCTTTGGAGGCTATCTTAATACGATGAGGCTTCTTTCTTCTCAATTCTCTGGTATAGACAATGTACTATGGCTGTTATGGTGGTATAATAGTATTTATATGTATTATGTCTAGATACATTTCTAAAGTCTTAAGAGCCCCATTCACATTAATGTTGTGCACACCCACCGATATTGGTGGGCTTGGCCACAAGAGTCTAATGTGTATGGGGGTTTCTTGACTCTTCCTCCAACAGGTGGTTGAGGGGGATAAGGATCTGGCATGTCCTATTTCAGACCAGCATTCCTTTTGATCCCTTGAAGGTAATCTGCTGTCAATGGAGTGACGGCGCCTTTCTCGCAGAGCACACAGAAGTGATTGGATGAGTGAGCTTTCCTGCATATGGTTGTGTTGGTAAGGGTAGCTGCCAGCTTGGCTATTGTTCAGCCAACAGCTATCTATTCTGTATGGGACCCCTAATTTCTTAGGTCTAACTTTTGTCATGCACGACTTTCAATAACTTGTCATTTTTTACCAATATAAGATGCAGAAAATTTGTGATCCCATAATTTATATTCATGCAAAGGGGCTTGATCTTTCTAAATTGCCAATTTTCATTCACTTTTATTTATGCAGTTAAAGGGAATCTATCAGAAGGTTTTTGCTTCCTCATCTGAGAGCTGTATATTATAGGTAAAGAGAAGCTGAATCCAACAATGTATCACTTAGATTACTGGGTACAGCAGTTGTGACCCAATCAGAGCTTTTAGGTGTAGAGTGAAGCAGAGCCGAGAAAGCTAACCCCGCCCACACCAGGCTCTCTGTATTCAAAATCCATAGACAGTGAGCTGCTTATCACTGGAGGGGGGCAGTGCCAGACTGTTCTGGCAATGTTGATCTATTGATGTTAAATACTTGGCAATTAGTAAACAATAGTGCACAGCCTAATAAGTGACACATCCATGAACTCTGTGTTTCAGCCTCTATCTTCAGATTACATAGTAAATACCTGCTGAGAGATTCCCATTTAAGGCAGAGTCTTTAGGGATTAAGCTCCTAGGCAAATTTATCAATGTAGTGGCTCATATTTTTTTTATTTTTTTTTAAAAGGTTGCAAGGTTCAATGTAGTAGTTTCTAGTACGTATGTTTTTTTTGTAAAATGGGCCTGAGATCTTTACCAGCTCAGACCTGTCCTACATTCATTCAGTGCCGGTATCAGCAGTTGACAGGATTGAGCAAATGTCACAACTACATCAGTCTGCTCATAATGGCTCCCGTTTTGTAAGATATATATGTTGCATAGCTGAGACTGGAGCTGCCATACAGATGAGCACTGAGCGCTCGGCAAAGCATCCACCTGTTTTTAATGTGGAGAGAAGGGAAATCTGCTGTCAGATTCCTCCGGTAGCAACTTGTCTTCCCTGATGAGAAAAGGGTCAAAGCCTTCCCTCAACATCATGTGTCAGGGGGATGTCACCAGGCCCCATACACATCAGATGGCCGTCTCAAGCCACACTTATGCCGTTATGATGCCATGTATAAAGGCAGGATTGAATGGGGTCTTGGGTGTCATGGGCAGACTCAAAAAATGTTTTCCATTCTTGAAAAAAATCTGTTGCACGTCACCATTGAACCCCTTATCTGTACTATTTTCTCGTATAAGTAATTTCTAAATGTGAGCTTGTGTGTCAGAGAATGTAGGCTGTCAGGTCACTTGCTACTGCAAGGCCCCATGAATGTTAAAGGAAACCTGTGATGTAAAAATAACGCTACTAACCTGAAGATATGGGATTAATCTGCAGGTCAATAGCGTTTTGAAGCTGCCGGGAGGAAATTAGCTTTATTCCTACAGTCAGGCTTTCAGTCATAGAGGCATGGCCATTGCGGCTTCAGTCACTGCTCAACAGGCAGCGGCTGTAACCACACCGTGGCACTGACTGACAGCCGGCTGTATACTGATATACTGCTGAGCCGGCTGTCAGTCCGAGGGTTGACTACTATCGCAGCTCACTATGCATTGAGCGGTGACTGAAGCCGCGCTGTCCGTCTCTCAATGACTGAAAGCCCAGGGCTGACTCTAGGAATAAAGTTATCTTCATAGGCATCTTCAAACCACTATTAACCTACAGATTAACCCCATATCTGTAGGTGAATAGCGTTTTTTTACATGACAGGTTCCCTTTAATGAAGCATATGATCTGGCAATGACTGATTTCTATGAGCAAAATTAAAGAATCCTTCACATCTACAAAAATAGATATATATTTTACTGGATAGAAATCTATGTTGGTACAATTGTTTATACTATGTTTTTTATAACATTTCTGTTCAGAACTCTATCTAGTAACACCTAAACATTATCGCTTACCTTGATGGTCTGTAGCCAAGGCATTGTGGTCAGCCCACCCACAGGCTTACAGTCCATTGTGGCTGGATGTCATGATCACTTTAAGGACTGCAGGCAGATTGTCCGACGACTGGGACATCATTTCAGCTTTAGGAGTGTGACACGCCAAAGTGTCACATCACCACTTTAGATTTAACTTTTGATATTCAGACTCGCTCCTCATGTTTGAATAGAAAAATCTGTTTAATCATTCGTCCACATTGGACTGCTGCACAAATCCACAATGAAATCCGCTGCAGCAAACACTGCCACAAATCAGGCCTTTTTTGTTGTGGATTTCATTGTGGAAATGCTGTGGATTTTCAGCATTGTTCACCCTTTATATAGCTGGTACTGTAATGTGCTGGGTGCAGTTCTGCTGTGGAAATCGTCAGCATATTCTGTACATGTGAACATACCCTAATGGTGCATGGTACGACTGCTGCAAAACTGCTTTGCCAACCTGTGCAGAACAGTCTTGTGGTACAGAATGGTTGGTGATGATACAATCCCATTCACATGGCATTGTTATGGTTTTGTATTGTATAGAGCGGAGATAGTGCTGACATATGTCCATGGTCCAATACCCTAACTCACTGTTCAATAGTCTCGAAGGAAAAATCCTTCAAGCTTGAAACCCAAACTATTTGATCTCTAAAAAAGAATTTCTAAACTAAGTAGGTCACATTTCACTTTTTTTTTTTTAAATGTCCGGTCCATGCTCATATTTACTGCTATTCTGTAATAATACTCTATATATTCTATTAAATAATTTTTTTTAATTGCAAATAGCATTATTATTTTGTTTTTCTATTTATTACTGTATGTTTGTGTAAATACACAATTATTTAACGTAGAATATTTTTGGGCATATGAAATGATATAAATTCCTGATCTTGTTTTCTACAGATTCTGAGTGATAGAGGTGCCATTTCATTTTGTGTTAGTGACTTTTCTTCTTTAACTGTATATATTGTAAAGATTTTGCTGAATCAACATCACTTTGCTCTGAAAGCTTCACAGAACATACATTGATTGCTTATGTATGTAGTCTTCTAAAGCCACCTGTAAAGACGATATATTCTGTATTGTCACGTGGTGTATTTGATACAGCATGCTTTTTTGTATACTTGTGTAAAGTGTTTTGCTTTTGATACTGACGCACAATTCTTAATACGTTGAATTTTTCTTTAAATAAGACTTAAAAATTGATATAAAACATTGATTTGTCAAGCCCAGCTTATAAAGAGGCTTAAAATATCTTTTTTTTCTTAATTTTTAAGCAGGTGTATAGGCTGGAAAAGGAAGCATCATTCATTTTGATACTGGTAATTCCTGTAAGAATTATGTAATTGTAAAATATGCGATAAATTCTGCAAACATGCCAAGTTTTGTGAATAATTGGGATTTTGTGTTTTAAAAACTAAAAAGACAATAGTAATCATTAATATATTAGACCTTTTTTGAGGTCCAGGTCGCCATGGTTATTAGTTATGTGAGCTTTCATTTAAAATCTCATAGCAATAGATAGATATTACATATTTGCAACATTGGCATAATTAATCCTTACCCAGGTCCCTATTGGAGTAAGAATAAAATAAGTGTCCAAAAGCCCTCAACTATATGTTTAAGCTTTGCCGTTAAGGCACATAGAATATGTAATACATCTCCACTAATGATGGGGGCAATAAAACACTGCAGTGAGTGCAGTACATGAAGACTTATTACTCAGGGAAGCAGTAGTTAAATGTTTTAGGGTGTCCTACTAAATGTCTACTTAAGACTTGAAATGTTGTTGGTGCACATTTTGACATTTTTGGTCCCCAACAAGTTTTAATATCAATTCATTAAAAATGGTTCACATGTATCGTAGTCATTTTATTCTTTCTAGTAAAAAAATGTTAAAAAAATCCCCCCCCCCCCCCCCTAAAAAAATAAATAAACAAAATAAAATAAACCCACCCCGCCTCCGCAAACAATAAGCTGAGAATAGCCTGAAAAACTAGCACGGAAACTACCATGAAGGAGATATATATATATATATATATATATATATATATAGATATAGATATAGATATAGATATAGATATAGATATATATATATATATATATATATATATATATATATATATAGATATAGATATAGATATATAGATATAGATATAGATATAGATATAGATATATAGATATATAGATATATAGATATATAGATATATAGATATATATATATATATATATATAGATAGATAGATAGATAGATAGATAGATAGATAGATAGATATATATATATATATATATATATATATATATATATATATATATATATATATATATATATATATATATATATATATATATATATATATATATATAGATATATATATATATATAGATATATATATATATATATATTATATACCACTCCTTAAGCAGGACACTCCCCCGCATCTTTGCCTCGCATGACTTCTTTATAATATATATATATATATATATATATATATATATATATATATATATATATATATATATATATATCCGTGTGCCCACAATGAGTTTTTGGTGAGTTTTTGACTCTGCATGTTTTTGCTCAGTCAAAAACGCAACGTCTCACAGTTCCAGCAAAGTGGATGGCATTTGTAAAGATCTCGTGCCCACTGGACTTTTCTTTTTAATCAGCGTAACTTGACCTGCGTGTTTAAGATCCACCTGTCCTTTTCTCTTGTGGGTACACAGATTTTTCCCATAGACTTGCATTAGGTGCAGAAAATCCGCAGGTAAAAAACACCCATGCGTTTTCAGTACATTTCCGTACATGACTATATTAATAAAGTTTTGTCAAAGTCAAATACCAGGAAGTATCAAAAGCAAAGTAACTTTATCTAAAGCATGATACACCAACAAGCGACCAAAAAAAGTGATTAAAACTGCATTTAAAGAAATGTACTCAAAAACGCAAGTAACCTAATTTACGTAATAGATGCAGAAAATCTGCAATACTAAAATCTCACCAACGGCTCATTGTGAGATTGTAGCCTAAACTGTAGGTGGCCAATTCATAGTTGCCAATTGTCCCAAATCTCTAGGGATTCCTGCGTTGAACGGGGATGCGAACCTTCCCCAAATGTGGGCGCTCCAAGGCAGGTCAGGGTCATTACCGCGATGCGGGGCCTAAATATCTAAAATAGTTGGTAACTCTTCCAGGTATGGCAATCAGTGGTCTGCTTTTGGGTTATAGGGATAAACATGGTGGAATTATATTTCCCTGAGGCTGTCTTGTTTTGTTTTTGGATTGATTGAATAGACTTACAGAAGAAGTATCTTAGAGATGAGGGGACGTGCCAGTCATGGCATAGAAAAGTGATCTTGGTCTAAGTTGTTAGCATCACTCACACGTATCTTGTATATGTTGCACACACTATGGCAATATGCTTCTCTGCATGTAGATTAGTTCTGTAAAGGCTTGTCTGTTTTCACATACTATGCGTAAAATGCGGGTTTCTGCTGGTCATTTAAAGAACTGCACATGCTTTGGGTCCGTGTGCGCATGCGAATTGCCTCTGAGTAGATGGGTGTAAGATGCAGATTGTCAGATTATCAGGACCTTTAAACTCTGAATTGATACGGGGCAGGTATCCTCCGTGTTGTGCCCGTTGGCATTAAGAAGGTTGGGCATCTGGTGTCTTACAGTTCTTGACACACTTGCATTTATATCATACAGGGAAATATGTCAGGAGATTAGATTTACATTGATGCCTATTTCCGCCTTGTTGGAAAACTGAAAGCGATTTCCTTTAAAACAATGCAACAAAATATAATCACATATAAAAAAGGAATGAATCGATGTATATGAATGTTAGTTAATGCCACTGCCTCAATCGATACCCATAGAGAAGCAAAGTGGCTGGCTTGATAGGTGTTTAATAACAAATATCACAAAATTGAATCTATGCACACTGTAAGGAATGGGGGATGAGAGCGAAATATTTTTGTATGGACCATGCTCCCTCTTTAGAGCAAACAATTTACTTTGAAATGAAGTATAGGCTACTGCTGTATATTGATATATAAGAAAGCTTTGTATTAATAGTTTAGGTAATGAAATTGTCCATGAGAGACCCTAATAGCCATTTCATATTTATTATGACCTTCCATAATGATGAATTGCATACATGTAAATGTTCATGGTTTGGGCTATCAGCTACTCCTTTTGGTTCACAACTATATGGTTTTGCCATATTATAGCCACATTGAATCACTTTTATATCAAAGGTAAGCAACCTGCAGCACTGCAGCTGTTGGGACACTACAATTCCCAGCATGGTCAAACAGTTATGTGTCATATGTACGTGAAGCTGAAGTTCTGTAATAGCTGGGTTGCTGACCACTGATCTAGATAATGGATTTGCTGCAGGTTGCTGACCGCTGATCTAGATAATGGATTTGCTGCAGGTTGCTGACCACTGATCTAGATAATGGATTTGCTGCAGGTTGCTGACCGCTGATCTAGATAATGGATTTGCTGCAGGTTGCTGACCGCTGATCTAGATAATGGATTTGCTGCAGGTTGCTGACCGCTGATCTAGATAATGGATTTGCTGCAGGTTGCTGACCCCTGATCTAGATAATGGATTTGCTGCAGGTTGCTGACCACTGATATAGATAATGGATTTGCTGCAGGTTGCTGACCCCTGATCTAGATAATGGATTTGCTGCAGGTTGCTGACCACTGATATAGATAATGGATTTGCTGCAGGTTGCTGACCGCTGATCTAGATAATGGATTTGCTGCAGGTTGCTGACCGCTGATCTAGATGATAGATTTGCTGCAGGTTGCTGACTGCCGATCTAAATAATGGATTTGCTGCAGGTTGCTGACCACTGATCTAAATAATGGATTTGTTGCAGGTTGCTGACCACTGATCTAGATAATGGATTTGCTGCAGGTTGCTGACCGCTGATCTAGATGATGGATTTGCTGCAGGTTGCTAATCTAGATAGTGGATGACATGATGCACCAGGGCAGGTTCAGCCTGGCACTGTTCACTACCACCTGTCAGATAACAAATGTGGATGAAAAGCTGTAATGCAGCAGCTGCCCAGCAAGGTTACCTCTTACCGCACATGTATAAAATTTGCTTGTGACAAGTGATCTTCATAAATATGAAGATAGTACTGAACACTAGTTTCAGTGTATTGATGCCAGGTAACGGACATGATTTTGTTAGTAACTATCAGGTCACCTCCAGTGCAGTATTAAAGTGAACCTGTCAGTTTTACTCTGAAACGCTGCGGTGTCTCTAAGAAGACATACTTTCAAAAGCCGGCCAGGATCTCGGATGGACTGCACGGTGGCTCAGTGGTTAGCACTGTTGCTTTGCATCACTGGGTTCAAACCCCACCCAGACCTACATCTGCAAGGAGTTTGTGGTTTCCCCCCCACTTCAAAGGCATACAGATAGGGAATTAGATTGTGAGTAACAAGGGGGGCAATGATGATAATGTCTGTAATGTGCTGGGGAATTAATGATGCTATATAAGTGAGTAAAAAAATAAATGACTAGTCCGAGGCAGGGCCCTGCTGGCTTCTCCCAGTACATCCTAGTAGACGGACAGGTTTTTCCTGCTGTGTGTATAAGGAGAGACCTGTCAATCTAGTGGATCAGCATTGTGGTAGTCATCATAGACACACAGTCCCCAGCCGGCTTCACAAAGTACGTCTTCTCTGACACTCCACAGCGTTTCTTAGTAAAACATGGCTGCGATAACATATCCAGTGTCTGATTTATGCTGCCTGGTGTTCGGGCAACATGAATCAACAGACTGGTTCTCTTTAAGGCTACGTTCACATTTGCGTTGTGCGCCGCAGCGTCGTCGCCGCAACGCACAACGCAAACAAAAACGCAGTTGCGTTTTGAACAAAAAACACAGCGTTTTGCGCCGCATGCGGTTTTTTTTGCATTGAGTCATTCTTCATCCCCCCCCCAAAGTCTAGACAATGTTTTGCATCTTTTATTGGAAAACGCATGCGTCGTACAACGCACCACGACGCAAGTACTTGCGTCGTCTGCGTTGTCAATACAAGTCAATGGGAAAAAAGGCGCATCGACGACGCAAACACGACGCATGCGTTTTTTAAAAAGTCTGCGCCGCCCAAAAAATGCAACATGTTGCGTTTGCCGCGCCCTGACAGGTGCGCCCTAACGCCGCATGCGGCGTACAACGCACCAAAACGCATGACAACGCATGTACATGCGGCCCCAATGTTAAAGATAGGGCCGCACGACGCATGCGTTTTGTTGCGACGACGCTGCGGCGCACAACGCAAATGTGAACGCAGCCTAACTAATTAATCAGTCTGGGCTAGACTGCAGCAGTCCATTGAAGTGCACTACATTGCCCAGAAGTTACACATGTATGTAGTTTTGGTGTAACTTTCATGTGACTGTTTGGCACATGTCAGTAAGTATGCAAGTTGTATGAAAGTTTCTACTAAAGCCGTCGTATATCAGTGCGATTACATTTCAATCCTGTTCCAGATGTGTTTTGGTATTAAATTGCCCCCAAAATGCTCATCATGTGTTGACTCTGGGGGATAAAGTTACTCATGGCACATTATTACTGGTAGCGGTTCTCAAGAGGTAGGGGGTCATTCTGAAATGGAGGTCTGTGTGGCTATAACCACAGAATATGTACACATTTTTAGGTTGTTTTTTTTTAAGTTCTATACAGGAATGATGGCATTATATAATTAGGAATATTTACCAATCAGTTTCTTACATTTTCCTGCACTGCCAAATAGTCAATTTGTAAGAGAATTTGTAGGGATAACTTATGGAGATTTCCATGCTGCTAACAGAGTAGACAAGAGTATATGTAGCTTGCATAGATTTTCCATTTATTGCCTATCTACGAAAATACTTGTTTTGTTCTGTTTAATATTAAGAAAATTATTTATCTTTTTTCTTGTCATGTTCTTTCTTACTTAAAATGTTCATCCAGTCATGTAATTAATTGGTTGCATATGGATATTCAGTGCAATAAAGTAGGAAGATGGGCTTTTCTGTGTGTGCACCATGTTTGCAGTAATTGGCATTACTATAGAGACAATAAAAGATTTTAGTAAACATTATTTCATTTTTATGATGATTAAGGAGACATTGTTGTATTTTCCGCTCATATGACTTAGTTGGTCTAGATAATATATTCCCTGCAATGTGCTGTTCTGTTATTCCTCTGGGAAATTTCTATCATACAGTTTATGGAAACAGTGTGCCCTTTCACAACTTGACTTAGCGCTGATCTGACTGTCAGACTGTAGCCAACAACCCCATTCACAAGGACATTGGTAACAGTTGTCAATTTATTCAAACAATCATTTTCCAATGGAATAATCGAGTAATGGCAAAAACAGTTCTAAGACTTTCTGGGGGTTGCAAGTAAAACTTTCAAAATCTGTAGAAAAGTATGGTCTTGCTGATTTCCACCCCCACAACTAATTAGAACTGCTCTTTGCGCACATACCAGACTATTATGTCCAGGAATTAACTTACAATCCATTCTTATGCATTGGGTGTGGAGAGGTCTCTCTGTATTCTGCCAGCACTATAGGTGCTAGAGCTTCCTTACCCCTCACTTCCAATGCCATTGTCTAATACCTTGCCTGCCCTCAACTGAAAGCCTGCCTCTCTGTTATCCCTGTATGCAGTGTGACAGACAGCAGATTAGTAGCAGAGACCAAACCCATCCCCAACTTTCTATAATCCATTTATTGTGTCTAATAGAAACTTGACAACAATTAATAATCATCTATTTAGACTAAGGAGAGACACCTTATGGCCATCACCTTTGGCGTGATTTAGCACATTATCAAATGAGGACTGCTGCGTTAAGAGGCCGCTGCAAAAGTTTTTCCTATGTCCTGTATTAACAGTTCGATATAAAGGTATATGAGCCATTCCTGCAAAAAAACAAAACTGGGTTTACGCGGCATGACTCTCTGGCTACTAAATCCAAAGAGACCCCTTTTACATCATTGATATCTAGTTACCAAGGCTTTTCCTTGTGGAGCAGCAGTGTTGGTGCGGAGGCCGGATCCTGTTGGCATCAGAAATGCGAAATCTTGGCCTGTGACTTCATTACTACGATGTGGTACACTGGTGCAGAAAACATGGCCCTGTGGATTGGTACTGGTATTAAGGATACCAATGTCATTCAGATTTTGGTAATGTTCCCCATTCGAAAGACTGGAGAGAATGTGTTTTTTTTATTGGCCCTCATGAGATGCAAAGTGTCCTAAAGATAAAGCCATAATGCAAAACAAAGCATGATACATTTATTTATGATGACTCTTACCCCATGTTTTGTAATCGACTTACATGTTCTTGTATTTATGGGATTTGCTAAATGACTCCTTTTTAACAAAATGAATTCCTAGATCCGATTTCTCTGCTAGTATAGTAGATCTAGGAATTTCCTGTGCACCGACGGGAATCTGCAATCTCCATACGAGACCAGATCTTCTCATCGGCCTGGTAGTCTTTGAATTGAAGTAGAAATTCTGCTGCTGCTTCCTTGCATTGATCGTCCCGCTGAACTTGCAATTTAATGCACATTTGCACAAGTCTGCACTACTGCATTAGATAACGCACACACATGGGAACTCATCATGTATTATTTTATTGTGTATGCCTTTTAGGAAAAGAAATCTATTTGAGGACGAAGAAAGATGTTATTTTTCAGTAAAGCTATATTACGTTCTCATGCATACTCTTCAGAAGCAGTTTATGTTGCATGATAACCTATGTAAAATGTGAATTATTGAATAAAGAGCATGTATAATACATTGCTTTGTTACAAGTGATACCTGTAAAATGTCTGAAGTGAAGAACGCGGCTGTCAGACAGCGCAGCTCTCCGCTTTGGGATATTTGCCAATGATGTATATACAGATCATGCTTTAAGTAACTGTGATTGTGAATTACATGAATCAAAACTGTCCTCTACCTCACAAAAATCTAACAGGTGTTTTATATGGTTCGAAACAATACAAAATGCATTTATCTGGTCAATCCGTTTACAAAATGTGGGAAAATCTATATTGCAACATTGCATACTGTGCTTTCTGCTTTTACCTCAAAATGTATTTTTGTGCTGTTCTCCATCGTCATTCCTTGTAAATATGAAATGCCACTGTTGGATTCAGATCTTAATAAAACATGATGTGGTGACTTTCTATTGTTGTGCTTGTTTTACTGTTAAATGCGCACCATCCTCAGGACTGTGGAGTCGGTAAGCCAAACCAACGACTCTGACTCTGACCCCACAGCACTGGTCACTACTGAGCATGGACCTAATGTGCAGCACAGATTAATCTCCACTAAAAGCCGAGATCTTAGATCAGGAACAGAACAGACATTCATAGGACATTTCATAACTTTCCCAAATTAAGAAAACACTTCACAGCACCTCCTGCATTGCACTACTGTACCCAATTTATCATATATTTTAGGGAGTCGGTCTGTTTTATTCCGACTCCACCAAAATGGAAACCAACTCTGACTCCACAGCTCTTCTAGTGGAATATTTTGCTTGCTCATATTGCTATTTCATGAATATTTCTTTAACATGGCTATTACCATTTCCGTAAGTTACAGAGTATGCCATCACTTAAGCTATGTGCACACGTTCCCGTTTTTTTCACATTTTTTTTCAGCGGTTTTCCGCTGCAAAAATGCTTAGAAAACGCTTACATTAAGCATCCCATCAATTTTAATGCATTCCGCAATTTTTGTGCGCATGTTGCGTTTTTTTTCCATGAAAAAAAACTCCGCATGTTCATTAATTTTGCTGATTTTTTGCAGATTTGTCACTATATTATTTTATTGGGAAGCTCCGGAAAAATCCGCAAAAAAACGCGAGCGGATTTCCTGTGAAAGTAGTCTGGATTTGCTCAGGAAAATTCTACAAACTTTCCTGAATGTGTGCACATAGCCTTAGACTGAAGACTGCCATTCCAGGAAAACCAGTTTATCAACTGGAGATTGTTTAATATGTTAGACTGGTTGCTTTCTCTCCCTTAGGGTACCGTCTCACATAACGATTTACCAACGATCACGACCAGCGATACGACCTGGCCGTGATCGTTGGTAAGTGGTTGTGTGGTCGCTGGGGAGCTGTCACACAGACCGCTCTCCAGCGACCAACGATGCCGAAGTCCCCGGGTAACCAGGGTAAACATCGGGTTACTAAGCGCAGGGCCGCGCTTAGTAACCCGATGTTTAACGTGGTTACCAGCGTAAAAGTAAAAAAAACAAACAGTACATACTTACATTCCGGTGTCTGTCCCCCGGCGTTCTGCTTCTCTCCACTGTGTCTGCGCCAGCCGGAAAGCACAGCGGTGACGTCACCACTGTGCTCGCTTTCCGGCTGGCCGGCGCTCACAGTGCAGAGACGCAGAACGCCGGGGGACAGACACCGGAATGTGAGTATGTACTGTTTTTTTTTTTTTTTTTTTTTTTTACTTTTACGCTGGTAACCACGGTAAACATTGGGTCGCGCTTAGTAACCCGATGTTTACCC